>NW_022103898.1:66622772-66629451 GCF_000313985.2 Echinops telfairi
ATGTTAAGGAGAATAACCTCTGACCTACTTTCGCTGCCTATTGTACAATCACGCTAAAGCAGCTAAGTCTGGTATATATTTTGGGGAGACAACTTAAGAGAAATCCTTCTGTTCCCCACAGATCAATACCCCTATCCTTATATATTATTATATTTACATATGTTCCTGCTTATATTTATACCTCTCTATATAGCTTTTGTTCTTTCCTCTATTTACTTTTACTTTCCTCCTGCCCCACTATTATGTTCACCCTCCATTCACCTCTCAGTAATTCCTCTCGGACACATTACAATTGATCAAACCCCACCAGGCATTCTATTACCTCCCTGCCATTGATTTTAGATCCATTGTTGTTCCCTTGTCCCTGAGTTTGTTGGCCTCCCGCTCCCTTTCCCCCATATCTTCTTCCCCCGTGCCCACCCCCTCCCAACTCAGAACCATTGGTCCCATTGCTTTCTCCTTGGGATTGTTTATCCTGCCTATTTTATATAGGTAGATTTTATATAGCTATTTTATATAGATATATAAAAAATAAGCTAGAAAATTTTTAAGTAAAAAATTAAGAAGAAGAAAAAACTATTTTGGGGATTCCTCGTGGACTTCGTGACATTGTTCCCTTGTTGTTCTGTTGTGCTCACTTTGTGGTTTGCCCCGCTATGGGGGTGGGGGGATGGGGCCAGACCAAACACACTTCCCACACTGTGTCTCCAGTGTTTTCCCCATAGCGCTGTGCGCCAGGGAGCAGATGTCATGTCTCATGTTGGGGTCAACCATATGGTCCTCTCTGTGCTCTGAGCAGGGATGTCATCCTCGAGGCTTTGTGGACCAGGATGAGGTTCGTTCTCTCTCTCTCTCTCTCTCTCTCTCTCTCTCTCTCCCCCTCCCTCCCTCCCTCCTGCCCTCTTAGTTTGCTCAGTGTGGTCAGGAGAGACCTGCCAAGCTCCCCAGCCTATATATTCAGTGCTTTCCTCTGTAGTACATTCTTCTAGGGAGGGGGTGGTCAATATAGCTTGGACTGGGGCCGGCCATATAGTCCTCTCTGTTAATGTGTGGCTCTATACCGGTATGTTGTCCTCAAGACTTGGTGCACCAGAATGAGGTCTTGTCTTTCTCTCTCTCCCTTTCCTATAGAGACATAAATAACACCCTCCCATGGGTAGATTAGTGTCCTGTTCCCCCACTACCATCATCTTTTTCCCCCCATCCTTTTTAGTTGGCTGCCATATGCATCCCCAGGTTGGGTGTGACCCCTGCCAAAGTGCCTGGACCTCAGCCCAGAAATTGTGCATTAAATAACTTTCCTCTATGCCCATTGTGATTTTTGAGCTTACCTCAGTGGACTCACGTTGTACTTGTCCCTTTGTGCTTGGCTAACTTTGCTTAGCTTAATTTCCTCCAACTCTTCCCATGAGATGATATGCTTCGTGTGTTCATCGCTGCTTTGGGGGGATGTGTAGTACTCCACTGTGTGTATATGCCAGAGCTTTTTAAACCTTTCTACATTTGATGGAAATTTAGGTTGTTTGCAATTCTTTGCAATTGTGACTTGGGCCGTGATGAACATTGGAGCACAGATGTGTGGTTGTGGTCTGTTTCTTACTTCTTCCGGGTATATGCCCTATAGGGGGATGGCTGGGTCATATGGTAGCTTGATTTCCATTTGCTTTAGATATCGCCAAATCGATTTCCATAGTGGCTGCTCAACCTACAGGTCCACCAGCAGTGGATGAGAGTTCCTATCTCACCACACCCCCTCCAACACTTGTTGCTTTCTGATAGTTTTAATTGGGCTATCTTTGAGGGTGTTAGGTTGTTTTAATTTGCATTTCCCTTTTGCCTAATGATCAGGAACGGTTTCTCATATGTTTATTGGTCATTTGGGTTTCCGCTCTTGTGAAACTTCTGTTCAGGTCTTTTGCCCACCTCCTTATTGGGCTAGTTGCTTTTTTCTTACTGTAGGCTAGCAGAGTGTTGTAGGTTTTAGACAATCCAAGTTCCTTTGTTTTTGTTTCACTATACTTTTAGAATACAACATGCTGTATAAAGCTCATCGCACTGAGCAAGAGACGCAGCATTGGAACTTTATTTTTCTCTCCTATTTCTTTCCTGATCTTTACAAGTTCATGTTTCACCTTTTTATTATCCTGCCTTGCCCAATTTGTCATCGGTTTTTAGATTTCCTCTTTGAACTTATTTTACTGAGTTGATGGTGCACGTGTGTGTGTGTGTATGTGTTATGTTTGTGATGATCTATTTGGTCATATTTATCATGCCCAATTCCAGCCTCTTTCTCATGGCTGTCTTTTATCTGATATTGCTTTGTCTTCTCTTCTTGGCAGTTACTTAATGGGTAACTAGCACTAGTCTCTTTTAATTCTCATATGTGGTTGAGATGACGCTTTCCTGAATCACGGTTTTCTAGAGGTGCTCAGAAAGAATAATCCATCTTATATTCCAGGCTAACAAAAATTACTCCTGGTTCACAGTGTTGTATGTGTGAGTGGGAGTTCTTGGCCATCACTTCTTCCCAGCCAAGAGATGAGCAGGCTACTCAAAAGGCACAATTCCTCGCTGCTACCCTGCTTCTACATGGCTCTCTCCACAGTTGGTGGCCTGTCTGAATGCATTGCCCCTTAGCCTACCTCCCAACTGTACCCGGCAGCCAAGCTGGCTCTAGAACAGTGGTTCTCAACCTGTGGGTCGCGACCCCTTTGAGGAGCGAACGAGCCTTTCACAGGGGTCGCCTGATTCATAACAGTAGCAAAATGACAGTTATCATGTAACAATGAAAACAATTTTATGGTTGGAGGGATCACCACCACATGAGGAACTGTATTGAAGGGTCACAGCATTAGGAAGGTCGAGAACCGCTGAGCTAGAGCACTGCTTACCACCAGCCCATGCAGTCCGTGCTAGTCTTGCTAGGGTTGCCTCATGTCATGACTCTGATTGGGAGGGTCGGCTCTGAAATTTGTCTTGCCTTTCACTACATTAATTAACTTGTCTTAGATCTCATGGTTTGAGATTATAGAAATATTCAAGTTTTTTGAAGATGGGGTTTCAAGAGTCGGTCATTTGTCATCCCTTCTGTTTTGAGAATAATTCTGAAGGAAGATGGGACGCTCTCTGTTCTGCCATTTAACGACAATCTCATGGAAGCACTTAGGATATTTATTGGCGAGAACAATTATAAATAATTGCACAAATGTATGATTTGATGTTCTCATTTAACAAAATTGGATCTTTAGGAAACAAATTTGGCAGAGAATGGTTTGGCTCACTTTCCCATGCTAAAATTCACTTCCAAAAAATGAAAGTAGTGGCAGGAAGTACAGTCCCCAAATTGGAGATTTGAAGATTGAATTCCAAAATAATTCTCTGATTTCCTACTTTATAAGTCTGAGCCAACATTGTTTAGTTCCCTGTTCTAAATTAACACTGAATGGATGAAGAGTAACAAGTGGGAGTGGCATTAATGTGTAATATACTGAGACCCAAAGAGTGCCTTCTTGGTGGCTCAGAACTTGGTAAGATAGATACCCTAAAGTATCCAAGGATCTATGCCCAGATCCCAGCCGCTTTCAGAACCCCCTCCCGCTGTCAAGAGCCATGGTCTGTTAAGCAAATGGGCAAAACTGCACATGACTCTCAGGGAAAAGAGTCACGACTAAAGCTAGCACCTCACACCATGATACAAATGGAAGACCAGAGAGTGACACCCAAATGCCCAGACAAAGCAGAAAGTAAAGAAATACAGCACACGGGCTTCTAGTTCTAAATCAAAAAAGCAATTGATTAGGAATTTGAGTTTTCAGAATAATCTTTAGTTTTCTATTCCTTTTTGGAATCTTGAATTTAAATCTAAAAGGTGGACACTTTGAACCCACCGGGAGCTCTGTGGGAGGAAGCTAAAGCTCTCTGCTCCTGTCGAGATATACAGCCTGGGAAACCACAGGCTCAGTCCTACCAGCAGGGTCGCTATGAGTCAGGATCCACTCGGTGGCATCAGGTTTGAGCCTTGGTGTAAAGAGACCGTCCTCAGGCCCTATCACCTTCTTCTCAAGGATGGCCCCTGGCTGGCCTTCCACCAAAACCCCATTTTCCTCAGTATTCCATATCTATAATGATGGTCTTAATACCCACCTGGATCAGATGGTAATTGCATACATCCACATGTGTGTTTTGTTTTTTTAATCCAAATGATGGTGTTTGTACAAGATAAGGGTTTGAGGTTCTACCTCTGTCATCAAACTCCTGAAGGAGGAGACTATGGTCCCACAGTGTCCTCAGGATCCAGGCATCTTCCTGCTTTCTGCTAGCTTGGCCTTTCTGTGCCTCTCCATCGTCACTGCCATTATGACAGCCTTCCGCAGGCCAGAATCACACTAAGCACATCCTCAGTCGTCGCCTTGTGGAGAGGAGTGTAGTGTACCCTTTTACATGGCTGCCACGCATCTTTCTAAAATCCAGATCTAGCCATGCAACGCTCTTACAAAAAAAAAAAAAACCAAACCTCTCTGGATAATCACTTGTGTTTTGGGACAAGATTGAAAACCACCCCTGTGAATTTCTGAGATTGTGACTATTTACAGGAATCAAAAGCCTCATCTTTCTCCTGAGGAGCGGCTGGTGGTTTCAAACTGCTGACCTTAAGGATCACAGCCCACCACATAACCACTATACCACCAGGACTCCCCATGCTTAACATTCCAGTGGCTCAAATAGTAAAGTCAGTATTTCAGAGCTGGGCTATGTTTCTACATGCCATCAGGGACCATTCTCCTCCCTCTCTCTCCTCCATTGTGTTTAGCACTTGGCCTTCATCCTTGGGGTCACCACAAGGGCTTCGGCTATTTCATTTACATTCCAGGCAGCAAGAAAGAAGAGTCTAAGAATCTTCCCCCAAAGACCCATTTACAATTCATTAGCCTGAACGTATCTCCTGGATATCAGAGGCTAAACCATACAGTCTTATCCTGCGCAGCAGTTTGTCGAGCCAAAAAACTAATGCTGGGGTCCTGACGAGAGAGGGGAAAATAAATGTTCGGATCAGCCAACTGCGCAGTGCTGGCCTGCCCTCACCGAGCTCACATCCCGCACAGCGCAGCGCAGCGGCTGTGAGCCAGCACAGAAAGCCAGGGCGCAGCGAGGTGAGAACAGTGAGGCGGAAGCATGCTGTGAACACCCTGCCTCCTTTGGAGACGAGTAGAAAGCCATTGGCAATGAGCAGAGGAGAAGGGGCAGCGAGCCCCGCCACTGCGCCTTTGCCAGGGCTTGCTTCTGCCGAACCTGGGCATCTTTCCCAGCTCTTCCACCTCCCAATGGCCAGCCCCGCCTCCAAAAGACAGCCTGATCTGTCACCTTCCCACATCCACATTCTAACCCCTGACTGGTTTCCGTTCTTCCAAACCAAAAAAAAAAAAAAATCACTGCCATCAAGTTAGCGCTGATGCACAGCGACCCCCTGTGGATTTCAGAGACTGTAACTGTTTATGGAAGTAAAAAGCTCAGCCTTTCTTCCCAGGAGCTGCCGGTGGGTTTGAACTGCCAACCGTGTGGATGGCAGCCCAATGTCTAACCACTACACCAGCAGGGCAACAAACTAAATGGAGAACATTAAGCCCACCACACGTGTGCATTTGTCTTAGGGACCTGTTTCTCCTCCTTTTCACCCACACGTGGACTAACCTGTGCTGCTTTTGGCGGCAGAACCCGTGTATTGTTTTGTGCATTTCAGTCCTTCCTGGAACACCTGAGGAGCCCTGGGAGTGTAGTGGTTATGAGTTGGGCTGTAACCATAAGATTAGAAACCATCAGCCAACTGGACAGGAGAAATACGAAGTTTTCTACTCCCATGAAGAGGTACAGTCTCGGGAACTCACAGGGCAGGTGACCCTGTCCTCTAGGGTGACTGAGTTGGCATTGACTCGATGGCACTGAGTCGCCCTGGTGGCTTAGTGGGTGACATGCACATTGGGCTGGTAACCGCAAAATCAGCAGTTGGACACTAGTTGCCCTGCAGGGAAAAGGTGAGGCTTCCTACTCCCATAAAGATTTACCGTCTCAGAAGCCCACAAGGTCACTTCTGCTCGGTCTTTGGGTTGCTAACCGCCACACAGACTCAACAGCAGCGAGTGTCAAGTTATAACCTTGGACACCTAAGAAGCCCTCGAATGATTGCAAAATAGATACTGCTGAGACTTACTGTCTTCATGTCTTCCCCTGACCTGTATGAGGAAACTGAGGTTGTAAAAGATTGCATGGTCCAGTAAATTGTATAAAGAAGAGACATTGGTGCTCAGTTAAAAGAGAGTATCTTCTAGGTACTTTCGTGAGGGTGTTTATAGATTTGATTATCCTGAAGTCTCATGCCAGTCCTGTGAGGCACATCTCATTACCCCCATTTTACACTGAGGCACAGAGAGATGAATTGCCCAGTGCCAAAGAACTTTGGAAGTGGCAACCTGGGATCTGAAGTTAGGTCTTTCCTTATTTCAACACCTAAGGTCAGCACCATTCGGACAAGGTTGGAGCTGGCACTAGACCTCAATCTTCTAAGTCTCCCCTGACTCAGAGAGATTTGAACTTTGTCCTCATTCGTGCTCTGCTTTATTGAAACACAATCATCATCAGGTACCTCACAGCCATCCAGTTAATTCTGACTCACTACAGCGCCATA
>NW_022103898.1:66629853-66631150 GCF_000313985.2 Echinops telfairi
TTGCAGACACAGTCGATCCATCTTGTTGCGGGCCTGAGCGCTGTTGCTGCTCCTCCACTTTATCAAACACGATGAGTGATCTCACTATGACACCAGTAACTACCTACCAATCACAGTTGGAAGGAGAGTCAGAAAGGTAATCCTCTCAGTCAAATCTGCATTCGACTTTCTCCCAGAAACTTAACAGGCATATGAGGTTAGTGCTCATCCTGGACGAGTGCCCCTGGCGTCGTGCCACATCTGGTTCTGAGGACATTCAAAGGCAGTGGAGGAACAAAAGGTGCCTCTCCCTTCGTTCGCTCTGTGTCACAGAGGGGACACGCCGCATACTTGGGGGTTGGTGGGTTGGGGACGGAAAAGAAGATGGATAGGCTGTCAGCATGAGCCAGGAAGAAATAGTTCCCCATCGCTCCCGCACAGGAGACAGGGAGACACTCAGGCACGTCCTTGATTCAATAGATTTGAGAGAACACGCACACCTCATTACATAAGGCTTCTCCCCCAATGGCTAGCCACATGTTCATAGTTCTCTGAGAAAAAGAATGCTATTGATCTGTAAATACTTTCTTTTCTCCAAAAATGTCTAATCTGTGGTATCCAAACACCATTTTATTGTGTATTTCCATCATATGGCTCTAAGGCATATGGGTTCTTGATATCATTTTCATCAGAATATTGTCCTCTGGCCATTCTACTGCCCCTGCCCTCTGACGAGTAGTAGCATGAGACCCTTGGTGGTGAAACAGCTGAGTTAGTCAACTGCAACTAAAAGGACGGAAGTTCTAGTCCCAATGGAGTGGAAATTAAAGGTGTCCCAAATGTCCAATTTTTCCAAAATAGGACCTACTACAGTATCCCTGATATCAACCATCACTCTTCCCCTTTGTAGATTCCCTTACATCCCAGGGTGCCACAGTTCGCTGCACTGTCTCACAGAATCACGAACCATTAAGAAAATGGCTCATGTGGTTGAGAAGGCTGGTGAACCCTACATCTGGAGGATCCCCCTTATTCACACCAGATTAGGGCTTGTTGGGTCACAGCTGCCAGCCCAAGTCCCAAAACCTGACTGAGGTCAAGCAGAGGCCAGCCAGGCGGAGGAGCCAATGCAAAAAAGCAAAAGTTGCCCACGCTGCTCAGAGCCGCTGCAGACATGTAAAATGCCCCCTAGTGAAAGAAAGTCTCACTTGCTTAACCAGACGAGGAGCATGCTGGGACCCTGAGTCCTGGGCCAGCAGCCTTTCAGGACAGCAACTAGAGTCTTGTGTGCATCACCACATTGGCACAGACTCAGAGG
>NW_022103898.1:66633317-66650931 GCF_000313985.2 Echinops telfairi
ATTCTAACAAAATGCAACAAACTAGCATAAGCCCTACAGAAGGGCTGGTGACTAAAGAGATCCTTCTTTGGGTATTCTCACAAGTAGACTGTAACCCCTCATTTATGTTTTAGGCACCAGCTTCCAGGCCTCGGGATACAACTTCAACACATACGACTGGAGGAGCCCGAAGCAGAGAGGCAGTTTGTCCCCGGTCACCAAGCCAAGAAGCCAGACATTCCCAGACGTGGGGCTGAGTAATGAAGAGTGGGACCGGCCCACCGCCTGTGGGTAAGGTGCTCGCCCCGGCCACCATGTCAAAGCCCACGCTGTGGTCCTTTAGGCCAGACCTGAACATCTACACTTCTAGGGGCACAGATTGTTGGCATGGGCCTCTTGAAGTGACCACCATGACCCATGTGCCATGCCTGCAGGCAGGACTCTAAGACGCATGGCTGTCTGCAGCCTGGGTGCCCCCACATACAGGGCAAGTGCTAGGTTCCCCTAATAAAATTGAAGTGGGGCTTGGCGAATAGATTTCTTCTATACCATGTGCCTGCACTTTGTGACAACTAGCTCCCCCTTCCACTCTTTTAAATGGTAATTTACCTTTTAGAGTTACATTAAAAATAATAACAAAACATTTTGAAGGCCCTGTATTTTTAACCCAGAAGTATGTTTTGTTACCTACCAAAGTATTTTAAGGAAATTCATAGACAGTCATTGCCCTTAATTGCTTTCTAATGATGTTTAAAATAAATGGAGAAAACATTTTTTTCGTCTTAGGTAAAATTTCAATTTAAATTCATCTTTCCCTATAGATGCAGCAGTGAACATATTCTCACCAGGGCCATATGGCTATACCCAAATACCCAAAGCTCGCCCAGCCATATCCAAGTAGTCTGAAATTCAGTTAGTAAGGCCATGATCCATCTTTGCTTTTTGTTGTTGTTGTTTTTTCCCACCCAACTCTGCATTTCCTAAAGCAACTTAAAGGGGCCCTGGTGCTGCAATAGTGGTATAGTGGTTACAAGTTGACCTGCAACCCACTAGGTCGGCAGTTCAAAACCACCAGCAGCTCCACATGGGGGAAATGAGGCTCTCTACTCCCATAAAGAGTTTCTGTCATGGAAACTCACGGGGGCTGTTCTTCCCGGCCCTACAGGGTCTGCCAAGCGTCAGCATCACCTTGATGGCAGTGTGTTTGGTCTGCGTGATTTTGGTGGTGCGGTACTAACTGCCTGGTTGTCAGTGGTTCAGACCTACGTAGCAGCTCCTCAGCTCCTTGGGGAAAAAGACCGGACAGTCTGCTCCCCTAACACCTACAAACAAACCACCAACACCCTAAACCACACTCACTGCTGTGAAGTCAGCTCTCCCTAGGGAGCCACCCTGGAAGAACTGCTCGTGGGGTTTCCGAGGCTGAACTCTTACTGACACAGCCTGCCACATCACTCCCCACAGAGCTGCTAGGGAGTAGACTCCACTGACCTTTCGATGAGTAGCCAAGTGCTTCAGCCACTGTGCTACCAGAGCCTTTCCCCGCCTAAATCTTACAGACAGCAAATCCTATGTGGCAGGGCTGTTCTGTCACCTTGGGTCATAGGAGTCAAAAATCTACTCCGAGGCACGCAACAACTGCGAGAACAATGCATCCTTCATCCTGTTGTCCTTGGGGGCCTTCGCCTCGGTTCTGACTCATAGCAGCCTTATGTCTAAGGGAAAGAAACGCCGCCCAGTCCTTCATCCCTCGCCTTCCTCACAAGTGTTCTTAGGTTGGAGCCCGTGTTGCAGCCACTGTGCCCACCCATCTCATTGAGGGCCTGCCTCTTGTTCACAACCCCTATACACAACCCTTCTCCAGGGGCTGGTCTCTCCTGACAACGTGGCCCAAGTGTGTTGGGCCTGGCTTTCCTTGGAGGCCACAGTCAAAGAAAGCCAGGCCCAAGCTGAATATCGCTTTGTTTGGTGTGGGAGGTCAAAGAGAGGGGTTCTGTCTGGCCAAACCACATGGTGAACATGATGAAGTCAGCTAACTGGTTGGTTCTGCATTTATTACAGCTCAAAGTGAAAGACAGACTAGGAAGAAAGGTCTGGCAATCTACTTCTAAAAATCAGCCCCCCAAACTCCATGGCTCACAGCATTTCAATCCTGTGGGACATAATGTCGCCAGGAACCAGCTAACAGCCAAGTGACAGGTGTGCCTACTGACCTCTGAGGTTGCACCTAATCCTGATAGACACTGATTCTGAGGAAGATCCTGGAGTCCACAAAGAGTTATAAGGTTCTAAGAGTACCCCCAAGCACCTTTAGAACTATACTGCTCACCCAGCTCTTTAATCAGTGCCTTTAAAAAGTCAGTTTAATCTACCAGGAAATCTTTCCAATGATGACATAACAATGGGAATCCTTAGGGGAAAATAAGGTTTATTTGTATTAAAACTTATCTTAAAGAGACGGGGGGGGGGGGAGCAGGATTCAAGGAAAGGAAGAAGAATTAGCTCTGTTTGGAACGTTCCTAACCCGGGCCGTGCTTCTGCACCAGCTTTGCAGGCGCCCCTGACAGCGTGGAGGCGGATCAAGAGGAGAACTTCTGGTCGCAGGCGCTGGAGGATTTAGAGACCTGCGGACAGTCCGGAATTCTGAGAGAACTTGAGGTAGCCTCGGTCCTGCTGCTTAATTTATGGTTTCTACATTCCTGTTTTTCTTTTTGGTCCTCTTCGGTTTGCATTTCTCACGGCAGTCATTTAAAAGCTGTAACCCCTTTCCACAGGAGAAAGCTGACAGGCGTCTGTCTTTGAGAAACATGACTCTCTTGGTACCTACCCTTTCTGTTTATACTGTTGCTTGTGAAGCTGCCTCCCCTCCCTCCCCACTCCCCTTGCCCTCTGGAAAGTGATTTGATTTTCTATAATGCAGTGGACAGTATTTCTTTCCCCATTTCTACCCACCCCCAAGCTGACTGACTTGTGGCTTCTGCCAGTGCTCGCTGCTAACCCTGACTGTTTCCCAGCAAAGCGCTCAGGAGCGAGCTAAGTCCCCCAGCAGTGGCGCATCTCATTCTCTCAGTTGCTTCAGAAAGGTTTCTTTGGCATGTTTTCATTTGTACCTGGTATAGAAATTAATTTGATCTTGATGAGGAACATAAGAGGAAATTTCATTCTTCTTGTTTCGCCCTTCAAGTTGATGCCAACGTAGCGGGTGGACAAGGCTGGTCTGTTTCATAAGCCGCCAGAATAACACCCGGTGCGTCCCTGGTCTTTGCAAACCTGATTCCACAGGCTCACTGAGTGTGAATTCGAGGAGGAATCAGATGGTGTGTAATAGCTAAGCTCCCGGCGAGTTCCTTAATCAAAGCCATGAATCTGCTGACGGAATTCACACTTTGGTCTAGGGAAGTCCTAGAGCTGTTTCCTTTTATGTTCTTTTAAATTTTCCGAACTGTAAAAAAAAAAAAGAAAAAACTCAACTGGCAAAAATCTCATTTTTATTTTGATGTCATATGGAGTCCCAAGTCACCATAAGGAATGTGAATGGCCTAACGGGGTGAAACTTGCAATTCTAAAATGATTACTCATCTTTGTATTATTTTGCTTTTCGGTTGCATGTGTGAACATTTTACGTGATTCTACTGTCTGTGAATCTGCAAAGAGAATATACAGAAAAACATGACTTTGGGTTTGTAAACACCCTCGTCCGACCTGGCATGAATTTCAGCTTCAGGGCACAGTAAAAGGAACTGGAGATGGATAGCCCTATAAAGCTTTAGTAAATCAAGATATTAGCGATTGATTCCTTCTTACGCACGTTTCAAAATGAGTAGAATGTTTATGTACCAGGTGACTTATTTAAGCTCTTACCACTTCCTGTACGTGAACTGAAGAAGAGCCCTGGTGGCAGGGTGCACTGCACAGTGAGCTGCTAAGCTCGGGGTCAGCAGTTCCGATCTACCGGCCACCATGGAGGAGAAAGATGAGGCTTTCTGCTCCTATTAAGATCTGCAATCTTGGAAACCCAAAGAAGCAGCTCTTCCCGTCTCACAGGGTGCCTCTGCATTGGCCTTGGCTCCACGGTAGTAGGGGATGTAGAATGATCAAGAAATGGGGCCCAAACCCTTAAAAGAGAACAACTAACGCTATCTGCGCATGCATGCCCATGCTTCTGACGGCATCTTTTGACTCATATGCCTTCTTCCTTTTGTATTCTGATACTTTTCTTCTGAAGATATTCTTCTAGTACCTTCTTTTACGGAGCAGAAAAAGATGATGTAGAATGGAGCAAGTTGTTTTCACCCTGAAACGGAATCATCGCATGAGCCAGACGTGGCCCTTAAAATTATAATTGCAGAAAGGAAATCGGTTGAATTTATAAAGCAAAGAAAAATTAAAATACTCAGCTAAGACAAATACTATCAAATACATAACTAATTTAGTCTTATAATTTTATGATGAAAAATATTCAGCAGTACTTTAGTACTTTAAAATCCACAGATTCCCAAACGTATTTGGTCTACCGCCCCCTTTTAAGGAAAAAATTACTAAGTGGCTGCCTGGCAATTTAAAACTATTATACTGTGGCCCCTGATCCAGGATATAGTATAGGTATCTGGTTTTGCAGGCCCCCTCCGCTCCCTCCCACCAAAATCGTTCCGAAGCTCCCCTTGGGACATGTCACACACACTGGGGAACCCTGGTTTCAGCGAACTACCACCCTTTGGTTAGGGATGTGATTATGTAAAAATAAATTTTAAAATATTGGAGCTAAGTTCCTGTATATAAAATGTATATCCAGTATTTAAAATTAAATCACATTATCACAGCAATAAATGCAGAAGATTAGCTAAGACTTAAAATGATTAGAATTAACATGAAATTTAGTTACTTTATTGCTAGCAATAATTTTGATTCAACTTTAACTTTGAAAATGCATCATTTTCACAAAGGAGAAAAAGTCTTACTGTAGAATTGGGTAAGTTGCTTAGCCTCTCCTAGCAGATATGAGGGGCTTCAAAAAGTGTGTGGAAAAATGGAATTAAAAGATGATGATGTTTTTCCACAAACTAAAGCCCCCTCATGTTTATTCATCTCTAAAATGGTAGGAGTGTAGTGATCTAGTACTTATATGGCATTTAATCCAGTAAACTCAAAAACTCACTACCGTTGAGTTGATGCCTACCATAAGAACCCTATGACAAAGTATATGATAATAATTTTATCACAGCACATGATAATAAATGTTTAATGAAGATTAACTCTATTATTGTTACAATCATGATACAAGAACAGATATTGATGAATTACACAGAAAAAAAGCAAAGGCCATGCACACTATGCCAAAGTAAATCCTAGATCATCGAAACTATTTTTAACTTTTTATCTTAGTTTTTATATATCTATTTGTATTTTAATTTTTGTATTTATTTGCAGATAGCACGAATTCACTTGAAGTTCACATTTATCAAAGCTCCCAAGCCGTGCTTTAAAAGCTTGAACTAACAGTCCCATTATACCCCACTTCTGATCAGTTTATAACTTCTTCTGTAGCTGCTAAGGCTTGTGTAGCTGGACAATTGTCTGAACGACGTCGCAATTAAGGGTTTTACTTTCAACGTGTTACCTGCTGGTCCCATGAACAGATGAATTTAAAATATAGATTATTAATGAAGCAAATACAATTCACCTAAGTAGGTAAAAGCAATAGATGTTGGTCCCCAACGCAGGGAAGCACTCATTGGGTGGTGGCAGCTATAGTACATTCAATGAAGGGAGGATATATGTGAGTTAGTACCATTTTTTTAAATGCCCCCAAACACCAATAAAGCTAGTAATTGAAAAGTTTCCATAATTTTATAAGGAGAGTTTATCAGAAATAAACCACGATACAGATAATAACCCCTACGTTTACTTAAATGTTACATTGAACATATGAAATTGCTGATACTCTATGGTTTTCCTGGTCTATTAAAAAGGCTATTTATATGGCTCAAAATAAACCCTGGAAACAGTATTTATAGTCCGGTACTCAAAAGCAAGAGTTCTGGTTTCAATCGCAGAGTCTGGGGCAAGTTGCCCAATTAATAAAAAAGCCTCCCCTTTCCTTAACTCAAAGGAAAGGCATTTGTAATCCCTACCACCTGGGGTTAGCATGAGGCTTGACTGGTAGTCACCTCCCTGCTCATGGTAATGCTCAAGGATCCCTAAGATTTTGATGTTTGTTTGTTTGTAATAATAGGTTTTATTTTCAAAAGTATCAGGGAAATAATTCATCTAGTCAGGAAACTGATATTTATTTGGCAGTTCAGCTTGGCTGGGTTTATATCCCTGTGTGCCAGTCCTTGGCTCGCATTCAGAGTACCTTATGAGTAGTATGTGCCTAGCTGGACACCCAGGGAATCGTGGAATGATAAGCTCTCAGAGAGATGACAAATGAAAGTCTGCTAACTCCTTAGTGGGCCCTCAAGAGTCTTAGAAAGTTTTCTTGGTTAGTGACCTCAGGTCAGTCACTCTCTTTGTACCTGAGTTTCCTCACCTGTAAATCAGAAGGAGCCACAGGACCTAACTCACCGTGAAGCTGTGAGGCTTAAATTCAAATTAGTAGTCAACAAATCAGGCTTCTATTATTAGTTGCATCAGTGTTAATCAGTAGACAAGTAACGCATGGAGCCAGTCACAATCCGAATGGGCTTCCGAACACTTGTGGCGAAATGCCATGTTCTTTCTCTTCTGGTTTCCCACAAGTTTTTCAAAGCGCCCTCGTATAAGGTGGTCAACTTTGGGGAGAATCTTTCTCCTCTGTACCCGTAACCCTTTCCAGGCAGTTGTTCACAGAAGTTGGAGGAAACATGAAAAAGAGGCAACCTGACCCCCACCGAAAAGTGCCTGGTTCATTTAGGTCAGCTGCATTGATGGTGGCCCCACGCATCCCATCGGGGGAGCCCACTCCACGCAAAGCGAATGCTTAAAATGTGGTCTGCAGTAAGCAAACATTCGAGCTTTTCAATTTGCCTCCACACTGCCAGGGGTGGTATTTGATTAAATAAACTCAGTGGCTTACGTACTTAAATTAGATTTGAGATGTGCCTTATAAATATCACTGGTGAAGCATGTTCCCAACCTTTCGTACTTCAATTAGTACATCCATTCTCCAGCCTTTGGCTATGCCCTGAAGAGTGTATTTGGACGGGGCCCAGGGAGAGATGTGCTTAATGTTGAGCAGCCGGGCCGCGCCTTCCGTCTGTGCCTTAATTGTCTCTGAACGTTGTCGATGCCGCAGGCAACAATCATGTCGGGGAGCACGATGAGCTTGAATCACGAGGCCCCCACACCTCGCAGCCAGCTGGGGCGGCAGGCCAGCTTCCAGGAACGGAGTGCCTCTCGGCCGCACTACAGCCAGGCGGCCCGCAGCAACACGCTGCCCTCCGACGCGGGCAGGAAGTCTGTCACCCTGAGAAAAACGAAGCAGGACAGAAAAGACGTCATGTCTCCAACTCCGGTGGAGCTGCACAAGGTCAGTACACTTCCTTCTCCTTCCTTGGGGTCGAATGTCGCAGCCGGTCGGCACAGGGAGGGAGCGTCCTGATCTAAGGACGCTGAGGACGTCTCCACGTTTCTCCGTGGGCTCAGCCAAGGAAGGGGGCCAGAGCTTAAGGAAGGATCTGCAAACGCCAGGGCCTCTGGGATGTGATTCTGGAAAATCAGTGTCAGCTGGCTCTCAAGCAATGTGTTCACCAAAAACGTACTGACCTATATGTAAAAAAGAGGAACCCTAACTTATATATTGAGTTCTATCTAATATATAATCGTAGAATGTCTTAGGTAGTATGAGATATTGATAATCTGTTATCATGTATAATCCAACTCAAACACATCACTGCTACTGAGTCAATGCCAACTCATAACAGCCCTATAGCGCAGGGTAGAACTGCCCCTGTGAGTTTCCAAGACGGTAGAGGCTTCTAAGACTAGAAAGTGCCATCTTTCTCCCTCGGAGCAGATGGTGGTTTTGCTGTTGACCCTGCAGACCCCAGCCCAACATGTAACCACTATGCCACCCAGGCTCGTGGGGATGTGGAGAGCGGCATGTGACTCAGGAGGGCGGGCGCAGGACAGGCCTCCTAGAAATCGGTGCTGACCATTGCAGAAGAAGGTGGAAGATGGGGGTAGGCTAAGCACAAAGAGAAGCATGTGCAAAGAGGCATCAGAGATCGGGGTGCACTGGGGGAATGCACATATTTCAACAGGGCTGGAAGTGATCATTTAAGTGGAAGCTCTAGAAACCCAGAGGCTAGAGAGAGCAGGGTGGGGGAAGAGTGTCACGTGCCCAGGTGATTAAGAGCATGGGTGCTGCCGTCAGGTTGGCTTATCTCCAGTGAGTAGCCCAACCTCCCTGTGAAGTGAGGGTAGTGATCATGCCTAATGCCTTAGGTGGCTGTGAGAATCCCAGCAGTTAGCACCTATAAAGAGCTTACAGCAGCCAGGACAAAAGTCAGCGTGTGATGAATGTCCTTGCTGTTACGAAGACGCTGATGTCCTACCCGGTTAGGACATTGCGGTGAAAGCCTGGGATGTCTTTGAAGAGGAGGAGAGACCTGGTGAGATGTGGGTTTAAAAGTGTGTGTTGGTGACTGGAGGCAGCAAGATGAGTTCCGTGAATTCAAAAATAATATGGGGAATGGCACACATCATTCCAGGTTAAAAACAACAAATAAATCAAGTTATTAGAAAAAAGAAAAACTTCACTCTTCCAGTAGATAGCTTCAAACGCAGGGTGATCCAGTACTGAAGAAAACAGATGAGGGATCTGATCGCTGGTGCAAGCAGTTCAGGTACTCAGCTGCTAACTGGCAACTTGGAGGTTCCGGTACACTCAGAAGTGCCTCAGAAGAAAGGCCTGGTGACCTGCTTCTAAAAAGTCGGTCCTTGAAAACCCTCCCAAGCACGGTTTTACTCTCACACACGGGATTGCCATCAGTTGCAATTGCCATCAGCACCAGTTGGCTTTTGTTTTTGTTTTCTGTTCTCGTGGACTTAGATTCTACTGGATAAAGCCATTTTAAGAAGGACATATAAATGCTATAGGACACAGTATTTCTCAGTTGGCTTTTGTTAATGTAGCTCACAGATTACCTGGTATCCCCTCCCTCACCTAGAAAATACTCTGAACTGATATTGGCTCTGTAAACTAGACTGTAAATGCAGAGTGGACATCCAAGGCTAGGAAGCTACTTACTTGTCCAGCCACACACTGCTCCCAACAGAGGGCCAGCTGGAAAGGAACCGGGTGTTCTCCCACACCTGTGTTGAGTTGTATAGTTACATCATTCAATAGCTATTGCTTGACTGATATGTCAGAGGGGCAGAGAGAAAGTTTAGGGGGGTTGTTATTTTTTTAAGAGAACTAATTTCAATGCAAAGGGGCATCCTAAACAGGGGTGCATTCGCGCCTACATGCATGCACACTCACAGATAATTTTATGGAATTATGTACAGGTCAGACAGTTGGGAAAGGATTCGGGGGGCAGGGTGATATCTAGAAGGACTCTCCATTTAAATTGCAAAGTCCTTTTAAGGAATCCCAAACTGGAAACTATAGATTTTAAGGAACCCCAAACTGGAAACTATAGATGATCGATTCTGGTTGAACTTGGTTTCTGAAAAAAAGGACTGTTTATAAATCCAACCGAATTACATTCAGCTCACCAAACATTTGTGAAGTACTTGCCTATACCTGAAGAGCTCAGGTGGTACAGTAGGGTGAGCACTGGGTTGCTAACCTCAAGGTTGGCAGATCAAACCCATTAGTTGATCATCAGGAGAAAGAGGAAGCTCTCTGTCCCTGTAATGATCTGCAGGCTCAGAAACCGTAAGGAGCACTTCTCTGACGTCCAGGGTGGCTGTGAGTCAGAATAGACTCTGCAGGAGTGGGCTTGGTTTTGGCTTGGCTTTGCCTCAGGGCTGTGCCACGGAGCGAAGCTGGGTAGAGAAGGCTCAGTACAGAGCACTATGTAGGTGCACAGCCAGGGTGGCATCCCACTTTGTCTTGCCAAACAGGGATTAGGAGAACGGCAGGCTAAGAGAATAGGGAAGAGGTTTCTGACATTTTCAGGTAGACATTGTTCATCCTGCATTGCTGGGTCCCCTTGGTAAGCGTCTGTCTCGCTGTCACGTGTCTGGAATGGCAAACACCTCTAGGCTTCCAGGCTCACTCTTCTGGGTGAAAAGGAGGGCTGGCACCTCTTGACTCCCTCCCGCCTGTGGACGTGGTCTTCTCCTCCCCTCGAAAGCTTCTGCTGCCCAGACAGGAACGAGCAGGCAGGGTTCACCCTCTGTGAACCAAAGGGAAAGGATATCAGGATGTGCCGATACCTGAAGCCCAAACACGGACCCTGATGCCTGTCGTCCCTTCCAACACCACGCGCTGCAGCGGTGGACAGCCCCATAGGGTGTTCTTGGCCATCACCTGACGTGTGGTCCTCAGGAGCGCAAACAGATGGTACTACTAAAGGCTGCAGGCACAAACATAATCAGTGGCACTGTGGAAGAAAGTCCTGGAAATTGGCTCTGGTCAGTATTGAAAACAAACAAACAAGCAAACAAAAACCCATTGCCAAAAACCATTGTACGAGAGCAGTTCACCAGGCTCTCCATCTGCGGTGCTGCAGGAGGGCTCTCAACAGGCAGCCGTTAGGGTAGCATGGAGTCAGAGACCACTACACTGACACTTGTCGCAAAATTCAGTAAAAGAGAAAAAAATCAATGATGCTGTGAAAGGATACGGAGAGATCAGAATGCTTCTCTGTCACTGGTGGGACTATAGAATTGTACAACGGTGGGAATCTGCATGGCACTCCCTTAAACCAATACCTTAAGATCCAGCCATCTCTCTCCTGGATGTATACCCTACAGGAGAAGGCAACAGATACAGGCATGTTTGTTTATTGCTGCAACTTCCATAATAGCAACAACCAAACACTTTGATTATCGAGGAATAGATAAACCAACTCTGATGCATGTATACAATGGAATATTATGCATCAATTAACAAAATAACGTGGTAGTTAATGAACAATTATGTTGGACATGATTGAAAATAAATAAACCATAATAGCTCTCAAACATCACAAGACATGGATAAACCTGGAGAACATTATATGTAGCAGAGGGTCTTACAAAGATTTTTAGTTTACAAACATTTAGATGTACAGTTATTTAATAACACAGCTGTTATAAGGAAACACTAAGGAAAAGGAACGTGTTTTGTTTTGTTTTTTTCAAAAGAGAAGACGCTGAGTGCACAGAGGAGCTGGGGGGGAACAGGGAGAGGAGAGGCCGGATATTGAAGGGGGAGGGAGGGGGGAGAGAAAGAGAACCAAATATGTGGAGGGTCTAATGGATCTTGTTGATTTGCTCTTTTGAGGTGGCTGTGTAACTGTGTACAATATGGTTCTTTCAAAGCCAAAAGCCAGATGTATCTCCTCCAGATTCCTTACCCTTGGACCTAATATTGTTCTGAGTGGTTAAAAAAAAAAGGAAAACTGAAATGAACTTGGAGTTTTGTATGTTTTCCTGGAACATTTATTCATTAAAATAAGTTACGTAACCATGTGGTCAATGCTGTCGATTGAATGGTCTGACCATACAAAGCCTCCGATTTAAGGGGTTGAATCTTTTTGAACTTGGAGTCAAACAAAGTTAGTGACAAACAAGTTCATTTCCAACATTGTTATTTTCAAATTAGATTAGCAGTTGTGTGGAAGCCATCTGTGCTATGTGCGGAGAGCCTCAAAAGCCCGACTGGTGGGGAGTGCATTCTGTCCGGCTCGTAACAAGCCTAGAGGACAGAGACCTGCTTCCAAAGGTCTCCAAGCTGTAACGCTCGATGCCGCAGCCTGCCACCACTTTCTCCCACAGAGCAGTGGGTGGGTTTGAACCACCGACCTTTCATGTGCTTCAACCACTGTGCCACCAGGGCTGCTTCTTGAGTGTCTCCTCTGTGCTGAATGTATTTGAAGCCCTCACAACATCTCTTCTCTGCTATACCTTTACCCAAACCACTGCTGTTACGGTGATTCCGACGCATAGCAACCTTATGAGAGACTAGTGCCCTGCACTCGGTGAGTTGACAACAGCAACCAGACGGCACGAGGTCAAACCACCGGCCTTTCTGGTTAGCAGCCGAGCACTTCCCCACGGTGCCACCAAGAGCTCCCTTCTCGTCTCTAGAACAGGGCCAAAGGAAGCTTAGTGGTAGCCCGTGGTCAAAGGGCCTGTCTCTTCCTCCCTCCTTGCAGTGGGGGGCGCTAAGCAACCACGACAGGAAACCAGATGGGCTCTGTGCTAAATATCTAATTTGTTTTAAAACTCACTTACCGACAGAATGGGTGGCAGTGGGCAGGCAAGCTGGAAGAATTGTGTTGTGAGCATCCACTGGGGGGGTCATGGGAGGCAGCAACCAGACCTATGGAACAGGATGCGCTTTCTCCTTGTCCGCTGCCACTCTCCCTCCGCGGGGCATGATGCCCATTCCGCACACGGCTTCTCTTTTCTTTGGAATGGAGCCCACACAAAACAAGGCTGTGGGAGGTGTCGGGCTCGTTCTGAGACACGGGAAAGGACCTCGTCTCTCGAAGGGACCGAAGGGGGCCTGTGGTTGGGCCATGGGAATGCTCGCGTGGTTTATGCTCACAGCTGAAGTCGGGGGTTATTTTGCCTTTTCTCCGAGGATTCGGTTACGCCGACAGGCTTACAATTCAATGCCCCCTCCAGTGCTGACGTGTGCAGAGGAGCCATCGTCGTTCCTCTCCTCCGTTATCTCGGTGCAGAGACTGGTCACTGAGTTTGGGTCTTGCATGCGAGTGACTTGCCAGCATGGGGAGGTTGCCCGGCATGGGGAAGATGTGCGGGGACTAATGGGTGGAATTGATCACCCTCCCACGGGGCTGCAAAAGACCCTCTGCCCTCCGACAAGTCGATTCTAGCTCCTGGCCACCCGCTGGGTGTCAGAGTGCCACTGTGTTGTGTGGGGTTTTCCGTGTCTGGTCTTTCAGAAGAGAGACTCCATCCTCTCGGTTGGCAGCCAGTTGCATTAAGCTTCGCAGCATCCAGCACGCTGCCTGTGCTGACTGTTGTGAGAACTGTTGTGAGAACTGGGAAACGGCACTCTCTCTGTGTGGTGGGCGGGAAGGGGGTCAGGGAATGAGCACATGCCCTTGCCCACCCTAGAGGACAAGGTTTGGACGTTGCAGAGACTGTAACTCCCTGTGAAGTAGAAGGTCTCATCTTTCTTCCACAGAGCGGCTGGTGGTTTTGAAAGGCCGACTGTACAGTCAGCAGCCCAATTCGGAACCACTCGTTTAATCAGAGTTTATTTGTAAATCATTATTGAATGCCTGGCAAATCCCCGAGGGCAAGGCTGCCCCTCCTTGGGCTGGCTAACCCCCAAACCCAACCCACTGCCTTTGAGTCAGTCCTGGCCTGGCCGACCCACCCCAGAGGAGCCCGGGGGCAAAGTGGTTACAGGTTGGGCTGGGGTACAAAGGATAGCCCCTCTGAGGGAGACGACGGGCTTTCTACTCCCGCAGAGAGTTACAGTCTCAGAAGGTCACAGGGACAGTTCTGCTCTGTCCTGGTGGGCTGCTACGAGTCGGCCTGGGCCCAATGGCAGTGGATTTGGTCTGGAGTTTGGAGATGATTTTCCTATGTTATCAAAGTCACAGGCAGCGGCTCTAAACACCAAAACCTAACTCGGGGCCATCCACTGAATGCTGACTCTTCGTGACCCTGTGGGCCAGGGCAGGACTGCTGCTGTGCGTTGCTGAGACGGTCACGGTGGGGGTAGGCACTGACCCGTAGCAACCCTGTGCACAACAGGAGGAAACACCGCACGGTCCTAGGCCAGCCTCACCATTGCGCCTGAGCCTGAGCCCATCGATGCAGCCACCGCGTCAGTCCATCCCGTCACGGGCCAGCCCTTTCTCACTGCCCTTGCACTTCACAAACACCATCTCCTTCCCCGGGGTCTCCTGACAGCACGTGCAAAGTACGTGAGATGAAGGCTTGTCAGCCTTGCCTGTGAGGAGCACTCTGGCCTTACTTCTTTAGGAGAGTAGAAACTCTTTATGGGAGTAGAGAGCGGTGGGTGGTTTCAATCTGCTCACCTTGTGTTTAGCAGCCCAACACCTCAGCACCATGCCATCGGGCGCCTCCCAGGCAGCCGCTGAGGGATGGGGTGAAGAGGAACAGAGGCCCTGGAGCTCTGACTTTTATCTTTAGAATGAATTCTGGTTTGTACTGCAGCTTATCACAGATGCTTCCTCATTGCAGATAAGGAGCTTGTGATCTTAGCCAAGGATTCATTGATAACCCTCCTTTCCCTTCTGAAGTTTAAATATCCGTTAGGGTTCATTTAATCTATTTCTGAGATGAATTCCAGATTTACTTTCACACTTTCGGGCAGAAAAAGGGGGGGGGCAGGTAGAATGAGAAGTTGCCCGCATTCGGTGTTTGGGTTTATCTACATTTATCTCCCAGACATGCGTGCTTTTCAATAAGATTATATTCCTTAATTGTAGACAGTTACTTTTGTGTCTTTTTTCCCTTTACATCAAGCTTTTTAAAATCATTTCCTTGCATCTTTTTTAAAATTTATCGTCACTTATTTTTTTTAAAAAGAAGAAAGAAAGAAAGAAAACTCACTGCCATCGAGTTAATTCCAACTCATAGTGACCCCAGGGGGAGCCGGCGCATATTGGTAAGTGTTCCTTTGTAGATGCCTACCAGTGCGGTATGGGAGCAAAGACTAAGCAGATAGCCCTCCCTGTCTTTCTCCTCGGAGCAGAGCGGCTGGAGGTTTCAAACTGCAGACCTTGCAGATCGCAACCCAGCGTGTCACTGCTCCACCCCCAGGCACCTGGTGGTTACACACAGGCTGCTAAACACAAGGTCGGCAATTCCCAACCACCAGCTGCTCCACAGGAGAAAGATGAAGCTTCCTGCTTCCATGGAGAGTTACGGTCTTGGAAACGCACAGCGGAGTTCTTCTCTGTCCTATAGGGTTGCTATGAGTCAGAATCAACTCCATGGGAGTGAAGGTTGGTTTTGTCTTTTCGTGACCTTGTAGGACAAAATAGAACCGCTTCCACAGGTCTGTGAGGCTGCAAATCTTCATGGGAACAGAGTCTTGTCTTTCTCGTGAGGAGCAGCTGGTGGGGTTTAAGCCCCTGCAGGCCACCTGCAGTCTACTAGTCACCAGGGCTCCCCCTTGATTTCACAGGGCTGATTGTACCGCCAGCAACTTTACCTGCACACAAGGACACATCTGTGTGGGCACTTTCTACCCCTTACATACTTGAGGGTTTTGTTTATTTGTTTTTTAAAAGGGATGCTCTTTCCTTAACGCTAAAATGTCATCTTCCTCCTTGGAAGCTGGGTCATTGCCAGCTAGCAGCAACAGACGTATGTGCGAACATTAGGAGTCAGCACTCAAGGTCAGTCAGACCTCAGGATTGCACCTAGAGCTTCTCCTACTCGCTAGTCGGCCACTGCCTTAGTATAGGAACTGGTAGAAGCGAAACACAAGTGAACATAGGAACATTGTGCTCTTACCCATTCTATGCCAGAAGTCCCTGGTTAGTGCAAGGGGTTAAGAGCTTAACTGTTAAACGTTGAGTATTTGAGTCCACCTGCAGACCTGTAGGAAGAAAGGCCTGGCAGCCTACTTCCAGAAAACCAGCCATTGTCAACCTTATGGAACACACTCATGGGGTCATCCTGCATCAGAATTTATTTTACAGCCACTGTGTTTGCTTGCTTGTTTGTTTTTTTAACATTCTGCTAGATCCATTTTTTTCTTTCTTTAAGCAAAAAAAGAAAAAAGAAACCCTCACTGCCATCAACTCAATCCCAACAAGCCTATAGACCAGGATAGAGCTGCCTTTATGGGTTTCCAAGGCTGTGATGCTTTATGGGAATAGAAAGCCTCATCTTTCCACTACAACGTGGTTGGTGGATTCAAACTACTGACCTTGCTGTTAGCAGCCCAATATGTAACCTGCTATGCTACCAGGGCTCCTAGTTCTTCAAGCAAGGGGTGATAACTTTGAACACAAGTTTCATCACCAGACAGATGTAGGTTTGGGACCCAGACTACCTCTTGTTTGCTGTGCCCCTTCCCTGAGGCTCAGTTTCACACCTAGTAAAGCTGGACAAGATGTTTAGAATCAGCAGAGTGAGAGGTCTCAAGAGAGCATTTGCCCTGGTCAAGTCACCACCATGAGTCTAGCCTCAGCTGTACTTTCTCAGAAGCAGTGAGATCCCCTCATCAGCCCAGACCTAAATCAACTCCAAAGAGAAATAGACATCAAATCTCTAGTTCCCTTGTCCTGTGTCAATCTAAGAAAGTGTCCAAGTCCAATTTCCCTGTAGAACTAACTAGAACTAGATTTCGTTGGGGAAGTACGGAATTTGGGGGACAAGGATTCGAGTTTGGGTGGCAAGTTTGAATGAGTAATGACATCCCACCAGGATCAATCCTAAAAGTGTGTCCCTTCTGTCAGCTTTTGTTGTCTATGATTCTGTCCAGACATACTTTACATAACGTTAAAGGCATCGTTCTTAGACAAATAATTGGCTGATGTCAACATTTGCATTTGTTTCCCTCATTAGTGACAAACTTGTTCAACCGATGATAAAGAAACTGTGTAAATATATCTCTAAGGAAGAGTTCTTAGACTCTTAGCTGTGCCGAGCCTCTGAAGCTGTCGTGCCTAGGGGCCAGAGATCATTTGCATTCCCCACCAGATGGAACTCAATTTGCATCTTGAGTTTTCTGAAGTTACCACCCACCCTTGCAGACCCTGCGCTCTAAGCAGTAGAAATGGAGAGTCCAGCAGAGCTGCAATGCCCTACTAAGCTGGTCCTTCGGCGGCCTTGTCAGATGATGTTCTAGTGCAGGTGTTTCCAAGTTTGACTTCAGCTGTTTCCTCACCTCGATCATTCATCTAGGCACTCTGGTCACATTGCTGTTCTGCTGTGGGCTGCTAACTACAAGATTTGTAGTTTGAAACCACCAACCATTCCTAAGGGAAAGGATGGGGCATTGCATTCCTGCAAAGAGTTACAGTCTAGGACACGGGGCGATCTACCTGTCCTACAGGGTCGGCATGAGTTGGCCTCGACTCAATGGCAGTGACTCTGGGTTTGGTTTGGATTATTGACCCATGACCCCTTCCTCAGACATAGTACAGGAGGTATACCAAAGGGCTTCAGAAAGTTCATGGAAAAATGGAATTTAAAAGATAATGGAAGAAGGTTCAGGGCAATCAGGACCTGTGCAAGATCAATGATAAGGATCCATTGATACGTGACTGGGAGAGAAGAACCAGAAGGAACACACACATGCTTTTACCCGGCAGCATCCATCCTTGCCCGAGGCCAGGAGAACAGTCCCATAAAATAAATACCGCCTTTCACTGCAGACATCGCATCGCCTGCCCTCTTAAGATCTGCAATTCTTTCTATTTGATTTTATAGTTTTGCTGAAATAAATAGATTTATTCTACCAAATAAAATAAATAATGGAATTTTTCATAAAATATTTTAAGCCCCATCTTATTAGTCCATGTTCTCCAGACAAACA
>NW_022103898.1:66653463-66667948 GCF_000313985.2 Echinops telfairi
GCACAAAAACAAGACAGAGCAAAACAAAAGAAAACAAACAACAACAACAAAAAAAACCATGACTAAAAAAAGAAAAGCCTGTAAATAGTTTAAGGTCTGTTTGCTGACCTTTAAGAGTGTTTTCTAGTCAAGTCTGATGGGGTGCCACGCCCTGGCCCCAAAGTCTATTTTTGGTATTCCCTTGGGTCTTCCTTGCTCTACTCCCCTTGCTGTTCTGTTACACACTCTTAGTGTGTTGCCTGGGTGTGGTGGGGTCAGATGGGGTGCCATTCCTACACTGTGTCTCCAGTGTTGTCCCCGTAGGGCTGTGGATCAGTGAGGGATGTCGTGTGAGACTGTCAATCATTATGGGAGCAGTCAGCCTCCTCTTTCTCTTTCAGAGCGACTGGTGGGTTCGAACCACTGACCTCAATGTATAGCTCACCATGCCTACATATTAGCTACTCTTCCTCCTCTCCTCTTTTTCTTCTTTCTCCTCCTCCTCCTCTCCTTCAAGGCTCCTTGGAGGAATGAACGACTCCAGATCTGAGTCAGCAAATATTCACGGTGAGTCTGTGACACATACCTTGTGCCAGAGAGCTAAGAAGCTATCAGAACTAAGCGGTCGTCTCAAAAGGATGTGGGAGTCAACAGGAAGGGTTCTTGTTGTCCATCAAAAACTAATTGTAATGAGTGCAAATGACCGAACTCTATCGAATACATGAAAAAACTTGAGGTTCATATTGATACCTAACAAAAGACCTAGTGTCACAGCACTTAAAGCACCCCGCTGCTAATCAAAAGGTCATCGGTTCAAATGCAATCGTGGCATCATGGGAGAAAGAAGAGACCGTCTGTGTGTGTCTAGAAAGCCCTCTTTGATTCTGCTTCAAAATCCACGTGATGGCAGTGGGTTTTAGACTCTCACTTGGAGACCATTGGAAATAAGTAGATTTATTCCTTATTCTGAAAATAAAAGTGGAAGAAGTAAGCCTTTGTACTGCCTTGTAATACAAACTGCATTTCAGAGTAGCCAAGCATGCAAATGGAGAGAATTCTAGCTAATCTTAGCTAATGAATATAGAAGAAATAATTATTAGAAAACCATCATGTTCACCCTCCGATGATATTATTGGTTCAGACGAGGGCCATGGAGGGTTGAAACCCTCCGGGTTTCAGTTAGAAGTTGAGGGGGTTTCACCATGAAGGAGTCAGAGCTGCTTTTCTGAACTCACCCAAATGGGACACTTGGACATCGAGCGGTGTTGCCATAAGAAGTCACTGTACCACTTGTGATAGACTTGACCCTGATTCAAAGCAAGCATCCAGAGCTAAATTCCACTGAGAAGGAATATGGGGGCTAGAGCAGTCTATAGCATCTGAAACACCGTTTCTACAGTCAGTGAATAGCATGAGGGACGGGATGGGAGGTCCTGGTGATAACAGAATACGTAGGACAACTGACACAAAAGGAATGAAGGACCCTGTTGATATTCGGCTTTGAACAAATCGACTCTACATGAGCATTTCTGACACACCGTAAAGGGCAGTGAGTAACAGGACGGCCCATCATGGGCCCCGGAAAGCCGCAGCTCTCACAGTCGGGGTCCTGAGTTTGAGCCACTTCTCCGTCAGACCTCGGGCATGTTTTTGTCCCTCTCTTGAGAGTTCACCTCCAGGTCTGTACGCTCTGCTCCCCCAAGTTGGTTTAGCCACTCCTGTTGGTTTTCAGAACTTCTCCCCGAGGTTCCACAGGCCATCGTAGCAGGAAGTCCTGCAGCTTACAGGAGCCTGGTAGTATAGTGGTTATGTGTTAGGCTGTTAATCCCAAGGCCAGCAGTTCAAGACCACTAGCTTCTATTTGGGAGAAAGATGGGGCTTTCACCTCTCCCAGAGTTACAGTCTGGGAACCTCACAGGGTCAGTCCCACCCTGCCCTACAGGGCCACTCTAAGCGAGCAACAAGTCAAGGCAGTGCTGAGGCTTATTCTGCCATTCGGCAACTGCCTTGCTGGCTAATGACCATCAGGGCAATGGAGGACGAAGGGAGCAGCACTCATGGTTTGAAAGTCAGAATGAAAGCCCTCTTGACTGGTACATCAGCGTTGAGCTGCTAACCACAAGGTCAGCAGTTCAAAACTCTCAGCCTCTCCACGGAGAAAAATTAGGCTTTCTGCTCCTGTAAAGATTTGCAGTCCTGGAAAACCCCAAAGGTGGTCCTACTCTGTCCTGTAGGGTCGACTCAACGGCAGTGAGCTTGGTTTGGGGTTTGGGTCCTTAGTGTTGCTGTCCAATGGTGAAACACTAACCAAAAGGTGGATGGTTGGAGCCCATCAGTTTCTCTAAAGAAAATGGAGATTATCTGGTCCCATGAAGATTGATAGCCTCAAAGAACTAGGAGGCAAAAGACATTTGTAGAGGTATAAATATAGGTATGAATATATATAAATATATTAATATATAAGGATAGGGATATAGGTCTACATATATTTATACATGTTAAGTATCAAGGTAGCAGATGGACATTGGGCCTCTACTCATTTCCTTACTCAACACAAGAACACTTTGTTCTAATAACCTGGCATTCCATGATGCTCACCTTCCCGACACAATTGCTGAAGACAAAATGGGTGCATAAGCTAATGTGGTGAAGAAAGCTGATGGTGCCTGGCTATTTTAAGAGATAGCATCTGGGATCTTAAAGGCTTGAAGGTAAACAAGCGGCCATCTAGCAGGGAAGCAACAAAGCCCACGTGGAAGAAGCACACCAGCCTGTGTGATCATGTGGTGTCGATGGGATCAGGTATCGGAAGACTCAAAACAAACAATCATATTGATTCAAATGAAAGGGGTCAGAATGGAGACCAAAGACAACTGGATGTCCCCTCACAGAAGGGTCACAAGGAAGGGACGTGCCAGCCAGGGTGCAGTAGAGCATCAACGAAACACATAACATTCCTACATTCTTGAATGCTTCCTCCCCACCACTATCACGACCCCAGTTCTACCTTACAAATCTGGCTAGACCAGAGCAGGTACACTGGTACAGATCTGAGTTCTCGATACATGAAACCCAGGACACATAACCCCTCAGGAACAATAATGAGAGTAGCGATACCATGAGTGTAGGGGGAAGGTGGGTGGAGAAGGGAGAGAAAGAGGGAATCGATTACAATGATCAACATATAACTGTCCCTACTCCCTGCCCCCACGGTGACGAACAGCAGAAACGTGGTAAAGGGAGATAGCAGATCGTATAAGATATGATAATAATAATTTGTAATAATTTATCAAGAGTTCATGAGGGTGGGAGAGAGGGTAAAGGGGGGAGCTGATACCAAGGGCTCAAGTAGAAAGAAAATGTTTTGAAAATGATGATGGCAACATATGTTCAAATATGCTTGATACAATTGATGTATGAAATGTTATAAGAGCTGTAAGCGCCCCTAATAAAATGATTTATTATAAATAAAAAGATTTATAGCTTCAGAAACTCTTAACTAAGGTTATTATGGGTTAGAATCAACTTGATAACAGTGAGCTGGCCTTTTCGTGGGGACTTGGTCAGGTCAGAGCTCTGGCGGCACTGTGGGTTAGGCATGTGCTGCTAACCACAGGGTCAGCGGTTCAAACCCATCAAATGCTTCTCAGGAGAAAGATAAGGCTATTGGAATCAATAAAGCTTTAAAGTTACAGTAGGAAGATTAAAAAAACAAAAAACTTTACAGTCTCAGAAACCCAAAGGAGCAGTTAGTTCCCCTCTGTCCTATCAGAATACTGTGAGGTGGAACCCACTTGACGACAGTGGGGGCTTGGTTTTTTATTTGGGCCACACTTAGAAGGAGCCCTGGTGGTGCAGTGGTTAAAATGCTTGATGACAGGCCCAAAGGTGAGCCACTCGAGCCCACCAGCCTCTGTGGGAGAACGTGGGTGCAGATCACAGCCTTGGCCACCCTGGGGGTCAGTGCTGCTCTGCCCCGTAGAGGCCCTACCAGAAGCCACCGAGGGGCAGAGGGTTTGGTCACACACCTTCTGAGCAAGGGCTCACGGCGCACAGCGCACAGCGCAGTGTGACCACCTAGTATGTCGCAGCCACCCTTCCATTTAGTCATCAATGGACGTTCTGCGTCTGCTCTGTAGCAGGTGCTGCTTAGGTAAGGTGACCAGATGTCTTGCTTTTGGCGGGACAGTCCCGATTTTTAACAATTGTTCCCATGTCCTGCGACATTTTTTAAAAGTCCCAATTTTTGGAAAGGATGCACGACAAGCTAGGGTATACGGTTTTTGGCTGCCATGTGGCTGTTTCGCCAGGATATGAGTGTTATCAATGGTGTCCTGCTTTTGTCCCGCTTTACCAATGTTAATATCTGGTCACCTGATGCTTAGGAGCTTGGGATGTTGTTAGTGAACAAAACAAAGACGCCTGCCCCACCAAAGGTGGGGTGGGGCTTCTCCCACATACTCCCTGCAGGCCTTTACCTGTCCCGAGTCACCCCAGAAACTTGTCTTCTCCTCCTAACAAGTTGTGCTTGAGGGCTGTCTTACTTACCGCATGCTGCTGCGACCAAGATGCCACAGGTGGGTGGCTTCAACCAACAGAGTTTTCTTTCCTCCCAGTTGATGGTGCGGACTCTAAGGGAGGACTCTCGCTCTCACTCGCCCACGCTCTCCGTGAAGGCCCTTCCTTACATCTTCTCAGCTTCTGTTCCAGGTTCCTTGGCCCTCATGTGGCTTCTACCTGTTCCTCCTTTCATGCCTGCTAGCCTAATCTGCTCTTGTGCACCTCAAAGGAAATGACTGTCAAGCACCACCCTGCATGAATTCTGCCTCATTAGCAGAATGAATCTGTGGAACGGTCACCGGAGCGACAGGGGTTAGGATTCCAGGCACACCTTTTCAGGAGGACATGGTTCGGAAAAGGAGGACACCTTTTCAGGAGGACATTACAAGGGGTGCTCTCTCCCTTCCACGCGTTGTAGCTCCTCCTCAAGAAAAGATGAGGCTTATCTGCTCCTATAAAGATTGATCGTCTAGGAAAACCACAGGGGCTTCTCAACTCTGTCCTTTGGGGTCACTTTGAGTTGGAATTGGTAAAAGATCATTATATTGGGGAGGGGGCTGGAATGCACAGGTGGTCTTTGATTTGCATAGAGTGGAAGACAATGTTGAACAGAATACAGACTCATAAAAGAAGCCAAGCTTCTTGGTCAGATAGACACTGTGGCCGTTAGTCACCGGACAGGTCTGGAAGTAAACGCCCCACTGTGTTCGAATAATTAACCTGTGTTAGAATAATAGATTAAAGATAAAAAAAGCAGCATTTACCCAAGGACAGAGGGTAGGGAGAGAGGAAGGAATGGAAGCGGGAAACACCGGAGGACATAGGATAAGCAATTTATATTTTACATTATACATTTATTATAGGCAACAATTTAGACACATGCTTCAACTCTGACACCAAATGGGTATATGTTGTTGAATGTAAAACTGATGATCTTCTCGTAACCCTTCATCCAAGTCACAAGAAAAAGCTGAAAGAGAGAGCGGGAGAGACTCTGGCAAACGTTAGTCGTAACAATGTCGCGCTTGAAGCCCTGCCAAGAGTGTAACGTGCTCAGTACAGCTCCTGGCACGGGGCAAGCGAGCCCCGTGAACTTTCCACCTGAAGGTAGTCCCCTCTGGGGAGCAGGCTCCTCTCTCTCTCGTTCACTGGTGTTTCCCACCAACAGGAATGGTACTAGGGATGTAGTTGGAACTCTGAACATTGGGTAAAAGTATGAATTGCCGATTCCATCTCAGACTGATTGAGCCTCAGTCTACCTGTGGTAAGTGGTCAGGAGGAGGTGGACAGGAGCTGATCTGAGGTGCAAGGGAAACTCTCAGAGGCCCACACCATAGACGGGTAGATGCCTGGGATCCCTGAGTCAAACTCTGGACTTGTACTGAAGAAGGTGTTCATTCACACCAGGCTCCAGAGCAAACTGTTCATTCCAGGAAGATGTTTGAGCCTTTTTAACTCATCATTCTTGCAATAGCACTGAATGGGAAAAGATTGACATTGTCAAGGATTTTATTTTACTTGGATGACAGTCAACACCCTTAGGAGCTGCCATCAGGAAAGTTGACTGAATTAATTCATTGGGCACATCCGCTGCACAAGTTCTCTCTAAAATGTTAGAGGGCAAAGCTGTCACTTGGGTGGTCAAGGTGGGCCTGACTCAAGCCATGGTCTCTTGTATTGCTTTACATGCCCGTGAAAGTTGGGCAGTGAATAATGAAGACCACAAAAAATTAGACCTTTGAAGTACGAGATGGCCAAGAATACTGAGTAGACCCTGGACGGCCAGAAGAATGAACCAGATCTGTGTCACAAGAAGTCCAGGCAGAATCCTCCTGAGAAGTGAGGGTGATGAAACATTGTCTCACATACTTTGGGCATCCTCTCTACAGAGATCAGTATCCGGAGAATGGCATCATGCTTGGTAAAGTGTAGAGTCAGAAATTTTTTTAAAAAGAGGAAGTTCCCCCTATGAGCTGGCTTGACACCGTGGCTGCAGCCAGGGGCCCCAATACAGCCGTCATTGTGAGGATGGCCCAGGAGGGGGTAGTGTGATAGGCTTGATGGCGCCCAATAATTGGGATGCCATAGCCAAGACAATGACATCTTCCTCACAGGAGGAGAATATGCTCAGCACAGAGCTATAGGAGGAGTCCCTGAGTGATGCAAGCAATGAACATAGTCTGCGGCAGCTAACTGAAAAGTGGGAGGTTCAAGTCCACCTAGAGATGCCTCAAAAGAAAGGTCTTCTTTCAAAAAACAAACCACTGTCCAAAAATCAACCTATAGAACACAGTTCTGCTGCCACACATTGGGTCACCTTGAGTCAGGGTCAGCAACAGGTACGTAGAGCAGGGACCAGGCGGGTGGACAGGGTCACATGGCTCTATCAGTCCATCATATTTCAGTAACTATAAAAGGTCACCCCGGCTGTTCTTTGCAGTTGGTGGTTGAAACCCACTAGCCACTCTGAAGTGGAAAAGGCTGGACACTGGACTTCCTTGATGGCCCAGCAATGCAACTCTGTCAGCTGGGCCTCGGGGGCAGTGTGCTTCGTTTTTTGATATGTTTACTTGATGACTGTGATTAGAAAACATATTAAAAACAGTCAAACCAGGACAAACCAGAAAATATATACAAAACAGTCAAACCAGGTCCTGACTGCAGTTCCAGGTGGAACGTTACAAATTCCAAAGAGACTCTTGGGGAGGAGGAACGCGGCAGGGAGGAGGTGGGGGAGAAGCCTGACATTGATAACGCGATTCCCTTATGTTCATGACAAGGGTTTGAAGAGATTGTCCACTAAGCTGATTTCCCCTGGCGATTCTCCCTCTTCAGGTGACCTTGTACAAGGACTCTGACATGGAGGACTTTGGGTTCAGCGTGGCGGATGGCTTGCTGGAGAAAGGTGTGTATGTCAAAAATATTCGCCTCGCCGGACCAGGAGATCTTGGTGGCTTAAAGCCCTATGACAGGCTCTTACAGGTAAGACCTCAGGTGGGGTTTTAATCCCTTTCGGGTCATCCTGGACTTTAGGGAGCCTCTTTCCCTCTTTCCCTGGGAAATGCACAGCAGTGAAATAGCTGAATGAAGAAATGCCTGGCCAGTCCATTTGATCTCAGCCTAGTACAGTTGCTGGTTCCTTATCCTTATGAATTGAGTTTTATGACACCGAGCTCAGAGCCATCTTGCCCAGTCTAACGCTTACTCCTAAAACCCCACCCAGCCACGGGGCCATTGCCTACCAGCCTATGGTCATGGTCGGAGTAGTACGCATTACCTCTCCCACTGCTCCGCCTCACCTGGCACCACTCCCGTTGGCAAGCTGCTTCCCTTGCTGGTCTGCCCTCAGGCTACCTCCTCCATCCACAGCTGCAGCTCTCACAGCACAGAAGGGGCCCCTAAGCTAGATTTAAGCCCAAGAGGAATGGGTAGGCATCGGTCAGAGCTCCTAGCGGGTGAACCCCTCGCTGTTCTACAGTGTTGTCAGACCAGAGTTAGGCTTCTGAATGGGGTGCAACCTGTTACCCCTGAAGTGTCACTGTAGCTCCTGTGACTTCCTTCACGGTGCCAGTCATCCAGAAGGGCTCTTCTCGACCTTACAGGTTAACCATGTCCGCACCAGAGACTTTGACTGCTGCCTCGTGGTGCCCCTGATAGCGGAATCCGGCAATAAGCTCGACCTGGTCATCAGCAGAAACCCACTGGCTCCCCAGAAGTCGATGGAGCCCGGGGCAGAATGGAGCGAGCCGCACAGGGCGTACTTCCAGCAGTCCCCCCACAGCGGTCCTTTGGAGACGCGGGAACCCACTAACACATTATAGCAACGCCTTCGTCAAACCGGACGAAAGACGGTACACACATGGTGCTAAAACTCCCTTCAAGATGTCTGTGACCGGCAAGCACAGATCATCACGTGGCATTAACTGCAAGCACAGGGGTCTTTTAAATCTCTCTCACGACTCACGCCCACCTCCCGATCCCGGTGGAAGAGATTCCTTGTTTTCTTTTTCTTTTCTTTCCTTTCGGTGAACCTTCATGGTGTATGGTAGCGAAGAGGAAAAATAAGTAGGCTGCCCCTCCCCACCAAAGAACATCCGAGGACATTTGGTACAAGTTCATCTGCCTGTCACTTTTTTAAAAGATTAATGCCCACTTGAAAAGTCTTCTCTGCAGTAATTTCCTTTAATTCACTTTGCAATCAGTTTCTTACTCTGAAGTCTTTAACATAAGAACTTGACCAACAAGGCTTTTCCTAACAAAGTTGGCTCACCTAGGGGACTAGTAATGTTTTGTAAGCTGCGGGGACTGCTGCCGATGGGAGGGGACCGGGATACAATTCAGTTCGCTTCAAATGTTTCAGCCACGATGCACGCAAGAGACCATTCTAGGTGGTGGGGAAATGTTTTGCCCAAGTATAGGAATGATTTTAACTAAGATGTATGCTATTCCCTATGCAACAAGGTATCAAACAGGATATGTCTTGTGACCTGTTTTATTTTTGTTTTTGTTTCTCCTTTTTTTTTTTAAGGACATATTTTTAATAGCGGGGGAGGGGGAAAATCGCTGGTAATGAATAGTATGTTTAGTAGCACTGAAAATTAGTGATCTTAATTTTTAAAATTCCACACTAAGGACTTAAGAGTGAATGAAGAGTCTATTAAAATAAGGTTCATCTTAATGATAGGTTAATCAAACTGCTCGACATGTTTTGAAAACTGGTAACATTGAGGGGCTGTACAGCACATGTACTTTAAAAAATGACACTGGACTAGCTTTTGTCTGAGCCATGTCACTTAATGAAATTGTAAATACATTCTTCACAAAATGCATTGCCAATTATTACCATCCTTCAAAGCAATAAAGTGTGACAGTTGCTTTCTATGTTTGTCAGCAACTGTTTTCCTCTGTCCAGATATTTTGAAGAGTTATACTGATAACTGTTATTTGGTGAATATTAAAAAAAATAGATCTGTATATTGACTGTAGGAACTCCAGTTTCCAAACATCTTCATGTGGGGCCAATAATTCCAACTACCACTTCGGTGAAAACATCCAAACATCGTGTCCTCTGTTTAAGGGAAATGTCACCTTTCTGTTTGTGCAGAGAAAGATATTATTTTCATCACATTTCAAAACTGCCAGGGCAAGAAAGTATACAGCTGATCACGTTATGTTTAAAAAAAAAAAAAGATCATGAGTCACTTAAATATGTATTTTTATTTGTAACAAACAAGTATTAAACTGTAAAGTATTTTTGTACAAATTTAATACTTTAATAGCATGATATTTATCGTCTATGTATGTTTTGGGGAATTCAAAATTGTTGCAGATATTTGTATGGAAAAATAAAACCAGAACAACCCTCTACCAAATGGAATAAACAGTGATTTTAAAGAGCAAAGCATGTCTGCCTTCAGTTTTGGTGCCGGACTCCAGCCCAGAGCCCTGGGCTGAGCTCTCCACGTGCTCTTGGTCATTTCTCATGGGCGGTTTTGCCACAAGCTGGAGCAGTGCGTAGCACGCAAGACAGGCTGGATCCCAACTCTGGGCCTCTGGTGACGTGGGGCTCACTCACCCCACCTGTGATACTGAAAGTCCGTCTGCACGATGTAGGATGTTGGCAGGGGCGGGGTGCGGGAGGGTGAGCTCTGCACAGAGGTGCCCCAAACCGCGGGAACACAAACACTTCCATTCATGGTGGGTGGCAAAAATGGAGACATCTTCATTCAAAGAATCACAAGATCTGTTCCCAGAGAACATTATATATAGCCTATAAAATACATTTCCATAAACAAAACCTATGAACTTGAATGAGGTTAAACTTATGCACACCCACACCATACATATAGTCCCAAGACGCTCATTTCTGCATTATGGCCCCACAAGCCTTGTAAATGCACATTCATTACTATGTATTCACATTCTCTGTACCTAGGTTGGCATTCTTCCATCAACCAAACTCACCACCATCGAGTTGATTCTGACTCATAGCAACCCTGTAGGACAGTAAAACTGCCTGTGGGTTGCCAAGACTGTAAATCTTCACAGGAGTAGAAAGCCTTCTCCCATGGAGTGGTGGGAGGTTCAAACTTCTGAGCTTGCAATTAGCAGCCCAATGCACAACCACTCTACCACCAAACCCAAACCAAATTCAGTGGCATCAAGATGATGCTTGATGTACAGTGGCCTGGTACAGGAGGGTGTTTTCTGGTGCATGCGTGATCCTGGGAGAGTCACATGACCCTTACCAAAAATCAAATTATCACAAAATCTAAGGGATAGTTCAAATGGTCATTGGATGCTATTGTGTTCTAAAATCCATGCTACTGAGCTGATTCTAGCCCTCTGTGGCAGAAGAACTGCCCATGGGATTTTCAAGGCTCTCACCTCTCACCGGAAGCAGACTCTCCCCATCTTCCTTCCACAGAAGCCGGGGGGTTCAACTCACTGACATTCTAGTCAGCAGCCCAGTGCTCAGCCGCTGCACACCAGGACCCCTTACAGAGCACAACACCCCTCGAGGGTTTCCTAAGGCTGTAATCTTTACAGAATCAGATTTAAACTGGTGTGGTGGTTGCACACTGGGCTTTGAGCTGCATGGTCAGCAGTTTGAACCCACCAGCAGTTCCGGGGGAGAAAGAATGGGCTTTCAATTCCCATAAACCGTCTCAGAAACCCACAGGGGTTCACTATGAGTGAGGGCCGACTCGATGGCAGTGAGTTTGGTTTGGTTTGGATCTTTCAGTTAGTATGCGTTTGCATAACAACTGAGGCGGAAGCCTGTGAACGTCAATTTAGTAAGAAACTGGCATGAAAAGGCAGGCGAGAAGCTGTAGCTCGTGTGAACGGCTCAGATAGTTCAGGTGTGTCCCAAATAAAAAAGAATCAACGGTAGAAATGACTATTTTAAAACAATCCAGCAAAAGCAAACAGGAACGACTTCTGGTAGTGCTGTTTAAATGCAGTGACCCGGTCAAAGGGAAGGAGCCCTGGGTTGCTAACCATGGGGTCAGCAGCTTGAAACCACCAGCTGCTCTGTGGGGGGAAGAGGAGGCTTTCGACTCACATGAAGAGTTAGTCGCTGAAACCCACAGGGACAGCCCTACTCCATCCAATGGGGCCACCATGCATCAGAATTGGCTCAATGGCAGTGAGTTTCGCCTGGCTTTAAGTCAAAGGAAGAGACTGCCTTTATGGGCCGGTCAGGCCACAGGATGAAGCACCCATGCTTCTGGAAGGGGCCCTGGTCAACCATGAACTGAAGGTATCTCGTGCTACCCCACTAGCAAACTAGTGATAAATGCCTGGTGGAGAAGAGACACAGTGTGTTTATATTTACTCAATCACAACCAGAGCCACAGCTGCACCTTTTAAAGAGATATATCACAGCTACTTCTAAAGACAAGTGGTGGACGATGGAACCTGTTCTCAGCTTAGCCCTTCACGATTGGAAGCATTGGGTCCACACGTAGTCAAGTAGGAGGCAGGATGCCATGGCCCCTGCAAGTTTAGCATACTGTGATTAAAATGATTTGCTTTAAATCCCAACCGTGGGTGCCTAGACGTGTCCTCATGAATGAAATCCCAAGGAACTTTGGAGTGGGTAAGTTATTTATATTTTGACCAATAGCATATGCATACGGGCGAATGCTTTGCTTGGGACCACTCTGACACATGGTATTCATTTCACTGTTTGAAGGGCAAGGACTGTTTCCAAGTTCTCCACAAAAACTAAAGTTACGGGAACCAATTACAGGGATCTGCATATGGCCTCCTCCCTGGGGGCGGACAACAGAGAAGTGGGTGAGGGCAGACATCGGACGGTGTAAGATATGGCAAAATAATAATTCATAAATTATCAAGGGTTCGTGAGGGAAGGGCGAGCGGGAGGGAGGGGAGAAAATGAGGACCTGATGCCGGGGGCTTACGTGGAGAGCAAATGTTTTGAGAATGATGAGGGCAAGAATGTACAAATGTGCTTTATACAGTTGATGTATGTATGGATTGTGATAGGAGCTGTATGAGCCCCCGATAAAATGATTTTTAAAAAGCAAACTAAACTGCCATTGAGTTGATGCTGACTCATAGTGTAAAGTGACCAGATGTTAACATTGGTAAAGCGGGACAAAAGCGGGACACCATTGATAAAACTCATATCCTGGCGAAATAGCCACATGGCAGCCGAAAACCATATACCCTAGCTTGTCGTTCATTCCTTCCAAAGATTGAGACTTTTTTAAAATGCTGCGGGACGCAGGAAAAATTGTTAAAAATCAGGACTGTCCTGCCAAAAGCAGGACGTCTGGTCACCTTATCATAGTGACCCTATAGGACAGGGTAGACCTGCCCCTGTGAGTTTCCATGACTACAACGGAATGGCTGGTGGTTTCAAACTGCTGACTCTGCAGATCAAAGCCCAGCACCTGACCACTTTGCCACCTGGGCTCGCACCCCTTGAAGATGGCCATGAGTTAAAAACACCCCTTACCCTCACCCTTTGTGTGCCAGAGACTGGCTTACTACCAAGAACTGCCCATCCATGACTTAGATGCCCCCCTTGCTTTTCTATGATCAGCTAGAAACACAGTAAAACCCAACCGGTGCCTTGCTGCTGAGCCGATTCCGGCTGCTGGAAACCCCATAGGTTCCATCGTTGAGGTTTTCCTGGTTTGGGTTTGGCTGGAATTTTTACAGGAGCAAGTTGATAGGCCTTTCCTTCACAGACCTGCTGGGTGAGCTCCCACCATCAGCCATTCAGTTCATTGAACTTATCACAAACTACACCAGCCAGATCCTCCAAGACTCATAAGTGACCGGCTGAACTTTCGTACCTCCCCACTGGCCAACCTGGATAAAATAACTAATTGGATTCGATTTTACTTAAGCTTCTCTCCTTCCCTCAGATGCCTGAATTCAACCGCAGTCAGAACCAGCATCCCACACTCCCTTACTTTCACCTGGCAGCAAGGAGCCAATCACTGGTCCAGTCACACCACCCACTCCTGCACACCTGGTTTCCCGGCAGCTTCCTTCTCTAAAGATCAGAAAAATAAACTCACTGCCATTGAGTTGATGCTGACTCTTAGTGACCCTATAGGACAGGGCAAAATGGCTCCTGTGAGTTTCCCAGACTGTAACATTTTATGGGAATAAGAAAGCCCTGTCTTTTTCCTACAGAGGAGCTGCTGGTTTTGAACTGCTGACCTTATGGATGGCAACACAATGTGTAACCACTATGCCACCAGGGCTCCTTCATCTCTGTAAAAGGCAAGCCCTTTTCTGCTTTGCCCAAGATGCTTGCAGCTCCCAAGATCGGTGCAGTCTCCCTATTCCAACAGCTCTCCTCCTCCTCCCGTCCCCTCCCCGCCTTGCAGGCAAGTCTCTCTCCCCAAGCCTGGACTCTTTGTGTTTGACACCCACAATGACTAATTGCTGGCTCATTTTCCCTTCTTCTCTGGGTTGATATTTTCAAATCCAGTGGGATGCTAGCCAATGATTTTTTTCCCTAATCTACATAAAATAATGAGTACAAAAGTAGACTGCTTGGGGAAGGAGGAAGCTGCATGCAGAGTGCTGTTGGTGAGCTCAGTGTTACCACAAGGGAAACACCACAAGGGGGCGACTTCAACAAAGGGGCATTCCATTTGGAGGCCAGACGTCTGCATTCAAGGTGCAGATTCTAGGCCACGCAGGGCTGCTTTAACGGTTTCCACGCTTGATCTCTGTCACCTGAGAAATTGGCAACAGGCAACCGCTGCTAGAAATACCTCAGACTTGCTGTGCTTTTGATTTGGGATTCACTTGAATTGATTTCAGGTTGTTGTGCTTTTTTTAAAAAACATTTTATTAGGGGCTCATACAACTCTTATCACAATCCATACACACATCAATTGTGTAAAGCGCATTTGTACGTCATTCTCAAAACATTTTCTCTCCACTTAAACCC
>NW_022103898.1:66669610-66695024 GCF_000313985.2 Echinops telfairi
GTCTCATAGTGGGGCTGGCCATGTGGTCCTCTCTGTGGACTGGCTGCTCTATTTGGGGTCGGTTGTTGTGCTTTTAGAAACTTTTTACTGTTCCCAAATTTCTCACGACCCCCACATTCATTTATGAGACCCTAGAAGGGCAGTTCCATATGGAGTGCTCTGAAGTTTTAAGAAGTGTTGCTAGGGAGGGCATCCCTCTGTGGGCTCTGGGAGAAAGTAATTCACTCCTGCTTCCTTGTCATTCCTGGGTGAGCTTCACACATCTTGGCACCTCCCACCTCCGGACCAGACTCAAAATACACCCTCTGGGCATCCTGCCTGATTAACATAAAACCCACTCCCAAAGGCATTACAATCCAGGCACAGAGGTTAGGATTTACAACATGTACTCTGACAGCGCACAAATGAAACACATGACACTTTGTAATGTCAAAGCCATGTAAACTAATTGCCACTGTCCAAAAAGGTTCCTTACTGTCTTTGTAATCACCTGACAATCAGTTTTTAAATTAAGAGTTGGGGGCTTGGGGTGGGGGTGGGGAGGACCAGTCTGATTGTTTCAGCTCCATGCCACATTTTTTACCAAAAAACGTTAAAAAGGAAAATTTTTAAGAACTGTTGGACCCACTCCTCATTAATTAAAAACCTAGTGCAAACCATCAAATGTTAATTATATTTAAAGTTTCTATCAGTTTTGCTTAGTAGAGTGTAGAGGTTTTATATACACTCACATGGGCGTGCGCGCGCATGCGCGCGCACACACACTTCAAAAAGTTTGTGGCAAAATTCCATTATCTTTGAATTCCATTTTTCACAAACTTTCTGAAGCCTCCTTGCATATACCAGCTCCTAATTTATCAACATGGTTAGGTTCCAAAGACCAGCTATGATGGGAAAAAATCAGTGTTAATGTGAAAATGGAGGCTGATGGCATCACTTCATGCCCTCACTGCTACCGTGACCACTTATTGTGCCAGGGCCCTGCTGAGGTCACCTACCATGGCTGCATCCTCTCCCCCAACATTGGATCAGGAAAAGCCAAGCCCCACTCAAAGAGGAGGACCTCCAGTGTTTGAGTTAACCTAGCTTCCAGAACTAGGTTAACTCAAACACTGCCCCTTTCCCTATCCCTATGGTCCATCCCTCTCCTACCCTCTTCATATTTTTAGGATGGGTGGTTTTACGGGCCAGGGGCTGGGTGCTGAGAGATGGCACAGGCTACCCATTGGGTCCTCTCACCAGGCTCTCTAGCAGTCCTTCTCCCCATACAAATCACCTGCTGGCCCAACCCAGCCCAAATACCTTCCCCACCCTCACCTGGACCTCCCCAGATTAAGGAAGCATAAGGAGCTAAAGTATCACTGGGTCTCATAGGCTCAGGGCGTTGAAATGCACCATCTCCGGTCTCCTCTGACCAAGGTCCAGTCTGTCCCTGCTACTCCTGGCATCTGGAAGCTGGGGCCAGAATCTGGGCCTCACTTGTTCCCTGGCCCCAAGGTTAGCCCCACCTTCAGACACTGGTTGCTGATACCCCAACTTCAGCCCCAGCAGGCACCCAAGATTCAATGCACAGTAATACAAGCTTCCTTTCTATATACACACAGGATCCGTTAGTCAGTGATCACATGAAGGACTTGACGTTGCTACTGTCAGGTGTCACTAATGCACAAAATAGTCATAGCAGACTTTTTACTATTGTTGTAAATGCGAAATGTCAGATAAGGGGATAGCTGATAAATAACCAGGGGAGGTATGTGTCTTGTGTATATATGAGGGGGTACCCCAAAAAAGCAGAAGTGCTCTGGGTGGAGTGGAGCTTTCATAGTTCACATTTCCCCCACTAAACAAGCATCCAGCAAGTCGCTCTGAGTTAGTGCACCCAGTGATGTTGCCTGGGAAGCTTCTTTCTGATCACCGTGAATTTTTTCATAAAAGCAGTTTCATTTGAACCTCATGTATTTGTGATAGCCGATTTAAGAGAACAGCATGCGGCTGTGAAATTTTATTTCCCGCTTTGGAAAAATGCCACAGAAACCATGTGATGTTGAGCACAGCTTACAAAGACAGCACTATGGGAAAAACTCAAGTGTACACGTGATTTTCTCAGTTCAAAAAAGGTGAAATATTGATTGATGACAAATTTTGTTCTGGACGTCCATCAACTTCCTGAACGGAAGAAAATGTCGGCTCAGAGTGCATTTGGAGTTCGTTCCACCAGGTCAGACTGTTCATCCAGCTTTCTAGTTAGAGGTTCTGAAAAGATAGCGTTAACAGTGTGTGACCAACAAGAAGCCTGATTTGTGGCAGACAGCGGAGTGTCTTTGCCACGACAGTGCATCTACTCACACAGCCATCTCTGGGTGCCAGTTTTTGGCAAAAAGCAGCATGTCTCTCGCACCCCACACACCTGACGTCACTCTGTGCACCTTTGTTTCCAAGAACGAAGAGGAACATAAAAGGACAGTAATCTCATGAAGTAGAAGAGGCGAAGAAAAAAACAAGGGAGGAGCGGTCAGCCATCCAGACAGATGAGTTTGAAAAGTGTCCTCAAGAATGGAATGCAGCTTTACACGAAGACGGCGCCGAAGGCGAAGAAGGACGCTCCTGCCCCTCCCAAACAGAAGCCAAAGCAAAGGCTTTAACAGCCAAGAAGGCCGTGCTGAAAGGCGCCCACAGCCACACAAAAAAGATCTGCATGTCACCCACCTTCCGGTGGCCCAAGACTAAGGAGGCAACCCCAATGCCCTCGGAAGAGCACCTCCAGGAGAAATAAGCAGGACCATTATGCCATCGAGTTCCCCTGGACCACAGTCTTCCATAAAGATCGAAGATAACAACACACTTGTGTTCACTGTGGATGTCAAAGCCGACAAACACCAGATCAAACAGGCTGTGAAGAAGCTCTTCTGACATTGACGTAGCCAAGGTCAACACCTTGATCAGGCCTGACGGTGAGAAGAAGGCATATGTTCAACTGGCTCCTGATTATGACACTTTAGATGTTGCCAACAAAATTGGAATCATCTAAACTAAGCCCAACTGGCTAATGCTAAATATAACCTTTTCAATTTAAAAAAAAAAAAGCATCTTGGGAATTCGGAAAAAGAAAAAAAAAAGAATGGAATCACAGATTTGACAAATGTATGAAGTGTAATGGAGAGTACTTTGAAGATGATAATGTCGTTTGTAACAAAGTTTAAATACATAGCTTGGAAGGAAAATTCCGATTTGGGGGCGTGGCCCCTCATATACATCCTTGGGAAAATTCTGCATATACAATAAATGGAAAAAGAACCACACTTATTCAAAACTATTAAAATTTGGTAAAAACAGCAAGGATGTTTTTGAGCCAGAACCTATTCCTTATTCCTCCAGCTCAGCTTGATAAAAGTTCATTTCCAAACAAAAGTAGCTAAAATTACTGGCCCTATCTCACCTCAGCTTCCACACATTTACTACATTGTACCAGAGGAGCAGACAACAGGCATTTCTCATCCTCTCAAACTTCCATTTGAAAAGGCAAAATTACTGGTTAGTGTGGCCAAGAGGTGAAGGGCTCCTTTCCTCCCCCAGGACCCATTCGTGAAACAGACTCTGCCCATATACGGCAGGTCTAGATAGTGGGGTCCAAATCATCTCTGCCCTAGCTCATTCCACTGTGAAGGACCATAAAGTCCTAAATAACTCCTACAGCAGTTCTCAACCTGGGGGTTGCGACCCCTTTGGAGGTCGAATGACCCTTTCACAGGGGTCGCCTAATACATCCTGCATACCATATATTTACATTGCAATTCATAATAGAAGCAAAATTTTTAAAATCATTTTATTGGGGGCTTGTACAATTCTTATCACAATCCATACGTAAAATCCATTGTGTCAAGCATATTTGTATATTTGTTGCCATCATCATTCTCAAAACATTTCCTTTCTACTTGAGCCCTTAATATCAGCTCATTTCCCCCTCCCTCCCACTCCCCACCTCCCTCATGAACCCTTGATAATTTATAAATTATTTTGTCATGTCTTACACTGTCCGATGTCTTCCTTCACCCACTTTTTTGTTGTCCATCCCCCAGGGAGGAGGTTATATCCAGATTCTTGTAATCGGTTCACCCTTTCTACCCCACCCTCCAGGTATTGCCACTCTCAGCACTGGTCCTGAAGGGGTCATCTGTCCTAGATTCCCTGTGTTTCCAGTTCCCATCTGTACCAGTGTACATCCTCTGGTCTAGCCAGATTTGTTAGGTAGAATTGGGATCATGATAGTGGGAGGAGGAAGCATTTAAGAAGTAAAGTTATATGTTTCATCGTTGCTACCCTGCAACAAACTGGCTAGTCTCCTCCCTGCAACCCTTCAGTAAGTGGGTGTCCAGTTGCCTACAGATGGGCTTTGGGACTCCACTCTGCACTCACCCTCATTTACAATGATATGATTTTTTTTTTGTTCTGATGTCTGATACCTGTTCCTTTGACACCCCGTGGTCACACAGGCTGGTGTGCTTCTTCCATGTGGGTTTTGTTGCTTCTGAGCTAGATGGCCACTTGCTTATCTTCAAACCTTTAAGACCTCAGATGCTATGTCTTTTGATAGCCAGGCACCATCAGCTTTCTTCACCACATTTGCTTATGCACACATTTGTCTTCAGTGATCATAACGGGAAGGTGGGCACCCACTGATATGATTTTTTTGTTCTTTGATGTCTGATACCTGGTCCCTTCTATACCTCGTACTCACACAGGCTAATGTGCTTCTTCCATGTGGGCTTTGATGCTTAATAGAAGCAAAATTAAAGTAAAGTAGCAACAAAAATCATTTTATGATTGGGGGTCACCACAACATGAGGAACTGTATTAAAGGGTCATGCCATTAGGAAGGTTGAGAACCACTGAGCTAGTATGTCAAAACAGAAATAAAAAGGAATTAGAAAACATTTTTAGATGAATAAAAATGAAATTATACTAAAACTTATGGAAGGCAATTAAAGCAGTGCTTAGAGGGAAATTTATAGCCATAAATGCCTACATTAAAAAATAATATATATAAGGAAAATTTCAAACTGAGGAAATAAAGATCTAAATAAAAAGAAAGAACATATTCATTAGTAGAAAATTTTAATATTAAGATGTCAGTTGTTCCCAACATGATCTATAGATTCAATGCAATCTAAATATAATCTCAGTAATGATAAATGAGAAACTAAATATAAAAAATTTGGTTATAAAGTTTATATAGAAAGGCAAAAGACTCAGATTATGCAACTTAGTTAATAATGAATCAATTTTGATTCATTAGTTATAACAAATGTAAGAGGGCTTCAGAATGTTTATGAAAAATTGAATTAAAAGATAATGGGATTTAAAAAACTCTTGTACAATGCAAGATGCGAATAGTAAAAAACTGTAAGGGTGAGAGCTTCAGGAGAGGTAAAATTATTCTAGAACTTCCTGTACAACCTCAACTTTTCTGTAAATTTTAAAGTGTCATAAAGTCTAAAATCTATTAAGAAGAAAAACCTCCAATCAGCATCCTAACATTTTACCTTAACACATTTAAAAATATAAAACTCAGACCAAACATAACGAAGAAACTAAAGTGATAGAATAGAGAAAATCAGTGAAACCAAAACTTGGTTCGCTGAAAAAATCAACAAAATTGAGAGACAGAGAGAAAACAGAGAAATGACTCAGATGATGAGCAGGAATGCAGACTGGCACTTACTACCAGCCACCCAGAAATAAAAAGGATTACACACGGCTCTAGTGTTGAACTGCTCTTGCATGCAGTGCAGAATTGCTCCTCAGCGGTCCCAAAGCTGAATGCTCCCAGGAGCGGCCATCAGAGCTTTCTCCCAAAGGGAGTCAGCAGGTTCACGTCACCACCATTGCAGTCTGCAGCTCGGCACTTAACCACTGCACCGCTAGGAACACGTGTATTCCATCAAATTAGAAGTTTAGATGAAATGGATACATTCATACAAAGGCACAAATCATCAAAGCTGACTTACAGATAAAAACTCTGAAACCGTCACAGCAAGAATGAACGAGTGATCTGAATGAAACCCACAGACATGCTTCAGGTCAGAGAGCACCAATGGTGAATGTTAGGAAATAGTTAAGAATTAGTGCCAAGTCTACGTCTTCCAAACAAGGAAAAGAGGGGGCATTCCCCGTTCACTTTATGATGTCAGTATTAGGCTGACAGCAACACCAAGCAAACGACAGATCAATAAGACTGTTTACCTGATGACAAAAATCCTCCTCAACATTCCTGCAACTCAACTACCAAACCCAGACCAAACCCTCAAATTAACTCTGATTCATATAGATCACATAGGACAGAGCAAGGTTGTACATCATTTTCTTTTTTGTTTAAATCATTTTATTGGGGGCTTTTACAGCTCTTATCACAATCCATACATACAACCATTGTGTCCAGCACATTTGTACATATGTTGCCATCATCATTCTCTTTCGTTTTTAGGCATCATCATTTTCAAAACATTTTCTTTCTACTTGAGCCCTCAGTATCAGCTCATTTCCCCCCCTCCTCACCCTTCTGTCTCATAAATCCTTGATAAATTATAGTAAAAAAAATTATGTCTTACACGGACTGCTGTCTCCCTTCACCCACTTTTCTGTTGTCTTCCCCCTGGGAGAGTGTTATAGTAGATCGTTTTGATTGGTTCCCCTTTCTCCCACCACCTTCCCCTTCCCCTCCTGGCATCACTACCCTCTTTATTGGTCCTGAGGGGTTTGTCTGTCTTGGATTCCTTGTGTTGCGAGCTTTCATCTGTACCCGTGTACATCATGCTCTGGTACAAGTCTGTAAATCTTTATAGGAACAGACAGACTTATCTTTCTCCCCAGAGCAGTGGTGGGTTTGAAATGTGGAGTTTGTAATTAGCAGGACAATGTTTAACCCGATTATGGCACCAGGGCTCCTTAAACCAAATACAGTAACATACAAAACAGGATTTTATACTACGACCAAGTGGAATTCATTCCAGGAAAACAAGGATGGTTCAATGTAGGAAACTAAAATTATGAAATACGCATATTAATAGAAAAGACACAAATTACATGATTATCTCAACAGATAAAAATTACTTGACAAAACTCAGCACCCCTTCATGATAAAAATATTCAAGTAGAAATAGCTACAACATGCACCAATTGATGAAAGGATAAATGTAGCATACCCATATAATACCATCGAGAAACAAACAAAAAAAAAAAACTGAAGTAAAGTGAAATTGCTTGTGACGGCTCTTCTACATATAATCTTTATTCACTCTTACCCAGTAACTGGGTGGCAGCATGCCTGTAAGATGTAGCAAAATCTTATTGGGTTGTCAGTTTTCCCATCCCAGGAGGCATAAGGTCAGCCATCTCCGAAGCAGAAGAAAGACTCCTATGACGATCAGAAATGAAGGCCCATCTGCAGCTGCAGCATGGAGATCGAGACCGAGCGCGGGCTTCCGGGCCCAAAGAACAAGTACCGCTGAGTGCTGTTCGGAGGTTGGCTTGCAAACCGGGATGCCCTGCAGGCATTAATGGGTGCTAAAGGAGCTCTATGACACTATCCAAGAAGGGCAAAGGCCAAGGGACCTCCTGGTGGAGAAGCCAAGGACCACAGAGAAAAGTACCTGTTGGCATGACTGAGAAAAGATACTGCTGTGGATAAGTGTTTTCTGATCTGACTTGTTAAACTTCCCTAATATGCCCCCACAATCAGGCTGACTATGAGTTCTGTGAGTATCACAGGGGGTACGAGATCCACAAGCAGAATGCCTTGAAAGGATGGTTCGTGTCGGAATAGGGTAAAGGAGGGGGGAGGGTAGAGGCATGCCTGCCATCTGCCTCATAGAACCATTCTTGAGCAGATGTGGAGTTGGATTGTCCTTTGTGTAGCTGGTGGAGTCAGATGTAGCCCCCATGCCATTTCCACAGACATCTATGAATATGTGCTACAATATAGATAAAATTTGAAAAATGGAGTAAGTCAAAGTAGTCAGTAATAAAGCCAGTAATCATGTTTATGATTCCATTTATATGAACTGCCCGGAACAGGCAGATCCATAGTTAGAAAATAGGTAGGTGGTTATACAGTAGGGGCTAACTGCTCCATAGGAGAGCGGAGGCTGTCTACCCCTGTAGAGAGTGACAGCCGGAGACCCACAGGAGCAGCTTGACCCTGTCCTATGGGGTTCTATGAGTTGGAATCAACTCAACGGCATCGAGTTTAGTTTTTGGTTTAGAGTGGAACAGATGAGGAAATGGCAATCAAGGGCTATACTGTAGTTAAAGACTTCTTTTGGGGGGAAATAAAAAATGTTCTAAAATTAATTATGATGGTTACACAGCTCAGTGAATATACTAAGACCCATTGACCTATATACTTTAAAAGGCAAATTGTAATGACAGTGAGTTATATTATTATACATGAGATAAGACATTTGCCCCTACTGTCTAACAATAATAAAAATCTAAGATACTCAAAACGCTCGGAGATCTCCACCCCCACCTCCACCCTGCCCCTCAAATACAGTATGTTCCAAATTGATTCTCCCAGTATGGAAGGCATGGCCAAGAAGTACCAGGAAGGAATGCTGGTCGGGGCAATCCTGACGGATGACCACTCTGCGGAAGGCATGTAACACGTTAGGGTCCTGTAACACGTGACCCTAAAGTCAGCAGATGCAATCAGTTGATGTCTGTCATTGCTTCAATCCACTGGCCATGATCATCACAATGATCATGCCAGTTAATAAGCCGATATCCTAGAAAAGTGTATTTTTAAAGAACAAAGTTGCTTTGTAAAAATATATAACATCTTTTCCCCTCCAGTTACGTTCAGTGTTACTCCAATTCTCATGATGGCACATGTTGAAATCATCCAGGTTTCTTTGATTAAAATGTGTTTAAAACATCTAATACAAATCCTTTCCAATAAAACTCCACTGATAGACCTCTTCTTTTATCTCGCTGCTTCGAAGGTATGGTGTTTCGTTTGGTCTTGAACAGAAACAGGCAGAGTATACTTTGGAGTAGCCTGCAACAAACTTTAAGTTTCCTGATTCTTTGCTGAGCTAAAAAGCTGTCTGGGTGTTAAATTATTCAGTCTCATATTCTGAAGTCTGGAGGATACTTGTGGCGACGGCTGTCCCACCTGTTAGGGAACAGGAAGCAAACATAACGTTAATGGTGTGAAAAGAGACCTTCTGTAGTTGGAGGCTGGGGGCACAGTTTGCTACTGTTATACACTGCGCTGTTTACCACAAGGTCGGCAGTCCAAAACCCTTCAGGAGAAAATGAAGCTTTCTACTCCCATAAAGAGTTAGTCTTGAAATCCCACAGGGGCAGTTCTACCCTGTCCTCTGGGGTCACTATGAGTCGGATTCAACTCCACAGCAGTGAAAGACCCCTGTACTTCAGTGCTTTCTGACTGCTTCGGAAGCTGACATCTGATTTCCCCAGGGCTTCAAGACTCAAGCAGGCCCAAACGTGTGACTGCCACCTCCTTCCCGGATCAGGTTGCTTCTGCTCACCACAAGACGGTGCCCAGCTCCATGTCAATCACGTAGTTCAACAGAGTACCGTATATACTCGTGTATAAGCCGAGTTTTTTCAGCACATTGTTAATGTAGTTTTTGTGGTAAAACTAGGTGCCTTGGCTGATATTCGGGTTGGCTCAGACTCGAGTATATATGGTATGTGCTGAGTACCTGTGTTTAAATTCTCAGTGTGGTCAGTGCCCACCTCTGGCACTGGTCTGGCAGCCCAGTACAAAAGGAAAATGCCAGTCCCTTGTTTGAAATTTAAGAATTCCAAGATGGCAGCAACAGAGATGAAGCCAAGCATGGGGCCCTTCGAAGCCCAAGGTCCTGTCAGATAGCAGAGGCTGCATGCCCACGAAGCCAGCCCTGGGTGTGGTTAAGGCAAAACTGCAATTCCACCATCGCATTCTAGGGATTAATGAGGATTTCAAAGGACAAATCAATGGACCAGTGTAATCCCTGTGAAATTTCAACACCACAGAAAAATGCGACAAATAAGGACAAGTCACAAGACTTGTGGTGGGGTTGGATGTCATCCGGTCAACTCTGAGTCACAGCAGCATGGTGGAACTCAACCGCACTGCCTTCCAAGCTGTCATCTTTTAGCGGGTCAATCCAAGTCAAAAGTGATTGACAGCAATGGGCTTGGGTTTTAGGTGTTTAATCTTTATGGGGGCAGATTGTCAGGTCTTTTCTCCTGTGGAGTGGCTGGTGGATTTGACCTTTTGGTAAACAGATGTGTACTTTATCCACTGTGCCACTACATCCCCTGAACTGTGCTCCTCCATTTGTCCCACTAGAGGGCGGTCTCTCCTTGAGGGATTCTGCATGCTGTCCCTCTTTAGAAATCATGGTTTTATATGAAAAAGTTTAACCATGTTCATGAATGCTTTCTTCCAAAGAGACATTTGTGTCTTCCTTCTTCTGGGGAAGATGGGTGTGGCTAGACAAAAATAATACTAATAATAATCAAATCAAATTTTCAGCTTAAGGATTCCGCCCCCTCCCCCCCAACAAATCCAAAGGGATGATGGATAGGAAAGCACCACAGCTTTCCCTCAGGAAGGGATACAAGAGAACCCACTGTGGCTTTGGCACTTTGGGAGCAATGTGAATAGAGAGGTAACGTGGCCGGAATTGGTTATCGAGTCCCATCTTTCCCAAATGGCACAGCACAATGCACTGGAAAGTCTACGAGGAGGGAAACACAGAGAGCCACACTTGGCCTGCAGGCCTGTCGCTCTGAATTCTCACTCTCCCCATTTCCCAGGATTTCTGCGGAGGTCACGTCACAGGGTCCTGACCTGCCTTGTGAGAACTTACGGAGGGAACGCCATCATTATGCAGTGCCAACAGGCCATCGCAGGACTGTCCCTTTTTATGTTCACAGACCCTTCGCACGATTGGCTTCAGCCACAGAGGAAAAGCTTTGGCAGACTTAGAACTGACAATGGATCATTTAATCCATAATCCCCCATCTCATGTGCTCTAAAATATATAAGGTAATTTGTAGGAAAAGGCCCTCTCTTTGCAAAGCTTCTGCAAGAATTGACAGGTTTAATTACAAAGATGTTTTGCTGAGAAGTTCCGTATCAAAGGGCTGATCTGTGGGACTGAATAAAGTTCAAGGTCAGCAAGGATTCTACCACCTCCGAGGGAGGGGAACGTTTGACAGTATGACAGTTATGGTGCCTTGGTGGCATAGTGGTTGCACATTGGGCTGCTAACCGCAAGGTCAGCAGTTCAAAAGCACCAGCTGCTTCAAGGGAGAAAGACTAGGCTTTCTACTCCAACAAAGAGTTAGTCTCTTACTCTGTCCTACAGGGTGGGTATGAGTTGCTATCAGCTGGATGGCAGTGAGTTTTAAGAGTATGATTCTTTTAAATAATCACTTTTCCATAAAATCTGCTCCTCTGCCTCTTTCCCCAGTTTTCTGATTCAGTGGTACATAGGTACGTGGGCTGAGGCCCAAGACAGAAACCCAGGAGCCATCCACAGGCCCAACCTACCAGGTCCCCGAGTCCCATCGAGCCTGCTCCTCAGCATCTCCTCTCCCTGTGACTACCCAAGGTGAAAGCCGACTCACGTTGTCCAGCCCACTGAAATCACCTCACTGCTGGTCTCTCCTCACCCACACGCCACCCGTCTACAGCTAGGGTCGCCTATATGCATTTCAAGTCTGATCAGTTCACCCAACACAAAACTCCTAAACCCACTGCCACCAAGTTGATTCCTACTCAGAGACCCCATATAGGGGTTCCAAGGCTGTAACTCTTCACAGGAGCAGACAGCCTCATCTTTCTCCGTTGGAGCGGTTGGTGGGTTTGAACCACTGCTTCAACTGTGCTTGGATGCAATCAGAAGTAAGGCTGGTCTCTTTAGAAGGGCATTTCTCTATCCTTCTTGACTGTTCCTGTGTCCTTGACCCTACAACCTCGCTCCCATAACTTCCCATCTGCACTGTGTCCCAGTCCCGGTCCTACACTTGCAGTTGTCGATGATGCCAATCTCTTGTGTGCTATACCCTTCTGGCAGACACTCTTAGAATGGGGTTTCTCAGAGCGGGCCCCTGGAGGGCACAGGAATGAGGGAGGACGGCCTCCACAAGCAGATGCCTACACTTGACCCTGGATTACAAGCTAGCCTGAAAACGTTGATTGGCACCAGGGAGCAGAGTAATTTGTTTCCCCCCACTGAAAAGCGAGCAATAGGCGGTAGGCCAAATAAGGTTGGAAGCCTGTGTTGGAAGCCTATGTCTTAAGAGTATGAAGTGGGAACAAGGACGGCAGAGAAGGAGGGTGCAGGTTGACCAAGAAGTTTCTGGAACTTTACTCTCATCACTGATGGGGCACCCCAAGTGGCAGCCCTAGCACTGTACCATGAGGGACAGCGCTCCCCTTAGCAGGGCAGAGCAAAGGGCAAGTGTGACAGAGAAGGCAGGGCAGCCCGTCTGTACAACTACGGGGTCCTCTATGCGCACACTGAAGTTTGCAGGACATAAGCATGCCATCACTCCTACCATGCGAACTTTGCTTGGGCTTTCATCCACGTGCACAGCACAGGTTCTTTTGAACCCGTGTGCTTTTGACGGGCTCTCGTCTGTATCCATCTCCTGCCATGAAGGTGAGCGCCATCCGTCAGCAAAAGCGAACACGCAGTCACTGGACATCGAGGCCCTGCTCGGGGCGGCGCCGTCGGCAGGGTGCGGGGACGCCGTCAGCGGTGTGCAGGCCCCTCCACCCTCCCCGGAGCTGCTGGGCTGGGACGGAGACTGGGTTGGAGACGCACGGCTCATGGCGAGCAGATTGCTTTGCAAGAAGTGTTTCAGGCGTGTTTTTCTGGGGACGCTGTTTCTCCTGATGGCACGCCGCAGCTGCGACTCCTCTGCAATGACGTACACTCTGGAGCGGCCCCTGGTCACCGCCGTGTACACGTGCTGCCAGTGCTGGCGGCCCGCCTTCCCCACCACGTACACGACTGTCTGCTCCTCGGAGCCCTGGGGAGGAGGAGGAGGAGGAGGAGGTCACACTGGGTACAGGCGTTAACACTGGGCACGAGGCCCTGTGCTACGGGCGGACGGTGGACAGAGGGAAGGACGGACGGTGGAAAGATGGAAACTAGAAGCTCCGCAGGGACGTCATCACCACTTCCCTCCAGCCCGCGTGTCAGCGCACGGACGCACGGCAGATCGCGCTTTATTCCGTGCCCAGGACCCACACTGATGCTTCCAAAGTCAAGCTCATGTCCACTCACAGCTGGCCTTTTAAGGATGCCACGCGGCGATGAGAATATCATTATACAGGATTCATGTGTCTTGTTATCGAAACAGAAAAAAAACATGTTCCAGATATCTAATATAAGGAGAATAAACAAGTAAACTTGTATTACACACACACACTCACTAACACACACGAGGGGGGTTAAATCATTTGTGGGAAATGGAATTGGATAATAGTTTTCCATTACTTTTCTGAAGCCCTCCTATATGACTTTGCAAGTGTCCAAGATGCCTTAAAGTGTAACAAGTGTTTTAAAACCAGATGCAGAATCAGCTGCAAAACATGGTCATAACTTTAACACAAAATAAAGTACATCAAAATATGACCATTAGCCAAGCAATACAAAGCAACAGTCATCCCCCAGAAGGATATGAAACTGTCCCAAAATTTTAACAAAACTATCTTCAAGTGGTGGGCAAATAAGGCCCTTTCCTCAGGCACAAAATTTGAAGGGGATAAATGTTATATGTCAACTATTCCACCATAAGCTGGTATTTTATTTTTAATTTTAGAAAATGCAAAAAAGGGAGTGTAAATTATTTTCTGAACCTGCTTAGGAAGTAAATGTATTTAAATACTCCAGTGGAAACTTGGAATTCTTTTGTTTTGCAGTGAGAATCAAATCCCACAGTGTCCACCAAATAAGATTACATAAAAAATGGATGCAAAAGTCAACAAACAACTTTGAACTTAAAAAAAATTTTTTGAAAGAAATGGGAATGAAAAAAGAAAACAAAAAAAAATCTCAGTAATCAAGGTAATCACATCTTACACAATTAAAAAAACAACAAAAATGAAAAAAAGGGGGAAAAATGAACAAAAGACCAATATTTCAAATAAAGACAGGATCTATCAGGAAGGAGCCAGGTCCTGCTGGCCACCCTGGAAAGTCAAATAGAAGGTCACTTCTCATCCTGACCCTGCCTGACCCCGGGGGGAAGAGGAGGCTGAGAGAATGACCCTTTCCTTAACTGACGGTCAACAGCTCCATTCCTCAGAAGACAAAGCGCTCTTAAGTACACAGAGCCGAAGATTCATGTCCATATTATTTTTGTGCATTTTATTTCCCAACTGGGGCGGGGGGCATAATATGGCAATAAAAAGCAGCAGAATGCACTCTACGCCAAGCAATTTAAATAATTTCACCAATTCCACTCCTACCTGGAATGTGTGAATAGTTCTTGCCCATGAATGTCGTATGCGACAAAATTGCATTAGTTTTCTAAAATCCACGGTGACTTCCAAGCCAGCGTAATTATTAATGGTCAGATATCTTCTCTTTCCAATAGTCAGATCAGTCTTATCCTGTTGCCAAAACGAAGTGCGATTATTCTCCACGTCTTTACAGAGTCACACAGTAAAGAGACATGATCTCAGGTTCGAACATAAAATGCAGCCCCCTTCTAAGTAAGATACCACGTATATTCACGACGATGGTTAAGAATTTCAAAACACTAACCAGATCTATAGGTAAACTCAAGCTGCGGCTCTACCTGCGCCTAAAACTATTTTAATAGACACAAATAAAAGCTTTAGTTCCTGAAAGTTAAGCTTTAATAGCCACTCCCTGAAGGATGGGCAGCTGTGTTTCCGGATCCTGAAGCCTGTGTATTTCACTGTTTGTCCTGAGAGTGTAAGTCTCCATCTCTGCAGGAAAATCCCTGCTCTTCACTCCCAGCTTTTAATGAAGACGGTGAGGGCAGTGCCGGGGTACACTGGCACAATGAGAACAAAAGCAAGGTGACCACTGCTTTGGCACTCCATATTTCAGCAGCAACCAAGGAGATGAAAGCCTAGCAAATATAGTGTTTCATCTGGGCCTTGTTTTTCTGTAACTCGCCCACTTCAAGATTGGTAAAGACATCTCTTCACAAACTCTCCCAGAAAATATACGAGGACGCTTTTAAAATACATTTGATGAAGCCAATATTATTCTCACACACACACACACAAGGTAAGATATTACAAGAAAACTGCCCTGGTGGTTTAGTGGGTTATGTGTTTGGCTGCTAACCTCAAGGCTGGCAGTCCGGCTCTGTCTTAGAGGGCTGTTATGGGCTAGAAGGAACCCTGGTGGTATCCTGGGTTGTACCCTGGGCTGCTAACTGCAAGGTCAGTGGTTTAAAACCACCAATATCTCTGAGGGAGAAAGACGAGGCTTTCTGCTCCCATACAGACTTGATAATCTCAGAAAGCCACAGGGGCAGTTCTACCCTGTTCTAAGGAGCCACTGTGAGTTAGAACTGGCTTAAAGACAGCGAGTGTTTCAGTGTCGGACGCAACTCTGTGGCAGTGACTGCTTTGGTTTGGATACAGAAAGATCTTTCGTGAACAGGATGCAGAAATCCTTCACGAATACAAGAAGAATGCTAACGCTGATAATGTTTCTCAATCAATCTTAGGACAATAAATATATATCTCCATAATAGATTTTTTAATAAAAGGTACTATTTTCCATTATCACTTACTTCTGTTATGAAAAATATTTCTCCATTGCATAGTCGAATATCGCTTTCAAAGTTGCCCTTTTTATTTTTAGCAAAATCACGAGAGGTGCCACCCAGGTCTTCACTTGGGGACCGATCTTCAGAGGCATTCTCAGGGAGTAAGTCAGAGAGATAGGCATTCCTGGTACAACAAATTTTATCACCAACTCCAAACACAAGTCTATTCTGATGGTCTCTGGGTGAAAAAAATGAAGGTATGGCATCAAACTTTGGAAAATCTCAATGTCATGTTGTTTAAACACTCAGGCCAATCCAGCTCTCAAAATAATTCACCCATTCTTTCTACTTTCCTAAGGTCAAAGAGAAATCATGTCCCCATAAGCTGCTGTCCGATTGCTTCCTTTCAGCCCCTTAAGCCCAGTGTTATTTCTCAACTGGTCTGGATCGTTTCCCCTGGAAGTATGTGTGCTGGAAACCCGAACCTCTGTAATCCCATTTGGGCACGAGCTTGCTGTTATTTTAATGAGGCAGGATTGGTGTAGAGCACGGTTTGCGTTACTTTCTTACGAGAGATGAAAAGAGCAGATGAGGCGGACAGAAGGATGAGAGCTGGAAGCCACGAGCAGACTGCAGGAGCACACACTCAGATGAGACAAGGAAGGGCCTTCCTCCAGGGCCGACCGAATGAGAGCGCCGAGAGCCCGCACGGAATTCTGCCTTCCAGTCTCCAAAACTGTGAGGGGTATCTTTGCTTGCTGAGACCATCAGCAACACTACATAACCAGACACCAACCTAACGTTTTCATGTGAGACATTTTGACAGCACTACTAAATTACTCTTGGCCCAATATTCTAAAAGTTACCGAAACCCCTACCGATTCTCTTTTAAATTCATCGTCTCCTCTACAATGTCTTTCGCGTGCTCATTTATCTCTTGGCTGTTGTCATCTTTTGTCCTGTTCTCGCTCCACTCTAATCCAGCCTCCACACCACCTGTGGAGGTGTGCACACAGATCTGAACATGCCACCACTACGTCTGAAAAATCAACATTGTCAGCAGGCCATGACCGCAGTGCCTGAGCCTAGCCTCTTTCCACGGTGCCTAGCTTGCGTGGGCGGCCTTCCACTATAGCCAAACAGGTTTTCTGGCCCTTAGAGAAAAAGAAAAAAAATGTAACTTGTCTTTATGAATTGCTCGGTGCAATGCAGTGAATTGTTTATTATGACTCTTCTAGCCACAGCTTTTTTTTTTTTCCCCTGATGGGCCTGGGTAAGAAGGTGGGGGAAGATACTTAGACGATATCACGCAGCTGTGGGTGATTGTTCACATAGTTAACTGAGTTTCCCATCCTGCTTGGTAGAACATGAGCCGTCTCAGAAGCAGCATGTGGGGATTACCCCAGCAGCCAAAGAGGGGAGCCAGGGGCAATACACATCCTCTGAACTCTGAGATCCCATGCATTGGACCTCCTTGACACAGGAGACAGAAGTGACACCTAGGCAGTGGCGGAGGAGCAGCAGCGACTACGGAGCCATGAGACAGAGTGGTGGACATCCCTGGCCACAGAGTAAGTCAAGCTGAGTGTTGGGGGTCGGGGAGCTGGCTTGTGGAATAAGGTGCCTCTGGTTGCTGAATTAGGGGAGCTGGGTTTGCTGACCCTTGGTGCCAGAGCTGAGGTTTACGGTAGCGTGGCACACCCTGTGGGCATTTATTGGCATCCCTGAAAGAACTTTGTAACACTGCCTGAGCAGGGTCAAGGCTAGGCCAAGTGTCTGGGGACCAGAGTAAGGCCATGCCAAGTGGCTGTGGGGCACAGCCGAGAACAAATGGTCCGGACAGAACTGTGTCCTGAGCATTCCTCCCAAACCTGTAACCTGTTAACTTCCCTAAAAAAATCCCCTTAATCATGAGTATCATCTGTGAGTTGTGTGTGGCCACTACAATGAACTCTTGAACCCAGCCACTGGAGGGAGCGCTGGTGTCAGAGTAGAATAGAAATGGAGGAGGGATGGAGGGTAGAGGAGGGATGTCCGATCTCTCAGCCTTGGGAGCCGGAGGAGGTCAGATATAGCCCCATGCTTCCCCTGGGGGCGTCTCTAATTCATCTTTCAGGACCAAGCTCCATTGTGATTTCCTTATAAAACCCTTCTGGACACCCGTGCCCAGTGGAAGGAGCACGCCTTCATCCTTGTTCCCACAGCCCTTGTGCAGCTCTCCACTGACAGGAGAACAGCGCATGTTGACTGAAAGCTGGTGACATGCAGTGAGTGTGCCAACTGCTTCGCGTGTGCATATTATTTCATTTGCTCTGACTACAACTCTGTGAAGCGGGGAAACTGGACTCACATTCTCTTTTCCATGTGTGTGGAAGCTGACGCTTAGAGAGGTGACGGTGTCTGCCCACACTCCCCTTTGTGAGGACCCAGACTGTGTGGCCTTTCAACCGGGTGTTCAGCTCCTTGACACAGTCGGCGGGTGAGGAGTTCCTACTGTATTCTGCAGGCTGCTGGGTTCTCTGAACTCAGCAAACAGGAGGTGTGTGTGAGTGCCGGGGGAATGAGTACCTTTCTGTGGTGTGAGCGCCTACTCACACCCACCTTTCTCTAAGGGATGCTCACAAAGGTGTGTTTCCGGCCAGCAGCCTGCAGATAAGGTTCTCAGAAGCACCAGTTACAAACCGCAGGTTTTACAACTCCCCTGCTTGCTCCAAGCTCCTCTTGGGGATGCTAGAGTTGGCCAGCTTGGAAACCACCGAGATTTTACTCCTCCATCCTCCTCTCACTACACTGACATTGCTGAGGTCAATCTGTCTAGAGACCAATATTGCATGGAAGGAGCCCTGCTGGCGCTGTGGGTTAAGCATTTATGCTGCTAACTGCAAGGCCGCAGGTTCAAACCCACCAGCTGCTTGCTCTGTGGGAAAAAGAAGAGATTGCTTCCCGAAGGAATGAAAACTGGAAACCCGGAGGAAGGAATGGCATGAGCAATGAGATGTTAAGGGGATTGAAATGGCTGGGTGGGAGAAAAATGAGCATTTGGTTGAATGTAAAACTGATCATCTGAGCTCTAAACATTGAACTAATGCACAATACAAAGTTAAAAACAAACTGTTACAGTACAATGACATATTTTTAAAAAAAAGATTTAGGGCCTCAGACACCCTACACAGGCTCGATGTGAGCGGGAGCCGACCCCAGGGCAGTGGGTTCCATATTCAAATTGATGAGATACTTAAACTAACTCTACAAAAGAGATAGGTGGGGGGGCGAAGGGGGGTGCGATTTCATCTATGTGGCTCCAGTACACAAATTTCAGAGAAAACACAAGACAAGAACCAGCAAAGCAAGGAAGGGCTGCCCTTAGTGTTCCCGTGTTGCTAAAGTACTCACTTGATCATGTGGCCTGTGTAGTGCTTACAACAGCAGTGGTTGATTACATCGCAGTCTTGCCTGAAACACATGAACATGCAAGGTCACCACAGTGGAACCTGCTGCGTGTTGTTTTGTGATCAGCAATGATGATACCGATGAGTCCATGCAAAAAGCTTCCGGGCCCTTCCGCCATGAAACAAGTCTTCTGCAGTCTTTATGTGAACATAAAGCTTTTTGTCCCGGTCACATTTCTTGTGAGTTTGCAAATAGAATGGAGATAGAGCGAGAGCCCTGTCGGGAAATGCTCCCTGCCACACTAACAAAAGGTTCAGTTCTACGATTCATAAGATAGATTAAAAACTTTAAGTTATTATAAATGCTTTACCTTCTAAATGCAATAAATTGGGAAGTCCTATCAGTTTTCAGGTCCTTTTCTTGGAGTAAAGTTCCAACCACAGAATATAAACCTGAGGATTCAAGAGAAAAAGGTTAAGACATAGTCACCAAATTCCAACATGGTTTCTTTTCTATTTTATTTTTTAATCATTTTATTAGGGGCTCATACAGCTCTTTTCATAATACATACATACATTGTATCAAACACATTTGTACATTTGTTGCCATCATCATTTTCAAAACATTTGCTTTCTACTTGAGCCCTTGGTATCAGCTCTTCTATTTTTCCCCTCCTTCCCCCACCCTCCCTCCCTCATGAACCCTTAATAATTTATCTTTTTTTTTTTTCACGTCTTACACTGACTGATGTCTCCCTTCACCCACTTTTCTGTTGTCCATCCCCCAGGGAGGGGGTTATTTGTAGATCATTGTGATCATTTTCCGCTTTCTCACCCCCACCTTCCCTTTCCCCTCCTAGTATCACTACTCTCATGATTGGTCCTGAGGGGTTAATCTGTCCTGGATTCCCTGTGTTTCCAGCCCATGTACATGCTCTGGTCTAGCTGGATCTGTAAGGCAGAATTGGGATCATGAAGTGGGGGGAAGGAAGCATTCAAGAACTAGAGGAAAGTTTCATGAGTGCTATTCTGCACCCTCACTGGCTCGTCTCTTCCTTGTGACCCTTCTGTAAGGGTATGTCCAATTGTCTACAAATGGGCTTTGGGTCTCTACTCCGCACTCCCCCTCATGCACATTGATATGATTTTTTGTTCTGGGTCTTTGATGCCTGATACCTGATCCCATCGACACCTCGTGATCACACAGGCTGGTGTGCTTCTTCCATGTGTACTTTGTTGCTTCTCAGCTAGATGGTCACTTGTTTGTCTTCAAACCTTTAAGACCCCAGACTATCTTTTGATAGCAGGGCACCATCAGCTTTCTTCACCACATTTTCTATGCACCCATTTTGTCTTCAGCGATCATTTTGGAAAATTGAGCATCATGGAATGCCAGGTTAGTAGAACAAAGTGTTCTTGCATTGGGGGGGTACTTGAGTAGAGGCCTAATATCCATCTGATACCTTGATACTTAACACATTAACATATGAACATAGATCTATTTCCCTATTGTTATATGTAAATGTATTTACATATGTACATGACTGTATTTAGACCTCTATAAATGCCCTTTGCCTCCTAGTTCTTTCCTCTATTTCCTTTTACTTTCCTCTTGTCCCACTACCATGTTCGGCCTTCATTCAGGCTTCAGTAATTCCTCTGTTACATTGCCCTTGATCAAGCCCAACCAGGCCTCCTACACCCTCCTTGCCATCTATTTTAGATCACTTGTTCCCTTGTCCCTGGGGTTGTTAACACCTACTTCCTTTGCCCCGCCTCCCCCATATCCCCTCTGGGAAGTCTGTCCCATTATGTTCTCCTCCAGATTGTTTGTCCTGCCTATCTTATCTAGACAGACATGCAGATACAACAATAAGCACAAAAAAAACCAAACAACAAGGCAGAGCAAAGCAAAACAACAAAAGAAAACCAAAAACCCAAACAACAAAAGAAAAGTCTATAAATAGTTCCAGGTCTGTTTGTTGGCCTTTAGGCATGTTTTCTGGTCGAGTCAGATGGGGTGCCACGCCCTGGCCCCAAAGTCTATTTTTGGTATTCCCCAGGGACTTCATTGCTCTGCTCCCCTTGCTGCTCTTCCAACACTGCTTCTATGGAAAACCCCATTCAGAATCATTCCTGCCAAGAGGCCCATGAAAACATCTTACCAAATGGAATGCAAGATCCGTGGCAGAGCATCAAGCTCATTCCTAACATCAATCAAAACCATGGAAAAGAGAGTAAAGGGAAGGGGATCAGTCCCCAGTCACTCATCTCCTAAGTTGTTTATACCAAGAAACCCAACTTGGTGCTTCCGAATCAATTCCGACTCAGAGCGGCCCTACTGGGGCGCAGAACTGCTCGTAGGATTTCCAAGAGCAGATGGTCACATCTCTCTCTGAGCAGCAGGGGGTCTGACCACTGCCCTTCCATTAGCAGGAACTCTCAACTCCCCGCCACCTAGTGGATGCCAACTCACAGTGACCCTAGAGGACAAGGCAGAACTGCCCCCGTGGGTTTCCAAGGCTTAACTGTTTACAAGAGTAGAAAGCCCTATCCTTTCTCTTTCGGAGCAGCTGGTGATTTCGAACTGAAGCTTGACTGAATCTTCACGATAACTGTAAGACATAGTTCACATCAAACCCAGGGCTGAGAGCTGGCACTGACCATGATAAAATGCTGAGCTATTTCTTTATGGGTTAGAATATAGTCACTCACCCAAAAGCCCCAACACCACAAGCCCCACCCAGCCATCTCTTTCCTTCCCTGAGGATCTCAAGCATGATGAAATCACTAGAAGGCTGACCCTGGCACAGCAGGGGCGTCTTTACCAACAGTGCCCATGCCCAACCCGTTACAGTCTTTACCAACTCCACCGCCATGCAGCCACCTCTCTCCTCTCTCTCTCTCTCTCTCTCTATATATATATATATAATTATATATAGAGATATATATAATTGTAACACATGATGGTATATATATATATACACCATCATGTGTTATAATTATTCTCCACAGGGTAGCAGGGGCTGGTTTTGAGGTCAATTGCCACACTTTCTTCCACAGCCCTCCTTCTAGGTAGACTGGACCCCAGCCGGCGCTGGGGTCAGCAACGGAGTGCGTCAGGGCCTGCACCTCCTAGGGCCTGCACGTGGTTTGGCCACTGCCATGACATCCCTGTAGTGATTATGAAGATGAAGGCACATGAAAGTGACCGTCACAGCCCAGAAGATTGACAGGGAAGGCATCCTCTTATAACGTCTCCTATCTGGTGAGAGCAGTGAGACACAGAGAACCAGGCTTCCTCCGCGCCAGTGGTTCTCGACCTTCCTCACACTGCAACCCCTTAATGCAGTTCTTCATCTGGTGGTGACCCCCCAACCATAAAACTATTTTCGTTGCTACTTCATAACTTTGATTTTGCTACTGTTATGAATCAGGTGACCCCGGTGAAAGGGTTGTTTGACCCCCCCCAAAGGGGTCGCGACCCACAGGTTGAGAACCTCTGCTCTGGGCTCTATTAGCAAAGTTAAACAACAGGCATTTCTCACGAGAGAAAATACAACAACGTGGGCGAGAATGGCCCAGCCTTTTACGCCACCCCCTCCCACCCCCCTGTGGTGGATGAGCCCTGAGGAATGAGAGAAAGGCCCACCGCCTGGCAGTGCCAGGCTCTTGGGAACCTAAGTGAGCTGTTCTCCGGGCACCAAGGAAAGGGCGCCCCATGGAAAAGAGCGAGGATATACCTCGCTGCCGGCCACGTGGCTGGAGCAGGCACTCTAAAGGTCTTTCTTCTTTTGCACAGTGGGATGTGCTGGTCTACCCCTTGTTTATTTCACTCTCTCTGCATCTCGTCAGATTAATACCTACACTGTATTTCCCAGCTTCGATGATCCATGCTTTTTACACTCTTAACAATGCTGACATGCTAGCCACGCCATGAATCTGTGAATGTTTCCACCATGGGTGTAACTTACTCAAACGCTTACCTAGTTATTAAAGTATTCTATGGCTTTCTGGCCCAAGCCTAAGAGGCACAGAGTGTGTTACATGCTGGGCTAACAGGAAGATTCGGGGTTCAAACACGCCAGCAGGGTTGCTGCTCTGGAGCAAGAAGTGGGGGCAGTTCTAGTCTGTCCTGGATAGTGATTATGAGCTGGAATCAACCCGAGGGCAACAAGTTTGGGTTTGAGCTCTTTGGTCATTAATGGAAAGAACCTGTTTTGAGCACAGGAAGGAGAGTTACTTCAGCCTCTCTCCTTCAGCGGTAAGGAGCCAGGGTCACGGAGTCGGCTCCAACTCGTGGCCGGCTCACGGTGTCAAAGAAGAACTGGCTTCACTGGGTTTTCAAAGGCTAAGTTCTCAGAAGCCACCAGGCCTTTCTTCCAAGGCACCGGTGGTAGGCGCGGCCGGCCAGTCTTTGGGTTTGCAACCAGAAGCATCACCCTATGTACCACCCTGGGACTCCTCTGCTGTCATAATACCCATTATTAAGTAGGCTGTTGTGAGAAAGCATATTAGCCATTGATTATTTTGTGTGTTTATTATGTAACTTAATTATTATTGTTCTATAAATTTATGCCACAAAATAACATGCAGATCATCATCCAATCTGTATAAAATGAAACATGTACATGTGCACATACACACAAGACGCGTAATGGGACAAACACTAAGTGCTTACCATGTATGCATCTTTACTGGGGCTGCCTTTGGAGAAGAGGGGAGAAGGTTATGGGGGAACATTAATTGTTACTTTAAATACTTCTGTATAGTTTGACCTTTTAACAATTATTTATAAGTAAATTTTAAAACACACAAAGGTATGTTCCAGAACATTAGGTGTGTGATCCTATTTGTCTTAAAACAAAGAGCAAGTTAACACGGGAGCAAGTATGGAGGGAAGGGAGGTGTGACGGGGACAGATACAAAGGAGGGGAGATTTAAAGGGAAAGTTATGTGTGGTTGGCTCTCCACGTGGAGGGCAGCACGGGGAAGGATGCAGCCTTGAGAGCTCAAGCAGCCAAAAGGAATCCATGCAAATCATTGAGAACAACCCAAGCCATCGTTCCTGTCGAGTCCCACCCATGCCCAAACTACAGGACTGCGAGCGGCTGCCCCACAGGGCCCCGCAACGGATTCCTCCTTCCTTCTCCCCTGGCGTGCTGGTGGATGCACACCACTGACCTTCGGGGTGAGCCTCCGAGCACGTGACCACGGCCCCACCAGAGCTCCTCAAGTTTTATACTCCTTAGTCGGTCACTGCACTAGGAGTAAATACCCAAACCTACCAATGAGCATCGCTGGAGGTTTCATCCACTTAAATCAATGTCGCTGTACAGGTTCTTTAATAATGTCACTTATCCACACTAAAACTAACACATGCTGCCACATCCTGGATGAACTGTCAATAATGCTCCAAAAAGCAGTGGCACCACAAGTGGTGAAGTGCCCGGGCACAGGCCAGAGAGATGGAAAGATCCCCTTCCTCGTGTTCTTTCCGGACTCTGCCATCTTTTCAGCATTAACCCCCAGGATCAGCAGCACCGCGTGTCCATTCCATGAACCAGGACTCTGGCAAGGAAGCCTGAAATAGCCAGAGTCTGTGCGTGGGGAAACCTGCCAAGGAAGAGAACTCAAATGTTTCCACTACAGTGAGGGATAGAAAGGCTGTACCCAAGGTGGGAAACTCAGGTGGAACCCCTCTGACAGCCAGCCCTTCCGTTTCACAGGTGTACTCCACAGAGCAAAAGAGCCTGCTTTTCAAAGTGCTATTAAAACACACACACACACACACACACACACACACACACACACACGTTACCAATTCAGAGATGCTTTTCCTGACTATACTTGGATTCATAGAAAGGGTTACTTTGTTTTAGAGCAGTGATTCTCACCCTTCCTAATGCCGTGACCCTTTAATACAGTTCCTCATGTGGTGACGCCCCCAACCTTAAAATTATTTTCATTGCTACTTCATCACTGTCATTTTACTACTGTTATGAATCAGGCCAACACCGGGAAAGAGTCATTCGACCCCCAAAGGCGTCGCGACCCACAGGTTGAGGACCGCTGTTTTATTTTATTTTATTTTTTTTTAATTTATTGGTCACACAATGTTTTATTTAGAAGGCCTTCTGGACTATCCTGTAAATTTTTTTTTTCTTTTTTAACATTTTATTAGGGGCTCATACAACTGTTATCCCAATCCATACACACATCAATTGTGTAAAGCGCATTTGTAC
>NW_022103898.1:66696101-66708164 GCF_000313985.2 Echinops telfairi
GGGGGGGGGGAATTCTCTTCAAAACCCAACACAAAGGGATAAGAGAAAGAGAGGCTCTAACCCAGAGCAGCCCATGCATGTCCGAGCAGAACTGTGCTCCTAAGCCCACTCCTATGGCCCACCCTGTGGAACAGATCGCCAGGCCTTTCTTTCACAGTGCCCCCGGGTGCCGTCCAGCAAACCACCAGCCTGCGTCACATAGAGAGAGTCCTGAGCTGAACTATGGGCTTCAGTTATTAATAAATGAGTCTACATTGGGTCGCCAACTGTAACAAGTGTGCCACAGGAATGCAAGCTGTGAACAGCAGGAGAAACCGTGTGTGGGGAGAAGGAGGGATAGGAAAACTCTTAAAACTTGTCTCCGTGGCTGAAAATCCCATCAAAGGTCGGTGCCTGTCACAGGTGAGGAATGTGAGGCTCAGTCCAGTTTCCTGGGCTGCCCACAGCACAGAGGCAGGAAGCAGGGGAGCTGGAAGAGAATCCTGGCCCATTTGCTCCATGGCTCCTACTGCTTAAATGAATCTGGACTCTCTGGGACCGTCCCCAAATGTTTACCCCTAGTTTCTCCATTTTTCTGCATGTAATATATGGATGACTCCATTTCCCCAACTGAACCAAGGATCCAAAGCTTCTCTTTGCTGCGATTCTCTCCTCATTTTTCTCGTGTTTTCGAGCCTCACAAGTCCAATCAGAAACTAGAATGCGATCTAGGTGCTTAAGAGAGCATCTCGTGGATAGCTGGAAGAATGGATCTCCGAAGAGACCTGACAAGAAGCTGGTCATCAGAGAACAGACTGAATGCGAACTCTAGTTTCATCTTCGCCTTTTCATAAATGGTGATTGGAAAGGGGGTGGGCGTGGGCAGGTCCCCGCTGGACATACCGCAGGTTAATTTGGAGTGTCCTGAAGACCATAAACTTCCCGTGTTGCTGCTGACCCAGGGCAGAGCCTATCAGACTTCCATTTCTAGATGCAGCCCCCTGGTCTACCACAGGGATCCTTAAGTCAACCAGTAGTTGGTGACACTGATTTTGCAGCAATGCTAAAAGGGACACCACTCAGCCCAAATGATATCTGGGAGGAAAAAAACCTAAACCCACTGCCGTTGAGACGATTCCAACTCAGAATGACCCGGCACAAAGTTTCTAAGGTTTGTGAAACATTACGGGGGCAGAGTGTCTTTATCTGTCTCCCACTGAGTAGCTGGTGGGCCTGGATGTCGGACCTTCATATTGAAAGGACTGCCTAAAGGAATGCCCGAGTCTCACATAAAACTCATTCTAAGACTAATGGTTCTAGATTCTTCCACGTCTTTGAACTTTAAAATGACCAGATCACCTACTACTGGCTGCCACTGAGGAGATTCTGACGTGGTGACCCCACAGGGCAGAGAGCTGCCCACCTGGGTTTCCAAGACGGAAACTCTGTATTTCTTTAAGAGTAAATGTATTGAAGGGGGATCCTTTGGAAAAGCAAGTGAAAGGGCTCTTAGTCTGAGAATGCGAAACTATGACTCTGTAGGGGCGTAGAAAGCCTCTTCCTCCCTTGGAATCAGCTGGTAGTTTCAAACTGCTGACCTTGAGTAGCTAGCTGCCCAATGAGTAACCCACTTAATCATCTTCTAGTATCCAAAAATTGAGCTGGCCTTTAGGTAAGGGTAGAAGGGTAACAGGAAAAGAATATTATACTCGTATATCTGCCACCCTTATTTTTCTTAATGTCTTCCTAAGACCCAGTATCTACTCAATGCCTCTCAATCCCTCCTCCATATCTCCAGGTGACCCAGGAGCACACAGAAAGTAAGCGTGATGGGTTTGGCTCCTGCTGGCATCCACCCAAGGAGGTTTTCAAGCAACAAAAGCAAATATTAAAAATTGGCAAAAAACAAAGTAAAAATTGCAGTCCCCTGCACAGAACATTCTCTTAATATTTGTAAACCCTGCTACCCCTACAGCTTTACTATTAAAAGAGATGTAACCTAGCAATGATTGTGATCTTTCGGATACATGGATTGCGCTCAGCCCGTCACGTAGGGGACGAATCAGAGTCTGCCCAGGTCCCTATGACTGCATATCCTCAGAGCAGTCGACAGCTTCACCTTTCTCCCTAGGAACGGCGAGTGGGTTTGAGCTGATGCTGATGTGCATTACAGAGAAACCAAATTCTGAAGTCCACAGAGGCTCACTCCCAAGGTTACATAAAAAATAAACTCAAACTCACAGCCAGCGAGTCAATTATAACCCATAGGCACCCTATAAGATGGGGTAGAACGGTGCCTGTGCATTTCTAAGGCTGTACAGCTTTACAGGAAGAGAAAGACTCATCTGGTTCCCGAATCATGGCTGGCAGGTTTGAACCATCTACCTCATGGTTAACCACCTACTACACCACCATGTGTTCAAAAATAGCAAATTTGGTATAAGGTTATAGTGAATGTATTGTATGAAATCACCCAAATTAAAAAGCTAATGTGTGTATACATGCATCCTTTTTATTCGTAATACTGAAGTGAGAAAATGCAAAATACTAGTGCCGTCATACCTTGTCGCATTGTCCACAATTAGCTGAGACTCGGCTCTGTGGTTTGTCTTCAGTTCAACAGCACACTTCCTCGATTTAAGAGTCTCGAAGAGATCTTTCAGCAAGTTGCCAGGCTCAATGCTGGGTAACTGCCTAATATCGCCTGAAGGGGAAGGGGAGGAATAGTTACAGAAGGGTTTAGGAGAAATGGTTTAAATTACGTCTACTTCTCCCACAGAGACATGCTTATGATCACAATGACTTACTCTAACAGAGAAAAAGAGGTCCCCTGATGGCGTAGTGGTTACTTGGGCTGCTAATTCCAAGGTCAGCGGTTCAAAACCACCAGCATCTCTGAGGGAGAAAGATGGGGCTTTGTACTCTTGCGAAGAGTTGTAGTCGCAGAAAGCCCCACGGGCACGTCTATCCTATCCTATCTACACTCTCAGAATCAGTTCGAAGGCAGTGAATTTTCTGGAACAGAGAAAAATAGATCTTTTTTTCCCATTACTTAAGACTGTCTCTCTGAAAAGGTTTAACAAAAATTGCATTCAAATTAAGCAGTGTAGGATATTAAAAACACAACAGTGGAACACCATAAGGCAACAAAATCTACAATGAACTTCTTCGATGCTGCCCAGGTGACCTGTGTAAGGACAGAGCTTTCAGCTAACACTTTCCAATAACAGGTCTCAGTATTTGCTTCTGTTCAGTATCTTATGGGGCATGGAAGAATCCATGGCATGAATCACATTAAGAAAATATATAGAATGTAAAATAAACAAACCAAATGCATAGTTCAATGAATAAATTCCAGTAATAGAATAATGTTTTTCTCTGTTAAAAATCCTTTGCTTTCAAAACAAACAAAAAATGCAAGAGACTGTTAAAAAAAATGCAAGAGATATAAAAAATATTTACTGCATGCCACCTAGGCGAACGCTTAAGCAACTACTTATAAAATAGCCTCAAATTCTTTAAATCATATAGTCAACAGATTACAACTACCGAATAGAATATTATCAAAATTGGAAAGGATTTTAAGAGACTGATGAGGTCTAATTTGAGTTTTTAGCTTCAATTAATAATTCACTTAAAATTATCTATATTGCAATTTCCAAATGCTCTGCATATTGGCTTTCCCTGACTTTGTGATATTTTTAAAGTTGTAATAGTCATGTCATTGCAATGATTAATAGAAACTCTCTTAAAACTTTTTCATTCACAACAACATTGTTGTTAGGCCAGTAGGTCAATGGCGACCCACCGCGACACCTTGTATGCACAACAGGGGGAGCACTACCCAGTCCTGCAGGGTCCTCAACAGCCCTTCCTGTATGTGAGTCCAGACGTGCAGCCCCTGTGCCCACCCATCTCCTCCAAGGCCTTCCTCTTTTTCAAAGGCCCTCTACTTTGCCAGGCCTGTCCATCAGAAGACTGGGTGGAGTAACTCAGTGGAGCTTTCCCCTGCCTTTAAAATGACATAAACAACCGACAAACCATGAGAGTAGTGATACCAGGAGGGAAAGGGGAAGGTGGGGAAGAAAGGGGGACCCAATCACAATGACATAACCCCCTATATATAACCCCCTCCCTGGGAGACGGACAACAGAAAAGTGGGTGAAGGGAGATGTCGGACAGTTTAAGACATGACAAAATAATAATAATTTATAAATCATCAAGGGTTCATGAGGGAGGGAGGGTGGGGAAGGGAGGGGAATAATTGAGCTGATATCAAGGGCTCAAGTAGAAAGCAAATGTTTTGAGACTGATGATGGCAACAAATGTACACATGTGCTTGACACATGGATGGATGGATGGATTGTACGAGCACCCCAATGAAATGATTGGGGAAAAAAACCTACTACAAACCACAGTGCTTTGAGGCAATATCAGAAGCTCAAGTGTTTTAACTTACCGAGGATAATGAGCTTGGCTAGCTTGGAGTGCTCGCAGAGTAAGTTTAAAACCGATTTGAAGATTCCAACAGACACTAAACTCCCTTCGTCCACAACTAGAACTCTAATTGAAGAAAATTTCCACGGGATATTCTTTGTTGTTTTATTTTTTTCCCATAAGTAGAAGCTGTAATTGACCTACAAGCATAATATTTCTAAATTCAGGTTTAAAAGGTATACACACAATTTTAACAGCCTTTTATTTTGTTTTAAAATAAAAATCTTAAATGCAGGTGAGTGTGTTGAGAGAAACATAAGGAAAGGGCTAAAGAAATAGAGATCACAAAGTTATAAAAACAAATAGGCAGAAGACAGATCAAGCACGAGGGGTTGCCCCCACTCCCTCAACAAACAAAAAACGGAGCAAAACTCTGCTGGGCGGAGCTTTCGTAGTACAGGCGAGCAAGCATCAAGCATCGAGCAACTCGCTCTGAGTTCGTGCACCCAGTCCTTGAAGTTAGCCCAACAACTAATTCATAGCACCACCAAGGGAGAAACAAACAAACAAACAAACTCACTGGCACAGAGCTGATACTGACTCATAGTAACTATCTATATGGTTTCTGTGACAGTAGATCTCTAAGTGAACTGAGATCTTCCTCACAATGGATATTGGAAAGAGTACACAAGCTAGGAGGTCAGAATCAGAATTCATGTCCTGGTTCTTGACTCACTGAGATCTGGGCGAAGGAATTTAACAATCCAGCCTTCAACTGGCTCTTCTGTAAAAAGGGAGATAGCATGCATTACCTACTTCACTGGACTGCCAAGAGTTAATGATCTAATGTCAAAATACTTTTCAAACGTTCGTGCTCAAATTCCTTGTCTAAGCCAAGCTTAATTTCCATCATCCTACAACTGACAGGCTTCAACGGCACTGCCTCCCAGTTCTTTGGGCACCGTGAGCATTTTACTCAGAGCCTGCACGAAGGCCTGTCCTCTAAATGACATGTTCTCCCCTCACCTGAGCCTACTGCCCTGTAAAGTCCAATTCACATAGTACAGCAACTTCCATAACTCTCCCAACTACTAAGTAACTTTGACTACAAAATGGTAAGGTCAGGGCTAGAGGAAATGCTTCAACTTTCATACCCCTAAAACTCCATGAGTTAATGACAGGCTACTTTATTTTCTTAGGCACATTCATTTCATTGGAAATGAGGATTCCGTGCCTACTCTGCAAAGCAGGACACCAGGGAAGCGCAGGAGGAGCGGAGCCAGATAAAACAAAAGGCCTTGCTCGCATGAAGACTTGCTTCTAAAAGGCACATTCCTTGTCTGATGCTTCTCAAGGTGTGGTCTGTGGACGATGGTGGACTTATAACCAGTCCCTGGGGCAAACAGAACTTGTGCCAACGTTTCACTGACTGCCCCAGGAAACATAACTCTTTAGATCAGCAGCCTTTTTAAAAGTCGTTATTGTAATAAGACTTTCTCGAGGAAGGCGGCAGTGCGCTGATTTACTTTCTGGCGTGGGCTCTTCTCTCAGACTGGAGTCACATCTATCTGCACTGTGAGCTACTGCATGGCAGGGATCCAGCAGGTACTCAATGTCACTTGACTGCCATCTGAAGGGAACTTTTATTTTCCAAGTTTTAAAAACTCTTTAAAGAAAGTCTGTTTTTAATTGCCTGTGGGCAAATGTCAAAGGTTTTACCTGACACAGCGTGTACGCCTGAAGACCAGTCCTCTGCCGCAATAAGCCAGCCGCTTTGCCTGTGGGCGCTGTAAGTAGGACTTCGATAGCCTTGCCCCCCTCCACCTGGCTGTGCTCAGTCAAGGTCAGCCATTCTTCCGATCCACCCTGGTCTTGCTCAAAATCTTCACAGGCTTGTTTCACTTCCTCTTCTTCCAGCTGCTCGACATACTTAAAGAGGCGGCTGACGATTGTGGTCTTTCCACAACCACCCTTCCCACTTATGACGGTCACTGCGTTCGCACAAATCATTTCCAGAGCAATCACTTGATCCTGATCCAGTTGAACTTCGTGCACCTCTGCAGCGAGTTCACTGTCACCACCATCACGGTCGCAGTTGTCCCCTGTGTCTCCAATGTGCAGAGTTTTTTCTAATCTTGCTTCATCCAGTTGACTGTCGTTCAACCCGTCGCCACTTTCTGAATTCTCAGGTTTGGGGACAGCAAGAGACGCAAGTACCTTCCGGACATCCACGTGCAGGCGCCACGGAGGCCTCATCATCAGGTGGCTGATGGACGAGGCGATGCCTCTTTCGGCCTGATAAAGGTTGTAAGGAAAGACACAGCCTTTCTCATAGGTCACCACACCAATGTCCTTCAAAAACTTCAGCGACTGCCAAACGGCATCACAAGATATTTGGCTTGGCAACTCAGACCTTAAGTCAAGTTCCTCGATATACGTGTGCCCAAACTCTCTGCAGATCTCCTTCAGCTTAGAATATATCACTAGCGCGTTCTTCTCGAGAGCCGTCATCAGCTGGAGGAGAGCGCTGCACTGGCAAAAGGCAGCCCAGCTTGCCTCGCACTGCAGCAGTCTCAGCTCCCTATAGGTGACCTTTAAGAGAACAGAGTTCCAATGGCTGGATTAAGAACAGTCGGCTGATGAGTCTAATTAGACTTATAACCAAGCCATGTGATTCCTTAGGAATATTTTTATTTCCCAAAAGATAAGTCATTGGGTGAAAACCATGAGGCATCTAATACTAAATTTGAAGACAACAACAGTGTACCTCATACACCCCCAAATGCACACCAAAATACAGCCCCCCCAAAATACACGCTGTGATTTCATGTATAAATTTTATTTCAGGATTGTGCTTTTTATCAAACCAACACATGTGTAGTCTTAAAAGTCAAATACTACTGCAAGGCTTAGAGACAGAAAAAGCACATGTTTTCTAACAGCAATCACCTTCAACTCTTTGAGTTACCCCCAAATTTACCTCCACGTTCCAAAATACTGTTTTTGCTATTCCTTGAGTTCTTTCTTTCTTTCTTTCATACTTTAGACATTTATCATTAACTCTTTAACCCTTTGCTTCTGGAGCCCTGGTGGTATAGTGGTTACCCATTGGGCTGTGATCCTCACGGTCGGCAGTTCAAAACCACTGGCCACTCTGAGGGAGAAAGACTGGGCTTTCTACTCCTGGACACTGGCAGGAGGTCACGATGAGTCAGCATTGACGCGATGGCCGTGAGTGAGAATACTTTACTTACTTTACTAAATCCAAGTTTCCATGGACATGCACTCAGAATCTCTTCTATCTTTTCCAACAGCATGGTGGAGTCTGTGTTTACGAGCTGGTTAAAGTGGCGAGGCAGGAGAACTGGAAGGAATTCCATTACTCTCGGAAACTGCAAAGCTTGCATAGCATTTGTAAACGGAACTATGGGATATCAGAAAAGATCACATTACAACATACAATGGAGCTCACACGCAAGGATTGGGAGGACTTGCTCATTTAGCACAACCAGTGGAGGAAATCCCAGTCAGGGGGATGAATGAACATACTTTAACCGGCAAGAAAATAGATAGCATTATACCGAAACCAAACTTCTTGTTCTATAATGTCTTAAGAGAATTTCTTCTTAAACTATTGCTTTCATTTATAAAACCATCAGAACTAAAGTTTTGACTAAATAATATACAATTTAAAGTTAGGCATAAAAACAAAAATCATTCACATAATACGCTTTATATTATAACTTTTCCAATGTAATCATGATGCCTTTCTCATTAAAATAATTCAGTAAGGTACTATCAAATTTATGTGAATAGACAAAAATGAAATGTCCATAGATATGAATGCCCAGATAACTGATTCCCTATATTTAGAAAACCATATTTTAAATAATTTCGACTGAAATTTTTCCGAGACAGATTGCTTTTACCCTGGCCTTTCCCCTCTGCCTTCTTAAACAGAATTAAATATAAACTGAATATTTTCTTATACACTCAAGAGAAAAGTTAGATAGGATGGAATGAACTGTGTGCCCCGAAATGTGTCCGCTTGGCTAAGCCATGATTCCCAGGATTGAGTGATAGCCCTACATTGGGGATTTGATGTAATTGTCCTCCATCTTGTGGTATAATAAATTCTAACCACTTCTTGTCTGAATTAGGTAGGCTATTTAAAAGAGGATAAGGTTTTAAGAGTTATGTGAATGAGGCACAATTAGGGTAGAATGCATGACCTTTAGTTCAGTCACAACCTTTATTCAGATCACATCCCTAATCCCATAGAAGGGGAGTCTCCCTGGGTTCCGGTCCGCAGATTGACAAGGGAAAGGTGGTGAGAACTTTGAGACTCCAGGTATCTATGGGTAGGTAAAAAATTGCTTTCAAATCATAAAACAATCTTCATTACCAAAAAATTCCAAAACGTGGAGCTATTGTTTCTCAACGTATCTCATTTGTTTCTACATTTCTGAAGGTGGCATTGATTGAGAGTACCATGTACTGCCAAAAGCACAAACCTATCTATCTTGGAAGAAGTACGGTCAGAGTGCTTCTTAGAGGAGGCAAGGATGGTGTGACTTCATCATACATACTTTGGTTGTCAGGAAAGACTAGTCCCTGGAGAAGGTCATCATGTTTTGTAAAGTAGAGGGGCAGCAAAAAAGGCGGCGGCCCTCAAGGAGACGGATGGATACCAGAGCTGCAGCAATGGACTTAAGAATAGGAACGATTGTGAGGATGGCGCAGGATCAGGCAGTGTTTCGTTGTGTTTATGCATAAGGTTGCTATGGATTGGAACCAACCCGATGGCACCTAGCAATAAGAGAATCTTTCCCCCTAGACAACTGGTCAACCCCTCACAGAAGGGTCACAAGGAAGAGACGAACCAGTCAGGGTGCAGTATAGCACCGTTGAAACATACAACTTTCCTCTAGTTCTTTAGTGCTCCTCTCCCTCCCCACCATTATGACCCCAATTCTACCTTACAAATCAGGCTAGACCAGAGCATGTACACAGGTACAGATAAGAGCTGGAACCACAGGGAATTCAGGACAAATAAACCCCTCAGTACCATACTGAGAGTAGCGATCCCAGGAGGGGAAGGGGAAGGTGTCGAAGAAAGGGAGAGCCGATTCACAAGGATCTACATATAACCATCACCACCCACCCCCAGGGGGACAAACAACAGAAAAGTGGATGAAGGGAAACAGTGGTCAGTGTAAGACATGAAAAAAATAATAATTTATAAATTATCACGGGTTCACGAGGGAGGGAGTAGCGGGGGTAGATGAGCTGATACCAAGGGCTCAAGTAGAAAGAAAATGTTTTGAAAATAATGATGGCAACATATGTACAAATGTGCTCGACACAATGGATATATGCCTGGATTATGATAACAGCTATAAGAGCCTCGAGTAAAATGACTTTAAATTTTTTTAAAAAAAGAATCCAGTGCTCTTTGACTTCTGCCAGGATAAAACAGCAGCGTGGCCGCCTTGAGGGACTCAAGTCACGTTCCCTGCCAATGTCCTTGAGTTTGGGGAGGAGCAATCTGAAGGGGCAAGATCATGGCTGCAGGGCGGATGGGGTAAGACTCTTAATAAAACGCTCACACAGCCCTCGTTAGCCTCAGAGGATGAGCAGACGCTCGCTGTGGTGGGGGGGGGGGCGGCACGGGGAGACATATCCTGGGGTCACTTCCAGCCTCTCCCTCACCAGTGTGTTTTTTTTAATTCTGTTAATTCTGTCTTCTTACTAATCCTCTATGGTTGTGCTGTGTCCTTTGAGGAAAAAAATTATGATTGCCTCTTGGTCGTTAAAAAAAAATGTTGCCACAACCTTCTGAGCTGACTTCTCTGCCTTAAACTTAAGTGGCCCAGCAGATGCCTGGGAAGCCCCTGCTTTGAGGGAATCTTGCGTTTGCACGCATCGTCCGTTAGACCAAGGCAAGCGTACCACTGAGCAAACCTGTCTGCAGTCCTCCCCTGGCGCAGTAGCATGCTTAACATGTTTTGTTTGGCATAAACCCCTGCATGCACGAACCGGAACCCTGGGAGCCATACCGTGTGACTCAGCCTCCCCTTTTGAAGGTGAAGTCAACAGTCACTGGACACAGACTGGATGCGAGGTCTAAGAAAAGGGAGAAGTCAAAAGCAAGGCAAGTGATATTTACCTGCCGCTTTCTAAGGAGGCAAAAATCGAAGGGAAAAGAGCTGAGGGATAAATAAACCAGAATTCAGTTCTGGGTCTTCTAACTTCAGTGGAGAGGAGAAGATGGGGCGTCCCTGTTCATAGTGTAGCCAAATCGTTCCAAGGAGCGAGATTTGCATACCATCTTGGTACAGAGAAGACCTGTGCTGTTGCTTTCCTCATTCACAACCCTCTAGTCACTGCCAACAACAGCAAAGCTCTGGGACAGGGAGAACGGCCCCTGTGGGTTTCCAAGACTACCCTTTTTTTACATTAAAAAAAGTTTTATTTGCATATAATTCACATATCAAATAATTTGATTGCTCACTCATATGAAGAAAAGTTGTGCAATCATCACCACAATCAATTTCAGAATATTTTCTTCTCACACTTGTTGGCCCACCCATTTTACCCCATCATCCCCTGCCAGGTCCCTGGTAATTATTAATCCAGTTACTCTCTCTATAGATTTACTGACCCTGGATTTCATTCACAGAAAATCATAGAAAACACCAACAGGAAGCAAACAAAGAAACAAAAACACCTCCAAATCACGAAACCAAAAAAATAAAAATCTCAATAGAAAAGAAAGCAGAAAATAGTAAAAAATGAAGACAACTTTGAAATGGGTCAAAAGGGAGATCAAATGATAAGGTGTTACATTTTAACCTAACTACATCTGTCATAATCCACTTTACAATGTTCTCTGTCTGATCACAAGGCTACTCACATTCCTGGAGTCTGATCAGAGGGGATTCACCAGAGGCGTTATCCATGGGTGAGGGGACCCTGCAAGTGGATTTTAGGCTTCCCCTGTTACCTATAGCCTTCTGCAAACCAGGTGTTCACAATTTAAACTGATACTATTCCCTCCGGTGGGAGAAAGGCTGGGCTTTTTACTCCTGTACAGAGTTACAGTCTGAGAAAGCCACAGGGGCAGTGCTACCCTGTCCTATAGGGTTGCTAGCTGAGTCGGCATCAACTCAATAGCAGTTGAGTTTGAGACTGTCCCCTCCTTCGGATTTGGATCTTATTATTTACAATCCTTGGATCAAATAGGATGGTGTGCTTCTTCCCTATGGACTTAGTTGATGCCTCAGTTAGATGGCTGATTGTTTTTTTTTCTTTTTTCAGTGAGTGAGTGAGAATGTGAGAGAGTGAGTGAGTGTGAGTGAGTGTGAGAGAGTGAGTGAGTGAGTGAGTGAGTGAAAGAGTGAGTCAGTGAGAGAGTCAGTGAATGAGAGTGAGTGAATTAGAGAGTGAGTGAGAGTGAGTGAGTGAGTGAGAGAGTGAGTGAGTGCGTGAGTGAGAGAGTGAGTGAGTGAGTGAATGAGATTGAGTGAGTGAGTGAGTGACTGAGAGAGTGAGTGAGTGAATGAGATTGAGTGAGTGAGTGAGTGAGAGAGTGAATGAGTGAGTGAGTGAGACAGTGAATGAGTGAGTGAGTGAGTGAATGAGATT
>NW_022103898.1:66708835-66715571 GCF_000313985.2 Echinops telfairi
AGTGAGTGGTGAGTGAGTGAGAGACTGAGTCAGTGAATGAAAGTGAGTGAGTGAATGAGTCAGTGAGAGTGAGTGAGTGAGAGTGAGTCAGTGATTGAGAGTGAGTGAATTAGAGAGAGAGATTGAGTGAGTGTGAGAGAGTGAGTGAGTGAAAGAGTGATTCAGTGAGAGAGTCAGTGAATGAGAGTGAGTGAATTAGAGAGTGAGTGAGAGAGTGAGTGCGTGAGTGAGTGAGTGAGTGAGTGAATGAGATTGAGTGAGTGAGTGAGTGATTGAGAGAGTGAGTGAGTGAGTGAGTGAATGAGATTGAGTGAGTGAGAGAGAGTGAGTGAATGAGTGAGTGAGTGAGTGAATGAGATTGAGTGAGAGAGTGAGTGAGTGAGTGAGTGAGTGAGAGAGTGAGTGGTGAGTGAGTGAGAGACTGAGTCAGTGAATGAAAGTGAGTGAGCGAGTGAGTGAATGAGTCAGTGAGAGTGAGTGAGTGAGAGTGAGTCAGTGATTGAGAGTGAGTGAATTAGAGAGAGAGATTGAGTCAGTGAGTGAGAGAGTGAGTGAGTGAGTGAGAGAGTGAGTGAGAGGGTGAGTCAGTGAGTGAGTGAGAGAGTGTGAGAGAGTCGATGGCTGATTGTTTTAAGAAGTCTTTAAGACCCCCGATACCATTCTTTCTGATAGCCGGGTACCAACTAGTTTCTTCACCACACTTTCCCATGACACCCATATGTTCAGTGATCTCTTCACGAGGGCACAAGCCCAGTAGGGCTATAAGATTGTAGCTCTTTACAGGAGTAGGAAGTCTCACTTTCTCCTGCAGAGGTGGTTTCAAACTGCTGACCTTGAAGTTAGCAGCCCGATGACTAAGCACAAACTAACCCAATGACCAGAGCTGTCGGTTCAGTTCCAGCACTCAGCTACCTGATGTACAACAGAACAAACCACTGCCCCGTCCTGCGCCATCCTCCTAACTGTTGCTGTTTGGGCCCATTGTTGCAGCCACTGTCACTCCACCCGCTGGAGGGTCTTCCTCCTTTGTGCTGGCCCTCTACTTTACCAAGCCTGGTATTCGCTCCAGGGACTGCTCCCTCCGACGACATGCCCCAAGTTCTGTAAGACAGTCTCATCCTCCTCCCTTCTAGGGAGCATCCTGGGTGCACATCTTCCAAGGCAGATTTGTTTACTCTTCTGTCCAAATCCACTGCTGGCGAGCCAGTTCGGACTCATAATAAGCCTATAGGACAGAGGAGACCTGTTCCTTAGCATTTAGAAGGTTGTGAAGTGTTGATGGAAGCAGAGAGTCTCATCTTTCTCCCTCGCAGTTCAAACTGCTGACCTTGTAGTTAGCAGCCCAATGCTTAACCCACTATGTCACCTGGGCTCCTGGCAACTCATGGGATGTATTATATTCTTCACCAACACCATACTTCAAAGGCATCACTTCTTCAGTCTTTCTGATCCATTGTCCAGCTACCACATGCACACGATGTCACTGAAAATTCTGTGGCCTGGGTCAGATAGCACCACCGTCTTCACAGTGACATCACTGTCCCTTTTAACACATTCAAGAGGTCTTTTGCAGCCAGTTTGCCCAATGCAATACATTTGGCTTGACTCAGTTGTTGACTGTTGGTCAAAGTAAAATGAAACCCTTGACAAGTTCAAGATTAGTTTCAGTGGCTTTGTGGAATGGACGGCATAAGTGAAGCATGCGGTCTCTGTCTGAGGGGGGAGGAGCCACTTGAAAGAACCATAGTTGAGTCGCTTGACAGTCTCAGGAATGTGTGTAGGATCAACTGGGAGCACGGTCTGTTCTCCGGTGGACATGCTCAGCAACACAGGAGGGTTATGTAAAATGGTGATCTTCCTAAATCACAAAGTTGATCCTGTTAATCCCCCATTTATGTTCATTCAGTGGTTTCCTATGGCATTCAGGAGTACATTCTATACACACCAGGCTACTCTCTGATCAACACACTCCAAACACGTTCACAAACCCAAAGGAAGATGCGGCCCTCGAGTGATAAGCCACTCAATTACACTAAAGCCAAAGGATGCAACCACACTTACTTGTACTCTCCAGCGGAAGACTCGTCTCGGAGTCTGATACAGGCTCTTCCTGTTCATTCTGTGCTGCTTTCTTTTTATGTTTCCTTTCACTTTCCTTGTGAAAAGTCCTTAATGTTTCTCTAATAGTTTCGAAATTTAGGTCCTGATAGCTTGATACTTCCTGTACCCATTTTAAAAAGTGAGTTGTAAACTCACTGGGGGCCTGACACTCCTGAAGAAACAGGGAGCAGATGTGTTTTTGATTTGGTGGCGACATATCAGTCTGCAAGAAGTAGGATGGGGACCCTTGAGTGTGATAGCGCTTCCCCACCGGTGTCACGCGCACCTTCACTCGCCACCAAGGGCCCACCAGCGGGAAACGTCCGAACACTTCGCATTTCTCTCCAGTAGTTTCATCACAAATGACAACTTAAAAAAAAAAGAAAAGGAAGAAGAATTTTAGGATATTTTCAAGCTCCATCGCCAATGTCTTATCCTCTTCAATGACCCACCCCACCTCAGAAACCTATACAGATGTCTACTAGGGGCGTCTGTAACACTTTATTCCACCCCCATGTGTATTTCTATACTGAAGTGCTCTAGAGGGGAAACTTGTGTTTCAACTGCCTGTGTAAACCAAGAGGCACACACAATGAACAGCGAATGTCTGTTCTTCCTGCTGCTCTGTTCTTAGCCAATGCTGGCCTTCTCCCATTAGCTCCTAAACATGTCATGCTCCTCCTACCACAGGGCCTCCTCACCAGTGGTTCCATCTTAAATGTTCTCCTCACCTCCAGTGTCCTAGAGACCGCAGCTTAAAAATCGCCTCCTCGTGCAAGCCTAACAACCTCTTAGAGCACTAAGTAGTCTTGCAGTTACTTCTGGGATTATGTGAAGACTTTCTATGTAATCCACTACTCTGTAAAGTTCCATTAAGAGAGAAACCTATCACTTTATCGCATCGAGCAACTTGCTTGAAAACACAAGTGCTGTGGTGCACCCTTCGGTCTATTTCAACTCAGAGCTGAACAGATCACCAGGTCATTTTCCCATGGTCGTGCTGGTGGGGTCATAGCACCGGCCTTTTCAGTTAGCAATGCTGGTGTTTAACATTGTGCTACCGGGGCTCCTTGGACACATAGTAACGCACTGTTGTCCAGTCACTGCCGACTGAGAGCGAACCCTGTGGGTTGCTGAGACTGTAACTGTTGACCAGAGTAGAAAGCCCAGTATCTCTCCTGAAGAGCTGCTAGTGGTTTCAAACGGCCAACCATGTGGATCACAGCCCCAAACACCAATACACCACCAGGGTTCCCAGTCAATGATACTTTTGAGAGTGAATGAATGACCCTCCGCAAATAACTTGAAAACTTGCCTCTTTCAAATGTCAGCACCTCCATTACACTGGCCACATTTCAATTAAAGTTCCCATTAGCCACAAGTGGCTAGTGGCTACCGTACTCTTTAGAGCAGATAGCAATGGGCAGCACTGGTCTGGACTGTAAAATATTAGTCACAGCAAACATGTAGTCCCCAACTTACAACAGGCTCTGTTCTACTGACTACTCGGCCATCAATAGGTTCTCGATTAAGGTGAATACCTTTTCTTCTTATTTAGTTTTCTTTATGATTGCCCTTCCTGATCAGTATCTTTAGAAATCGTATTATTGATTAGAAATTATTAGAAATCATTTCAAAATCATTAGTCTGTGGAGTTAGCGTGAGTGTAATAACATCAGCAAAGGACTCACTGTCACATTGTATATAGTGCATACTACAAAACACAAAATATGGTGTTCGCAGTGCCATCCACACATCCTAAATCGGTGACTACCTGTATTTTATAGAAGAGAAAACGACACAAAGTTAAAAACCACTGAGTTAAGTTCCTCCTGGTGCTCTCTTCCAAGTAGCTACAGTCTACTGACTCAGGCAGGATAGGTTTAAAGCCAAGGTCCTGATTCTGAGTGTAAATACAGAAAATCCACCTGCTCCCCGACCTTACACAAGTTTTAACAGCCTCCCCACGACCACTTCCTCAGGAAAATTACCTCAGAGGATTTCTGAACATTAAATACGATAAGGGTGAAGCCCAAGCTTCACACATAGCACATGCTCAAATATAGTCACAGCTATTGTTATTATTCTTATTATTAATCATACCATTTTATCCTAAGTAGCCCTGGTGATGTAGTGGTTAGACGCTGGCTAACTGCAAGGTCAGCAGTTTGAAACCATCAGCAGCTCCGCGGAAGAAAGATGGGGCTTTGAAAGCGTTGGTCTATGAGGCCCATAAAGGCAAAATTCTACTCTGTCCTATCGGGCCGGCATCGACTCGACGTCAGTGAGTTTCGTTTGGGGTGAGGACGAAGCAGGGTCAAGGGCTTAGCAATGGACCAGCGGGCGCCTGGCTGGGGCAAGCCTGGAAAGGGAATCACCAAGCCCATCCCCGGAGCCCAGGCCTGGGCTCGAGCGTGCAAGCTCACCGCGAAGGGGCCCCGGGAGGCAGCCAGCCTTTATGCCCCCACTGCAGAGCTCCTCGGCGTCCACAAACACCGGGTCTTCATCCTCCTCCGCACCCCCGTGGAGACAGTCATTGTCGTCCTCCACTGGGTCCTTCAGCGGGTACAGAAGTCCCCGCAGCTCCCGCAAGCACTGACTCGGCAGGGCCATGTTCTCTCCCCAGGCTCAATACAAAACTCGGGGAAACCCGGGGCGTACACAGACGGGATCAGCCAATCAGCTTCGGGGCTGGAATTTGTCAGCTTCCGGGATCGCGTCCTGCGTGCGCCGAGGGGCGGGGCCCCACTGACGCCACGCCCCCACCTCCCAGGGAGGGGCGGAGGGAGCAAGGAGGTCCCGGGCAGGAACCGGAGCGAGCTGGAGGTCCTAGCGTCGGAAAGTGAGGGCCCCGGAGGGACCCCGGGTGCAGCCCGCCGGGTGGGTGGGTGAGGGGGGGCGCTGGCCCACGACGTCTCCTGCGGAGACAGAAACGCAGAGGGACATATCTCCGAGCTCCGAAAAACCAGCATGCCGTAATAGAGAGCTTCCTGCCGCGTGGTCGGTCACCACCACTGCCAACAGTGACTTGGGGTTCGAGAAACCTGTCTTTGGGGTGGTTTCCTGAACTCCGCAAGGACCGCGGAAACCAAGGCCGTTGGGCTTACAACGACCCTGTAGGCCAGTCAGCAGTGCCCCATCCGTTTCTGAGGCATACCTCTCTTCCCCACAAGTGTGGGTCCCAACTGCACACCTTTTGGTTAGCAGCTGAGCGCTTATGAGTGCGCCACTAGGGGTCCTAAAAGAGCCTCGGTGGCCTTGGACCCCCTACCTGGAGGTGGATGGAGTAGTTGGTTCTAACCCACCAGCTGCTCTAAAGGAGGTTGATGAGGCTGTCTGCTACCCTAAAGATTGGCAGCCAAGGAAACCCACTGGCGGCAGTGGATTTGTTTGTTTGATTTTTGTTTAAACCACTTCTTGGAGTCTTGCTGGCACAGTGTGCTGGGTTACTGATGGAAATGTCAGGGGCTGGAATCCATCAGTAGCTCAGGGGGAGCTCATTTGATAAACGTTTACAGCCTTGGAAACCCCAGGGAGCAGTTCTCCTTCCTAGAGTCCATCGGAGTCCACACCTCAGCAGTAGGTGTTTAGTAGGTAAGTCACTTGTTCAAGTATAGAGTTCTAGAATCCATGTAGATAGGATGTAGGACAGGACCCAGGATTCTGTCTTTGGAATGGCTGCCTGTGTGAGTCTGGGTAGACTAGAGAAACAAATTGTATGTATATAAGAAAGACATATGTAGACATATGTATATAAGAAAGCTTTGTAGGGAGTGGAGAGATCTGCGGGGCTGGCCCCAATCCCAACTGCGTGGACATCTGCCCCTCCCCCCAGAAGAATTTATTTCAGAGGACAGCACTGAATCTGTAGCTCTGAGAGAGGGACTTGTCTGATCAGAGCACATGGGAGTAAATGAAGGGGGAGGAAAAGAGTGGAGCACTTCCTGACCCACCAAGCCAAGAGGACGATATCGCCGCTAAGAGCAGCCAATCCACAGAGAAGACCATATGGCCGACCCCACTATGAGACACAACATCCCTCGCTGACCCATAGCCCTAAAGGGGACAACACAGGAGACACAGTGTGGGAATTCCACCCGATCTGTTCCAACCACACCGAGGCAAAACACTAAGGGTGTGGAACAGAACAGCAAGGGGAACAGAGCAACAAACTCCCCAGGGAATACCAAAAATAGACTTTGGTGGCAGGGCTTGACACCCCAACAAACTTGACTAGAAAACACTCCTAAAGACCAACAAACAGTCCTTGAATGAACTACAAGCTTTTCTTTCTTGTTGTGTTTTGTTTTGTTTTTTGTCATTGGCTTGTTGTATTGTTGTTTTGTTTTATTTTGTTGCTTGGTTGTTGCTCTGTCTCGTTTTTTTGTGCATGTTATCATGTCTGCAGTTCTGTCTAAATAAGATAGGCTGGATGAACAATCTGGAGGAGAAAACAACGGGACCGACAGTTCCCGGGGGACATAGGAGAGGGGGAGGTCAGGGGAAAGGTAGTGGTGGTAACAAACCCAGGGACAAGGGAAGAACAAGTGATCCAAATCAGTGGTGAGGAGGGTGTAGGAGGCCTGGTAGGGCATGATCAAGGGTAATGTAACCGAGAGGAATTAATGAAACTCTA
>NW_022103898.1:66716619-66728492 GCF_000313985.2 Echinops telfairi
TGGAGAGGAAATGTTTTGAGAATGATGAGGGCAATGAATGTACAAATGTGCTTTACACAATGGATATATGTATAGGTTGTGATAAGAGTTGTATGAGCCCCTAATAAAATGATTTTTTAAAAACATGAGAGACCAAATAAAACAGATACTGATGATTTTTTTAAAAGTTACAATTTTATGGAGATCTGATATCACTTGGGGAAAGAACCATTGAATTGGATTCAGGCATTTCTTTAGTTTTTTTTCTGATAAATTAAAATAAAATTACATTTCATACTCATTTCAAAAAAAAAAGAAAGAGCTTTATATACAAGAACAGTTGAATATTGAGAAAATGTCCCAGTCCATTCCAGATCAAGTCCATAAATCCAATATTAGCCCATGTGTCTGATACCAATCTATAAAGTCCTCTTCAGACTCACGAAATACATACAATGATGCCGAATGCAAGAGGATCACAGGCCAGTGGGTTGGAAGTCTTGTGGATTCAGCAGCATTATAAGCATGTCAGAGCTGGCAGGGCTTTCTACGTTGCTTCTCCGGCTCCAGAGGTCTGGTTGCATCAGAGTAGGTGCATGTGGTTTCTCCAGTTCCCAGGGCATAGCGCCATGTGTCTGGTCAGTATAGCGTCTCCCAGGGAGTGAGCAGAGAGAGAGAAGTGTCTCTGGAGTCCAAGGAGGAAACCTAGGAGTTCCCAGAATTCCCAGGAGAAGGCCATACCCGCACAGAGGCCTCAGTGGTTATATCTTGATTGACAGGCCAGACTCTACCCCTTCCCTCATAATCCTTTCAAATTGACACCAGAGTACGTAACTACCGCACTGTCCCAGTGTTCATTTTGATGTTCAGCTAGGTGTGGAAACCACTGAACAGGATGACATCCAAGTCCTTCTCATCTTTTCCTCTGTGAGTACACCCTGGTCTCCCAAACTCCCTTATGCTAGGGACCGCCCTGTTTGCAGTGAGACAGACATCATCTGCTTGCAGGCCAGAGGATAGGCAATGATGGGAAGTGGGGAGGGCCTAGAAAAGGAGATTGGTTCAATCTGGATCCACGGTGGTTCTCATCCTTGGTGAAGATAGTATTTTAAGATCATGATACAAATAAAAAATATTTTAAAAAGATCATGATACTCTGAGGCACACCATGTATATTACGATATTGATTCTACTAGGAACTTGCTACTATTAGGTGCACTAAGTTAATTTTCAACTCCTAGTGACCCCCATGCTGACAGCATAAAAAGACCCCATAGGGTTTCCTAGGTTATAGTGTTTACAGGGTAATTGGTCCCATCTCCTAGCTAATTATAACGTAACTACTTTGTGAACAATAGATCTAAAATAGCTAAACATACTCACTGCCATCAAGTTGATTTTTTAATTTTTATTTATATCGAGCCGACTGGGCAGAGTAGAATTGCCTCGGTGGGCTGAGGAGGGTGTGAGTCTTAACAGGAGCAGGTCGCCTCATCTTTCTCGCACAGAGCACCTGGTGGCTTCAAACTGATGGCTCTGTGGTAAGCAGCCCAACTCAGAACCCTCTGCACCAAGGCCCCTTTTTACTAAATCCCAAAGCATTTTATACTATCATGTTAATGAAGATAAGCACCAGTAACAATGTAAGAAAATACTAAAACTGATACTCGCCCCTCACCCTTGGGTACAAATGTCCACTATGTTGCTTTTAGAAGAAAATCTCTGTTCCCACCAGCAAAACATCAGTGTATCCAAGGACCTTGTACATGACATTGAATATCTTCCTTAGCACTCATGACGGCTCTTCCTACCTCCACATAGAGTCTGCTCTGACAAAGATGGGACTAATGAGCTCTCTTGCTAAATCCAGTGAATACTTTGTAGCCTTTGTTTTAGCCAACTTCTCAATAGTATTTAACACTATTGACTAATTGCTGCTTTGAACACTCTGTTTCTCGGGCCCTTGTGACACATAGTCACACAATAGGACAGAATAGACATGCATCTCTGAGCTTCCAAGGCTGTAAATCTTTACTGGGGCAGAAAGCCTCATCTTTTGCTCACAAAGCTGCTGGTCGGCTTGAACCACTGACCTTGTTATTACATTGTGTAACCGACTATACCACCAGAGCTCTGTAGACATTTCTCCGAAGAAGAAATACAAAAGGGCAGTAAGTGCACAAAGAATGTTCAGCCTCACTAATCATTATGTGCCTTTAGGTTGGCTCTACCTAACCCTACTGTATACAAAACAAAATGTTGCCTGGTCCTGCACCAACCTCACCATCATTGAAAGGTGTATTATTCTGGGTTGACTAGAGAAACAGATCCATAGACACTCATGTGTGTATAAGAGGAGCTTTATATCAAAGAGTAATTATACATTGAGAAACCATCCCAGCCCAGTCCAGATCAAGTCCATAAGTCCGACAGTAGACCATATGTCCAATACCAGTCTATAAATTCCTCTTCAGACTCACGCAACACATGCAATGATATGTGATGCAGGAAGATCACAGGCCAGTAGGTGGAAAGTCTTGTGGATCCAGTGGTGGTGAAAGCTGTTCAGCACTGGCATGGGTCTCCACATGGCTTCTTCAGCTCCAGGGCTCTGGCTGTCATCAGCATAACTCCATGTGGCTTGTCAACATGAATGTCAAGCAGAGAGAGTGTGTGTCCCGCCTCCATGGAGGAAGACTGGAGTTCCCAGTATCCTCAGGAGAAGGCCATGCCCACACAGAGCCCTCATTGGCTATGATCTGATTGACAAGCTAGACTCCATTCCTTCACTCAAGATGACAGATTATGTAGCTGCCACAGTAGGTATGAATTCATTGTGGCAACTTGTCAGAGAAAACTGGCCTCTAACAACCAAAGGGTCTGTAGGTGCAATTGTACGGCAATAATGTATAAAGGATATAGTAACGTCACAGAAGATAGGAGAGAGAATAAAATAAAGGAGTCAGACTCATTTCATGGTAGCATGCTCACTTCAGGCCCTCTTGGTGGTCCACGAGGAGGTGGGAAAAGAGAGAGAGAGAGCAGCGCGTATGTTCCCAATCCAGGTTTATATACCTTTAGGTGATGTGCACATCCCCAGCTTAACAGGTAACCACCTCCGTAACAGGAAGGGGCTGTCCAATAGGCACACATGTGACAGGAAGGGTATGAGCGAGGGATGTACACATAATAGGAAGGGGAGGCACTAGTGGTACACATGTGACAAGATCCTAGATTCAAGATGGCAGCCTAATCTTGGTCGTCCTTGAGTTGACTTGACCTTGTCTCTGGGCTCTCCTTCAGGGAGACAATCCACTATCCTTATCAGCAGGGAGTGGGCCCCACCTAGGGTAGGACAGACGCTAGGGTCTGACTGCTCTAGATGGCTGATACCCTCAGGGAGGTAAACACCCTGCAGCTAGCTAGCAGTGTCCTGGGCCTGGCGTACACTATGGGGTACAACCTGGGGAAAAGCTCGTTTGCATCCCACAGCAATTATGATGCCAATACATGTCAGAGAGAGTTTTTGCTATTTTTGCTGATCCTCCACCATCTGTCAAGCTATCAGCTAACCTTTGCTTCCTTATCTTTAGTTTCCTAGGGTTTTGTTGCAATTCAAAAAATATTTTAAAAGTTACAATTCAAGAAAAAGGGTTCTAGAACATATTAGACTCACCGCAAAGATAAACTGAGGCCAGGCATGAGAGAAGGAGAAGTTTATTCTGCATTCCCTGACGAGATTCACAGGTCCGAGAGTGCGACCAGTGAAGTCTTGCTGCCAGGGAGGGAGGGGAGAGGCGAGCAGAGAAGGGACATAAGCATCCTGAGCTCCAGAGGCAAGGTTCTGCGGTCCCCAGCTGGGGGCCTGTGAAATAGCGCCTATCTGTGGTGAAGAGCACATTTTTTAAGCTGGTCAGGAGGAGAAATGAGAAGAGATGGGGCAGGAGCTACAGCTGCAGGGGGTTAAGCCTTCTCCTTCCATGAAATTCGAGATGAGGTGGCAGGGTGGTGTCTTGATCGTTCTGCCTGATACCAAGGAGATGGCTCATTGCCTGGAGCCCTTTGAAGCTAGCTGTCTCGTCTGATAAGGGCATGCAGATTTTAAATGATTGGAGAAGTCTCAAGCCCTTTCTTACACTAAAAGCCAAAAGATTGAACACACGGCCTTCGAGTGTTTTCTGACTCGTAGTGACTCTGTGTAGGTTTCTGAGGCTTTAAATCTTCTAAGGAGCAACTATCCTCTTTCTCTTGTGGAGTGGCTGGTGGTTTTGAACCACTGATGGTGCAGTTTCTAGTCCAATGCTTATTAAATAAGAATCGTATGTACCCGTTTGTCACAATTAGCCTGTCAGTTTGTCATACTGTGGTGACTTGCCTGGTGCCGGGATGCTGGCAGCTATACCACTGGTATTTCATAGACCAGTAAGGTTACCTGTGGTGGACAGTTTTCAGTGCAGCTTCCAGAAGAGGCACGCTAGGAAGAAGGGCTGTTGATTTTTATGAAGCAGTCGGCCAGTGGAAACCGTATGACTAACAGAAAACTGTCTGATACAGCGCGGGAAGGGATCTTCTTAGGTTGAAGGCACTCAGAATATGAACAGGAAAGAGCAGCTTCCTCAAAATGGAGTCAACCTTCATGATGTCAAGCTTTGGCGACCTTCATTTGCTGATATGGTGAGCGACCAGAACAGGGGTTGTATCAGATATGAAGCTAGAAAAATTTGAAGTTGTCCAAAAGAAATGAGGAATATAGAAATCTTAGGGATTAGTGATCTGAAATGGGCTATGATTGACCATTTTGAATTAGAAATGCACATATTCCATGAAACTAGCAATGATCAATTGAAAAGGGAGGGCACCCACCTTTGCAGTCAACTCTTGAACAATGCGGATGTTAAGGATGCCAATCCCCCACTTGGTTGAAAATCCATGCATAACTTTGGACCCCTTACAACTCAACTACTAATAGTCTACAAAAGCCTTACCATAACAAAGTCATATTAGTTAATCCATATTTTTATTAATGTGCATTAATGTAATTAAGTGGTATTAAATATGCATTAATATAACAAAACATTAATAGATATTTTGTGTGTCATGTATTATATGCTACAACCACACAGAAGTTGTATTCTACATATGAGATAAAATGAAATTAAAAAAAAAAAAGCATAAGGTTTTCGCTCCTGCTGGCATAGCTGCAGCAGTAATTTCAAAAATTTTTTTTTAACAACGGTCCTTCTTCATTTATCTTGAAATGGCAGGCAGTTGCAGCTGCAGACCTCAATCTACAGTACAGACCACGCAATTCAACTTTTTCTGGTTAATGCCATGGCTTTGCTTCTTAGGACTACTTTCAGCATCACTTAGTGACACTTCATACTGGTCTCTTGATGTTATTCAAGGTTTATGATCCTGTTCTAAGCACAATGAAGGATACACAAGAAATGCAAGCGATCACTGCTTACTGTGATACCAACTTTATTAGAGAGATGAATTGTTCCTGTAGAGATGATTAATGTCACATGGCATTTTAAAACATCCCTGTATTCATGGACCCATATAATTCAAACCCATGTTGTTCAATGGTCAACCATACTATCAAAAAGACCATGCCTAGATCTATCCTAAAGCACAATGCACTTGGGTAAGATAATATCAATGATTTCGGTCTTTTATGTAACCCATGATTATATGTTGGAGTAGCTGGTGATTTTCAACTGCTGACTTTATGGTTAGCAGCCTAATGCATAGCCACTACACCACCAGGGCTTCTCCCAAACAGTATAGACACTCCCCCAAAATCACCACAACAGATAATATCCTAACTTTGCAAAGACAAAGAAAAAATCCTGAGGACAACTGGGGGAAATCGAAAAACAAAAAAAGTATTGTGATAGTTACCTAATCTTTTCAATTTGAGACTTAGGAGTCTCAAATTGTGAAGGGGTGGAGTTTAGTCTGTCAATCAGGTCGCAACTTGATGACCTCATTTGAAGGCACTAAGAAGATAAACAGCTCGCTGGAGGTGGGATACTCTTACTCCCTGCGAGACATTCCTGTGGACACATGGAGCTGTGCTAGAGCCCTGGAGGTGAAGGAGCCACGTGGAGGCCCCTGCCAGCACTGAGGTGTTTAAAAATGCCACTGGATCCACAAGACTTTCCACCCACTGACCTGTGAGCTTCCTGCCTTCAGTGTCATTGCATGTGTTGTGTGAGTCTCCAGAGGAATTTATAGATTTGTATCAGATATATGGGCTAATATAGAACTTATGGACCACCTGGACTGGACCCAGGTGTTTTTTCAAGTCAATTGCTCTTGTCTATAAAGCTCTTTCTTATACACATATGAGTCTCCCTGGGTTTGTTTCTCTGTTCTACCCAGACTAACTCAAGTATCCACAAGAGAACCAAAAAGAGTAAGCTCTGCTCTCACTTAAACTATAGCCCTACTTAAAAAATAATTAGTCCTTATGACATAGCCTTACTAGAAACTTGCTCTCATGATGCAAGAGCACCCAAGAGAGGGGTGCTATAGCAAACTGCAGTAAAGAAATCAGATGGCGTGTGCCTACCAGAAAGAATATTGTCTAAGGTCTTAAAGGTTTGGCTTAAAACACAGCCATCTAAGGGAGGTGCAAACTAAGTCTACATGAAATAATCACACCAGCCTTTGTGATTCAAGGATTGTAAATAATGAAACCTCAGATAGGAAGAGGGAATGGCATCAGAGTTCAGATTCTGAGCACCCATTTTTGCAGAAGGCAGTGGATCACAATGAAAGCCCCAAATCCACTTAGATGAATCCTCCAGTGAGTGAACCCTCCTTGACCATTGAGTGGAGATATGAATAACCTTTCTGTCAGACAGAGTGCATTGGAAAGTGAATTAATGCAGATGTAATTAAATTAAAGTTTAACACCTTATCATGTGTTTTCCTTTTGACTAATTTAACATTTGTTCTGATTCTTAATATTTTCTCCTTCCTTTTTTATTGAGATTTTTCCATTTCATTTTGTTATTGTTGGATTCAATTTTTTTCTTTATATAAAATTCAGGATGGGCAAATCTATACAGACAGTAACTGGATTAATAGTTTCTTGAGGTTATGGCAGGGGAAGTTGGGAGTAAATGGGGAGCTAATAATAATGAACCAAAGAAAGAAGAAAATCTGCTGAGAGAGCCCCATGGGGTGACCTCATGGTCAGCTCTTGCAACTCAGCCCCAACCCTGATACAAAAGGGGCCTCAGTAAACGTTAGTTCAACCAATGGGAAAAAAAAAAAAGAAGAAGAAAATGCTCTAAAATTGATTGTGGTGATGACTGCAAAACTGTTTAATATGATTAAATGATTGAATTGTAAGAAAAGGAAAGAAAGAAAAGTTATTTACTCGATTTTATGAAATATGTGTTGATTAAAATGTATGAGCATGCTTTAAAAAAAAGATTAGGCTCTGGTTTCTCAGCAGAAACCACGCAAGCAGGAAGGCAAGGGGTTGCCTATATATGACTCTGAAAGGAACACATTGCCTGGAACTAGGTTGTTTTTTGCTGTCATCAAGCTGGTTCCGACTCTGCAAATCAGGATGAAACACTGCAGAGCCCCGGGTCCTCCTCACACTCGTTGCTCTGTGCAGGCCCAGTGTTGCAGGTACTATGTCAGTCCATCATGGCAAGGTCTTCCTTTAGCAGTCACCCTTACCATAAGATGTCATCTTCTGGGCATGGTTTCTCCTGATACAATGTCAAAAATATATGACACGAGGTCTTACTATCCTCATTTCTAGGGCACATCTGGTTGTACTCCTCCCAAGACAGACTTGTTTGTTCTTCTGGCAGTTCATGGTACTTTCAATATTGTTCACCAACATCATAATTCGAGTGCATCAGTTCTTCTGTAATCGTCTTTATTCATTGTACAACATCATATTTATAGGAGGTGATTTAAAAGACCATGACGCCTGACCCAAAGCCATAAGATTAAGCTCCAAGCTCAGTACCGCTGGATTGATTCTGACTCGCAGTGACCCTATAGAGCACCATAGAACTGCCCCTCTGGGTTTCCAAGACTTTAAACCTTTACAGGGGTAACCACCCTCATCTTTCTCCTGTGGAGCAGTTAATAGGTTCAAACTGCTGACCCTCTGGTTAGCAGCTCAATACATAATCCCCTACACCAACAGTGCTGACCCAATCCATGGTAACCAAGAAATGTATACCCAGAAAAATTGTCCCTCAGATATGATGATAAAGTTGGGCCCTTTGCAGATAAACAGAAATTAAAAGAATTTTTAAAACCAGATCCATTTTACAAGAAACACTAAAGGGATTTCTTCAGACAGATGACCAGACAATAGATAAAAAACTTGATAATGACATGCTTGGCACCGCCGCCCAGAAGTCAATCCAGATGTAGAAGTATCCAAAGTAAAACAAAGAGAGAAAATAGAGAACCAAAGATATCAAGGACAACTGCAAAGTAGAAAGAGAGAAGAGTATAGTTACAGAACTCCCAAGTGGAGAAGTCAAGCAGATTTCAGGAACTTAGGTGCAGAAGAGGGCAATAGACAAGAGGAGACTGGGAAGTATGGTGGAGACAGGAAATGATACTTGGAGGAGAGCTGGAGTTAAGGCAACAGAGATAAATACTGTTATATACACAATCCTGCAATCCTGGTGATTCATGAGTAGGTATACTGCTAGGCATGGAGGATAAACAGGTGTAGCACGGAGAGTGGGAGTACACCACAAACATGTGTAGGGTTGAGAGAGGATATCTGTACATGAGTATTTCCCTTTGCTGCAGCTATATCCATGAATGAATAGCATACAGGAGACAAAGCTTTGAAATTTTCTTCAACATAACCAAACACCTTGCAGGAATGAGCCTCTGGGCCAGGGGTATCAGGCCCATTCTCTCAGGGGACACCAAGGTCAGTTGGCATAACATAGTTCACAAAGAATGCTCTACATCCTACTTTGATGAGTAGCCATCTAAAATGCAATGACTTCCTCCTGTCTGGACAGAAGAAGAGTGGTAAAAATTGAAGTCATAGACTAATGTTTTTCTTCAAAACTCTGAGACCAGAAGAACTAGCTGGTGCCCAGCTACTGTGACCAACTGCTCTGAAAGGGATTACATTAAAGAATCCCAGAGACAGTGGGATAAAAATGTAGAGCATAATTCAACAGTATGGAAAAGAGCAGGCTTTGTGCTTGGAGACTATGGCTTTAGATCACCCTTCAGGTCTGAAACTGAACTCATTCTGGTGGCTCATTTTTCAGCCAAGCAACAGGCTGGCCTCTCAGGAAACAATAACACCAGTGAGGTGTACACACCCTATAAGAATCGACCATTTGGGAACAAGGGGCAGCATTTACCCAAAGACAAGGTTCACAAGGGTTAGGAAAGAAGGAAGAATAGATGCAGGAAGCAGAGGTAGGAGTGAGGGGTAAGTAATACTACACCGACTGTAAAGAATCAGACAAAACAAAATGCATATGAATTATCCAATGTGAAACTGATGATCAGCTCTGTAAAATTTCACCTAATTCACAATAGAAAAATTTAAAAACAAAACAACTGCTGTTACAAAGAATTAGTGATCCTTCTTTTTAAAATTTATTATTAATTTGGTGTTATACATATATCATATAATTCCACAGTTCAATCACATCAGGCAGTATTGTACAATTGCTTCCACAGTCCGTTTCCAACCACTTTTTTCCTTCCTGGACTCCTTGACATCATTTCTCTTTTACACACACACCCCTGGACACCTCCCCCAAACCTTTATTCTACTTGCTGTTCCTATAGATTCATCAGTCCTGGGTTTCATAAACAGAAAAACATATAATGCAATTTCAAGAGGTTGACCCCCAATGGCACAACACCTTTGAGATAAACCCTAATATGAAGGGAAAAATCAAAATAAAACAAAACAAAATTACAAAAAATGCTGAAAACCAGATCACGTCTAGCATACATCAGAACATCAGAGGAGGGATCAGCTGACAGCACCTAACTCTTCAATCAGGTTTATCCCTTTGCTCTTCTACAGCCATCTCTCCAAGCCCTCTGTTTAGTAATCACTGTCCTCCCATCCCTTAATGAGTAGTGATCCTTCTTATCTGTTAAGGATCAGCCCCTTACTCTCCAGTGGATTCTAACTCCTAGCAATCCCATAGGAATAGTATTCAAAAACAAAACAAAACAAAACAACAAACTCACTGCCATTGAGTCAATGCCGACACATAGGGACCCCACTGTGGGTTTCTGAAACTGTAACTGCTACAAGGGTGTAAAGTCCAGTCTTTCTCCCAAGGAGCTGCTGTGGTTTTGAACTGCCAACCATGCAGATCACAGCCCAACACGTGACTACAATACCACCAGGGCTCCTTTTTTTTGGTTTTGTCTATTCTATTCTAAAAAAGGAATCATATTAGAAAAGACAAAATAAGCCAGCCAGAACTGCGCTATTGGATTTTTCAAGGCTATGTAAATCTTTAAAGACACCGCAGACTGTCACATTTGTCCCCTGAGGAGTAGCGTCTAGGTTTGAACCACCAACCTTTTGGATAACAGCCCAGTACTTAGTCACTTCACCTGAACTTCTTCTGTTAAGACTAGAGTTCTTAAATAATTCATCAGTTGCAAATAAGTTTCCTAGTATGGAATTATATCATACTCATATTTGTATACCTTTCTTTCACAATGTGTGCACTTAATAAATACATATATTGTAAAATGAATGTGACTTAGGATACTCCAACTGTGAGCAGCTAAGAATAACAACTAGGATTTACTAACCAATGACCATGCACGAGGAATATGAAGCACTGGTGATTCAGTGACAGAGGTTCACTGAGAGAATTTTCGCCTTCCATGAGGGAGACCTGGGGTGCATTCCTAATCACTGCGCCTCACGTGCTGCCACCACCCTTTAGTTAAAGGTAGTCGCTAAAAGGTAGATTGATTGGTGCTGTGATGCTAGACAGGGGTCAGCAGAACACTCAGACTAAGACAGACTGAGAAGAAAGACCTGGTCATCTACTTCCAAGTCACCTAATGAAAATTCTAAGTATCCCTGCAGTCCAAGGTATGACACATCCTGAAGGTGCTTCAAGGCCAAGCAGCATTTTGTTCTATGGTGCATGGAGTCACCGTAGGTCAGAGGCTAACTCGAGGACAGTTCATTAAACTCCATGGACACATCCCTTATTGCAGCAATTCTACTTTGAGAAATCTCTAGGAATAAAAGCACCGCTAGGTAAAGATACGTATAAAAGGATATTTATTGTAACATTTTATACCAGAAATGCACTGGGAACAAATTGATGGCTGGTGAAGAGAAAAATGGTTGAATACATTGTGGTAAATCATATTAAAGAACATTAGCAGCTATTAAAGAGGGATACATTTAAATATATAGTTGCTACACTGAAAAATGTCTATATTGCATAATCAAGTGAAAGAAATACACCTTCACTGAAGACAAATGGGTGCATAAGAAAATGTGGCGAAGAAAGCTGATGGTGCCCGGCTATCAAAAAGTATACCGCCTGGGGTCTTAAAGGCTTGAAGGTAATCAAGCGGCCATCAAGCTCAGAAGCAACAAAGCCCACAAGGAAGAAGCACACCAGCCTATGCAACCACGACGTGTCGAAGGGATCAGGTATAAGGCATCATCAGAACAAAAAATGTTACCATAGTGAATGATTGGGAGAGTGCAGAGTGGAGAACCAAAGCCCATTAGTAGGCCACTGGAGATCCCCTTGCAGAGGGGTCTTGGGGAGGAGATGAGCCAGTCAGGGTGCGATGCAACAATGATGAGAAATACAACTTTCCTCTAGTTCCCTAAATGTTTCCTCCCCGCTCCCACTACCATGACT
>NW_022103898.1:66728792-66782731 GCF_000313985.2 Echinops telfairi
AGGGAGGGGAAAAATGAGGACCTAATGTCGGGGGTTTAAGTGGAGAGAAAATGCTTTGAGAATGAAGTACAAATGCGCTTTACACAATTGAAGTATGTATGGATTGCGTTAAGAGTTGTATGAGCCCCTAATAAAATGTGTTTTTTTTTGAAGTATATACGCAGGAACAATAATGAGAATAGCAATATCATGAAGGTAGGGGGAAGGGGGGAAAGGGAGAACCAAGCATAATGATCGACGTATAACACCCCCCATCTGTGGGGGGATGAACAACAGAAATGTGGGTGAAGGGAAACAGTGGACAAACAGGTGTCCTCAAACTATGACCCACAGGCCACATGTGGCCCTCTGAAGACATTTATCCGGCCCGCAGGGTGTTTTTGCCTCATTTGTTTTTTTACTTCAAGATAAGATATGTGCAGTATGTATAGGAATTTGTTCATAGTTTTTTTTTAAACTATAGTCTGGCCCTCCAACGGGTCTGAGGGACTGTGAACTGGCCTCCTGTTTAAAAAGTTTATGGACCCTTGGATATGAAAAGAATTATAATTTACCAAGGGTTTGAGAGGGAGGGAGGGAAAAAAGAGGAGCTGATACCAAGGGCTCAAAGTAGAAAGAAAATGTTCTGAAAATGATGATGGCAACATATGTACAAATGTGATTGATTCAATTGATGTATGTATGGATTGTTACAAGAGCTGTAAGAGCCCTCAATAAAATGATTTATTGAAAAAAAAAGGGGATACATTTAAATATATAGTTGCTACACTGAAAGATGTCTATGTTGCATAATTGAGTGAAAGAAATACACCTTAGGATAAGGTGTAAAGTATGGTTCCATTTTTATAAAAGCTGTTGTTAGATGCTGTCCAGTGGGCTCCGATGCACAGTGACCCTGTGTGCCAACAATGAAACCCTCCCAGTCCTGCACCATCCCCACCATTGTTTTGGTGCAGCACGCTGTCACTCCAGCTTATTCAGGTTCTTCTCTTTTTTGCTGACCCTCCACCAACGGTGATAGTTAGGCTTTGTGAGCCAGGATTCAAAGTGGTTTGGCAATTAACACCTCATAATGCCCCATGACCTGACCTTACACAATGTAATCCTGGCCAATCAATGATAAGATCAGAGTGGGATGCAGTGCCCTTAAGCAGGTCACAGTTCTGATGCAGTTGATTGAAAGCGAGTTTCCTCAGGGGTGTGACCTGCTTCCAATAGAAGTGAACTTTGTGAAAAAGCTTGCTTGCTTGCTGCTGAATCTGGGTCCTGCATCAGGCTCATAGACTCCCACTTCTTTGAACGTGAGCCACGAGTCCACCATATTGCCTTTCCTGGGATTCTTCAGCAACCTGCCATGTGACCTGCTGACCTTGGATTAATTGGCCTCGGCAGCCACCAGCCTGACCTGCTCATCTTGGATTCCTCTGTCTCCTATCGTGGAGCTACCAACCTTGAGTTCACCAGCCCCCACCACTGTGAGAGTCCGGAGCACCTTCCCACTTAACATCTCACCCAAGAATTTGGAACCTGGCTAGACTTGGACTTGTCTGCTTCTACAGTTGTGTGAGGTATTTCCTAATACAAATCATACACACACTGGTTTTGTTTCTCTAGTGAGCCAGTCTAAGATCCTTCAGTGCATTGTTATTTCCTGTGGCCCTTTTGTCTCACCCACCAAATGAACTTTTTTTTCTTCCTGATGGGTTTGCATACAAGGTGGGAAAAGATACTGATTGGATAATATAACTTAGGTGTGAGGATTGTCAGTAGAGTTCATTGTGACTGTCGTGGTGGGTGTGATATTAGCCATCTCAGAAGCAAGAAGGAGATTCTAGTACCAGCAAGAGGGAAGATCCAGGACTGGAGCATATTCTTTGGACCCCAAGATCGCTGCATATTGAACCTCCTTGATCCAAGAGACAGTTTTGATACCAGAGGAGGAATGACAGGAGAATCAGGAACCAGAACACGGAAACAGAACCATGGAGCAAATAAAACTTCGTGTTTTTAGGCAAGAGGCTGGCTTGTGAAGTGGGGTGCCCCAACTGCAGAAACTGGGTTTGCTGAATCATTGGCTGTAGCTGAGTGAGTCGGGCTGAGGCTTATGGCAGAATAGTGTGCCCTTTGGGCATTTATTGGCAACCCCAAAAGAGCCTTGTAACATTGTCTGAGCAGGGCAGAGAGGCCTGTCCTGACTGAACAACTGTACCTGAGCATTTCTCACATGAATTATAACCTGTTAACATCCCTAATAAGGCCCATAATTGTGAATGTTGTCTGTGAGTTCTGTGTGGCTACAGCAATAAATCACTGAATGCAGCTGAAAAATCGAGACGCTACGGGAAACGGAGCCGGCACCAACCCCTTGGTATCCTTTTCCAGGCTGGAAGTCTGATAGCGTGCCCATAGGAGAGGAGTTTGGAAAAACTAAAACAAAACACTGCTCCACATAATGGGGGGATGGGGGTGGTGAATGTGAATACTCTAAATACTCATTAAACGTTTGATATCAGTTACCGGAAGGGGATGTTGTTTCTGTTAGAGGCCATCAAGTTGGTGCGACTCCAGCACCCTGTGTAAACAGAAGGAAACCCCGCCCGGCCGGCGCCATCCTCACAAGTGCCATGTGCGAGCCCAGGTGGCAGCCCTCAGGTCTGTCCGTCTGGTCGAGGGCCGCCCTCTTTTTAGCTGCCCCTCTGCTTTACCAAGCGTGAGGTCCTTCTCCAGGGACGAGCTGCCTAAAAAGAAGGGTGGGACTAGAGAGAACAATGACCTTTTTCTTGAAAGATTTTTGTATTGCTTCTCTCATTTTAAGATGTATACATTAAGTAATTTAAAATTATTTTAGCTGTAAACTACCAGCCACCTAATAATGATTATACAGTTTAATAGTGCCGTAGCACCTGTTGCTTTTTTTTTTTTTAACTTATTTCATTTGTCAGCAGTGGTTGCTTCCCACTGATCAACAGGCGTGCAGTCTCTATTGAAGTCTATTTGTATTATATAAGACTCGAACTCACTGCCGCCAGGTGGATGCGGACTCAAAGTGACCCTGGAGGGCTGGGTAGGAGTGCTCCTGGGAGCTCCGAGACTGTAACTGTTGATGGGAGTAGAAAGCCCTGCCTCCCTCTCCCCGCCAGGAGCAGCTGGTGGTTTTGAACTACAGACCCTGTGGTTCCTCCATCAGGACTCACAGCGTGTTTGTGCTCCATGGTTTACTGGTTACAGGGATCCAGGCCCTTCGAAATGCAAGGAAACGTTTCTTGTCAGCTTCCTGTGGGAGGCAATCTCTAATCGTGTTGTCCCGTCTCAGCCCACCCCAGTCTGCACTCCTCAGCACTGTTCCTTGGCTCTAGATAAAGCACTTCCTGTTGGTAGGAATTGTGATCAATGTGCAGAAATAATCATTTTCTTTATTTCCCTATAACTCATCTTGATTTTTATCTCTAGCTCCTATTCCCTCTGGTTAAAAGAAACTTAAGCTAGACAATCCAAGTGAACTGAATAACATTGTTGCTATTAGTTATCAGTAAATCAGTTCCAGCCCATTATCTTTTGATGTTATTATAAAAGCCCCTTTGTATGGTGTACCTTCCCACTAAAGAAACCCTTCCAGAGGGCATTATGTGATTGACAATGTGGCTTAACAATGTTGCTAAAATAACAATAGCTGATATTTTTAGTGGCATTGGTGGCTCAGTGGTAGTCTTCCATGTGTGAGATGGGGTCAGCTGGAGCGTGTGTTGCTATGATCCCGAATAGGTAACAGGGGAGCTTCTACACTGCTGTAGGGTACAAAAGAAACCCCATCTCAAATATCATTTAAGGAGCATGCTTGTTAAGTCTTACAAGCGACAAAGACAACGCAGAGACACAGACACACTGGATGAGGGTGGCCATCAACACAGGTTAAGATGGCCTCCAAGGGCTTGGGGAGACACAGAGCTTTTAAGGGGGCACAGGAGGGCCAAGGAAGTTGTCCAAGAAACGTGACTGGTGGCAGAGCAATACATCACAATTATAGATGGGACAATAGAGGCAGGAATGTGACCAGTAGTGGGACACACACATTGTTAGATGGAAGTGCTTCCAAGATTGGTCCAGGGCCTTCCAACCAAAGCAGTCAGGGCCAGCACTGTGGTCTCGATCAAGCGAGCCCCCAGGAGAGAGACTGCCCCTCCCCGGGCTGGTCTGAGAGGAGTCAAGATCGCCTACTTGTCAAGTCCTCTGCCTGAGGGCAAGATTATCTACCTCCCTAGCTAGTCATCAGAAGGAATTCAATGGAGGCTTAATCTCTGGGGACTGCATGGGGATTTGGAGTTGTCCCTGTAACCCATAGACTTTTACAAACTGGGGTGCTCAGAATTTAGGCTCTGCTACAACACTAAGAAGATTAGGAAGAAATAACTTGACTAATTATCTTCTTTTAGAAATTGGCCAGTGAAAATCCTGTGGATCCCAGCTATGCATGTGATGAGAAGGGTACGAGACGCGGCAACATTTCACTCCACAGCGGATGGGTATCCATGAGTTGGGGCCACCTAACATAACAACACTGAGTATTTGCCGTATGTCAAGGTCTGTACTGTGTATTTATTTGTTCATTTACATCTCAAGGGAATCTTGTCAAGCCCACTTTGTAGAGGAGAGAACAGACTCAGAATGCGGCATGACAAGGTGTGAAGTCAGAGGATCTAGTTCTAGGACATGGCGTCTGAACCTTATGCTCACAAGTTTCTCAGGCCTGTAGCTTACCAAGTTTGGGATGAAAACTTAAAGCACAACGTCTAAACATAGTTCCCTGAAAGCGATTCTGCAAGGAATTAAAGTGACTTAGCACATCGTCTGTAAAAATACCGAATCCACAATCAAGTAGCATACAGCAACTTGAAAGGGGTTTTGCTCGTGAGAAGAGACTGAAGCTCGCGTGGGAGCGTGGGAAGTGGAGTCGTATAAATGAGGTGACACGACGCAGATGCATAGGTGTGCGGACAGCGAACATGTACCTGGCAGCCGCTTTTAAGCTGTTTTTCTTTGTTTGTCACCTGAGAGAGGGATGGGTCCCAGTGGATCTTTCTGAGGGGATTAACTGTGTTTTGATCTTCAGAAGAGGGGAAAACACAAGGGGGGAAGTTATGGCACTTAAAACGCATGGTCTGGCGGGCAGCCATGGTCTCCTGCCGTATTTCTCCGGGCCTCCACTTCCCTCCCTGAGCTGGTGATTCAGGCCGTCTTCTGTAGAAGCCTCCTTTCCTTCAACCACCTTATTTTAAGTTCCCTCGAAGCATCCGTCTGCCGTCTTCATTTAGTGCTTACATTGAAGATGTCATTTCCAGTTGCCAGGTAAAATGCAGGACGCTCGGGTAATTTGAATTTCAGATAAACAGCAAGTACATGTTTAGTTGAGTATGTCCTTGGGTGAGGGAAAGCTGAGACTTTCCACTCCTCTAAAGCGTTACAGCCTGGTAAACCACAGGGCCAGTCAGAATCTACTGGATGGCAGTGAGGTTTTGGCTTGGTATGCCCTTGGGTGCCTCTATTTTTAAGTATCCTACACTTTGTAGTTGGTGAGCTGGTTATTCTGGTTTTGACTCGATTACACTTTAATCATCCCCTTCTGGGCCAGCACTTTTGCAGGGCTATTGTCCTCTGCTGGCCACAGTTGGTCACGGGTGGTAAAGGGAAACGTCTGCCGGTTTAGGACTGAAGAAATGGACAGCACAGTGTCTGCCATCATGGACTCCAGCATTGCAACTGCCGTGCGGTTGGCACGGACCGGGCGGTGTTTTCTTTCCGTTGTAACAGGGTCACTCGGAGCAGAAATGAACCAGAGCAACAAAGACTATTGAAAGAACCCGCTGACGCATATTGAGCCGCTATTCATGTGCTTCGATCTTCCTGTGCTTTAGGTACGGTGCTGAACGAGCAACTTCACCTTCCTAAGGAGCTCCGGCCACTCTGGAGGTGTTGTGGTTATGACTTGGATGGCAAGATCAGCAGTTCGAAACCTCCAGCTGCTCTATGGGAGAAGGATGGGGCGCTCTACCCCCATAAAGAGTTCCAGTCTCGGAAACTCACAGGAGCAGTTCTACCCTGTCCTGGAGGGTTGGTGTCAGCTCAGTGGCAATGAGTTTTGGAAGAGTTATTGTTGTTTTTTGAAGAGAGTCCAGGCCTGAAGACAAGATGAATTTGTACAGAAAGTATACTAGACTGAAAACCCCAAGTCTCAGAAAGAAAACCGTGTTGGTCTACAAATAGATCATGGAAAAGCCATGTAACTTGGAAGTCACTTAACTTTGGGGGGGCTCATGTTTTCTCCAGGCTTTGAACCGGTTCAAAATGGTTCAGTCACATCCGAGGGAAACAAGGGCAATGTATCCGTGCACAGCGACCACATCTTTTGTGCGTTGGATTTTCTTAGCAGTTTGATTGGCACACAATTCACAGCACACAATTCAGTGGTTTGGTCACATCAAGATGAGTTGTCCAGTCATCTTCACAGTCTTAGAACATTTTCTTTATTCTTATAAATCATCATCATAGCTGCCCATTTCTCTTCAACCTACCTTGGGCATGTCCCAAGGAAGTATTCGTTCAGTTATTGTCTCTATAGATTTAATGATCCTGGATTTCATATACTGAAAAAACAAACAAACAAAACCCGGCAACAATAACAAAGTAAAACAGATTAAAAACCTTAATTGAAAAGAAAGCAGAAACTAGAGCAAATTTAAATGGATCATAAAGGACAACAAAGGATAGGGTCCGAAAATTTTAACCTCACTGCACCTGCAACAATCGCTTTCCACTGCATTCTGCATGCTAGCAAGGCTATTTATATCCCTGGTCCTGGGGATTTACCCTCATTTAAAAATAAATAAATAAGCCTGAAACAGCCTTAAAATAGATCAAAAGTGAAACCAAATGATGAGATATTATATTTTGACCTAACTACGTCTGCCAAAATTGACTTCACAATGCTGTCTGTCTGCTAACAGGGCTCCTCACCACCCTCGAGTAGGTTGCAAACCCCCTCAGCCACTGGACTGGAGCAAGGTGGGCAGCCTGTCCTGTGAAGGTGTTGCTGCAGAAACCCTATGGGCAGTGCTATGTGTCCCACACCCCCGCTGCTGTTCAGTCATCCCGATGCATCCGCAATCCCACACAGGACTTTCGAGGGCCCCATTGTTCTTGCTTAGGGTGGTTGGTGAGTTTACACTGCTGAGCCTCACATGGTCGGCAATGCAAGACCACCTGCAGCTCCGAGGGGGAAAGACTGGGCTTGCTACTCCCGTCGACGGTTCCAGTCTCGGAAGCCCAGGGTGGGGGGCGCTGTGCCTGAGCATCGAGGGGATGGCAGTGAGTGAGTGTGCCGTCTGTAATGTAAGGCTTACTGGGCGGGCGGCATCGCCAGGGTTCCTTACCCTATTCCGTGACGCACCCTCTGCCAGCTTGTCAAATCCAACTCCCAGCGACCCTCTAGGGGAGAGTAGAATCCCATGGGCTTCCAAGACTGTAAGAGTTTAACTAGACTAGAAAGTACTATCTTTCGCCTATAGTGTAGCTGGTGGTTTCAAACTGCCAACTTGGAGTTAGCAGCCCAACCCATACTCCACTACGCCCCCAGAGCTCCTTGAAATCAACCCCACTACATTCACCAGCAGACACTGGACAGAGGAAGAAAGACTTCCTTCTGGGGGGAGGGGTACCTTATTTCCTATCAAGTGCCATTTGGATGCTCATCACATATTCAAGGGCCACACAAAACGATCAAAGTAAAATTAGCCTGTTATCTTTGGTAAACCCCTTAATTAACTCACCCTTAATGTGATGGCTGGCACTGGTTCTCTTTGATGAAGCGTGTGATGGTAGCTGGAATGGGGGATTCCAAGGGCTTATATGGTCAACGGGCCAGGTCCTCCCTCCCTCCTGCCCTGGAGCCACACTCTGAATAGGGACTTCTAACTTCCTGAGGAAATAAACTTCTGTCCTTTACAGCCACCCACCTACGGTCTTTCTGTGACAGCAGTACCAGGTACCTAAGAAAAAACCCAAACCAAACCAAATTCACTGCCCTGACTCTACGCTGACTCAGAGTGACTCTAGTGTGCAGGGTAGAACTGCCTTCTGAGTTTCAGAGACAGTGTGGTAGTTATATAATTGTCAATTTGAGAGGATTATGTATGAAGGGGTGGAGTCTAGTCTGTCAATCAGTTCATAGTTAATGAGGCCTGTATGTGGGCATGGCCTTCTCCTGAGAATTCTGGGAAATCTGGTATTTCCTCTTTGGAGATAGGAGAGACTCTCTGCTCACACCCTGGGAGACAGAGCAGCTGACGAGACACATGGACCCACCCTGATGCAGAGACCCCTGCCAGCGCTGAGATGTTTCCAATGCCACTGGATCCAAAGACCTTCTACCCACTGGCCTGTGATCTTCTACATTCGGCGTCATTGTGTATGTTTTGTGAGTCTGAAGAGGACTTTATAGATTGGGATCAGACATACGGGCTAATATCAGATGTATGGACTTGATCTGGACAGGGCTGGGATGTTTGCTCAATGTTCAATTGCTCTTGTATGTAAATCTCTTTCTTCTACACATATGTGTGTCCATGGATTTGTTTCTGTAGTCTACCCAGACTGACACAGACAGTAACTGTTTTCTGGAATAAAAAACCCCACTGTCTCCTGAGGTGTGGCTGGTGGTTTTGAACTGCTAGCCTTGAGGATTACAGAGATATGCATTACCACTATGCCACCAAGGCTGCAGAACTTAAGAAAGAGCCCCTTAAATCAAGCAAATGTCTTGTGCCCCTAGTACGGTGGCCTGTTCTTTTGATGCACTCAAGTGATGACATTTAGCCACGTGTGGATGCTCTGTGAGGACGTCAGAAGGAGAAAACGCTGACTGCTTCCCATTAGCTGTGCCTTTAGTTTCCTGTGAAAAGCAGTCTTTTTTCTTGAAAGGAAGCCTTGGCACAATGGATGTTTTGGAGGCCAGTCAAGAATATTGTATGAACATGAATAACTCGATGCTAAAGCATTATGTCTGTGCTAAGTGTATTACTGCTGCCTGTGAGTGGCTATTAATTGCTAGTAACATCATCTTCTTGCCCCTCGGTCACTCGTATTAAAATATCAATGGCTTCAGGCAGATGAAGATCACTGGCTGGAAGGAAGACACCATTATTTTTGCCCCTGAGGTTAAATGAGAATAAGCGTGGTAAAGAAATAAAGATTTAGACAGACAGATCTTTGCCTTCATGTATAAACATACACGGAATGAACTAATTAAATGTTAACTTTATGTAAGGATGTTAACCTAAAACTAAGAAAGAGACATTCATATTCATTTAGTGATTGGGATTCTGAATATGCAAAATTAAATGCCATGTTTATCTTCAGTCCTCACACATGAATATTGACATTATCCATAAAACCAGAAAGAGGTGGCAGTCTTACAGTGCTGCTAGGTTTGTACGACATGGCAGACAATTTCCGTTTCCATTAAATAAACAACAAATGACTTTAAAAATTGAACACAATGCTGAATTTTTCATAGCAAATTGATTTGGTGAGCAGTTGCACAATTTCTTCTTAAAATACAGAGAAAGTGACCCCTAGTGGAATTCTGATAAAGTAATTTCTTCTAGGTTTTGCTTTGGATCTATTCAGTCGATACTCAGTATGGCCGACATTGTACTGGGCACTAGGGACAAAGACATGATGGAAAACTGAGATTGCAGTGCGATTGCAAGGCAAATATTCATAAGGAGAATTATGAAGAACTGCAGGAAAGATAGTGGAACCAGGGCATTTGGCAAGCGGTCACAGTAGAGATGTCGGGAGGGTCACAAAGGAGGACCAAAGCAGTGGAGGCAGGTGGTCGAGGCAGAGAGGCTGGGCCACCCTGTGCCTCCCTGAAGTTGCCCGTGGTTTCACCGGGCAAGCGTGGGCACATGGGAACAGTGGCTGCGTTAGAAAGTAGGCGAGGCCGGTCATGGGTTTGGCCTTTGTCCTTTTGGATCATGTCTCTGAAATGTGTTGCTAGAGTATTGTTAAGATAAAAATCGTATCGAGCCAATTCTAACGATTGATTGAAGTGATTTCATATATGATTTGCAAATCAGGGTAACTTCTCGACTTGGGGGAAAAATGTTCCAGTACAGTCTTAGACTAAACCTTAGAGCAGCAGTTCTCAGCCTAGGGGTCGCAACCCCTTTGGGGGTCGAATGACCCTTTCACAGGGGTCACCGGATTCATAACAGTAGCAAATGACAGTTATGAAGTAGCAAGGAAAATAATTTTATGGTTGGGGGGGTCGCCACCGCATGAGGAACTGTACGAAAGGGTCGCAGCCTTAGGAAGGTTGAGAACCACTGCCTTAGAGGTGTTATCCTGGGAAAGCGGGAAACGAAATGGATAAACCATTTGTGGTAAGGACAGCTTTCACACAGTGTTGTGTTAAAGAACAATGAGAATACCTCCCTAGGGAGTTCGGGGAAGGTGGGGGAGCGAGGGGAGGAAGGGGGAACCGATTGCAATGATCCCCCCCCCCTGCATAAGCCCCCATCCCCACCCTGTGGGGGATGAACAGCAGAAACATGGGTGAAGGGAGACAGCTGTTGGTGTAAGTTATGAGAATAACTATAACTTATCAAGGGGTCACCAGGTGGGAGTGGGGGGAGGGAGGGTAAAAGAGAGCTGATACCAAGGGCTCAAATAGAAATAAATGTTAAGAAAATGATGAGGGAAACATATGTACAAATATGCTTGATACAATTGATGTGTGGACTGTGATAAGAGCTGTAAGAGCCCCCAGTAAAATGACTAAAAAAGAAAGAAAAGCACGCCCTAAGACAGCTCCTTGTCTGACCTCTGGAGTCTCCCTTTCTAGAAAGTCACTGACTGACTTCTCCTCGAGTGAAACATCTGCAGGAAGCTGCTCACCGGTACCTGCTCGTCTGGAGGATGGTTTTAGAAAGCTGCTTTCTTCAAGGACATCGTGTTTGGCAAAGTGGACGGGCAGCCAAAGAGCGGAAGACCCTCCAGGAGACGGCGTGGCCCAGTGGCGACGTCAGTGGGCGCAGGCGCAGGCGCGGCTGGGGGCTGGCCCAGGGCCGGCGGCGTTTCCTTGTGCTGTGCACACGGTCGCTCGGCTAGGAGCTGGCCTGACGGCACCTCACCTAACGTCACCAACCGGTCTAAAGGATAGCTCTGGATTCCAGAATTAACACGGTTTCTTACGATAAACAGAGTTGTTAACAAAGATTGCACAAAGTTCGGGATGCTGGTGATAGCAAGCAGTCATCCACTAGGGATAGGAAACATTTTAAATAGGCTTCCTTAATAGTTTTCACGCCTCAGAAAGGCCATCTTAGATAGAAGGTGTTGTTAGGGGCCAGTGAGTCCATTCCGACTCACAGGGACCGTTTGCACAACAGAACAAACCCACTGCCCGGTCCCGTGCCCTCTTCCCAGTGGTTCCTATGCTTGAACCCATTTTTGCAGCCACCGTGCCCATCCATCTCATTGAGACAGAACCGAATAGACAGAAGTCTAGTCAGGTCGGGAGCAAAGGTAGAACTGGAAAGTGGGTGAGGCGTGAGAGGAATTAAAGAATAAGCAGATCCAGGGAGTAAGGTCCGTGGGCTGAGAAGGGTCTGCACACAATCGCACGGAGGCTGTGAGACCATAGGGGCAGGTGGATGAGGTCAGACAAGTAGACAGCAGGAGTTGGTATCAGTTACCGGCAGAAGAGCATCTCCGCCGACCTTTATCCTCCCTACAGTGGTGACATGTGCATGATTATTCTCAGCCTACGGGTGGGGAGATGGACACTGACAGAGATAAGCTGGGTGTCTTTGTCCAAAGTGAGCTCAGGGATGGCTGATTGACCCTGTCCGTGACTCCACCAATGGGCCTGGGCCCAGCATGGACAGCTAGCCATGGGAACACGGAGGGTGGTGAGGGTAACCTGAAGAAATCGACGCCTCAAGGGAGGCTGGGGGGCTGGGGGGTGCGAGAAAAGGAGAGTGGCAGAGACAAAAGTCTGGCAAGTGGAAACACCTGAAGGAAGAACAGAGGATGAGGAGGTTAAGAAGGCAGGGAGGAAGGGGTCAAACTGGCAGAAATAGAGCCACTGGTGAGGCAAGTCTTAGAAGGGAGTAATGGGGAAGGGAGGAGAGAAGGAGGGGGGAAGACAGCTCAGAAGAGAGCAGCATTCAACATTGCTCGGCTACAGAAAATTCAAGTGAGGTGTGGCCTCACTAAGTGTGGTAGTTACATAATCTCCTGTCAACTCAAGGGTGCTATAAGTGAAAGGGTGGAATCTAGCCTGTCAATCAGGTCGTAGCCAATGATGCCTCTGTATGGGCATAGCCTTCCCATGAGGATTCTGGGAACTTCCTGGTTTTCTGCCAGGACCACTCTCTCTCTGCTTCACCTTCCTGTTGACAAGCCACATGGAGCCAGAGCCCTGGAGATGTTTCTACCACCACTGGACCCACAGGACTTTCCACCCACCAGCCTGTGATCTTCCCACTCCGGTAGAGTTACAGTCGGAGAAACCCACGGGTGCGTCTCTAAGCCGTCCTATAGGTTGCTGTGAATAGAATTGACTCGATGACAGTGAAGTGTTTTTTGTTTTGTTTGTTTTTGAGAAGGTTAAATAACACATGGGAGGACAAAGGAATCTGTCACAGAGCATGATTGGTGGCACATCAATATAGCACCATTGTAGAAATGGGAATGGGACCATGACTGGGACGTGTACATTGTGGTAGAAAGAGGAGCTTCCAGGATTGGCCCAAGGCCTTCCGACTAAAGCAATTAGGGCATGACTCATGACTACGCAACCCCAGCACCCCACTCTCATGCAGGATACACTCAGCCAAGTTCCTGAGTGAGGCTGCCCCTGCCCAGGCTGGTTAGGTGGCTGGTTAGGTGGGTGGTGATAATCTACTTTCTAATGCATTCTGCTGAGGGCAAGCCTGTTTATGGTTAACAGTCAGAACGGATTCCATGGCGGCTTGATTAGACATGGGAACTCTGACTGTGCAAATGGACTCTGGGCTCTCTGTGTTCTCTGTTGCCTTCTTCAAACTTGCTTGCTCCAAATTTAAGCTCTAATACAACCCGCGGTTGAAGGACCTGAAGAACAAAGGGGAAGTGAAAGAAGGGACCGAGCCAGCACAATCTACTTATCACAACGCCCAGGTGAGAAGGAACAGAAGTTACTTGCAGGCATGTGATGAAGGGAGTTTTTCCCCCTTTAATACTGAAAAAAAATCAGGTTATATGTTGAAAAGAAGCAGGCACAGAAAATAAGGCAAAGGAGAAAAAGATAAACTGATAGTAAAAGAAAGAAAATGTACAAATCACCAGGAAAAAATATCCAGATTGTCCAAAAAGAGGAAAGGAGGCAAAGAAGGAACGCGCCACGTGTTGTTGGTAGGTGCCGTAGCGTTGTTTCTCACTCATAGCAACCCTACGTCCCACGGAATGAACCTCTCTGCAGCCCTGTCCTCACAGTTGTTGTTACAGTCGAGCCCATTGATGCAGCCACTGTGCCAATGGAGCTCATTGAGGGCCTTCCTCTTTTTCCCTGACCCCCCCACTTTGCCAAGCACGATGTCCTCTTTCAGGGACAGGTCCCCTAATAGCGAGTCCAAAGTATGTGAGGCAGAGTCTCACCATCCTAACTTTCGAGGAACATCCTGGCTTTACTTCTCCCAAGAGACATCTGTTTGTTCTGGTCATCCCTCGTATTTTCAGTATCTTTCACCAGCATCATCGTTGAAACACATCAGTTCTTCTCCAATCTTTCTTATGCATTGTCCAACTTTCCCGTGCTTGAAAATGCTGTTGCTTGGGCCGGGTGTACCCCAGTCCTCAACCTGACGTACATAACAGATCCATCTGAAAGCAGAGAAGGCAGGAAGACTTGATCCTAAATATCACCTGCTTTTTCCTCGGAGGCTGAGAGCCCCCCTGGTCGAAAAGGCAAGGCCTTGTCTCAGCCGCTGTGGGTGTTTGCGGTGATAGATGACCTGGGATAAGCAGAGTGACCACTAGGCAGTGCTGTGGGGCCGGCTTGAGTGGAGACCATGAATGTGCTGTGGCCCAAGTCAGCAAAGCCGTGAGGTTGACTCCTAACAGCTCAGGGAGAGGAGCTGAGAAGGTAGATCAGAAGGTCAGTGCTGTGCAGCTTAGACATGGCCAAAACGAAATGGGAGATGCTGTTGAGATTAGAAAATCATTATCACAAAGGAAGTGGAATCTGGGGGTGGGTGCAAATGACATCATGATAGACGGAGAAAAAGGTCAGGGGTCTTGATGTCGAAGGTTAATGGAATGGGGATAAGAGCGAGTGAGCTGGATGGACAGGGCGTTGTGGTCCAAGGGAAACACGCTAGCCATTTATCGTCTTATATGCCAGGCATTATGCACTCCATGTAAATGATTTTATGTACTCTTTACAGCATTCCTATAGAGTTCGTTACTGTTGTTCACTTTATTCTACCAACGAAGAGCCAGAGGCTCAACTACATCAGCTAGCTTGTCCAGTGTCACCCGGCTGATAGAATTGTCCCCAAACTCATGCACTTAAGTCTCACCACTGTGGTTGAAAGGTGAAGCAGTCAATTGAGTCATGAGAAGGACTGAGTGGATGACAAGAGCGAACCTTGCTCCCAGACTGGATATTAAGGACAGTGAACTAGACAAGCTAGATTTGTAAATGGGTCATGTGAATTGATAATAGATGATCATCCCACACTGCCTGAGGATACGTTAAAGATGCTAGGCAGGGGAGGAACTGTATGAACAGAAGCAAGGAGAGCCAGATTCTAGGATCCCTAAAAGTGGTGACATTTTAAAATATTGGGTTGCTAACCACAAGATCAGCAGTTCAAAACCACCAGTCAACTCCGAGAGAGCAAGTCTAGGCTTTTACCTCCGTAAAGAGTTACTATCTCGGAAACTTACAGGGGCAGTTCTACACGGTCCTGTAGAATCACTATCAGTCAGAATGACTCACTGGTAGTGATTTGAGAGGGGGCAGGGTGGGGCAGGGTATTGGGCTATGTAATTTGAGGGTCCAGTGCTGAATGCAATTCTGAGGTTCTTTGTTCAAAGAGTAGAACAGAAGTGCTAACATATAAACCGTTTCCTTTTGTGTACAGCAATGGCTCCCCACCTTCCTCATGCCGTGGTCCTTTCATACAGTTCCTCATGTCATGGTGACCCCCAACCATCACATTATTTTCATTGTTATTTTATCATTGAAATTTTGCTACTGTTATGAATTGTCATGTAAATATCTGATATGCAGGATGTATTTTCATTGTTACAAATTGAACATAAAGCATAGTGATTCATCACAAAAACAATATGTAATTATATATTGCGAAATATTTCTTTCTAATGACAAAGTAATAACATTTTGTCTTGAAGCATGGGGAACAGTCTTCACGACGGGTGCTCGTATGTGGGCTGATCTGCATGTGGGCGGACACACCTGGAGATGGATAGAGACGCGGTGTCTTGGTTCTTAAGACCATGGGAAATATGTGTTTTCCAATGGCCTCAGGTGACCCATGTGAAAGGGTCGTTCGACCCCCAAAGGGGGCGCAACCCACATGTTGAGAACTGCTGGACTACAGTCTCTCTCTTGATCTCTCACGATGATGTTTTTCATGTTAATTAACACCACATGGGGACCCTTGCAGGATGCATACAAGCCCGCAGTCATGAGGCTGTCTTGAGGCTCAGTGAATGGTCCATTGGCTCCTAAGTCCTTCCTCTTCTCAGCTGCTGAACATCTGTGCCGCAGCCCAGATGGGGACAGGGAGTCAATACCCCTTTCCACAGCCTGTTGTCACAACCTGTGGTAGTTACATAATATGTTGTCAATTTGAGACTATTAAGAGCTATTAAGAGTGAAGAGATGGAGTTTAGCCTGTCAATCAGGTTGCAGCTTGATGATCTCATTAGGTGGCACTAAGGAGATAAATAGTTTGCTGGAGGCAGGACACAGACTCACTCCCTGCGAGATATTCTTGCTGACAAGACACATGGAGCTACGCTAGAATCCTGGACCTGGAGGAGCCACATGGAGACCCCTGCCATCATTGAGATGTTTCCACTGCCACTGGATCCACAAGACTTTCCACCCACGGACCTGTGACCTTCCTGCATTCGGTGTCATTGCATGTGTTCCATGAGTCTCACGAGGAATTTATAGATTGGTATCGGACATAAGGGCTAATATCAGACTTATGAACTTGATCTGGACTGGGCTAGGATATTTTCTTAATGCACAATTGCTCTGTGATGTAAAGTTCTCTCTTACACACATGAGTGTTTGTGAATTTTTTCTCTATTCAACCCAGACTAACACACAACCCCTGGCTGAAAGGTGGTTATCATGAAATGGCAACTTTGGCACCATGACTCACTTGGGTCCTGGACCCAGGGTAGTTTAGAAGTTACCCTCTGCCACGTGGCCTGCACAACACTGTGACCCTGCTGGCCTGTAGCAAGAAGGTCACTGGCAAGGTACCAGAGCATGGCCACTCTGCATTGACCCTACTCACATCTCTGTCCAGTCCTCTGCTAGGGAAAGAGCGCAACAGCGTCCCGGGAGCTGGATTCCCCTAACAACGTGATGGCCTCACTGCCTTGGGGAGGGGAAACACAGAAGGGAGGGCAGGAGGGGCCCAGGGCACCAGAGGGTAGCGATCAAGCCACCAAGAGCCCATCCCAGCAAGGTGAGGAGGCAGTGGTGGGACCACATATCGGCCTAGGCTGCGTGCTTTATTGTCCAGGGACTTCACTCAACACACAAATGGTGAAGGGTTTCACGATGGCAACTGCAGAGCCTTCAACCCCAAGCACAGGCCCTTCTGCCCTCTGCAATTGCCCTGCATCTGTTACATACGCCTGGAGCCAGCTCCGGTGCTGGGAGAGCAGGGCTGGAGGAACTGCAGTGTGGAGCTGGGTGGCGGTGTGAGGGCGGATTTCATCCTCAGTCCGCAGAGAGAGAACAGGCTCTTGGGGAAATGAGTGAGTACCCTTCTCTGGAGAGAGTTGTTACCGGAGCACAGCAGTGTGCTTGGGCCAGCGGCAGGTTCGTGAAGACCTGAAAATGTCCAAGAATAAAAAAGAATCGCTTCACAAGCAAAGGGACATTCCGCAGGCACTGCAGGGAGGTCACCTGTGAGGGAGCTGACCTTGGGGGAAGAGAAGAATGGGCGGGAGAAATGAGGGATTGCATGACAAGAGGGCTTTGCATTTCATTACTTTTAATTATATAGTAGAACCCTGGTTCTCCGCAGACCGACGCAGTACTGGACATAGTAGGATTTCCACTTGAACTGTTGAGAAAATTCTGCATCGGAGCTCAAACAAAACATCGGAACCTAACCCAACGTACATGATTTTTGTAAACACAAGCAGTTAGTGTGTCAACACTAGGCCTCCGTTGGTGTTGTTTAAACCTTTTGCAGCTGTGTTCCAAGCGTTTTGCTACAATCTTGGTTTTTGTGGCTTTTTGTGCTGTTTTTGGATTAAAAACATGGGTCCTAAGAGTGTTTTGGAAGAGAATCATCATGGTGAGGAATGAGTTAACCGAGTTATCGATAATGCTGATGATAATTTAGTAAACCCTTTAAGAAAACAATTAAGGAAACGCCAACAGCAGACCACATAAGACAGAATTTAATTATTATTATTATTATTTTTTTTTTTTAGAGAAAGCCAGCCAGGTCCTGATGAAAAAAGGCAAAGAAGGGGGAAAACTGAAAAGCAGCTACCAGTGGATTTTATGGAAGGGGGAACTCCCCTTCCAAACAAGCACTCTCTCCCCACACCTCCTCTCCACATCCATGCCCACAGATCCAGATCCTCGTCCATCTCAAGGTATGGGCCACGCTGTAGTTGCTAAACACTTTTTTAATGTTGTGTTTCTTATTTAAATTATGGTATTTAACTCTGAACTCATTTACTTTGAAATTTCTGTGTAATGTCTTGTATAAAAAGACAAGGTTAAGGTAAAAACTTGGTGGTCAAGAATGAATTAATCTGTTTTCAGTTATGTCTTTTGAAAAAAATTGATTTGGAACTCGACTGCATCACATCTCAACCACTGCTCCTTCTAGGACGGATTAGCGTCCCGTTCTGGGGTTCTACTGTACTAGTTTCCCAACTGCTTGAATGGAGAAGTTAAATGAACACTCATTTTTAATTGACTGTAAAGAGTCCTGTTGTCCCAAACAAGACTACTGGTTGACCAGCAGAAGGGGATCCCATGCTGGCCTCTCCTTACTCTCTTGCCATCTCCCTTCCAGTCGATGGACGTTTGGAGCAGCTGCCCTGTGAAGAGGTATTAATGATAGCTTCCATCCATCGCTAACTCTCCCCACCAGCAGCAAAGCCATGATTGTTATCACATGCCTACATTACTCAAACAAATTACGTTTAGTCCCTTGAATATTTGCTTAGGGGGCCATTATCCTCAATATCATATAATAGTCTCCCAGAGAGCAAAAACAAAAGCCTTCCCTGCATACACGAATGGAAATATGCGCAGTTAATGAGCTTAAAGAGCAAACGCAGTGGAATAGCATGAGAGGAAATTAATAGTACATGAAGTAGTGAGATAAAAGCAGCTTTATTATACTTAATAAAAACACTGATGTATTGTTTTTGTCTTATTCAAATCCCATCAAATAAGATTACCAAAATTCATTTTTAACCACTTTAATCATGGTACTCATTTAAAAAAATTAAAGTAATGCATGTTCGCTGTTAAACAGTAAGGTATTCTAGGTAAGCAATGAGGAGAGACGTTATTGCTCTATTCCTAACAGCCATTTTCCTTTTAAATATCTTTATTTATTTTTACTTTTTTTTCTCTGCACATATATCCATGCTCTTTGTTTTTGTAAAATATAAGGTTGTGTTTTGCATCATGTTAATACCCTGCCTTTTACCACTTCATGATACAGGGTGAACATTTTTCAATAATATTGTTAATGACTCCATTTAGTTATAATTTATTTAATCAACTTTCTGATTTTAGACATTTAGGTTCCTTTCAGCCACTTATTGTTATAAAAACATAGCAATGAATACTGTAGCTATATATATTTTTTCCCAGGTCCAGAGTTTATCATACAAACTGAGCATCACATGGTGAGCTGACATTCACTTCTCCAGGCATGGGGACTTAGCAGCTGAGAACCCACATAGGATGCTATCACAGCTGGTGTTTTGGGTTGTTTTGTTTTTGTGAGTTTTTTAAACCTTAATTTGAAGCATAGAACACGCGAAGCCATGCTCTCAAATGTGGCCAGTACACAGTTCATTCTACCTGTGAGAATGTAAGAGTGGGAATAGTTTCTAATAGACATGAAGTGGACTTGAACATCAGTTTCCGGACCTCTCATAATTTCAGTCAAAGCCAAACTCTCCAGTGGCCTTCAATGTCTGCAGCTACTACCTGTACATGACCCGGCTAGAAGCCACTGTGACTATATTTTTTGTACCTCCTCTATGGTTATTTTTCTAGGATATATTTAAGCAAGTGTCATGAATGTGTCAGACCATATACATACCTTTAAGACTTTTAAATACAACAACAACAAATTTCTTAACAGGGAGAAAATTATTTGAATAGTCAATGGCTATCTACGTCTCTAGCCCAGAGGGGGCCACGGTCTGTGGGAGATGGCCACAGAGCAGTAGCCTTAAGTGGAGCAGTAGAGCAACATCTAAATTACCAAGGCAGCGTCAAAGGAGGGAGCAGCTTGGGGAAGCTTGGGAAGAATGCATGGGAAAGGTACATTTGTCTCAGATATGAATGGGAGCCAAGGAGCCTGGTGTTTGCGCATTAGACTGCTAACCAGAAGGCTAGCAGGTCCAACCCACCAGCTACCCCACAGGAAAAAGGCTCTGCTTTCTCCCATAAAGAATTAGTCTCAGAAACCCACAGGGGTAGTTCTACCCTGTCCTATGGCGTCTCTATGAGTCAGCATCAACTCGATGGCAGTGAGTTTGGTTTTGGGGGTTGGTATGAATGGTGGAGAAAGTCCCGGTTGGCTGGCAGTGGGGTAGAGCGAGGAAGGCGGTTCAGGTGGCTGGAACAGCATGTGCAGAGGCATGGGACTGAGAAAGATCAGCACGGCGGGCTCCGTGTTCTACTGGGGTTGGGACAGAGCACACTCAGTCTGTAGAATGGGGGTCAGAAGGAGAGAGTGATACGAAATGCGGATGGAGACTTAGCCTGGGGCCACCTCCACAGGTGAGCGCATTGAGTCAAAGCAAAGAGATGGGATTTCATCACATGCATGTAAAGTCATTTAAACATAATTGTGCTTATTTTTAAATCAATTACACAAATGTTCGAACAATAGCAATGTCACACATTCTGGGCTTATTTCATAAAAATCCATTGCACAAGACAAGAATGAATTGTCAATAGTTGATGTTGACAAAAACCTCAAGCCTGGGGAGAACCACTCAGTGGGAGCTGGAGGAACAGAATGACCCCTCCCACACACGTGCATCTGCCTAGGCACGTACCCCCATGTGCCCACACTGAGCACAAACGGAGGATCTATTGACAGAACCACTAGTGGTGGTAGGCAGTTGCCACTGATTGTTTTTTTGTTTTTGTTTTTGTTTTTTTTGGAGGAAAAATTTGTAAATTTATTGAGTATTAAAAAAAAATTGTAAGCACTATCATTGAGCTGATTTCGACTATTAGTGAGGTTATATGAGGTAGCCTTACCAAGGTGCACCTTGTCCAAGCAATGGCATTTGCAATTGTCTCATAGGTATGTGAAAGTTGGACAGTGAATTAAGAAAACAATAGAAGGATTCATATATTTCAATTATGATGTTGCTGGAGAACACTGAAATTACTTATTGGTGTGAATTTGAATACAGATAAATATATACACAATAGGAAACTCTAGAAAAATTGCTGATGTAAACTATGTCACGGACAGAAAATGAACAAATTAGAAATTCATCATTTCTAAGATATTCATTAATTAATGTATGGTTTCTGCATGTACACAAAGAAGTAGTGTGGAATTCCCATTCTTCTCAAGGTTAATAAAAGTTTCTTATGATCCACACAGTTAAATGCTTTGGCATAGTCAATGAAACACAAGTAAACATCTTTGTGGTGTCCTCTACTTTTAGCCAAGATACATCTGAGGTCGACCGATAGATCTTAAAGGCTGACAAATAATCCTATCACAGTCAGGATTATATATATATATATCCCTTGTCCCATGCCCTTTTCTGAGTCTGACTTGAACCTCTGGCAGCTCCTTGTCAATATACTCCTGCAGCCTTTGTTGGATAATCTTCAGCAAAATTTTACTTGGATGTGATATTAATGATATTGCTCTATAGTTTTTACATTCTCTGGCATCATCTTCCTTTACATGAGTACACATATGGATCTCGTCCAGGTAGTTTGGCAAGTAGCTGTTTTGCAAATTTGGCACAGGTGAGTGAGTGCTTCCAGTGTTGCCTCAGCTTGTTGAAATATTTCAATTGGGATTCCATCAAATCCTGGAGACTTGTTTTGGGCTGATGCTTTCAGTCCGGCTTGAACTACTTCCTTTAGCACCATGGGTGATTTCTCTTATGCTACCTTCTGACATAGTGGAATATTGACAAGTTATTTCTGTACCGAAACTCTGTGTATCAGTTCTATCTTCCTTTAATGCATTGTTCAATATTTTGTCAATAGAATATTTGAATATTGAAACTTCAGGGTTAACTTTTTTTTTAAGTTCTTTCAGTTTAAGATATGCTGGGCATGTTCTTCCTTTTTAGTTTTCTAACTCTAGGCATTGCACGTTTGATCATAATATTTCATTTGTCTTCTTTTCTTTTTGCTTTATTAATTTTTTTTCTTTTTTAACATTTTATTAGGGGCTCATACAACTGTCATCCCAATCCATACACACATCAATTGTGTAAAGCGCATTTGTACATCATTTCTCAAAACATCTTCTCTCCATTTAAACCCCCGACATTAGGTCCTCATTTTTCCCCTCCCTCCCCGCTCCCCCCTCCCGCATGAGCCCTTGATAGTTTATAAATGGGTATTTTGTCATATCTTGCCCTGTCCGACATCTCCCTTCATCCACTTTTCGGTTGTCTGTCCCCCAGGGAGGAGGTCACACACAGTTCCATGTAATCGGTTCCCTCTTCCCTACCCATTCTCCCTTTACCCTCCCTGTTTTGCCACTCACACCACTGGTCCTATAGGGCTCATCCGTCCTGGATTCCCTGTATTTTCAGTTCCTATCTGTACCAGTGTACCTCCTCTGGTCTAGCCAGTCTTGCAAGATAGAATTCGAGTCATGGTAGTGGGAGCGGGGAGGAAACCTTTAGGAACTAGAGGAAAGTTGCCACTGATTGGTTTTTAACCACGTGTTACAGGGAACTGCTTTGGGTCCTAGGATTTCCCGACGCTGACTTTTCGGAAGCAGATCTGAACCGCCTCACAGGCCTCTCAGTGCACCGGCACTGCCGCCCTGCCCGTTAGCAGCGGGGCCCCTAACCATTCACACACCCAGGGACTCCTGCAGAAAGATCCCTAAGTGAACGAGCTGACTAGCATTCGTTTTCTGAGACTGCACTGTACAGGATTGCATTTGATTTGGGGGCGTTAATTTGAGGAGCACCATTGATGATTTCCCTCCCCCTCCCACTCCCCCTGACTGACAGACTGACTCTGGTTAAGTATGAAGCCAAACCAGACAGTGTCATTGAGTCAATTCCGACTCACAGCGACCCTATAGTACAGAGTAGAACTCCCGCTGTGGATCTCTGAGACTGGAACCCTTGAGGGAGCAGAAAGCCTCATCTTTCTCCCGAGAAGTGGCTCTTGGTTTCAAACTGCTGACCTTGTACAGCACCCCGATGCGTAGCCCACTATGCCCACCACTGAGGTCTTCTGACTGACGAGGATACTGGAGGGAAATTATTGCCGAAAAACTTTGTGGGAGTCCTTATGCAGGAGGAAAGTTGGCCTTGTTTGCATATCCATGGAGGGGAACACCTCAGGGTGGGAAGCAGATTAAGTTCAGCTGAAAGAACTTTCAACCAAGTGGATAGAGATATTCATGTCGGCCCCGAGTGGGCTGCCTGGGAGGAGGAATTGCCTTCCTACTTCTCCTCCCTGGGTTTCAGACCAAAGGAGAGATAGACATGGGAGCCAGGCAGAAAGCCAGCCTGGCTGCTGATAAAGGTGTGTGGAAAACCCTCCGTCGGAAGCCGTGCCTAATGAGAACATCTGACTGCCGCCCACCACTTCCAGAGCTCAATTCCTGCTCAGTGCAGGAAGAAACGGGGAGCAAATAGGCCAAGGAGAGAGACTCAGAGACCGAACCACGTCACACCAGTCATCCTTCAACTGCCCCTGCTCAGAATGTACACGCCTTTACTATCCCACAATAGTGAGATGCCATCTCTGCTTTTAAACAGGCAGTGGGGCAAGAACGAAGCAGGAGCCAGCCTATTAGCCCTGATCAGCCAACTTCTCATTATAGAAAGCGGGAGGACGGTTTTCTTCCTCTCTTCTCAAAATCCTTTTCCCTTGGGAGTTTTTCCGGCACTCTGAAATGATACTTTGTCAAAAGATGCTATAGAGAAGATGATTCCTGCTGTGCTTAAAACATAAGCCGTTCATTTTTAAGTATTAAACAGTGTCTATAGGAGCCCTGGTGGCACAGTGGGGTCCATGTTGGGCTGCTAACTGCAAGGTCAACAGTTCAAAACCACCAGCCCCTCTGAGGGAGAAAGATGAGGCTTTCTACTCCCATGAAGATTTATCATTTTCAAAACCCATAGGGGCAGTCCTACTGTGTGTAGTTGTACCCTCTCCTATGGGGTCGCTATGAGTTTAACTGGATTCCTTGGTAATGGTTTGGGTTTTTTTGGTTAACTATTATCTATCAATCCTGAATGTTTTATATGATAGCAACAGAACACCCAATGACACCCCAGTCTCTCAGGTAAAATTGGAATTCTTCAATCTGTTATTCAAAAGGCCCGACACATACCAAACTTGACTTCTCCAAACTATTCTCTTCTACTTTTGATCCCCTCTACCCCTGTTGAGGCCCTTTGTTGTGCCCGGGGCTGGGCCAGTTCACATCACGCTTCCTCCTCGGAAGCCCAGTTCCAGAAGCGTCAGCGGCATGTTCTCAGCAGCTCCTGCCTCACAGGGGTCTTGACTTCGAGCTTACAGTTCCTTCTCAAAGAGTGACAACAGCTTGCTACAAGTAGTCTTCTCGGTAACGTCACATCTCCCTTGCCCCCCAGTCCTTCCCCCCCTTTGACAGCCAGTTCTGAGTATGAAAGTCCTTGTTTGACATAACTACCAGAATTTCTGTTTCCCTTAAAGATGATCATCCATAGGAATGAAACAAGGGCCCCGCCCATTGCAAAGAAAAAAAGCGAAGAGTAGGCAGAGGAATAAAACGAAGGTAGTCGATAGGCTGTCTTTCTAAGACCAAAGACAACATACGTGATTTCTAACGTGTAGCTGTTTTAGTGGGTGGCTGGGGCCTGTGCGTGGCCTTGTGAAGCTTGGATAAAGTCACGTGGAAGCATGCTTTCCCTGGGGAGAAGGAGATCGTGTAAGGGGGAAGCTGTGACACTCGTTGGTCTCTTCAGACGGCAACCGAACTCAAAGAAAGGGGATGAGGAATATGAGAGAGGGAGAAAGACATGTTGCACTACACCTCTTAAAATGGTGATCATTTTAGATCGTAAAATATTTTACGTGGCCAATGTGTGGCTTCCCAGGGTAATAATCACATGCATTATGATGCCCCCTGTCAAGCTGCTGGAAGCGTGCTTACTGAGATGCTGGACATTGCTCTGCACCTTCTAGAAAGCCATCCCTTAGGCTTCCCAGCTGAGAGTTACTATATTGCACACCTCCTTTTGTAAGCACGCTGGAATCTGAACATTTCCTCCAGGGTTTACAAAATAAAAACAATAAAAGGGCACAGATTAATATTTGCCCTTGGCTTAAAGTTATTCCAGCTCTTAAAAAAAAGTACTATAATCATAAAAGAAAAATATCATAAGATCCAGTGTTTAATGGTCCAGTGATTGCATTATAATTAGCCTTTTAAAATGACATCAAATGATCATTAGTGAAAAATGGGATTAAGAATACCCCTAGTGGTTGTTTATACTTCCCTCCAGTGTGCTGTGTGGACATGATTCAGTTCCTGAATTTCTCTTCTGCTGAATTTCGGTGGCGATGGTTTGTGCAGTCAGTATTATGTGATATTTCCTATGCAGGAAACACCAAACAGCACCAACTTTTGTTGGTTTTTTTTGGTATCACAAGAGCAAAATTCGTAGCTGTTTTACTTCTAAAACCCTAGCTCTCCCCTGTTGTCTGGACTTGACGAGGAAGTGCTTGATTGTATGTGGGCCTCTGTAACCTAGCTACAGGGAGTGGTGGTTACAAGGCGAGCTGCGAATCCCCAGGTCAGCCGATGGAAACCACCAGCCTCTCTGTGGGAGAAAGTTGAGGCTTTCTACTTCCGCAGAAAGAGTGACCATCTCAGAAACCCACAGGGGCACTTTTACCCTGTCCTATTGGGTCACCATGAGTCAGAATTGACTCACTGGCAGTGAGTTTTTAAGGCTGGTAACTTGTAATCACAAAAAGTCCCTCCATAGAGAATTCATTAGCGCTGGTATTTTACTCTGAAGTCTGCCTGGCTATTTCCCTTTATCATGAATGGACCATTGTGGACCCCTTAGCTTTGCTGCACAGGCTCCCTGTGCTACAGGAAAGCCCTGAATTCAGTCACACTCTCTCTGCACTCTTGCAAGTCTTTTTACGATATATAACTCCTGCTCAGAGTCTACTACATTCAGAAAGATAGGATTCTTATGTTGGCTAAAAACTGATGTCAGGCTTGTCTGGGGAATGGATGGGATCTGAAAATTGATCTCCCTGAAGTTCTTTTGACTTAACTGCCAGGGACTCTCTTTAAGCACTGATTTGTAAGGACAATCTCAAGGGTAATTGTTTCGAAGACGTTACTAAAATCGACAAATACAACATAATGTCCGTACGCACTACGATCCAGTCTCAATTTTTCTGTATTTCAGCTGGCCTGGTTTTTGCCTCTTGGGTTGCATTTTTTAGATGCACGCTCAAAGCTCTTTCCTCAAGGAAGACCAGACAAACCCAGGGAGCTGCTGCGGTCATTAACTATTTATTCAGAACAACAAAAAGCAGTGGAATAGAAGCATCGTTACTACTTGCAGGTCATTAGCAAGGGTACAACTGAGGTGGACAGCACAGAACCAAGCAAATGTGGAAACGTGGAGAATGACAGTTCCTTCCCCCAACAAGAAAAAGAGCCTGGTTGTTTTTTGATAATAAAAATAGTGCAAGCTCATTATGAGAGTTTTATGTCTCTGACATTATAAAGAAAGTAGAGGCCATCCAAACGCCACAGACCAGGATCAAAACAAACAAACCACGAACAGCTCATGAGCATTTCAGAGGCTGTCTCTCTATCAAAGGTATTAGTTGAACATTCTCAGTGCTATAAATGAGCTCACATTAAACATGCTGTTCCATAAATGCAAAGAGCCCCTGTGGTGCAGTTGCTTACACGATGGGCATGATCACCTGGGTCAGCAGTTCGAAGCCACCAACCGTTCTGCAGGAGCGAGAGTTACCGTCTCCGAAACCCACAGGGGTCCTTCTCTGTCCTGTTGAGTCACTATGAGTCAGAATGGGCTGGAAGGCAGTCAGATGCATTCTGTAAGCTGCTATTTCACCATCCAGCAAGATTTCATGAACAAAATTTGATAGCAATAAACATAGATCCACACAATTTTGAATGACAGATGCATAGTATTCATTTATAAACCATTGCTATAAATAATTTATTCCATCTTCTATTGACTTTGGGTTGTTTCTAATTTTTAAGATCATAAATATCATGAAGTACATATTTAGCCTCATGTTTACATACTGGTGCACTTTTTATTCATTGGGATAAATTCCTACAACAATTTCTTGGTAAAAGCATATCTTCATTACATTTAGAAAATATGAACTGCCTTTTTGAAAAGTAGCCTCAATTTTCACTTCTTTCAATACTGAATAAGAAATTTCTTTCTTCGCTTATATTCTAGATATTTGTTTAAATCTTTACCAATCTACGAGGGCAAAATTGCTAATAGTATAATAAACATTCCCATTGTTTAAGTCTTTTTCTTTTTAAAGTGCAATAGAGAAGAGCCAGTTAGTATTGGAATTGGGATGAAAGGGCTCCCAGGGCTTTTCCTGTTCATTCATTTATACCTCAAATGTGCAAATGGCAAGTAGGTAGAGCGAGGGCAGGGATTGTTGCTCTCCTCTGCGTCTCCGGTTCTAGGCACGTTGCCTGACACAAGGGACCAAACTGAACAACACACTCACTGCCGCCTAGTCGATTCTGATGGCAAGCATGTGAATGCCTGGGACTCATCCATCCACACGGCATGGATGCTTGGAACAGAGTAACAGGATCTTGAAAATGGTTGAAGATGTGGGGAACCCTGTGTGACTCATGAGTAATGGTGGGTCAGCAAATGACTTTTTAAAAAATTAAATACTTTTATCAGGGGCTCTTACATCTCTTATCACAATCCATACAATCATCCATTGTGTCAAGCACATTTGTGCTTATGTTGCCATCATCATTTTCAAAGCATTTTCTTTCTACTTGAGCCCTTGATATCAGCTCATTTTCCCCATCCTCCCTCATGAACCCTTGATAAGTTATAGATTATTAATTTCATATCTTATATCATCCTTTCCCCATCCTCCCTCATGAACCCTTGTAAGTTATAGATTATTATTTTCATATCTTATATTATCCTCTGTCACCCCTCACCCACTTTTCTGTTATTTGTCCCCCTGGGAGGGGGTTGTATGTTGATCCTTGTGATCAATTCCCCCTTTCTCCCCCCACCTTCCCCTCTATCCTCCTGGTAGCTCTATTCTCATTGTTGGCCCTGAGCCTGTGTGATCATGAGGTATTGATGGGATCAGGTATCAGGCATCTAAGACCCAGAACAAAATCATGCCCAATGTGAATTGGGGGGGGTGGGGGTGGAGTGGAGACCCAAAGCCCATCTAGACAAGTGGATATCCCCTCACAGAAGGGTCACAAGGAAGAGATGAGCCAGTCAGGGTGCAATATCGCACCGATGAAACACACAACTTTCCTCTAATTCCTTAATGCTTCTTCCCCCACCCCACCCCCGCCCTAGCATGACCTCAATTCTACTTTACAAATTGGATTAGATCAGAACATACACACGGCTACAGATAAGAGCCCATAACACAGGGAATCCTGGATAGATAAACCCCGCAGAGCAAATGACTTTTCACATGAGTGTGTGCACCTATGGTGTCTTCTTTGTGCAATGTAATACAAGAAAGAACAGGGCTTTGAAGTCAATAGATGTGAGTTCAAATCCTGGCTCCTCCGGAACCTGGGAGGATGTTAGGCAAGTTCCTTAACCTCTTTGGGTCAGTTTTTTTTTTAACCTGTGAAACAGGTTTCATATCTTTAGGCTGGTTCTGAGTTTTAAACAGGCCAGGGAAAAGAACTGATGTTCCTGGCACTGCCCCCTTCACCTTAGTCCCGAGATGGGGTTCTGCAGCGTTCTGGAAGAGCTCTGAGCCCCTGGTGTCCTGGGTCCCTGTACTTCTGCGGTGGCCTTTTCTGTTCTTCTTCATCCCTTTTCTTTCCGTGAAACAACTTCTAAGAAAGCCCCCTTCCCCTCTCTAAAGCGCACAGTAGCCTCTGCCTCCTCTTTGCCCTTCAGCGCGTGTTTTCTGTTCCATGCCTTTGTGGTCCCAGTGGTAGATGACACCACCCCGTTACCTTGGGCATGCCCTGCTTTCCTTGTTAAGTGGTGCGTGCTTCCTCGGGATCCTGGTTGCTGACACCGTGCCTTGATTCTAGCGTTGTTTTGTTAGGCGTTATTCAGGGGCCTCTTGCATAAGAATAGAACTGCCTCATCATATTTTCTGAGCTATGATCTCAGTGAGCACTTCATCATGGTGTTACCAGGGCTCCCTTTTTTATTCTAGCAGATGCTTCATAAATGCTGTTTAGGATAAGCCTTGCTTCCCATGAGGGAAGACGAGCTATCTACTCCAGTCTCGGAAACGCACAGGGGCAGTTCTGCTCTGTCCTAGAGGGTCACCAGGAGTCAGCACCCACTGGAAGGGAGTGAGTGTGGTTGTGTGGTGCCTTCTCTTCCTATGCAACCTCCCAGCAGTTCATGAAAGTTGCTGGGTGCAGATTGATGTGCCGCTCCCTAAGACTCCCCCAGTGTGCCTGCGTCACAGTTCATCACAGCAGCTCTCAGGCAGTCAATATAATCGATTATGTCAGAAACCCCATCCCTATTCTTTAAAGCAAAGAACATTTTCTCCATGTCTTAAGACATTATGAAACGTGATAATGACCCTACGAGCATAATAAAGTGGATTTGCCTAAAAGATTGCCCCTGGCGTGTTACAAGGATGAAGATGAGTGAAATCTTTACTAAGTCATACTTACTGAACATACTCAGAGACTTGTTCTTGATTTTTTTTTATGTATGTTAGTCTCACGCATCGTGAAACCATGGAGATATCCTTCTATTACCTATAGCAACGTGCAAGATTTAATTCCCATCAATATTCATTAAGTCACTGTTAGTGAGAGTTTTGTGTCACCTTGCCGGGGCTAGGACTGTCAGTAGTGTAGCAGTTAAGACCTAATTGTCTCCACGAGGAGATCTCTCTGAGGGCATAGACTGCTTCCAACATAAGTGGATCCTATAGAAAAGCTTGCTTGCTTTTTTTTTGGAGGGGGGGCATCATATGTTTGAAATGAACTTGTATATCACTAAAGAATCCACGTCTACTTCAGTTTTACTTTTCCACCTTTTCTAGCCACTCAGATCAATATTTAGGTCCAAGGGGTAAGGACTCTGGAGCGTTTTTTTAAGGCTGTGAGCCTTCGCTCTCTCTCTCTCTCTTTCCCTAACTTTATTTTGTGTTTGTTTTTATAGTCAAACACATTCCGTGTAGTTTCACAGCCCCTCAACAAATAAAATCAGTAACATTTTCCCATGAACAGCCCCATACATGTTGTTAAACCCCCAAAGAACTTGCTTGCTTTTTTGCTGAATCTGCATCCTGCTTCTGACTCGATCTCTCGTTCGTTGGCCCTGAGCCAGTGGCCTGCCATACTATCTGCTGACACTGGGAGTCAGCAGCAGCCATCCTGTCTGATCATGGATCCATTGACCTCTGCCACCAGAAGCCTGTATCTGACCAGCTGATAGTAGATTCACCATTTCCACAGACTTGGACTTCTCCCACCTCTGTAGCTGCACGAGCCATCTCCTTGATACAGGCTTCTCTCCCTATATACACAGAGATAAGCTTTACTGGTTTTGCTTCCCTGGAGAACCTCACCTTAGACAGGCATCCACTAGAACAGCGAGTCTCAACCTGTGGGTTGCGACCCCTTTGGGGGTCGAATGACCGCTTCACAGGGTTGCTCGATTCATAACAGTAGCAAAATTACAGTTATGAAGTAGCAACGGTAATAATTTTATGGTTGGGGGCCACCACAACATGAAGAACAACTGTATTAAGGGGTTGAGGCATTGGGAAGGTTGAGAACCACTGCCCTAGAAGATAAGTCAGGAGCCCTGCTAGTGCTGAAGGCCTCTCTAAGACTTCCTTACCTTCTCTTAAATGCACAGTAATCTCTGCCATCTCTGCGCTTGCCAGCACCTTCAGCTTTATGACGCATAGGGCTGCTAACTCACCCGATGTGACTCAAACGCACCCGATGCTCCCGGGGACAAAGGAGGGTGTCTCCTCCCAGAAAGATTTACAATGTTGGTGTCTCCAAAGGGCACCTCTGTTCCATCTTGCAGTGTCACCAGGAGTCATATTCAGCTCGATGGCAATGGGTTCGGTTTGGGGCTTGGGGAAGCAAGTCTAGTCAGGAGGTTTGGATCATTCAATAGAAGATTCTGGCAATTACCAACCATACTAGCATCTCTTACCATATCATTAATCAGGTCACTGCCAGAGAGTATGATTAGCCTTTAAATTGTCCAAATAGATCCTAGCAAGGCGCTCTCATTAATAAACTCACTGGTCAATACTAGTTCTACCCTAGGCTAAGCAACAACCTCGAGAATCAGATAATAAAACAATGAAAAGAAATTGCTTTTTTTCTCAAAAACATATAATCTACATGTTAAAAAAAGAATCCGCTGATCTGTAACAATGTGAGAATGCTCTAAGGCAGAGGTTCCCAAAGTAGAAGCCCCGCAGCAGCAGCCCCTGGGAACTTGTGAGAGAGGCACATTTCTTCCTTTTTCTTCTTTATTTTAATTTTATCTTATTGTGAAGGTTTATGGAGCAGATCATAGCTTTGCATTCACACACATTGTGATTCATCTCATCCTTTCAAACCCCTTCAAGAGACCACCATTTATTCTACTTCCTCTCAGGGTTTTCTGTTTCCACCGTCCTCATTCCCAACCCGATGAACGTGTTCGACTATTCTAATGTGGAAGTGAGCGCACTTCAAGACCTGCAGGAGAAGGACAATAGTCTTGGGGGGATCAGACCAGGAAGCCTGGCCTCATACTATCATTTTGGGTTCTGTTCCTCATTTATCTCCCTTGTATCCAGGACCTTAATCCTTTGGGGAGCAGTTGGTAGTAGCGGCCGCGGACCATATTGTTCTTCTAGTTTCAGAATTGTGAGGCTTGGTGTTTACATGGTCCGGTAGTCCTCTGGACTCGTGGTTTCCACGTGTGTTTCCTCTCTCTTCTTCCCTCTGGGTGAGGAGAAACCAGACTTGCACCTTAGATGGCTGCTCACAGGCTTTTGAGACCCCAGTTGCTACTCACCAAATTAGTGGAGCATTGTCTTTGTGAACTATGTTATGCCAACTGGTTCTGGTGTTCCCTGAGATGATGGTACTGATCCCTCAGGCCCAGGGAATCATTCCCCCAAGGTGTTTAGTTACGTCTAAGACAACAGTTCTCAACCTGTGGGTTGCGACCCCTTTGGGGGTTGAACGACCCTTTCACAGGGGTTGTCCAATTCATAACAGTAGTGTATTAGTCTGGGTACTTTAGAGAAATAAATCCACAGAACTCATGTATGAGAGAGTTTTATATAAAGGGTAAGTGTGCATCAAGAAAACATCCCAACCCAGTGCTGCCCAAGCCCACAAGTCCAACATTAGCCCATATGTCGGACACCAATCCACAAAGTCCTCCTCCATCTCACAAAACACATGCAATGATGCCAACTGCAGGAGGAAAGCCGAGTCAGAGAGTGTGTAAGCATCTCAGCGCTAGCAGGGGTCTCCACATGGCTGCTCCAGCACCCAGGGCTGCATTGGGGTAGGTCCACGTGGCTTCTCCTTGGGGATGTCTTGCAAGAAGTCAGCCTTGCCAGCTGAAGCAGGGAACTGCTAAGGCAGCTGCACCCTGGTCCGACCATCACAAAGCAAGAGACCTGAGAACTAGAAAGGCGAGGCTCACCGAGCCATTTATCCCTCCACCCTTCAATTAACCCCACAAGTGTTTATTGGGCAGGTTGGCACAATAACTCAGTAGCAAAATGACAGTTAAGAAGTAGCAATGAAAATAATTTTATGGTTGGGGGGTGGTCACCACAACATGAGAAACTGTATTAAAGGGTTGCAGCATCAGGAAGTTTGAGAACCTCTGCTCTAAGACATTTGGATCTCTCGCAGGCATTCTGAGTGCCTACTAATCTCTCCCTCATAAACTCTGCATGCTAAAGTGTGAAAACAACAGTTTTAAGTGACTAAGCATATTTAAAGCAACACAGTGCTGATTGGTTACTCTTATGCTATATAAAAGTTCAAACCAAACAATTGCCATCAAGTTGATGCCAACTCATCGTGACACTGTAGGACAACTGGTCCTAAGGGTTTCCAAGCCTGTAATCTTTATGGAAGCAGACTGCCACATCGGTCTCCTGCAGAGCATCTGGTGGGATCGAACCTCTGACCTTTCGGTTTGCAGTGAAGTGCTTTAATCATTGTGCTCCATGACTCCTTAAGTAATAGCTCAGCCTGGTGCTCAACAGGCTTCCTTAGTGACCTTATGAGCTTGAACACATGGGCAGTTTGGGAGCGTTGGTGAGCAGTGGGGAAGTCAACAGCACTCTGCACATGAGACTGGGAGTATGTCTTCTCTCAACTGTTTATCTGGGCCTTAATTGGACTTGTTAACCAGATTAAGGTTTCCAGTGCTTTCCTCCTTAAAGCTCAGCCCCTGTTTCTGAGCTTGGGTCTATTAAGGTGCCCTGAGCCCTGACTTTATTTGGTTAGTTACTGTGGATCCTAGACTCAAATCTGGGATTGTCAGTGACTGACCCACCAAAAAGAAGAGGTGTTTGCCTGTTCCCCCGATGCACAGAAATCTAGAGGCCGCTCCTTTTTCTAGAGGCCATTCCTTTTTCCACATCGCACCTGGAAAAATAAACTGTTTCCGTCCATCATGGCAAAGGTCATCCTTTTCCCCACTGTGTTCAGCTACTCAGCAATGCGCATTACAGCTGGATTTTTTTGTGTGGGCTCATAGAGATCACTTCATTCAATTGGATATACTGTATATACTCGAGTATAAGCTGACCCACATATCCGCCGAGGCACCTAATTTTACCACCAAAACGGTATTAAAAATGTGCTGAAAAAAACTCGGCTTATACACGAGTATATACGGCATATGGAAACCCCCGTTCTGTGTAGGATAGCATGCTAGGCCCTGAAGAGACGGTCTCCACACACCAGGGTGCAGGGAATGCAGAATGATGACCGCCCTACGAAGTCCATGTGTGAATCCCAGTTCCCCGTGGGTCTGTTGCCGCATGAGAAGAGAGGATGTGTAGACTGGGCTCTGCATCTTGGGATGGGCTTCCTTCCTCGATCGTCTATGCAAGCCCAGTGCAACCACCGGGCTTCTTCTCAGAGGGAAGCCGGAGCTCCAGCGTAAGGGAACGACATAAAAGAGGTCAGAGAGGGGGGCAGAGGGAGAGGGAGAGGGAAGTGGGAGGAGAGAGGGAGATTTGAAGACTCGGTGCTGATGACTTTAAAGATGAAGAACATACCCTAGCCTCGGAATTCAGGTGGTCTCTCGAAGTCAGAAAAGATAAGGAAACAGAGTCTCACCTGGAGCCTCCAGATCCCAGCCTTTCAGAACGTGAAATCACACATGTATGATATGTATGATATCTGAAGCCACTAAGCCAGTGGTGGTTGATTATAGCAGTCAGAGGAACCCAAAAAAGGCAGTTTACAATCATTAATGAGAGAGCAGAGCTGGCGCACTTGATGCTGGTACAATTCAGAAAATGACAAATGCAAACTAGGAAACATTTTTGTGAAAAACAATGTTTTGGGTATTGGAATATTGACGCCGGGATAGTTCCGACTAGCGATTAGGAAAGCTTTCTGGGTGGTGTGGTGGTTCTGCTGGGCCCTGGGGAAATGAGTAGGAATTGCTAAAGGAAACCCTGCAGGACAAATCTGGGCAGGGGCTCAGTGCTGGAAAGTCTAGTCCAAATCCAAAGCTGACCAAGGCCCTCGTGAGTAGCCCGTTTCTCGGGGACACAAGATTACTCAGTGAAAAAGAAAGTCATAGGTCTCTAAGGGTATTAAAGTTAGAAGACTAGAAACAACTGTATGTATGTGCCAAACTGTCATGAGAGTTTAAAAAATATAGACCACCAGCCCACGCCTCAGGAGACAGTCAAGCCCTGCCCTTCCCGTAGAGCTAGCGTCTCGGCAACGCACAGGTGCAGGTCGACGCTGTCCCATGGGCCGCTAGGAGGCGGAATGGACTTAATGGTGGTGAGTGTGTTTCAGTTTCACCACAGGCTGAGCCTGACTTTGACACACATGGCCAGACACCAAGGGCCAATCCAAAGAAGCAAAGCGGTCACTCTTTTCCAAAGGCATCGATTTCCAAATGAGACACTCTCTGGGAACTTGGCAAACAAGCAAAGCCGGATCGTAAATCCAACAGGAGGGAGACTGACATTGATGGTTGGCTGGGGAAAAACAGGAGAGCTTAGACCCTTGGTACTTGGATTTGAGTATTCTGTGTGTCTGAAGTCAGAGCCCAGGATCTCAAATGCTTTTGAATGGTTCTCTCCAGTTTGGTTTGGATTTCATTATCAGGCAATTATCCTGCTGAAATGATTTTTGCAGCCACTGTTTTGGAGATTGGGAAGGAAAGAGTAGAATTGTCTGTATTGTTTACCGGCATCACCCAAACTTACCATCACATCGTCTTCTGGGCATTACCAATGGAGGAAATTAATCCCTACCCAAGCTGATATGTACTGACAGCTGCCCCAGCTCCATTCTTTACCCTCTGGTGAGATCCATCCCATTACTGTTGTTCAAATTCCTTCCAGGAAAACGCAGAGGAACACGTTGTCTCCAACCGGCTCCCATGAGAACCGCCTCTAACGTCTGAAGGTGCATCCATAGCTGCATCAGAGGCTGCAAAGTCCTGGGATGGAGCTCCATGTTTTGGGGGCACATTTCCTGCACACGCAGAACTGGACACACTGCAGGCATCCTTGTTTCTCTTGCTTCCGGGCATCCTGTCGAAGCCCACATATGTAACTTCAGACTGGCTGCATTCCAAAGGAATGTTCTGCGTCCCTCTCTCTTGCCTCTTGTGTACATCAGGAGGCAGTGAGTGGATATTCTGGCTCTCATCGTCTTCCATGGGAATACTGGGGATGTTATTCAAGAAAAGTGGAGACGGACACCGGAAGGACTTGAGTGATGTAGGAGGATCGTCCGCAAAATACAAGCTGGCCTGAGTTCGTTCAAGAATACTTAGGACCTAAGTTAACAAAGAAACAGACATTGAGTTAAACTTGCATAATTTTCCCGCCCCCTTTAATCTTCCTATTGGAAAATACCTTCACTATCATGAAAGAAAATTAATTATAGAATTTTGAACTCAACCGAACGATAAAGATTAGCTGTTGGTATCAGTTGGTGTCAAGTTGGCCTTCGACTCCTGGCAGCTGAGTGCACAACAGAATGAAATGCTGCGTGGTCCTATGCGGCCCTGTGATTGGTTGAAACCTGGACCGCTGTGATCCAAAGAGTTTTCAAGGGCTGATTTTCAGAAGTGGATGTTCGGGCCTTCTGTCCTAACCTGTGTTCGCCTGGATGCTCCCCTGAAGCCTTATTCAGCACAGTAGCAACACGCAAGCCTGCACCGGGAGGCTCCTGGCAGCTCCACGTGGGGTGCCCGAGCCAGGCTTTGAAAACGGTCTCCGGCCCGGAAGACAAGGAGTGGCCATCAGCTCGATGGCAGTGAGTTTGGGTTTGGGTTGACTGCCAAGGCTCCCAAAGATTAGCCCACGCGCTTCATGTTAATGACGAGTAAAGTAAATGATTTGAAGCAAAGCCTGAAGGAAAGTGTCCTGAATTGAACATCAGGAGGCTGGAATGTTAGTCCGAGACTTGGTACAACTAGTTTTGTGCCCTTGAGTGAGTCTCCCAATAGTTTCTCTTCATCCATGAGATAAGGGGTTGGGGGTGGGAGGAAGGGATGACGAGATCCGGTCTGTCGTGCTCAGGTGTTCAGAATTACCCTGGAGGCTTTAAGATACAGTTTTTCTTGGACCCATCCTAAAGATGGTCATTTCCAAAAAACCTGGAGATGAGGGCTCAGGGATTTGTATGTTAAAAGTTCCCCTGTTGATTGGATCTGCAATCCTACTTGAGACCCTTTGGCTTCAGGCAGTGGTTGTCAATCTGTGGGTTGGAATCCCTTTGGGGGTCGAATGGCCCTTTCACAGGGGTTGCCAAATTCATAACAGTAGCAAAATTACAGTTATGAAGTAACAATGGAAATAATTTTATGGCTAGGGGTCACCACAACATGAGGAATGGTATTAAAGGGTTGCATTAGGAAGGTTGAGAACCACTGCTCTAGAGTCTGATCGTGCCAGCTCCTGTTTCAGACACTCCATGGCTCTGTAAGTACTCAGGACAAAATCCATGCTTCCAGAACCAATTCACACCCCATCACACTGTCTTTCACTTTAACCCTCTGGTCTTTCCCCTCCCTCACCCCACGTCCCCGATGCTAAGCTACTTGCGATCTTTGCACCGTGGAACGAGCATGTTTACAAAGCAAATAAACAAACCGACCGCCATCAAATCGATTTAGACTCATAGTGACCCCACACAGGATTTCAGAGGCTATGTAAGTCTTCACAGGAGCAGACAGCCTCATCTTTTCCCCAAGGAGCCACTGTGGGTTTGAACCACTTAACCTTCTGTTAGCAGTGCAAAACTTACCCGACAATACTATCAAAAATCCTTTGAAACATCTCATTGTTGCCTAAATCCAACCTGTTTTTCAGGTCATGATCACCTCCTCACTATCACCTCCTTCAAGAAACTTCCTTGACTTCCGTAGGCTGGTATACTCCAGTATCAGCCTGGACATCTATCTCTTACATTGTTTATCTCAAGTACCAAAACTCCGTTTATTGTTCTGACCCCCACTCTGGAATGTGAAAAGGTCTTTAGTACAGAGTAGGGCAAATACAAAGTAGGCACTCAATAATTTTTGGAGAATAAGGGGACAAGTAAATGAATAATGGGTTATTATTTTGATGGACACGTGAATAAAAATGAATTCTGCTAAATGAGCCAGATCTCTTAATGAAGGTTGAATAAGATAGTCTCCCAAACTTCTCACCTATGTCTTTTCACTAAATCTTATATGCTGCCTGAGTTCCATCCAGGGGACCCTGGCCGTGCAGTTGGTGAAAAACTGGGCTGCTAACCACAGGTTCAAACCCACCAGCCACTCCACGGGAGAAAGGTGAGGCTGTTTACTTCCTTGGAAACTGTGAGTTAGAATTGACTTGATGGCAACTGGTTTGGTTTTTCTGGTTTACCAGGGGACCCAATGATGGGACTTTTTGATCTAGAAAAACTATTAGGTTGGAATTGTATGCCAGGGGCTGAATTTGCTTCATTATGAAAAATATTTACTTAGACACGCAATTATCCAGTTTACACGTTCCAGTGTTCTGTCAGCTCAACTTTGGACAAACTCATGTGTCTACGTACTTCATCCATCATTGGCCTTAATTTGGCCCGAGTTGCAGCACACTGGCCGGCCAGTGAGAACAGCTTGGCGGAGAAATTCCGAGGGCAGGGATTTACTTTCTTATCTAGAAAGGAGAGACATGAATCGAGGCCTCTCTTCTCCATCAGTTCCATAAGGAGATCCCTCTAGGAAGAGAAGGAGACAAGTTTACCATGTAGAACTCCAGCAGGAAAGTTACCAAGAGATGGACACAGAGATGAAGATGTTCTTACCAGCTGGATATGTTTGGGATCATCTATCACCACTTTACAACCTGTCAGAACTTCCATTATGACCTGTAAGGAATATACAGAACATTAGGCTATATCTGAGTGTATTGCAAGTAGCAGTTGCAACTATGAACCATAACAACGCATAGTTTAATTAATCACTTTAAATGTATTACTTGATTTAGTATACAGCATTCATGTGTAAGACAATGCATGGCGGGAAATCAGCAAATCTGTAAGTTAAGGCCTCAAAAAGAATTTTTTTTCTTAGAAATTAGAATATTCTTGGTAATAAAGCATCCTTTGTTAGCCAGGGGTTAGCACTTACGATTCCGAAGCTGTAGACATCCGTTTTAATGGAAAGTTTGCCCTGCCTGACATATTCCTCAGGCATGTACCACAGATGTTTACTGCTGCTACTGGTCATGTTGATGGTAGAACTCTGATGTTCGAGGTGGGGCCGGAAGTGTGCCATGGCAAAATCAGTAAGTTTGGGCTGAAACTGATCATCCAAAAGTATGTTTGCACTAAAATTGTGATCAAGCACAAAAAGATAAGAGATCATCAAGGCATCTCAATAAAAGCAATGTACCAAGCTTACCTTCCAGGTGGTTGATTGAAAACATTGATAAAACCAAGTGAAACATCCTCTCTCATGAACCAGAGCACACTGACTCGTCTTTCTTGAAGATCTCCACTGGAAGCGGTGAAAATGTTAACTAAGGCCAGCCTGCATCTCACCCAGGCTCATCGGTGCCGTTCCATTCATGGTCTCACGTGGAAGAGCATTGACACCCCTTGAAGTGAGACCTCACTGAAGTCAGATCCCATTTTTTCTCCAAGCCTCGGCGGGAACACACATTCAGCGCAAAAGTACTTCCTCCAAATGTGTGCATGAGACACTCACACAGATCAAGAATGGGACTATTAACACGCTCCGATCCTTAAGAACAAACACCAGGGCCTTTCCTGCAAGAAGGTGTCGGTTCTTCAGAAGGGGAAGATGACAGAGAAGTTCACACAGGCTCCAAGAGCCTGGCTCTCTTCTGTATTCTCCTACTCCGCTTCCGGCTGGCCGAGGACCGAGAGCCCGGAATGCCGCCTGTCTAGTACCCATTATCTAGTCCCCTTCTTCTCCACCACAGCGCAACGCGAGCAGGTGTAGACGCAAAGCTTCAAAGGCCAGAAAGGAGGCGTGTGTAAACCACTTAAAATCCCTGCATAGCTTTCTGAAGTACCAAAAATCAGTTAAAAGAAAACAACAAAGCCTACAATCCATTCCATTTATTTGACCCTCCCCTAAACTGGAGGGGGGGTGGCGCTTTCAGCAATCAGTGATTCATGCTTCTGTGTGCATTAGGTCCGGGTGAGTCTGGTGACCAGACAATGTATGAGACGGTAAAACCCACACCAGACCGAGGGTCATTGAAAGACCATCAATACGTCTAACATCGTTCTAGGGCACTGCATTTACACTCTCGTGATATTTGGTGAAAAGGCGAGTTGTTTGCCAGCTGACCTTCGTGTACACCATAAATTTGGAGTCCTGTGATTGACGCTCTTCAGAATAAAGGTTAATAGTAGGGAAGGAAGAAGGATGTTTTTTAGAAAAGTGGAAAGTGCAAAGTGCAAAGAGCTTCTCCATAAGCAATTCCACCCCCAGTTCTTTCTCCGGCTCCCCCTTCAATAGATGTTCACACACAAAGTGCCATCAGCTAGAGCAGCCAGGCCCGCAGCGTCCCGGGAGAAAGCAGACTGATAACACAGACACCATGAATCACTCAAACGTACGGGGCTGCTGCAAAGGGACAGCCTGCAGCTTCGGTAGAGGAAAAAGGGAAAAGACCCAAGGTTTCCTCACCTTCGAGTTTGTGTTTTTACAAAAGCGTCTAGCACAGGAGTTCTCAACCTGTGGGTCTCGACCTCTTTGGGGATCGAACAACCTTTTCACAGGAGTCATGCAATTCATGATGGTAGCAGAATGACAGTGATGAAGGAGCAATGAAAATAATGTCATGGTTGGGGGGGTCACCACCACACGAGGAACTGTATGAAAGGGTCGTGGTGTGAGGAAGGTTGAGAACCCCTGGTCTAGCAGAAGGAACCGTGATGTGTCTGCTGAAAAGGTAAGGGTCCCCTGCCCAAGAGGAAGACTTAGGAACGTGGCCGGCAATGTTACTGAACTTAGCTGTTGCTAGGGGTTGTACGAGACAATTAGTTTAGGGGGTTTGTACGTGACTCCTAACCACTGTTGTTTAAGGAAGTGAAGCCCGAATGCTCCTTAGAGGCGAGGATGCCAGGCATGGAATCAGTCAGGAAGGACCAATCCCTGGAGAAGGCTATCATGCTTGGTCAATTAAAAAGCAAAGAAGAGGAAGACCCTGGACCAGATGGATTGACGCATCGGCTGCCGCAATGGGCTCAGCTATGAGCATCGTTATGAGGCTGGTGCAGGAGCAGGTCCTATTTCTTTCTCATGCACAGAGGGGTGTTCTGGTGGTACACAACGCTAACCTAAGAGCAAACCCACCCAGCAATCACACACACACACACACACACACACACACACACACACACACACACACACAGCCTGACAATCTGCGATCACAAAGATTACAGCCCAGGAGATCCCAGGGAACCCTCTACTCTGCGGTACATGGAGTGGCCATGGGTCCCAGACAACTAACTAAGCAATGGGTTTGAGTTGTTTTGCACGTCCCTCCCCCGAGCAAGTGCCGCTTTGTCATAAGACAAGCCTTCTTTGCTCCCCACTTTGTGTCCTGATTTAGTAGATACCCCAGTCCTTAACAATAAGGCAAGATGATATGCCTACATTATCATACACACATGATTTGAATTTAAGTGCAAATGCCGTGTTTGGAATGTAAGGGCATGATTATGTGTGTGTGTGTGTGTGTGTGTGTGTGTGTGGTGATAATTCCTTTTAGAAGAATGAATACCAGACTAGTCCCAGGAGGCAGGAATGAATGATGTCCCAAATGTCCAACTCTTCCAGGATGCTCTTCTGCTCCATGCCCGCCCCCCACCTCCCCGGCTCCTCCCTTGAGTCTGTTCCCTCGTGTCCCTGGGTTCTACAATTCACTGCAATGTCCCACAGAAACTCACAAAACTTTGAGGAAATCTCTTATATAGAGGTGGGTGCTATTCAGTCCAAATATGAAGGTCGGGCAGAGGTGAGCCAAATGCAGGGTCCAGATCCCAGAAGCCAAAAAGGCCCCAAGGCCACATCAGGTCCTCTTGTTTCTCCCAACACTCAGACAGGGCATAGAGGTCTGGCTCTCCAGGTGAGGTGGTGTGTGTGTGTGTGTGTGTGTACTACATGCTGGTCCCAGTGTGTGTGTGTGTGTGTGTGTGTGCGCGCGCTACATGGTGGTCCCAGTATGTATCCTAGGAAACTAGGGATGGGGCCCTCCATGAATCAGAATCTACTTGATGACAATGACTGTGTGAACCCAGTCACACCTTTGGTTTTCTGGGATATATACTGGGACCACCATGCAGTTCTCATGCACACATTGCTCACCTGGAGAACCAGCCCTCACCTGGAGAGCCAGACTGAGCTTTGGAGTTTTAAAGATGTCATCAAGGAAACAAAGGGGTCAGGCCCTAATCCCACCCCATTCCTGTCCATTAGTAGAGAATGTCCTTCAAAGTAGGAGTCTAGCCACAGGCTCTAAGTCCAGAATTACAATACACATCAGGCATTATGGCTAGAAGGGCCATATTAACTGATGATAACTCAGGATATATTCAGGTTTCGGAAGGATTGGTGCAAGGGATGAAGGCCTGAAACGATGCTGAAAGATAAAATGCATCTCAGTGTGAAATCGCTCATAAATGTGGAAACAACTAAGCCCAATGAAAGGCAGGATGTAAATCATAAGATGTACAGCTTTCAGATGCTTTTATGTGGTCCTGTAATTCACAGACATCTTTGTCCCCCAAATAACAACACAAGGGTCTCTTGCCAAGAACACAAACGATAACTCTGCCAGAGTCTTTTCTTTAAATCCCGTTTCTTTCCCCCAAATTCCACCATCTGGTAACAGATTTTGTTTTTATACCATTCTCTTTGAAGCGTTCAAATGACTAAGACATTTTGGGGTCTAAATATACCACCAGATGTCTCAGCTATACCTCTGAACTGTGGCTCTGCTTCCTCCTGTGGTGTTCTGAGCCTGGCCCTGGACAGCTTTCTTCCTTAGAAAGCCATTTGCTCCACTGCTCGAACAAGGCTAAGATTCCAAGTGCTTAGCTGCGAGCCAATCTCCCTCCCCTTAAAACCTGCTGCCTCCTGCCCTGTGCACTAGGAATCCAGGGTCAACACCTTCTAACCTGCACGTACGAATTATGTTCATGTCTCTGTCTCAGTGTCCTGCCAACGAAGCCGCCTTGCTCCCAGTCACCTGCCTAGAAATGTTCCCCGCAATGCTTTCTAGCTGCTGTCCCCTCAAGTCTGGACCCCAGGTGTCAGAGGGAAGTGCTCCACAGGGTTTCCCTGAGGTCGGTCGCTAGGCCTGTCTGTCCAGGGGTCGCCCAGTACATCCAGATGCACCGCCCAAGAACCCAAAGTTGATTGTGGTGACGATTGCACAACCCTTCTTAGCAGGATTGCATGATTGTGATGTGTTAATTATAGCTCAATAAAACTAGTTCCAAAAAATAATAGAGGGGTGGGGCACACCAAACCCCTGCTGACAAGTCCATAACAACTCATGGTACCCCCAAGTGTTTGAGAGTAGAACTGCCCTTCATAGGATTTTGAAAGGCGAAGCCCTTTCAGAACTAGATCACCAGGCCTTTCTTCCGAGTTACTCTGGGTGGATCTGTCCACCACTTCAATTAGTAGCATTTCAGTTACTAGCCTGCCACTTAACCACTTATGCTCTGGGAAGTCCACCAGCAATGCTCAAAATATATCTCTCAAACTTGATGCCACAGAGTTAATTGCCACTGATAGCGAGCCTATATATAGGATAGACTAGAACTGCTTTGGGGTTTTCAGTCTGTACATCTTTACCGGAGCAGGAGGCCTCATTTCCTCCCTGGGAGCAGCTGGTTGGCTCCAACTGCTGACCTCGTGTTTAGCAGCCCGAGTAACCCACTATGTCACCCAGGATACTTGCAGTAATGCTCCTCCCCAAAGAAACTCACTGCCGTGGAGTCAGTGCTGACTCCCAGCTGCCCCATAGGACGAGGTGGAACTGCACCACCACCACCACCCCTGGGCTACTAAGGCTGTAGGCCTCATCTAGTTCCCACAGAGAAGCTGGTGGGGTTGAACTGCTGACTTGTGGTGAGCCGTTCAGCACGTCACTCACTACATCATCAAGGCTCCTGCTCCAGTATTCAAATTCCAAACTCACTGCCATTGCGTGATTCCAACTCAAAGCGACCCCATAGGACAGGGCAGAGCTGGCCCTGTGAGTTCAGAGACTGTACCTACTTACAAGAGTAGGAGTGGCTGGTGGTTTCGAACTGCTGGCCTTGCAGTTAGCAGCCCAATGTGAAACCACTAGGCCAGCAGGACCCCTGCAGTAATGCCCGATACCTTGAATTACCCAATAAAAGCATGCTTGTTAAACTCACACAAACAGAAGATCACAGCTCTCTTCTTCCATCTACAGCCTGGTGTAGACGTCTACGGCAAGTCACTAATCTCTGTAAACTTCCATTTTTCTTCTGTCAAGCTGAGTTAATAACAATAAAACCTAAGCTCAGGCTTGCTGAGAAGATTAATCATAAATTATTCAGCAAGCTTTTATGCCAAGGCTGAAGTCGTTTGACTTGCACTGAACCCCCTAATCTTTCTGCAGGCTCCTGGCTACCCTTAATATTATATTTACCAGTCCTTGAATATGTCTTCAGTTCCTTTAGTTTGAAATCTGTGGAGTGTATTATTCCTTTTTTGGTTTTCTGACTCAAGGTCTTTGCACATTTTATTATAAATTGAACTTCGTCTTCTTGAGCCACCCTTTGAAAACGTCTCTTCGGCGCTCTATGCCATCAGCCCATCTTTTCACATTGGCTACTCTCCGTGTAAGAGCAAGTTTCCGAGTCTCTTTGGAAACAGGAGTTTACCTGAGGTCTGACTTCCAGTGAGCAGTTCTTCTCTAATAGGAGAGCATGTTGCGACCCATCACTCACCTTTCACAACCCTTACATTTGTGAGCATAGAGGACAAAGATAGGCAGTGTCATCGAATTTGAAAGGAAGATATTACACTTGGGAACCTGGGTAGCTTTGAATGTACAGGTGGGAAGAGCTGGACAGGACTTGACCTAGATCTCCTGCATTCTTTCCACCATTCTTCACCCCCAGTGACAAACACGGTTTCCTTTTGCTTAGAAAGGATTACTTATACTTTGGGAAGCCTGCAGTCTCCATTTCTTAAACTGTTTTAAAAACCACAGAGGAGGCACAGTGATCATGCTTCTTTAGAGATGGAATTAACTAAGGAGAAGGAGTCATATGGTAATGTTAGGATTTCACTGAATAAACGCTGACTCCTTGGAACTTCTTCTGATGACTCAGAGAGAAAGGTTTGAATGCCACATTATTTTTTATATAATATAAAATTTAATTTTACTCTAAAAGTAAGACAGTTTTCTTAAAGAACAATGAGAAAACAAAAAGTACAAGTCACAAGAAGCTATAAAAATAATTACATTAAGCCATAGCCACTCCATCCAAATAAAGCCTAATTGACACTTTGGTATGGTTTATTTTCTATCTTAAAAAAAAATGCTTAAAATATTTAAAAATGTTTGTCGTTGTTTAGAATATATACTTTCTTTGAGTTATGCAACTATTCCCATTCTCCTTTTTCTTCCTCCATTAACATAAACTTATGGCCCCACAAAAGTTGCCTAATCCAATCTTCTGAGTTGCTGTTATCAGTTTGATCAAACTGTTTGATCCATCCCCTATCGATGGATCTGAAAAGATTATAATGCTCAAGATTAACTACTTTTTTAATACAAGAATTTCAATTTCTACAATTTTAATTGTATATTGTATACTACAGAGTAGATGTCAAAAGAGAGTCTGAAACCTGTTCTTGAACTTAAAGTAGCTGAAGCAAATGGAAGAAATAATGACGCAAAAGAGGCAGGCAGAAAATTTCAAAGGAAACTTCAAGAAGACAACATACAGCATTGTAATGAAGTAAGCAAAGACCTGAAATTGGAAACGCAAAAGGGAAGCATGCATTCAGCATATCCCAAGCTGAAAGAACAGAAGAAAAAATTCAAGCCTCCAGCTGCAATATTGAAGGGTACCATGGGCGAAATATTGACTGGTGCAGAAATCATCAAAAGAAGATGGAAGACCGTCACTGTACCAAAAAGTATTGGTCGTCATCCAACCATTTAAAGAAACAGTGTATGATCAAGAACCAATGGTCGTGAAGGAAGAAGTCTAAGTTGCACAACGGCAATTATAAAAAAATGAAGGTCCAGGAATTGGATACCGATCAAAATGTTTCAACAAATAGATGCAGGACTAGAAGCATTCACTCATCTATGCTAAGAAATCTGGAAGAGCTACCAGGTCAGCAGATTAGAAGAGATCCATATTTGTGCCCATGCCAAGGAAAGATGAACCAACAGAATGCAAAAATTATTGACCTATTTCATTAATATCACATGCGAGTAAAATTTTTCAAAGATAACTTTTTGTAATGTAGCAGTACATTGACAGGGAGCTTGCAGAAATTCAAGCTGGATTCAGAAAAGGGCATGGAATGAGGGATATCTGTGCTGATGTCTGAAGGATGTTGGCTGAAAACAAAGAAAACCAGAAAGATATTTGTTTGTATTCCATTGACTATTCAAAGGCATTTGATCATACCAAACTATGAATAACATTGCGAAGATTGGGAATTTCAGAACACTTCTTTTACTCATGCAGAACTTGTACACAAGAAGCAATTATTATCAAACAGAATAAGGAAAGAATACATGGGTTAAGATCAGGAAAGGTGTGTACCAGGTGGTATTCTTTCATGATATTATTCAATGTATGTTGAGTAAACAATCTGAGAAGCTGGGCTATAAGACGAAGAACATGATATCAAGCTTGGAGGAAGACTCATTAGCAACCTTTGATACACAGATGGCACAAGCTTGCTTGCTGAAAACCAAGAGGACTTGAAATATTGCGGCTAGAGATCAAAGATTGAAGCTTCGGTATGGATCACCACTCAGTGTAAAGAAAATCAAAATCCTCACAACTGGACAACTAGACAACATCGTTGTAAATGCAGAAAATATTGAAGTTTCCAAGGGTCCTCTTTTACTTACATCCATAATCAATGCTCATAGAAAGAGCAGTCAAGAAATGAAATGGCATACTGCATTGGGTCAATCAGCTATACAAGATGTATTTAAAATGCTAGTGAACAAAAATGGTGCTTTCAGGACTACCGTGAACCTGACTTGAGCCATGGTATTTCCATTTGATAAGCGTCCAGCATGGGAACGGTGGACACTGATAAGAAAGACTGGGAGAACTGACACATTGAACTTAGAGTTTGGCCAAGAACACTGCGAGTCCCATGGACGGCCAGAAGAACAACGAAACTTCTTTGGAAGACAAGCCAGAATGCTCCTTAGCAGTAAAGATGGTGAGACTCTGTCTCACAACTTTGGACACGTGGTCAGGAGAGACTAGCCCTTGAGAGGCATGTCATCGAGAAAAGACGACACCCTCGGTGAGATGCATTGACACAGGGCGGCCACAAGGCCTGGCAACAGTTCTGAGGACTGGGCAGTGTTCCTTCCGCAGTACCTACAGAGCTTGAACAGCACCAAAGAACAACAACTTCAATTCAGGTTTTCCCCCGACTTAACTGTATACATGTTATGCCATGCCTTTCTCAGTCCTGAAAACGATTTACAGTAATGTCAAATGACGTACGATGAAGTCTCTTGTGACTCACACATCTGAGGCCTGAAGGAGGGAAAAATTAGAGGCAACCATGTCTTCTGCTTCTCATGCCAACAAAAGCAGAGCCCTGACTGAGTTCGTCCAGGAAAAGGCCGCTGTTTAACGCTGTCCGTTTTCAGCCAATTACTGTAACAGTGTAATGACATGGCGTGCCTCCTGGAAGCTGCCTTTTCTTACCAAGAGTGAGAAAATTAATATGACAGAAGCACGGAGAGGAGGGATTGCAGTGTTCCTAAAGCCCTGGGCTGACCGTGGAGGGACCAACACTCAAGGAGGTTGATGTTTAGCTGTATGTGAGGAATTCGTTTAAAAGAGCTTCCAGAGGGTAATGTAGGTCAGCCAATTCACATCGGGACTGAATGTCATTACCATCTGACAGATGTTCAGTCCTCGGAATGAAATGAGTTGGTCTCATTCCAGTTTCCAGAGAACAGGTGTGTACCTCACCCAACGGAAGGAGGGCACTCTCTGTTCAGGTTGGCACTAATTAACATCTCTGCTGGCAGGCACAACAGAAAGGTGGAGAGTTCAATGGCTGTGGGAGGAGCAAACTCTACTTTTAGGAAAGGATTTGGTGAATTCAATCACATAAAAGGAGTTACTAAAATCAATGCAGTGCTGCTTGGTATTTTAAATAAGCTACTGCTTTTACTGGAGTAAACTCCCTCAAGTCTGGGAACAATGTGAAGGCTGGTGGTACAGAACCCGTTCTGTTGTGTAGAGACAGGGCCACTCTGGATCCAGCAGACTGAATGGCACCTAACGATACAACGGTGCTTTGATTTGAAAGTTTAAACCAGAGGAAGGAGATTGCCTTAGTTTCCTAGTGCTGCTAAAACAGAAATATCAACAGTGGTGGCTTTTTCAAAAAACCTACCAACCAGAAATTTGTTTTCTCACAGGTTAGGGGTCTGGAGGTGCAAAGTTGGGCCCCCAGCGACCGGGGAAGGCTCTCTTCTCGACTCCTCATCCCAGCCTCCTCCTTCCTCAATCCCTGTTGACATCTCCCATGTGTTTTGATGAGGAGACTTCCAAAATTTGTAGAAATATGGAAAGGAAAGTCCATGGGATTTTCCCACAAACTGGGCAGCACCCTCGTAATTTCCCCGCTTTCTGTTCCTTCCGCCCCGTGTCTGGGCTATACTGTACAGCTCAGCAGGCCCAAGACCCACCCTCCACGGGGAAGCCTTGTCAGCCAAACTAAGAAAACCACATTCTCCATGGATGACAGCCACTGCCACCGAGTCAATTCCTACTCACAGCGACTCCACAGAACCGCTCCTTAGAGTTTCCAGGACTGTCACTGTTTAAGGGAGCAGACAACCTCCCCTTTCTCCATTGGAGTTGCAGGTGGGTTTGAACTGCCAACCATGCAGGTAGCAGCCCAATGCCTAGTCCATAGCACCCCAAGGGGTCCTATCCACAGGTTTAGAGGTTGGGATTCTAACTCATAAGAGGGATGGTCTAGCCATAACAAATACATACAGCGACCGTTCAGGGACTCTGCGGTTGCTGCTGTTAGGTGCCATCAAGTTGGTTCTGAATGAGAACAACCCTGTGGGCAACAACTTCTGAGGGGTTAGCCACTGGAACCTTAGGACTAGCAGAGGAACATGGTCAGACACTGGGTGGAAAGCTGAGTGGAAGGGGCTGAGTTCGCGCGGGGGTGGGGCTGGGGTGTTCATCACAACTCTGGGACATGCTTCTCCTGGGTGACTCCACCAACCCGTGGGATCTTCCCTGTTCTGCCGTGCCCCAGGTCCCGTGAGGATGCATCGAGTCTGATGCCGATGCTGAGAAAGCGCTGCAGTGGGCGAATTCCAAACCTGGAAGAGTATTTTAGGGTATCTCCTCGACCCTCAAGATGAAGTGGAAAGCTTTGTGTGGAATTAATGTCACCAGGAAAGCAAACGGCAATCAGTTCCACTTCTGCTCAAGCCCAAAGCATCAAAAGCCCTTCTTCAAGACACTAACTAGGAGAAGGTTCAGAAGAGACAGCAGCCTTTACCCACTCTTCCCGGCTGTTTGGCAGAAGTGCGTTTGCCTACTTTGGCTCAGCATCACACGGGAGTGACACCGGGACAAGTTCACCAGGCGGGGTTTTGCTCTCCATCTGAATGATGTTTCATGTCTGGTGGAGAAGACACTTTGCTTCTAAGATTCTCAGCTCTCAAAGATGAACTCCGGGACCTCACTCGATTTGTCACAGGTGAATGCAGCAAGCCACCAGGCAGCAGTTCCAGTGGAATCCACAAGGCACTGGGGTCTCAGAGGCTGGAGATGGTAATAGCAGTTTAAACAACAACAAGTCACCAGAGGATCGTAAATCATATCATCCGAAGTTGAGGGAGGGATTACAATCAGAGCCTAAATGGTGCAGATCTGGTTTGCAGAAGGCTATGGAGGACAGTGGGAGCCCAAGATACATTTGTGGGCACTCCCTAGGCTTCCGGTGAACGCCCCCATGCACTATTGAGGGATGGGAGGATAGTGGTTACTCAACAGAGTGCACTTCAGAGATGAGTATAGAAGATCAAAGGCAAAAATCTGACTTAAACAGTTAAAACCTTGTCGGTTGATCCCCACCCTCTGATTCATGCTGGACCTGATTTGGATTTTGACATTCTCTGTATTTTTCTTTTGTTTTGTTTTTGTTTGTTCATATGAGGATGTCATTGGGGTCACCCTCATGAAGTTGTGTTATGTTTTTCTGTGTTTTGGTACATGAAACCCAGGACTGATGAACTTATACGGACAGCAAATAGAATAAGGGTTTGAGGGCAGCGGGTAGTGGTGGGGGAAGGGTAAAAGGGTGGCAATGTCAAGGAGTCCACTTAGAAAAAGAACTTTTGGAAACAGACTGTAGTAGCAATTGCACAATTCTGATGGACGTGATTGAACTATGGAATGATATGATGTATTAAGTACCAATTAATAATGACTTTAAAAAATAGAACAAAACATTGCGGTTGAGTTGATTGTGACTCCCGGTGGTCCTTGTGCGTCTGAGCAGGACTGTGCCCCGTAAGGTGGCTGATTTCTCAGAAGTCGATCGAGCACCAGGCCTTTCTTCCTAGGTGGACTAGAAGTTCAACCTCTCAGTTAGCAGCTGAGCACCTAGCCATTCACATCCTCCAACCATGTCTCAACGGCTATTCACTGTTGTTATAGGAATCCCCAGATGCCACTTCAACTTCAGTTTGTATTTTGGAGTGAGATGAATACGGTTTGCTATCAGGTATAATTAATGAAATCCACAGAATAGTTTACTGGACATTGTTCATTAATAATTCCCAAGGACAACCTGAGGTCTGCCTTTGGCAGTTTACAATGCACATTTTTAAGTGGACAGGCATGCGTTTCTTCCACAAGAAGGTAAGATGTGACATTGCGAGCGAGCGCTAGACGCACAGGCGCACCAGGGAAACTCCGGACAGGTGGGACTCCCCTGCGGATGCAGGAGCCTTTGGGGGGTGGAGAGGTGTGCAACATGTTACCTTGAGATACTGCCACAGATGACGGAGCATGGCTCGGCGTTGTGCAAGTACCGAATGGCTCTGCATGTTCCGATTAATATCCCAGTTCGAACGTGCCAGGAGAGGGGGGTCGTCTGACCCTAAAGAGAGAGCAGCAGTTGGATTGGTGGCCTTTTCTAAGTTAAAACTTGCCTCTTGCATTCACTAGGCAGAAGTGTGTGCCAGACTATCCAGTTAGTGTAGCGAATCAACACTTCATTGTGCCACAACCCACTTTTTAATTCAAGGTAGAGTCTCTGCTCATTCCAGGAATGGCTCTAGGTCAGTTTAGAGACAAGAGAAATATCAAATAATTTAATATCTGGTTGATTAAAACATGGATAGGGAGGTAACCACGTTGAAATGTTTGTTAAATATGATTTTTAGATTACTTGTGGCCCAAGAGTGTGGGTCATAGAGGATAGCGAGTTTTTATTTGCATCCTATCAGAAACAATCTATTCAGAATTGACGTTTAAACTTAGCCTTCAAAAACATCCTCTCAAGGCTGACCATCTACAACGTCAACTATTTGGAGACGAGAAGAACCAGACGTTGTCCAGCTCCTACCACTGACTGATCTGACCAGTCACAAGAGATGGTCCCAGATAGAATAGGAGAAAAATGTAGAACAAAATTAAAAGTCTTTGAAAAGCCCAGACTAACCGGATCACCTGAGAACAGAGGTCCCTGACACAGTCACCTGAAGATACCTGTAACTCTTGAACCAAAGCTATCCCCTGAGATTACCTTTTAGTGAAATAACTGAGTGACCCACAAAATAAAGGCTATTACCTATTGGATGCATGTGTACCAAAAATCCATCTGTATGAGACCCACAGGTCAACACTGAATCCAAAGCAAAGATGAGAAGGGAAGGGGGAAGGGAAACGAGAGTACTGGAAATGGAACAAACTGAACATCATTAAAGAGAAGGCGACACATTATGAAAAATGTAGCTAATGTCAATGATGACTTGGTGTAGAAATTGCCAAATGGGAACCTGGCTTGCTGGGTAAACTTTCACCAAAAACATACCATAAAAAAAATTTTTTTAAGTAAGAAAGTGTGGAACTCTTCAATGCCCTGATCGCTCTCATCTTTATAACGAGCCCTGACGGGTCTGTTGGGTCAGTGTTGGGCTGCTAACCACAAAGGTCAGCAGTTCAAGGTCACCAGCCACTCTTCGGGAGAAAAGATGAGGCTATCTGCAACGATATACAGCCACACAAGCCCTGTGCTGGGTTTCTGTGAGTTGGACGTTATCCTATGTGTGTGTGTGTGTGTGTGTGGTGGGGGGGATCACATGTATGTTGAGAACAGTTATATAAATAAAAAGTATCTGAGAAATAAGAGTCATGATGGAAACGCATACTGAGTACTACCATCATTGCCACTCACAGCAGCCTCCCTGTAGGACCACGTGGAACTGCTCTTTAGGGTTTCCAAGACTTTAAATCTCTTTATACATTTTAGTAAATCATTTGATTGGGGCTCTTACAGCTCTTATAACAATCCATACGTCAGTTGTATCAGGCACATTTGTACATATGTTGCCATCATCATTTCCAAAACATTTTCTTTCTGCTTGAGCTTTTGGTATCAGCTCTTCTTTCCCCACCCCCTCTCCCCCCCACTCTCACCCTCGTGAACCCTTCATAATTTATAAATTATTTTTATTTTCATAGCTTACACCATCTGCGGTCTCCCTCCATCCATGTTTCCGTTGTTCATCCCCCTGGCAGTGTGTGTGTGTGTGTGTGTGTGTGTGTGTGTGTGTGTGTGTGTGATGTTGATCATTATGATCAGTCTGCCCCCCCCCCCCAACCTTGCCCCTACTCTCATGGTATCGCTACTTTCATTATTGGTCCTGAGGGGTTTATCTGTCCTGGATTGTGTGTGCCGAGAGCTCTTATCTATATCAGTGTACATCCTGTGGTCTAGCCGGATTTGTAGGATAGAACTGGGGTAATGATAGTGAGGGGAAGGAAGCATTAAGGAACTAGAGGAAAGTTGTATATTTTGTTGGTACTATACTGCACCCTGACTGGCTTATCCCTTTCTTGTGACCCTTCTATGAGGGGATGTCCAATTGTCTACAGATGGGCTTTGTGTCTCCATTCTGAGCCCCTGGTTCACATCAAAATTGTTTGTTTTGGGTCTTCTGATGCCTGATACCTGATCCTGTCAATACCTCGTGATCACACAGGTTGATGTGCCTCTTCCATGTGAGCTTTATTGCTTCCCTGCTAGATGGCCACTTATTTAACTTCAAACCTTTAAGACCCCAGATGCTGTAACTTGAAATAGCCTGGCACCAACAGCTTTCTTCAACACATGAGCTTATGCATCCATTTGTCTTCAGTGATCATGTCGGAAAGGTGAGCACCACAGAATTCCAGGTTGTTAGAACAAAGTGTTCTTGGGTTGAGGGAGGACTTGAGTAGAGGCCCAATGTCTGTCTGCTATCTTAATACCTAACCTATAAATATATGTACATAGACCTATAACGCTATCATTATATATTAATATATTTACATCTGTGCATGCCTATGTTTATACCTCTATAAATGTCATTTGCCTCCGAGTTCTGTCTTCTATTTCCTTTTAATTTCTTCCTGTCCCACTATTGTGTTCAACCTTCATTTGGCTTTCTGTACTTTCGGATACATTATATTTGATTGAACCCCACCAGGCATTCTATGCCCTCTTGGCCATTGGTTTTAGATCTCTTGTTGTTCCCATGTCCCTGGGTTTGTTTTGCTCCCTCCTCATTTTCCTCCACCTCCTCCTCTCCCCTGACCCCCAGAACCCAAGCCTTGGTCCCATTGTTTTCTCCTCGGGATTGTTTATACTGACTATCTTATATAGGTAGACATGAAAAAAATGAATGTTTATAATGAATGTTTTCTGATCGGCTCTGATGCAGTACCAAGCCCTGCCCGTCC
>NW_022103898.1:66782831-66790075 GCF_000313985.2 Echinops telfairi
CCTTGCTGCTCTGTTGCTCTCTGTTCATGTTGCACCCTGGTGTGTGTGTGTTGGGGGTGGGCCAGTCAGACTGGGCACAATCCCGCACTGTATCTCTGGTGCTGCCCCCCGTAATAGTACTATGAGTCAGTAAAGGGACATCATGTAAGACTTTAAATCTCTAAGGGAGCAAACAGCCTCATCTTTCTTCTGAGAAGCAGCTGGTACATTTGAACCACTGACATTGAAGGTAGCAGCTAACATTTAGCTCACTGAGCCACCAGAGCTCCTTACAAAATCACTAGACAGTTGAATCAATAATGAGTAAGGATTAGCAAATTTCTGACAATAACTCAGATGTTTATGCAGCTATTTAAGAGTAAGAAATTAATTCATAGAGAAGTGCTCTACATCCTTGGGCTCTCAAGGGTGTAGCAGACCTTTGGCCATCCCTTCATAGCAACACACCTTGGCCTCTCAGCAGCTCCCGGGGTCTACAGAAGGTCAGAGAACCAGGTAGAATAACAGGTAGGACTTACCACACACTGCAATCTGTCAAAAAGTGATCCATTTCCCATATACGGATAAACCAGGCAGGACTTCTCGGTCTCTGTAAAATATGCAGCCAACTCCAATATGTTTGGATGATGAAACCTTGAAACAAAAGATACTTAAGTCCATACGGTTATTTATGCAAACAGGACGTGAACCATGCTCTGGCAGGGGGTGGGCAGGAAGGAATGGGGAAGGAGTCAAAAGTAGGATATAAATTTGGCCAAGCAAGAAGTGATTTCGTTGGATCCATTAAATGCAACTACACTTTCCAAATTGATCTACTGTGTTTTAAACTTACTAAGTAGTCTTTTCAATTGGTTGTGGTCATGGAAATAGAAAGAAAATACACAAATGTAAAGCAGAAATTTTAAGAAAATGAAAAATGTTTAAATTTGTGGTGTTGATGTCAAAATAAAAATAGACAACACTCCTTGATATTCACCTATTTTATCATGACTAAACACAACTAGGCTTGTTTATAAAATAAATTAATATATTAAAGGTAATGCAACTGAAATCATTCACTGCTTTAGATGTGCATGGGTACGTAAATTAACCCAAAATGAAGGACTGTTTTCATTCAGCAAACATTTATCGAGCACTACTATATCACATAGTGATTTGGCGTAATAGGTTATGTGTTGGGCTGCTAACATCAAGGTCAGCAGTTCGAAACCACCAGTTTCTCCAAGGAAGAAAGATGATATTTTCTAATCCCATAACAAGTTATAGTCTCGGAATCCCACGGGGGCGGTTATACCTTGCCTTATAGGGTTGCCATGCGTCAGAATTGACTTGAGGGCAGTTTGAATAGAAATTGTAAAACCAAGTACCACTAATTTCAAATCACAGATACCTGTGTCACCATGGCACACAGCCTCAGGTTCCTTCCTAAGGATCATTTACTACTGGGTTATTATCCAAGACTCTGGATTGAAAGCCCTTGGAAGGAGAAGGGAATTGTCCCTTAGACTTGCTGTCTGGGCAAAAGAGATCAGGTTTCTTGGAAGAAGTAACATCTAAGCAGGGCCTGAAGTGTGAGTGTTTTTTGTTTAATATTAAGAGATTAGCTTAAGCCCTATGTCTTAATATTGCCAGCTCATTAGAATCTGGCTTCTGATGCTTTTTATCCCTCCTTTCTCAGGGGAAGGGAAAGGAGCTAATGATTTTTGGAGATCTGGTGCTTGTTGAAGATTTACCTTTCATTTAATTTTCATAAGGACCTTGGGAAGTAGGATTCTTGACAGCTGAGCAAACAATCTCAGAAAATTAAATAGCGCTTCCAGATTCACACAGCCAATAGGACAAGAGCAGAAATTCAAACCCGGATTTGTCTGTCCCTCGTGCAAGCTGGCTCTGAGACCACATTCAGCCCCCAGGGGGCACTCAAGGGCATTTGTGGAATTGATTTTGAAAAGCCTCAGCTCTTGCTGACCTTCGGGTCTATATCATCTAAAATCCTGTTGATTTCAAAGCGGGTAGAAAGAGGTGGCTACGGGTAGAAAGAGGTGGCTACGAGGGTGAGTCTACAGGCTCAAGGCCCACAGCCTGTCTTGATGCCATGTCCACATTCCATGCCTTCTTCACTCAAGAAGCCATGTTTCCGCTTGATCCGTAGAATGTATGGTTTTGATTAGTCATCATATTTCAAAATAAATAATCAGTCCTTTCTGCTCTGTGGGCAAGAGCTCAGTTCACCCACCTCTGTGGTCTTCCATCTACTGCTCTCCAAAGATTTCCTTCTCTTTGAATCATCTTATCGTAGGGGACCAGGCCGGCAGTGATATAGATCAGCTGTTCAGACGACCAAATACAACTGCTCAATTCCTTTTCGGCCCAATGGCTTTCATTTTCTAGATGTGGTCTGAGCCATCAGAGGCCCTGGGGTCTGATACACACAGTCTCCTGGGTGTTTTTGACCTTTTTTACAAAGGTTGTGTGTGAGTGTGTTTATAGGAAAGCACTAAAGAAACCAGTTAAGGACATATTTCAAACCCTAAAAAGAAACCCAACTTTATTTTAATATGCCTAAGCACACCCAAGACACAGAAGGTGTTCAAGAACTAATTGTTGAATGGAACTAAGTTCACAGTATCTGTGAATTTCACATTTTATATTTCATGGTTGCTTCATGGGCCCTTTAGTCTTGCTAGCAAGATAACTAATAATGACACTCCAGGAATATTCAATACCCCAAAGCTGTCAGTTCTCCCTAAATTAATTTATAAAGTTAATACAGTTCCATTTAAGAAAAACAACAGAACTTTTTTTTACCTAGTCAGACTATTTTTGTTCCTATAGAAAATAACTTATCAATAAAAAAAAGAAAGAAAGAAAATAACTTATCAGAATAAATCCAAGTGGATGAGATATTTCAGTGTAAATAAAATGAAACCATAAAAGAACTAGGAAAAAAACGGGTGACTTATTTTATAACTTCCTTGGGGGGTGAGGTCTTTTTTTTAAAAATTTTTTTTGGGTGAGGTCTTTTAAACTATAAAATAGATTAGATATTAAAATGTAAAAAATGAAACCATAAAGGTACTAGAGGAAAAGAAAGCATGGGTGGATTATTTTATAACCTCCTAGTGGAGAAGGCCTTTAAAACTAGGATATAAAACCCAGAAAAGGAGGAATAGATAAATTTGACTATATCAAAACCATTTCTATGTGGCAGAAACTAGAATTAGCAAAGATAAAATGACTATCTCATAAAAAGTTATTTGTACCTCATAATATAAAAAATAGGGATAACTCTCTCGAATATATAAAATTCCAATATGCTAAAAAGCAACACCCTAAAACAAGCTGAGGGGCAAAGGATATTTTCAGATAATTTATAGAAAAGGAAATGCATCTCTTAAATGTATGAAAAGATTATTAAGCTCACTGATAATAGAAAAATTAATCTAAATTGCACGGAGAAATTATTTTTATATAGCAGAATGGCAAAAGTTAAAAGGTTGGCAAGAAGGTGGAGAACTAAGCACTCTCATATAGTACTGATATAAGTGTAAGTTAGTATAACTTGTGTTTGACTGATAATATGTCATGCACATAACATAACTATAACTTTATTTATGGTAATGTGTCCTGCATACATACAAATGTACACAAAATACCATATACATAACAATAATATCTACAAGAGCAAGGTTTTCTCATTTGTAGCATTACTGTTTGAAGAGTCAAGAAATTTTCTTTTTGTTTTTTTAGCCATATTTTTATATTTTTTTATTAATAGTATTTTACTGCATAGCATATCATCATCACATGAATGATTTTATACTTATAAAATTTTATATATGTAAAATACATATATATTTATATACCAAATCACTTTAAAATTGCTTTTATTACCTGCAAGTGAAACATATAAAAATAATTCTTTCCAATCCAACCACACAAGTTTAGTTGAGTAAATTTAGTCCAGCGTAGTAAAATAAGCAAAGTGAACCAGGTGTGCATGTGCATGCTACCTCTTCTGTGAAAATAAGAAACCAAAGTACATATTTCCTTGTGGGATGATATTCAGGAAACTGATTACATTGACAAAATCAGCTGGGTCAGTGGATGATCACAGTGGGAGAAAATGATTTCTCAGTTTACCCTTGTATACTTTGGAAAAGTCTGACTCCATTATTTATTTGTAAGCAAATAACAAAGCTGAGATGTAAAAATACTCTATTACAATTCTGGTGGTAGTTCCCCACGGACTAAATGGCATTGCACTGGATTGAATTATATCCTGGAAAACGTGTGTTGTAAATCCCAACTTCCAGGACAGTGGTTATAACCCCATTTGGGAATGGATTGTCTGTGTTATGCTAATGAGGCCAGACTAGCTGAGTGTGTACTTGGTGTCGATCTTTTTAAGACATTAAAGAGAACAAATGCAAGCTAGCCAGAGAGGTGGAGTAAGAGAGATGCCAACACACAGAGCTCTCTAAGGAACCAGGAACCAGATGGTACGCAGACAAGGACCTTCCTCCAGAGCCAACACAGAGAGAAACCGTTCCTCTAGAGCTGCACCCTGAATCCACACTCCGCACTGCCTGAACTGTAAGAAAAACGAGTACTTGTTTGTTCAAGCCATCCACTTGGGGTCTTTCTGCTATTACAGCAAGAAACCATTCGGGCAGAGTTTTGTACTGAAGAAGGGGGGGGGGCGGCGATGCTCTATATACATACCTACAGTGTGGAAGCAGTTTTAGAATTAGGTAATGAGTAGAGGTTGGAGGAGTTTTAGGGTACCTAATAGAAAAAAATCTCGAATGTCTTGAAGAAACTGGAGGGAGCATTATGGATGACAAAGGCGACTCTGGGGAGGGTTCAGAGGAAGTGAGAAGAGCAGCACAGGAAACATCTCTCTCGTCTTAGAGAATACATATGCCGCCAGCAACCGAATGCTGCTAGAAATGTGGATTTACATGTGCTTCTCGTGAGGCTTAAAACAAAAAAAAGGTGACCATGTGATTGGATAATGGAGGAAAAGAAATACTTTTTATGCGGTGGCACAGAACTCCTCTAAATTGCACTCAAAGGTTTGGTAGAAGGTGGAACTATAAGTAATGCACTTGGATGTCTGGTGAGGTTGCTAAGCAAAATCTTAACGTGGCCACTCGGTTTCTCCTTGTCACTTCAGTCGAATTCGAGAGGAAAGAGATGGGCTTAGACCAGAACTGTGCAAAATGAAAACAGAACCTAGACTTGGGCACAAACATTCTCGAATGTTCACTAAGGGTGTGGCAGCACAATCTTTGGTTCAAGAGATTAAGCCCGTGACTGATGAATCTAACCAACTACCACAGCAGAAAACCCATAGACTGAAGCGGACAGAAAGAATGAGAGAAAAGACGCTCCCTGCCGTAGATTCCACAGGCAGGAAATAGGTCAAAAGAGCTACCTCTGCAGCCCTTCAAGCACAGGACCCTCCCAGGAGCAGCGGAAGCATGGCCTTCTCAGTCTCCAGGGTGAGGCCATGATCGTCTGGGTCTCAAAGGGTGGGGTCACGGCCTCTTAGGTGTCAAAGAGTTGATCTTTGTGGACTTGATTTCAGAGTGTGTGGCTGACATTAGGTGTGCCAGGGGATGGGGCTGCCACCCACACTGAGAAGGTGAGGCTGCGATGATCAAGGGACAGAATGGGGTCTGCTGGGACCCACAGGGCTTGGGTTCCCATTCACAGGGACTAGGAGAATGGGTTTCCCAAAGCCAAGGGAGCAGAGTGGCCATCCCCGAGGGCCTGAAATGGAGAGCTGCAGCCCACGGTTCCGGGACCTCAATCCAGAAGGTGGAAGTCATGTCCAACCCAGAGTCTGGAGGGCAGAGCTCAAGGCTTGACAGCTAATAAAATGTGTTCTTTGGGGTTCGGGACTTGGTGCCTGAGCTCTCTTCTTTTCCTCCACTTGCTCCCATTTGTGAAGAGAATGCCTACCTTAGGCCTGTCCTACCACTGTACTTAGGAAATGGAGAACTTGTGATCTACAGTTCACAGGTTCATAGACAAAGAGGAGATTTGCTCCAGGATACAATACACCTAAACTTACAACCCATATTTGATTTACATGATTCAGAAGATGATTATTTTGAACTTGATTTAAGTCTTTTGAGGTGCTGTTGATGGTTTGTGTACACTTTGTTCGTGGCATGGACATGAATTTTGGGAGGCCAAAGGGTAGAATGTTATGGATTGAAATGCATCCATCCACGCCCCCCCTAATCCAAATATGTGAGATAATTCAGAACTTCTTTCTGTCTGTACCTGTGGTTATAATCCCATCTGGGAATGGTTTGTCTTTGTTATGTTAAAGAGGCTGGATTAGTATTGGTTGCATCTCTAGTCAATCTTTTGGGAGCGCTAAAAGAGAGGAACACTGATATTAGCAAGAAAGACAGGATAAGATCGATGCCAAGACACATGGGTGTCAAGAACCAGACAGCAGAAGCTGAAGAAACAAGGGTCTTCCTCCAAGTTGACCCAAGAGGAAGGCTTCCCTAGAGCTGGCACTCTGAATTTGGACTTTCAGCCTCCTCAGTGGTGGACATTTCTCCTTGGTAAAGCCACCCACTTGGGTCGTTTTTGGTGAAGTCTCACTAGAGAATGAGGTCGAGTCTATGTCAAGTTGTTCTGGTCCTACCAAAAAGAGGGGTTGGCTCAAAGCTCTCCCTCTCCCCTCCCACTCGGCATATTGGTTTAAAAAACACCTGAAAAGGAACATTTTTCTCTTTGTAAGGGATGATGAGGGGACTCCATAGGGTTAAGGGCCTTTAACGAGGCAAACTGCACAGCTGTAGCTATAAATACATATGAAAATGAAGTCATTTCAATTTATCCCCAAGGACTCTCAGACTCATGAATGAATTCCCAGAAAATAACATGCACATCAAAGCACTCGATTCCTTTGTCTGAAATGCTCTTCCTGAAAAGGGCTATAATGATGAAGCCGTTTCTACACTGGGAGGTCTCTCCGGAAGGGGAGAAGTGGTGAAAGATATACAATCGCAATGTTACAAGGATTATTTTACATTCAACCACGTTAGTCACACATGATTTAACCCACTTCTTTGTGACAGTTTCAAATGTGTTTTAAGGAGCATACTAAAGCAGATGTCAAAAATTTACCCAGTGTTCCAACATCTGACCCACATTTATTAAATGCCAACCATGCCAAGCAAGCACTGCGCTGTAGAGTCAAAGATGAGCAAGGA
>NW_022103898.1:66790588-66793383 GCF_000313985.2 Echinops telfairi
GTGGCAAAATTTCACTAATCTGGCATTTGGGGGTCATTGGGATCTGCAGGCTCAAGTTTACCTTTGCATTCATTTTGAAAGGGCAGGTTTATGGGAAAATATACCCTTGTACTTCAAAGGAGCTGACAGGAATTGTTATCAAATAAACAAGGGATCAAGGCCTACTCTGTACCTGGCACTGTTCCCCATACACTTATGTCACCACCTGTTTCTGAGCCTCAGGTCCCTGACCTCTACCACAAAGAGAAAATGCTCAATTTAAGAGTGTTCTGGAAGGCAGTGGTGGAATTCTTGCCTTCCATGTAGGAGACCCAGTCTGTTTCCTAGCCAGTGTACCTCAGGCACTGCCCCTACACATCTGTCAGGAGAGCCCTGTGTGTTACTATGATGCGGGTTGCAGGGAATTTCTGGACTACACAAGCTACGAAGACCTACTTCTGAAAAACCCTATGTATCACAATGGTCAGATGTGAAACCTCCACTGCTATGTGGCTGAAAAGCATGCTCCTTGGTCCCAGTTATCATTTGCAAGTGTCTGGAGAAGGGAGCATTTTCAGAACCTGATCCGATTCTCAGGACTACTGGAAGAGCAATCCAACAGGGATTTTAGAAGCGGTTTTCCAGGGAAGCCAGGAAGCCAGAAGGAATAAGGCGGGCTAACAAACCATTTTCAAGGGCCATTTGATCAGAATTGACATTTTAAAAGAGCATGGGCCAGTGAGTCAAGAGAGTTCAGTGTTGGTTCCACTCTAACACTAGGTAGTCATGGTTTTTAATCAGTGACTTATTGATCTTGCTAAGGTCATTATTTTCTCCACCTGAAAGTCTCTCTCTCTCTCTCTCTCACACACACACACACACACACACACACACACACACACACACATCAGGAAAGAGTTTATGATAAGGGAGACTTTTTTTACGTTTACGCTAACATAGGAGACCTGGTGACTTAGTGGCTATGTGTTGGGCTGTGATCTCTAAGGTCACCAGTTGGAAACCATCAGTTCACTCCTCGAGAGAAAGGGCTTTCTACTCCCGTAAAGAGTTAGTCTCAGAAACCCATAGAGGCAGTTCTACCCTGTCCTGTAGGGTCACTCCGAGCCAGTATTGACTCGATGGCAGTGAGTATATACAGCATTCTAACATCGACATGCCCAGAGGGTGATCTGTGGAACAAGGAGCGTCAGCCTCACTGGAGCTCATGAGCAATGCTGACTCTCAGGCTCCTCCCCAGACCTGATCAATCTGCACCGTAGGAAGACCCCAACCCCCGGATCATCATCCAGGTGTATATTAGGGTGGAGAAGTGCTTTTACAATACACCCAATATACTCCACCATCTCAGTCCCCCTATGTAGGGTTACTTTTTTAATTTTAATAAATCATTTTATTGGGGGCTCGTACAACTTTCATCACAATCCATACATTCATCCATTGCGTCAAGCACATTTGTACATTTGTTGCCATCATCATTTTCAGAACATTTTCTTACCACCTGAGCCCTTGATATCAGCTCCTCATTTTCCCCTCCCTCCCTCACACTCCCTCCCTCATGAATCCCTGATAATTTATAGATTATTATTATTTTTTCATTTCTTACACTGACTGGTGTCTCCCTCCACCCACTTCTCTGTTGTACAACCCCCTGGGAGGTGATCATTGTGATTGGTTCCCCCCCTCTCCCCTTACCTTACCCTTACCCTTCTGGTATGGCTATTCTCAGGGGTTTATCTGTCCTGGATTCCCTGTGTTTCCAGCTCCTATCTGTACCCATGCCCATACTCTGATCTAGCTAGATTTATTTGTAAGGCAGAGTTGGAGTCATTGTAGTGTGTGGTGGGGAGGCCTTAAAGAACTAGAGGAAAGTTGTATGTTTCATCGGTGCTATACTGCACCCTGACTGGCTCGTCTCCTCCCTGTGACCCTTCTGTGAGGACTGTCCAATTGCCTACAGATGGGCTTTGAGTCTCCACTACGCACTCCCCCACATTCAAAATGATATGATTCTTTTGTTCTGGGTCTTTGATGCCTGATACCTGATCCTATCGACACCTCATGATCACACAGGCTGGTGTGCTTCTTCCATATGGGCTTTGTTGTTTCTCAACTAGATCACCGCTTGTTTATCTTCAAGCCTTTAAGACCTCAGACGCTATATCTTTTGATAGCTGGGCACCATCATCTTTCTTCACCACATTTTCTATGCATCCATTTTGTCTTCAGCAATCGTGTTGGAAAGGTAAGCATTACAGAATACCGAATTATTAGAACAAAGTGTTCTTGTGTTGAGGGAGTACTTAAGTTGAGGCCATCTGTTACTTTAATACTAAACCTATAAATATATGTACCTAGACCTATTTCCCTATAGTTATATATAAATATATTTACATATGTGCATGCCTGTATTTAGACATCTTTGCCTTCTAGCTCTTTCCTCTATTTCCTTTTACATTCCTTTTGTCCCACCATCATGTTCGGCCTTCATTCGGTCTAGTCATTCCTTGCTGCTACATTGCCCTTGATTGAGCCCCACTAGGCCTCCTGTGCCCTTCTCGCCAGTCCTCTTCATTCTCTTGTTCCCTTGTCCCTGGGTTGGTTGAACCCACCCCAGCCCCTCCCTTTCTCCCACCTCCCCTTCTCCTGTGTCTCCTGGAACTGTCGGTCCGTTGTTTTCACCTCCAAATTGTTTATCCAGCCTATCTTATCTAGATAGGTATGCAGAGACATTAATAGGGCAAACCCAGGCAAAACCAAACCAAACAACAAAGACAAAACCAAAAAAACAACAAAAA
>NW_022103898.1:66793483-66794996 GCF_000313985.2 Echinops telfairi
GAACCAATGACCCCAAAAAAGCCTATAAATAGTTCAAGGTCTGTTTGTGGACCTTCAGGAGTGTTTTCCAGTCAAGTCTGATGGGGTTCCACACCCTGGCCCCAAAGTCTATTTTTGGCATTCCCTGAGGACTTCATTGCTCTGGTCCCCTTGCTGTTCTATTGCATGCCCTTAGTTTTGCCTGGGTGTAGTGGGGTCAGATTGGGCATAATTCCCGCACTGTGTCTCCAGTGTTGTCTCCTGGGTCAGTGAGGGATGTTTTGTCTCATGGTGGGGCCAGCCCTATTGTCCTCTCTGTGCATTGGCTGCTCTGAGCAGGAACATCATCCTCAGTGCTCGGTGGGCCAGGATGTGCTCCACTTTCTCTTCCTCCTCCTTCATTTGCTCTGATCAGACATGTCCCTCACCCTGAGCCGTAGCTTCAGCACTGTCCTCTGAAGTGAATTTTTCTGGGGGGAGGAGCGACTGTCCATGTAGTTGGGATTGGGGCCGGCCCCTCACCTATGTAGGGTTATTGATGTTAATGTCTCATTACTGTATTACCAAATTGTCTTTCTGTGGAAGTGGCTTCATTGATTCTTTCCTGATAAACCTTTGTGTGTCCATGTGTCCATATGTGATAGGGACAGGAGAGTGGGTGGACATAAAAGCTGAGGGCAAAAGCCCAACCAAACTTCTATAGATGACCTTAAAGGGGAGTTCCCATAGCATGTGGGAACAGGGATTGTAGCACTTAATACATTACTTCCTGCTTATTGATGCCTATGGCTTAGCAACTAAATTCATTAAACGTCTGTGCTTCACCCAGAAAACGCTTATGGAGAAACGCTTTTGGAGCAGGCACTGGGACCCCAAACGAATCAGATCTCTTCAAAGAACTTCACAACCTGGTCCAGTGGGAAAAGTGGTTGAGAATATCAATACTATGGGATAATGCTACCATGTTGTGCTACCCATGGGAGGTCACCAAGTCAGACTGCAGGGGTCTAGGACAGTCATGGAAATTAGAGTTCTTTGTGACAAGAAGGGATAAGGAGCTTAAGGCAATGACATTTCACCCAGAAGCCAGACGCCTAGAGAGAATCACCCCTCTGACCCCCCAGGGAGTGTGGAGAAGGGGTAGGAGCAGAGAGAAGAGAAAAATGGATACAGCTTTGGGGGAGGTTTCCTTGAAACTCAGCCATAAGGGAGTGCACAGATAGGGTCAGGGACACTGTGACCCTCAGAAACAGGCTTCAGTTGGCCACCTCTATAGGAACTGCCTTCTAGCTGATGAATGGTTTGACCAGTGGATTGCTGCACTTCTTTATTAGCTCGCTCATCCTCCCAAAAGTCTTGAATGCCTGCCAAGTGGCACCTCTGTTTACCTCACAACTCTCTTTCGCCAATAGGATGTCTTTGTGGACATTTTTGGCTCTTTCTATCATCTTTTGAAAGAGTAGGGCAAAGCACAACTGGGGAAATGGAAGAATTAAGTTAATAAGCGTGGGAAGAAAGGAGGCCTGGTCGTGAG
>NW_022103898.1:66796106-66803359 GCF_000313985.2 Echinops telfairi
GAGGAAGGAAGGAAGGAAGGAAGGAAGGAAGGAAGGAAGGAAGGAAGGAAGGAAGGAAGGAAGGAAGGAGACACCACCAAATTCAAACTCATCGCCATCAACTCGATGCCGATTGATAGGGGCCCTGACAGGGAAGGGTAGCCCTGTCCCTTTGACTTTCTCAGACTGTAGCTTTTTACAAAAGGCCCCGTTGGTACAGCTGGTGGTTTCAAACTGCTGACCCTGCAGTTAGCAGCCCAACATGTAACCACAGCTCCACTGCATCTCTCTGCCTTCCGTCTAGCTCTTGTTATCTTTCCCTCTGCCAAATCCCAGGCCAGCATCCGCTCTGTAAGCACTACTACACTTCCGAAACTCAGATCACAGACTTAACCCGTCTCTCCAGTCGGCCTCTTCCTGGCTGTGACAGGGCAGGGATGACAGGCGTGCACGCACCCCAGGCCCGGCCCAGGGCCTGCTTGGAGGCCCCTTCTTGTCTTCACACAGCAGCATGAGGGGCAGGGCATCTTCAGCGGCTGGGCATCCACAGCACCACGATGAACTCCGAGATGCCCATGTTGAGGGGTTGGGTGACCGCATTGGCTCCCTTGCATAGCTGCCAGCAGTTACAGGGCTGCTGGACGAGGTCCAACAGCCTCTTGGTGAGGTGGGCATCTGCGAGGGCACAGGCTTTCGGGTTTACAGCTGCCGCAGTCATGGCTGCAGTTCTATGGTCTCACCCCTACGGGAGGAGCACGGTCAAAGTTGGAGCATGAGCGGTGCCAACGCCGGAAAGCCGCCCTGGGAAGGAGCAACAATGGCTGCCTCCAGGAGAGTCCTCTGTTCCTGTATCTCCATCCCCCAACTGCACGAAATGATGTGTTAAATAAGATGTGTGCTTTCATACATGCATGGCTAGGACTCTGGGCCTGCTGAGGAAAGATTTCCCCCAGAGCCTCTGGAGAGAGCATGGTCCTGCAGAGCCACGAGACAATGGCTGTCCGTAGTTTTCAGCCACCCCGGTGGTTTTGTTATGTCGTATTTTGCTATGTCCGCTCTAGGAAACCAATACAGCTGCCTTCTAGCCTGCTATTCAGACGGTTGGCTTGCTGCTCCTACTTAAAGCTCCCTCTGTCCCACCAGCTCGGAACAATCACTTGCCCATCTTCAGCAAAGTTCCAGAAGGTTCTAGAAGGTTTGTCAGGGAGAGGAAAAAAATCTTGTGCAACACATGTGGGTCTGGGAAGGATTTAACTTCCGGATCCCTGCAAAGTAGCCGTGCATAGCTTAGTTCTGCCTCCAGTCACGTGAGATCCTATGAGCATATCATTTTCACTTCTGGCAGATTTGGGCCCTCTCCCTTTAAAGTACACCTCCTCCCAATATGAGTGGGAAACTGACACCTTTTAATATGGAAGGTGAGCAGATAAGTGGAATGGCTATCGCGCCCATGATAGAAATTCTTTCCATACCTGCTTAAATAATTTAATGGCATAGGCTCGGTCTCGAATCTCCACTCTGAATACCTCAAACATCTCCCCTTCTCCAATTAGGAAGTCTTTGTGAAAACATTTGGTTCCTTCCACGATGTCTTGAAAGTTGATGGAGGATCTGAGCAATACTCCTTAGGAAGAAAAGTCAGGAGAAAATAAGTCACCTTTTCACCTTTTTCTCTCTTAAAGAGCCTAAAAACAAACAAACAAATCAATAGAAAAATAAAATAATCTAGTAAGTCATCATTATAATGAACCAAGACTAACAAGCAGAAGCAGGCCAGTCAAGGAGAGCCCCAGGACCCCATGTGAAGTTCCCTAAAAGGACAGGGGCTCACATGCTCGCCGCACCTTGACTGGGTCTGGTTCTTCTCAGAACTGCACAGGACAAGTGGCATTTTGGATCTTTGTTTTTGTTTTGTTTCATTTTATTTTTTTACTTTTCACAGGCGTGGCATCATAAATTATTTGTCCATGTGTGATTGGTAACATCTCTCAATGTAATGTCCTCTTGGTCCATCCAGGTTCTAAAATGTTTCCCTGGTCCCTTGTTTATTCTTTAGCATTGCATAATGCTCCAGTGTGTGTATGCACCATCGTTGGTTTATTCATTCTTCCATTGATGGGCATTTGGGTTCTTTCTATCTGTTGTTTGCTATTGTGAATAGTGTTGTGATAAACATGGTGTGCATAAACCCCAAAACTCACTGCCATCGAGTTGAGTCTGACTCCCAGGATCTCTGTAGGACAGAGCAGAACTGCCCCTTTGGGTTTCCAAGGCTGGACATCTTTACGGGAGCAGACAGCTTTATCTTTCTCCCAAAGAATAACTGGTGGTTTTGAACTGCTGACTTTGTGGTTGACAGCCCAACTCATAACCCACTTTGCCAGCAAGGCTCCTTTGGGTACATACAGCTGTTCATACCACAGCTCTTACTTCTCTAGGATACGGCACTAGTAGTAGGCTTGCTGGATCACATGGTATTTCTAGTCCCAATTTTGCAAGGATGCTACATTCCATTTTCCAAGCGTACATGCTTAGCTGCTGATTGAAAAGTTGGAAGTTTGAACCCCCGTGGAAGAAAAGGCTAGAGGTCTGGTCTCATAAATGTCACAAGCTAGAAATGCGATCAGGCAGTTCTACTCTGCCCTATAGGGTGGATAGGAGTCAGAATCGACCCCACAGCACACAATAGCCACAACATTACAAACACAATATCTATCTACGGAAATGTGTGCACTGAACCTGCATATTAATCAACAGACAGCACATAGATTGAAAGGAAGGTGGGATTTAAGGAGAATGGCTGTTTCGCTTTTACCTTTGTCATTCCGCTCCGGAAGAAGAACGTTCTTCACTGTGACGGGTGCTGTTTCCTACGGGGAGGAAATCATACTGAAGGGATTCTGTTTCCTAAGTCCAGCAGGAACACAGCCCTGACCGAACCCCGAAGCTCCCCCTGGGGAGACGCAACAAAGTGCATTCTAATTGAGAAGAAAGCGAGTAGAAAACAAACTCTCACATTACCCAAAAGCATTCATTGTCCTGTACGCTTAAGGCTTTCAAACTAATTCTGAAAATTAAAGTATCAATACCACGGTCCATTATAATCTATTTTAAATCGATTTTACATGGCTTCTAATGGTACGTAAGCAATCGCTGCTAATTTTCTTTAATGAAAATGAATAGCAACATGCCAAAGGCTAAGAGGACCAGGAAATCTAAATTGGAGTTAAGGCAACGGCGTAACTCACAGGGCCCTTCCTAGTTCTGCCTCAACTCTGCGAGCACAGCCAGGAGAAAGTGCTTAACCTCCAAGCACTCAGGGACTCTCTGATGCCCTGGTCCCCTCCTTAAATAAAGCAGAACGAGGAAGCTACAGGAATTCTGGTTTTCAAAAGGGTGCTGGCAATCCAGTATTATTCTTTTGGGAAATTTCATTCTTTATGCTCAATTATATTCATATACACAATGGCCCTCAGGGGTCATTATCTATGTACACACACTCTACCTTTGGTGGAAATTTTGGAAAGGCGTCCCTTGGATGACTTTGCTCTGAAGGTTTCAAGGCCATTCCTGAAAGAGAAGTAAAAAGATTTCTGCGTCCTCTTCATCAGGGGCTAAATACAAAAGTATTTTATGACCTTAATCAACATTCTTGAGATTGTGTTAACAAATAACTAGATAGTAACGTTCTTTCCTATAGCTCAGTTTCAATCCCACAGAATGGTTGTAAAATTACACATGTGAAATAGTTTTATGATGATCAAATTTTGTATAAACATACTTTCAGTCATTTAAAACATGAATAGTTACTTTAAATTATTGTTAGCCTTCACTACAGATATGAAACTATAAAGCAGAAATTTAAAAGGGTAAAGGCAACATTTTTATTGTCTTTTTGCACATGTACTCTAAGTTGTACAACGATGGAATGATATTTTTCTGATTACTTTTTATCCTATCATCTTGTACTACACATCAGAGGTGGTTTTGTGTATGTGCGTGTGAGACAGAGATTAACCACAAGTAACTACCACACCACCCGAAATGCAAACCCATTACATTGAGTCCATTTTGACCCCCAGGGGTTCTACAGGACAGGGTTGAACTACTCAGTAGGGTTTATTTTTTTTCTTTTTAATCATTTTATTAGGGGCTCATACAACTCTTATCACAATCCATACACACATCAATTGTGTAAAGCGCATTTGTACATTCATTGCCCTCATCATTCTCAAAACATTTTCTCTCCACTTAAACCCCCGGCATTAGGTCCTCATTTTTCCCCTCCCTCCCCACTCCCCCCCTCCCTCATGAGCCCTTGATAGTTTATAAATTATTATTTTGTCATATCTTGCCCTGTCTGACGTCTCCCTTCACCCACTTTTCTGTTGTCCATCCCCCAGGGAGGAGGTCACATATAGTTCCTTGTAATCGGTTCCCTCAGTAGGGTTTCTAGACTAGCTCCCGCAGAGCATTACCAGGGCCCTCTCCACCCATCCCTAATTGTAGACTTGCAGATGCAGTGAATTACTTGACATGGCTCTTCTAGCCAAAGTCTCTTTAATTCCCACCAAATGACCTGCACAGAACTGGGTCCGAAAGTGAGGACAGGATTCACCTGTACGTAGCAATTGTTAACAGGATTCATGGGTTGCCATCCGGCTGGGTGGAAAACGAGCCCACTAAGACACTGGGTGGGAGAAATCTCACTACCAGCAAGAACCCAGAGTGAACCTCCTGACTCCCGAAGAGAGCTGTGACCTTGGAGGAGCAGCAGCAGAGGCAAGAAGCAGAGCATGAGGCAGAGTGTGGACTTCCCGGCCCACAGGGCACGGAGAGCTGAGAGCCGCTGGGCCGGAGGCTGACGTGTGGGCTGCCTTTGGACAGTTAATTGGAGGAGTTGGGCTTGCTGGCCGCAGTACTTCAGATGAAGGCTTACTTTCATGGGGTGCCTCTAAGCACTGAATTTAGGGAGCTGGGTTTACGGACTCAAGGAGCTTGAGCTGAATGCCAGTGGGTAGAGGTTTACAATGGAGTGGCTTGCTCTTTGGGCATTGATCAGCAGCCCTGGAGGAACTTTGGAACATGCGCTGACTAAAGATCTGTATCCTGAGCATTTCTAACCTGCATTGTACCCTGTTAAGGTCCTTAAGAAACCCTATTATCATGAGCATTGTCTGTGAGTTCTGTGAAGCCATTGCAGGGAGTTACAGAACTCAGAAGATAAGAGAACAAGATTCTAACTTCAGCTTTAGATTTCCGTCTGCATTGAGGTAGTCTATGTAGCTTCCTACAAAAGATTAAAGCCTGCCATAGATTACAGTTAAGTAAGAAAAGGAAACATCAGGTAACTTCTAAAAATTGTTTTCTTGGCCTATACTTCACATATCGTACAGTTTAATCATTCAATCTTATTAAGAACAGTTGTGCGATCAATTTGAGAACATTTTCTTCTTGAACTCATTGTTGTTAGAGTCATTTCCCTCCCATTCCCCTTGCCCTGCCCCAGATAATTATTAACCCAGTTACTGTCTCTATAGACTTACCGAGCCGGGATTTCATATGTAGAACATCGTACAAACCACAATCAAGAAGTAAACAAACAGACAAAACAACAACAACAACGATCAGACAAAGCATAAAAAGACCTCAATAGAAAACAGAAAATATTAAAAACTGAAACAAAAAAAAAGAGAGATGAGATGATGAAGTGTTACATCTTAACATAACTATACCTGCTATAATCAACTTTACATGTTCTCTGATAGCAAATGATTCACATCCTTGGACTATGTTCAGAGGGGAGTAGCAAATATCTTGATTTAGGCATTGTGAAGAACAAAATTTAAAGTTTGGAGACTATTAGAAGACTTAAAGTTAGTGTTTTGTTATACGTGAAAATGAGGTGATATTTCAATGTCATAAAATGGAAGATCAAATAATTCTCCCAAGAGGTCAGCAGAAAGCGGTGAGCTCCGTGTCAAAATCAGAACACTGCTGTTAGTCGTGGAGCCGCGCGTGTGAGACGGGATACGTAAGATCGCAGTCCCGACGAGCGTGGAAAACAGCCCTGATAAGCTTGGGGCCTAGTTTACATACATGAAGAAATCACCTAAAGGTGGCCGCTGGCACTGCAGGGAGAGTGCCAGGGTTGTGGGTTAGTGTTGGGCTGCCAATCTCAAGGTTGATGCTTCAAACCCAGCAGTCACTTGATGGAAGACAAGGCTGTCTGCTCCTGCAAAGATTTACAGCTTCAGCAACAAGGCACAGGGCTGCTATGAGTTCTCATGGGCTCAATGGCAGTGGTTTTGGATTGGGGGTTGATTTGGGTTCTCACTAGGGCTCCTTTACGTGTGTGTGTTGGTGAGGAAGTTCTGACTCTCCTAAGAGTAGTGTTTCCAGGGCTGTGATCTGTATGGAAGCAGCCTGCTACATCATCTTCCCATGGACCAGCTGGTAGGTGTGAACTGCTGATCGTCAACAGCAGCCAAGTGCTTAACCGCTGCGCCATGAGGGCTACTGACGAGACTCAGTCGGCAATCCTAATCTACAACGTGGCGCCTGGAGGTCAGAAGCTGGAAAGTCCAATTCTCTCTGCACCACCAAAATGAACACAAAGTTAGGAAAGGAAGGTAAAGATGAATGGTTTGGACACTGCTAGGCCTGCCCACTGAAGAAAGATGAAATAGTTGCAGGCATTTTCATTTAGGATCTCCAAGACCCGTGATGGAGAGAAACCAGGACAGGGGGCATCTGCTCAACAGGTTGCACCTACATTTCCAAAGAGTCGTGACATCTTTTCCTTAGCCACCAATCCCACCAAGATTCTCAGGATTATGGTTTACTTCAAAATATCAACTCAATAATTACAGTGAAATAATGCTACTTTCTTTAGTGGTGAACTCCGATCAACCCCATAGCTTCCTATTGTTTTGTACGTCAGTGTTTGTCTCCCCACCCCCGCCCCAATCAGCTGATATTCCACTTAAAAAAAAAATCAACTTTGGATATGCAACAGACTGGAAGCCAGTCCGGCATGTGGAATTTCTGCCTACTGCCAGTCCAGCTCATTTTCCACTGCCTCAATTAACAACACAGAGAGGGAAAGCTAGTCTCAAGCCGACTGCAGAATCTGCAGAAGGAAGCACACCCACATGTCCTATCAAAGTGGTTTGAGGTGATATTGTGAACGGCAAACCCCGTGGGTGGTTCTCGTAGCTGGAAAAGATGCAGGTAATGAAAAGGCACTGCATTTATAGCTCCCAGGGACTCAC
>NW_022103898.1:66807121-66807929 GCF_000313985.2 Echinops telfairi
TTGAAAGTCTTGGCGCCGATAGAGAGCCTCGTCTTTCTCCCTTAGAGCCACTGGTGGTTTCTCACTGCTGACCTTGTGGTTCACCACCAGACTCGCCACCCACTATTCGGCAGAGCTCCGGTTCTATTGCCCAAGTGTGATTCTGGTTGTGCATGATGGATAAAGAGATGATTCCGTGAGCGCAGAGCGGGACACATAGGAACTAACAATTTGAACGGAAAAGGTGAAAACAGTGCACAACCAGAAAGTCAGAAAGAACAAATCCGTTGTAATAAGTTAAGCAATGAAGGGACAAAGCAATGTGACCATGTGAAGCTACGGGGACCCCCCAGGTCATAGCCATCACTGGCATGGAGTCAATATCATCGAGCAAAGACAATGCTTACACGTCCAGTGACACTTGTATGCGATGGACTGAGAATCATCAGAAAAAGTGTTTACCGTGGTTTGTGATTAAATCGATAGCCCGATGATGACCCATCTCCTGCAGAATCTGTAAGAGGTCGCCGATGGTCTTGTTCTTCTGTGCCCAGGACCAAAGCAGTTCTCTTGTTCCGCTTTTACCTTGGTCCACATACTTTTCAATGTGGCGGACGTCCAGCCAGCTGCTGGAGAGCCGCTCCGCTGTGGAAATTGCAACAGGAAGAATCAGAGCCTAGGCTCCTTTGATGGCGACGCTTGCTCTCATGTACCTTATATGGTTTCTTTTCCTTTATCTGGCATTTCATTTTGAACTTTTGAGCGCATACTCCTCACCCAACCTTCCTAATGTTAGCGCCTTCCACAGTACAATGATCAGAATCAAGAG
>NW_022103898.1:66808326-66810727 GCF_000313985.2 Echinops telfairi
GAAAACAGTCCAGGAGAACCTGGACCTGAGCACACCCCGTGCCAACTGAAAGGCCATCTCAGTAGCAGATCGGAAGCTTTGAACACAGATCACCAAAAGCCACATAGGTTTGAGATGCTATCAAGGACATCACACGTTCAGAAAGCAAAAGGTCACTAAAAAGTCAAGAAAGAAAGAAAGAAAGAAAAGCAAAATGGATATCAGAAAATACTTTGAAATGTATTCTTGGACATAGAATAGTTAAAGCAAATAGAAGAAACGCTGAAGCAAAGGAGCTGAACAAAAGATCCCAGAGGATGACTGGAGAAGACAGAATCGCGTTATCATGAAATGTGCAAGGGACTGGTCAGAAAACCAAAGGGAAGTACATGCCCAGCACTGTGTAAGCTGAAATAACGGAAGAAAAAAATTAAATCTAGCCGGAAGGAGTCTATGGGCAAAATATCGAACAAGCAGAAACCATCAAAGGGAGATGAAAGGAAAACTCGGGTCACTGTCCCAAAACAGAATTGGTAGACATTTCAGGAAGCGGCATGTGATCAAGAACTGATGGCATGGAAGGAAGAAGTCCAAGCTGCGCTGAAGGTACTGGCAAAAACAAGGCTCTGGGAAATGACTGCCAGTTGAGATATTTCAGCAAATGGATGTAATTCTGGAAGCACTCCCTCTGTGCCCTGTTCCCACAACAGCCTCTTGATTCACGCACAGTTCAGCATGAGCACAGTCAAGTGTTCTGAAACATTATACTTGGAAACATAGAGGGTCAGCAAGAGAGGTGAATGATGCCAATGGGATGGACTGACACGGGCTGCAACCCCCGGCCGAACCACTGCAACGATTGAGAGGATGGTACAGGACGCAGGCAGTGTGGCATCTGGTTGCAATTATGGGCCCTATGCGTGGGAATCAACTTGAGGCACCTAACAACAACAACAGTACATATTAAAATGAGCGTATGCTCTTGCCTCTGATTCTAATCCTGCTCGTATATTACAGCCTTTCCTCCTAACTTTTTTTCTCCAATAATGAGGAAATCTGCTCTCACTACCTACAATATAGTTACATGCTTGGTCCATTCAACTGTGCACCTAAAAACTTTCAGAATTTCAGTAATAAAACACATTGAGGAAGTAAATTAGAACATTTATATACAATTCTTTGTTGCCCTTACTCTTAGAATATCCCATTAAGATTTTATTTTCCAAAGTTACATAGGTTAGTTCTTTTCTGACTCATCCCCTTTGGTGTCATTATTTGTTTTTAACACAGGTTTATTTTATTTTTTAAATTTATAATTTTTATTGGGGGGGGGGGCTCTTACAAATCTTATAACAATCCACCATTCAATAGAATTAAGCACACTTGGACATATGTTGCCATCAACATTTCCAAAACAGTTTTTTTTCCACTTGAGTCCTTGGTATCAGCTCCTCTTTTTACCCCTCCCCCCGCCTCCCACCCTTGTGAATCCTTGATCAATTATATATTATTATAGTTATTTTGTGTCTTACACTGTCCATTATCTCCCTTCACCACCTTTCTGTTATTCATCCCCGGTGGGGGGGGGTGCTCTCGATCTAACCTTGTGATGGGTTCCCCCTTTCTCTCCCTTCCAGTTAGGTTTATTCTTAATTTTTTTTTAAAAGGAGCTCACTGCCATCAAGTTGATGCCAACTCATAGCCTCCCTATAGGACAGGTACAACGGCCCCTCTGAGTTCCTGAGCCTATGACTCTGTCTAGGAGTAGAAAGCCCAGTCTTTCTCACCGAGGGCTGCTGGTGGTTTCCAACTGATGACCTTTCGGATCTCAGCCCAATGCATAACCATTACGACACCAGGGCTCCTCATTCTTGATAGGAATGCTACTCTTACGTTTTTCCTCCCACACTGTTACTGGTGAATATCTTTGAGCAATTACAAGATAATATCTGGGTAGGATCAGGGAAGTGCTTTACCAAGACACTTAGCTTTTAATTGCTCAAAAGCAGCACATATGATTTATTTAGGTGTGGCACCTAATATTCAACATAAATATTTGAGATCTTTATCTTAACACAGCCTTGGACGTCTACATGAGTTTTACAGCAACCTCATCCCTTCGTTGCCTCTTCTGGAACTACGCCCCATCCAGCACTGAAAAATGATTCTGCCTTTCTCTCTAGCTGCTCAGTTTCCCAGCATATCTTAAAGCCAAGGAGAGGAAATGAAAGCGATTCCAGTGCGAAGTCCAAAGCTGAGTGTTTCTAGAGTCCAAGTGAGAAGGGAGTGATGGACAAGGGCGGGGGCACTCAGAGAGAGGGTGTTCTGAGAAAGGGAAGAAATCAGCTGAGTTTAAGTTTGAAAACTGCGCAGAAGAAATGGACTCTGAGCCCCATAGAGGACACCATCATCTAAGGACAAA
>NW_022103898.1:66812955-66820399 GCF_000313985.2 Echinops telfairi
TTATCTCTTGCCTATTCCTGTGTACATGCTCCCGTCCAGTCTAGATTGGGAAGGTGGCCTTTTTGAGGCTAGCAAAGGGTTCTGAGTTTGCACTAAATCTAAAGAAACCTGGATTACACCGTTTTCTAACCATATACATTCACAGTGGACACGCAGCCCGGGGCTCAGTTCAAATGCATGCTTCAAAGATGAGGATCAATGGTGTCTCTTTCTCCAACTGGAGATTCAGAGCAGCCTTTTCTCTAATGATGATGCATTCTGCACTGAAAGTCTGCTAATGGGTATTATTAGCTTCCATAAAACTATGTGCTCAAATGCTGTACAACCGAAGCTTCAATCTGACGCCACAGGAATGCAAACTCCAGGACGTTTATTGTCTTCCTCAGTATTCACAATCCTTCTCTTGGGTTTCCTTCTGAAACAGAAGGCTTTGTTTATTCACACTACACAACAACTAAAAGAGGAAGCTCCAGATCACCTACTGCGTGGTAAAGTTAAAAGTGTTACAAAATAAAAAGAGGGTCATTAAGAGAAATATGCTATGGTTAAGCAGTGTTTAAAACCCTTCTTGGAAAGACAAATCATCTTTTGCTAAAAGAGGCCCTGGCATAATATAAACCAAAAAGTCCATGGCAAAGGTCTCACCGGCCAGCAGAGGTCGTTTTGAGAAGGCAGGGCTGTCTAGGGTTCTCTAGCAGCTGGGGAATTCTATTGTGGAAACTGTGTTTCCGTATGCAAATATGCATCTGAAGGGGTTTTTTCAGACTAAAGCAACACACCCCATTTGGCATCTATATTTGCACAGAAACTCCCCCGAGGAAGTTAAGGCTGCTTTCTTGCACAGTTTCTCTCAGATGCAGAGTAGGCAAAGGAAAGAGGACAGTGGCTGTTCTCTAACCCATGCAAAGAAGTCAGTGAATTGTTTAAAATGAACCTTTAAGATCCAAGATCGTCCGCATTCCAAAACAAGGAAAACGAAACTAAACGAAAGTCAACATTGTAAGTTAGCTCCATTGCTCCTAGGAGGCGCTGGGCACCTAACAGGAAGGTTGGTGATTTGAACGCACCTGGAGACTCCGAGGAAGAAAAACTATACTGTCCACTTGAGTAAAAAAATAAACCAAAACCCAACCCATTGCAATCCATCAGCTTCTCATAGCAACCCTAGAAAATCAACAAGGACTCCCCCACCGTTCTTTCTGGACAGGAACCCTGGTGGTGTAAACAGCGAAGCACCTGGCGGCTAACCCAGGAATCAGCAGTGGGAGGCCACCAGCCGCTCCATGGGAGAAAGATCCTTTCTCCGTAGTCTGCTTCCATAAAGATTCCAAACCAAAACCAAACTCACTGCCATCGAGGCGCTGCCAACTCAGGATGACCCTGTCGGGCAGGGTAGAACTTCCCCTGTGAGTTTCCCAGACTGCAACTCTTGATGGGAGGAACAAGCCCCATCTTTCTCCTGTGGAGCAGCTGGTGGTTTCAAACTGCTCACCTTGCAGTGAGCAGCCCAATGCGTAACCATTAGGCCGCCAGGACGCCTCCATAGAGAATACAGTCTTGCAAACCCTAGAAGGCAGTTTTACTTTGTCCTGTGGAGTCATGACGAGTTGGAATTTGACTCCACAGCAATGGGCTTGGGGGGTCTGTCGTAGTTGTTGTCTTAATCTTTATGGAGGAGACCCAGAGGCAAAAGTGTTTGCTTGCTAACTGAAAGACTGACTGGTTTACCATGGGAGAAAGGTGTGGCCGTCTATTTCTAGAAAGTTTCACAGCCCTGGAAATCCATGGGGCGGGTCTACTCTGTCCTGTAGGGTGCTAGGAGGCGGATTCAAGGGGACAGCAATGGGTTTCTCGTTTTTTGAGGGATCGCTATGGGAGCATCTGCCACATCTGTCTTCCACGGCGCAGCTGGTGATGTTTTGGTTAGCAGCTGATCACTTAACCACTGTGCCCCCAAGGCAAGATGGGTTGTTTGTTGCTAACCCTAAAACCAAACTCACTGAGATCAAGTTGATTTCGACTAGCAGTGACCCTATGCGACAGGGTACAACTGCCCCCTTTGGGTTTCTGAGGCTATGAATCTTTACAGGAGCAGAAAGTATCACCTTTCTCCTGGGGGATTCAAACTGCTGGCTTTGTGGTTTCCAGCCCCAACCTGGAACCAACACTGGGGCTCTGCCAATTCAGTTCTGAGTCATAACGACCATGTGTACAACAATGAACTACTACCTGGTCCTGTATCATCCTCACAATTGGTGCTGTGTTTGAGCCCATTGACGTAGCCACTGTGCCCATTCATATGGGTGAGGGCCTTTCTCTTTTTCGCTGACCCTCTATTTCACCAAGTGATGGCCTTCCCTAGGGATTCGTCTTGCCTGATAACATGTCCATTGTCTCACCATCTTGCTTTTAACGAGTACTCTGACTGCACATCTTCCCAAAAAACCCCATGTCCGATCTCTCTAGTCACATGGACTCCTATGAGTTGGAATTAACTTGATGGTACCCGGGTGGCACTGTTGAGTAAGTGTTGGCCTACCGATTGCAAGGTCAGTGGCTCAACCCCATCAGCTGCTCCTGGGGAGAAAGCTGAGACTATCTGGTTCCCTTGGGAACTCTATAGGGTCATGGACTTTTAATTAGCTTGATGGCAGTAGACTATTTTATTTATCTATTTTAAAACAACAATATTTAAATTTTATAAAAACAAAGCATCTATACTCAAGCCTGGGTGTGTGTGGTGTTTTGCCCCATGCCTCCAAACCTCGTACCTAGGTGGATCTGTGCATGCTGTTTCAGGTGTCCCTACTCCATTTGACCTGCCCTCATTCCTGGACCCAAGTAAGGAACTGACATAGTGAAGGTAACCTGAGATGGTCAATCTCTGGAAGAGGTTCAACAACAGTTCACCCCTTGACACAGGATCTCAAACGCTGTGTGGTTCTGGACGCAGGCTGTAATCCCTTCTGAGTCTCCACACTGTCTTCCCTTGTTAAACTTCTTTATAACATCTGTCTTAAAGTCTGCTGCCCACATTGAATTGGAAGTGCCTGAAGAAGGCAGAGACTGTGACGCTGTATCTAGCACAGTGCTTTGTCCACAATTCTGCTCAACAAATTAATTCCATCAACAAATATTTCCTGAATGCCTGCTTTTTCTAGGTACAATCTTAGATGCTGCGGAATCCAGCAGGGTACAAGTCCCTGCCCTCCTGAAGCTTCTCCTTCCTCGTGAGGTAGATGGGCAGTAAACAATATACATTATGATGTGACGTATGTGAGAGGTGATCAATGCTATAAAGGGAAATGAAGTAGAAAGAGTCCTTAAGGTTAATATGGGTGTCATTTCAAAAGCGTGGTTAGGGTAGGTAATCATGAAACAAACACAGGAAGGAGGTGAGAAAACCAGACTTAATTTTACCTAAGGGAAGAACGTTCCTTGCATGTTAAGGGACAAGTAGGGGGCCGGTGTGGCTGGAGCTGAAAGAATAAAAAGGGGATTGGATGAGATAAGTCATGGAGGGCTGTGTTGTGTGAGTGAAATGGGGAGCTCCTAGAGGATTCTGAAGTAGAATAATGATAAAGCAGGGCTTACTGTTTCACAGGCTCACAGGCTACTGTGCTGTGAACAGGAGCGGGGCAGCAGCTGGCAAGGTAGTCAGGAGACAACTGAGATAATCCAGGTGGGCGCCAACAGGGGTTTGGAACAGAACGACTGTGGCGGTGGTGGTCAGAAGTGGTTAGATTATTAGATACATTCGGAAGTTAGGACCAACATCACTTGCTGACAGACAGGATGTGGTTTGTGAGAGAAAGCGAGATGTGGAACAGTGAGAGGGCATAGCCAAATAACCTATATGAATATTTTAGTTGTCTGTGGGATTATAAAGAAGACTTCTCCCCAGCTTTGTCTCCCCCAAAGACATGCCAAACATTAGAGGCTATTTGCCAGCATATGGTGGGGGTTCAGATGCTTAGAGACATCCTCCCTGAAGGCAGTCAGTCACCAGACAACTGTCTGGGCCCACCACAAGAGGGGCCCACTCCCTACTGTTAAGGACAATGGGCTACTTCTCCCTAAAGGCTTATCCTCATTGGTTTTGTCCCTGTAGGGTGGGTTTACACCCTCCCCATAATGGTTTCTATGGAGATCCAGAGAACAGGTCAAACCTGCTGACATCCAAAGTTCGGCCACCATCATGTATACGCCCAATCCCTCCTTTCCTATTGCATGTATATCCCTAGATTGCCCCTTCTCATTGCTGTATTACCTATAGTACAACCCCTTCCTGTGACATATGTCTTTACCTGTCATTAGGGGGCTAGCACCCCCTCCCCAAAGATAGATAAGCTTGGTTGGCAATAAAGATTACCTATCGGCTCTTCCCATCCTCTCTCCCCCAGTCCTGGCTCCCCGGTTCCCTTTCCCCTTGACCTCCTTCCCCTCCCCCTCTCTCCTGCCCTCAGGCCCCTCTCGCTGCACATGGCCCACCAAGTGAGGCTGAGGTGAGCATGCTATACCATGAATTGTGTCTGACTCCATTATTTCAATCTCTCCTCTACCTCTCATGCTCTCTAGGACTTTACTATAATCTTTACTTATTATCACTGTACAACTGTGCCTACTGGACCTGTGATGATGTGTTACGGGCTGGTTTCCCTCACAGTTGTCTAGTCCTGCTAGAGCAGAAATACAACTGTATGGTTTTAAAAACAAAATTTTTTAAAAAAAAATGTATTTTCTCACATTCTCACATTTTATTGCACTCCAAACTCCTTGCCAACTAGTCAATTTTAACTCATAGTGACTCTAAAGGACAGAGTAGAACCAGCCCTGCGGGTTTCCAAGGCTGTCAATCTTTATAAGAGAAGAAAGCTTCATCTTGCTCCCACAGAGTGGGTTATGGGCTGGAACTGTCGACCTTTTGCTTAGCAGCCCAACATATAATCCACTACACCAAAAGTCCAAGCCTAGAGTCTTGATTCTAGAGGATAGCTTTCTCTTTCTTTTGGCTTTGGAAGAAGGTCCTTTTCTCTTCAGCTTCTGCCTCCTGGTTTCTTGGAGAATCCCCCCGTGTCTTGGCATCTGTCTTGGCCTATTTGTCCTCTGCTTGTTTAATCTCTTCCAACTCCAAAGAGATTGACACAGGAGGCACTCTACACTAATGCTGCCTCACTGACATAGCAAACACAACTGTGGCTCAAACTTACACAGGCATGGAAATCAGGGTTTACAACTGTGGTAGTTACATAATCTGCTGTCAACTTGAGACTATTAAGAGTGAAAGGGTGGAGTTTAGCCTGTCAAGCAGGTCGCAGCTTGATGACCTCATTTGGAAGTCCGAAGGTGATAAATAGCTCACTGGAGGCGGGACACACTCACTCCCGGCAAGACATTCCTGTTGACAAGCCACATGGAGCTATGCTGATGGCAGCCAGAGTCTTGGAGCTGGAGGAGCCATGTGGAGACCCATACCAGTGCTAAGATGCTTCCACTGACACTGGAACCACAAGATTTTCTACCCACGGGCCAGTAATCTTGTCATTGCATGTGTTGTGTGAGTCTGAAGAAGAATTTATGAACTGGTACTAGATATATGGGCTAATATCAGACTTGATCTGGACTGTGCTGGGATGTTTTCTTAATGTATAATTACTCTTTATATAAAGCTCTTTTCTATACACATATGAGTCTCTAGGAATTTGTTTCTCTAGTCTACCTAGACTAACACAACAACCCATATTTTGTTGTTGTTGTTGTCAGGTGCCCTCCAGGAGGCTCCAACTCATAGTGGCCCTGTGTACAACAGAGTGAAGCACTGTCCAGTCCCATGTCATCCTCAAAATTGATGTTATATTGGAGGCCATTGTTGCAGCCATAGTGTCACTCCATCTCATCCAGGGTCTTCCTTTTCTTTGCTGCCCTTCCACTTTGCCAAGCATGATGTTCCTTTCCAGGGACTGGTCTCTCCTGACAGCATGTTCAAAGTATGTGAGCCAAAGTCTCACCATCCTTGTCTCTAAGGAGCACTCTGACTATACTTCTTCCAAGACAGTTTGCTCTTTTGGCAGCCCATGATACTTTCAATGTCTTCACCAGCACCACAATTCAAAGACATCAATTTTTCTTTGGTCTTCCTTACTCAATGTACAATTTTCTTTTTTTATATTGATCATTTTTGGAGGCTCTTACAGATATTATAACAATCCATAAATTAATTGTATCAGGGAAACTTGTACAGATGTAGCCAACATCATTTAAAAATATTTTCTTTCTACTTGAGCCCCTTAATATCACTTCCTCTTTATTCCCTTTGTCCCCCAGCCTACCACCCTCTTGAACCCTTAATAATTACATATATATATTTTTTCATATCTTACACCATCTGATGTATCCCTTCACCCACAATTCTGTTATTTGTCTCCCTGGAGGGGGGATTATATATCCATCATTGCTATCAGTTTCTCACTTCCCTCCCTCCCCCACTTCCTTCCTAAACCATCATGGAATCATTACTCCCATTACTGCTTCTGAGGGGTTTATTTATCCTGGATTCAGTGTGTTGAAAGCTCTTATCTGTACAAAACACATACACCAGTGTAACAGTGTCCAACTGAGGCCATCATAGTGGGGGGAGGAAGCATTAAAGAACTAGAGGAATGTTGTGTGCTTCATTGTTGCTACACTGCACCTTGGATGAATCATCCCTTCAGTATGTCCCTTCTATGAGGGAGTTTCCAATTATCAATAGATGGGTTTTGGGTCTCCACTCTGACCCCTATCCTTCACACCATATGATTGTATTGATCTTCTGATACCTGATCCTGTCAGCACCTCATGAGCACACAGGCTGGTGTGCTTCTTCCACACGGACTTTATTGCTTCCCTGTTAAATGGCCACTTGTTTAACTTTTAGCCTTTAAGACCCCAACACTATCTTTTAATAACCGGGCACCATTAGCCTTCTTCACCATATTTGCTTATGCATCCATTTTGTCTTCAACGATTGTGGCAGGAAGGTGAGTATCACACGTTGCCACATTATTAGAACAAAATGTTCTTGTGTTGGGGGAAGTAAATGTCCAATTTTCACATGCATATGAGGTGATTGAAAATATCACAACATGGGTCAAGCACACTTTAGTACTCAAAGTAGCACCTACACTCTTCAACACTTTAAAGAGATACTGTGCAGCAGATTTATCCAATGCAATATGTTGTTTGATCTCTTGACTGCTGCTTCCATGATCATTGATTGTGGAGTCAAGCAAGATAAAGTCTTTCTCGGTGCGATGTAGCAACGATGAAAAATACAACTTTCCTCTAGCTCTTAAATGCTTCCTCCCCTCCCCCACTATCATGATTCCAATTCTACCTTGCAAGTCTGGCTAGACCAGAGGATGTACATTGGTACAGATAGGAACTGGAAACACAGGGAATCCAG
>NW_022103898.1:66822146-66850354 GCF_000313985.2 Echinops telfairi
AAAATGAGGACCTAATGTTGGGGGTTTAAGTGGAGAGAAAATGTTTTGAGAATGATGTACAAATGCGCTTTACACAATTGATATGTGTATGGATGGCGATAACAGTTGTATGAGCCCCTAATAAAATGTTAAAAAAAAAAAGTATGGATTGTGATAAGAGTTGATTGAGCCCCTAATAAAATGATTTTAAAAAGATAAAGTCTTTCTCGGTTTATTATGACATTGCCTATCGGTCCAGTTGTGAGGATTTCGGTTTCCTTGCATGGAGTTGTAATCTATATTGAAGGCTGCAGTCCTTGATTTTCATCAAGTGCTTCAGTCGTCCTCACTCTCAGCAAGCAGGTTATGCCATCTGTTAATAAGCCTTCCTCCAATATTGACGCAGGATTCTTCTTCATACTATCTAGCTTCGCTGATTATTTGCTCAGCATACAGACTGAACAAGTGTGGTGAGAAGATACAACCAGGATACTCAACTTTCTTGATTAAAGCCATACTCTAGTTCCTTGTTGTGCTCAAATGACAGCTGCTTGTTCCATGTGCAAGTTCTGCATGAGCATAAGTTCTGGATTTCCCATTCCTCTTAATGCTGTCCATAGTTGATGGTCCACACAATCAAATGCCTTTGCATATACAATAAACCACAAGTAAACATCTTTGTGTCCCCCCCATGTTTGGGAAGTGATAATTGAATCCACAACAGTTAAGATACTATTAAAAAGGAAAAGTGACCTAAAGCATTGGATCTCAAACCAGGCTGCATAAGAATCTCCATGGGGCCTGGCAGAGAAACAGCAAGGTGCTGTACCTTCAACCCAGGCCTACTGAGGCAGCAGCTTTGATGCCAGGGTTCAAGCATTTTCCTCTTTACCAAATTGCACACCTGCATGTAATAAAAACCCGGGGTATTTCTGATGTTGACACTTCACATTTGTGGCAGTTGCTCAGCTTTCCTCAACTTTCAGGCTCCTGAACAGGACTACTCATTCCTGTCTCTATTGATTACATAATATCTGTTGCTATATGATCACCTTTTTCTCTGAGCTGTCTATATAAGCATGGCTTTCAGCTTCCCCGGCAAGCATCGTGGTCAGCTTTAGGCAGCCTGTCCCAATGACAGTCAGTTCCTTGGTGAGGCTGCCTGCTCCGGTAAAGATTCAAAGTCTCAGCAATCCTATATAGGATCTCTCTGAGTTCTAATCAATTCGATAGTAGTGGGTTTGATTTTTGGGGAAGAGATAGTGAGAGTGGGGAGGTACTTTTAGACTCTGAGCTGTCCTAAATATAAGGAACTGTCCTTAATTCAGGAGCTCTGAGTTGTACAGTGGATAAAGTGCCTGGCCGCTAACTGAAAGGTCAATGGTTTGAACCCACTAGCCACTCTGTAGGAGAAAGAGGTTCTGCTACCATGATGACCCATTAACACTGAGCTAGACGTCCTGAGAAGCAGCAGTGACCTGGGATAGAGTGTTGACCGCTCCTTTTAGATAGTTCTTGTCTCAGTCTCCACTGTCCCAGTCTCCACTACCTGCTTCACTCGGGGATGGTCCCAGTCTGGCCCCCTTCAGTGTCTACACAATAGATGGACTACAATCTTCTTTCACAAATTCAGTAACTGTAGGAAATCGAGGAGTACAAAAAGGTTTGCTGGGGGAGAGCTCTTCTTGGGGGGGCTCTTATAAATCTTATAACAATCCATCATTCAATTGTATTAAGCACGCTTGTACGTATGTTGCCATCAACATTTCCAAAACATTTTCTTTCTACTGGAGCCCTGGCTATCAGCTCCTGTTTCTTCTCCCCCATCTCCTCCCCTCGTGAATTCTTGATAAATGATTTATTATTATTGTTATTTCCTATCTGGAAAGCCTTCTTGTATTTTTCACCTTTTCCTTTCTTTGCCACTTCATTCTCAAAAACAAAACAAAACAAAAGTTACTGATACAGGTTCACAAACACTAATTATAATATATTGTAGCTAAAATGCCCCCAAACTGTGACAATGTCAGAGACTATGAAAACACTGGGAGCAATTGAAACAGCTTGTTTCCATGGCGAGTGTAGACAGAACCATCGGATTCTGAGCGCCATTGTAGTTGTGAACGGATAACACCTCTGACCCGAAACAGACCAGTGCCATCAAGTCAAGTCCCACTGATAGCCACCTCACAAAGGGGTTTGGAGTCTCTGAATCATTACACGGCCAAACAGCCTCTTCTTTCTTGTCCAGAGCTGCTGGTGGGTTGGAACTGCTTATTTTGCATTTAGCAGCCCTGGTGGCTGATAGGTGATGGATTGGGCTGCTAAAAGGCCTGCAATTGAGCCACTCCAAGGGAGAAAGGTGAGGCTTTCTAATCCCATAAAGAGTTACAGTGTCGGAAACTCACAGGGGCAGTTCTACCCTGCCCTATAGGGTCACTGTGAGTCCAAATCGACTCGATGGCAATGACCTTTGCATCCAGTGCCTAAGCCACAGCGCCACCAGGGCTCCATCGAGTACACCCAGTCTACTCCGACACAAAGCGACCCTATTAAAGTGAACTATCCTTTTAGGGTTCTGAGACTGTAAGTCTTTGTGACAGCAGGCAGCCTCGCCTTTCTTCCTCGGCGTAGTTGGCTGGGACCCACTGGGCCACCAGGACTCCTAAGAGCGCATTAGAAGGTTCAACTATAAAGTAGCGCAGAATTTTAGTCGTTTGGGTATATTAATGTACCTGGGTTGATGACAAATGTTTTCATTGTTATGAGTAACTATATTAAACAAACAAACAAACAAAAAAACTCCCCACCGAATGATTCGGACCCTATAGGACAGAGTGGAATCGCCCCAGTGGGTTGGTGCTGGCTTTGTGCTTCTCGGTCCAACTCGTAACCCACTGTGCCACCAAGCCCCCGCCATCGCTACCGGCTCAAAATTCACCGACTCACAGGGAGCCGGTGCCCTGTGTGTTTCCGAGACTGTAACTATTTAAGGGAGTAGAAAGCCCCCTCTTTCTCCAGAGGAGCTGCCGGTGGTTTCGAACTGGACCGCAGCCCAACGCGGAACCACGACGACTCCACCAGGGCGCCCCCCCAGAACTGGAGAATCTTTTAACTTACAACTCTAGAGAAATACAGCGTGTCGCTGAGACGTTGCACCAACGCTGCACAGACCGTCGTTTTGGAAGCAGCCCCGCCGACAGCGCCCCCCGGGGTGGGTCTGGGCCTGCCCCCCCATTCACCCCCCGCGGGTTCCCACGGAGGGTCGCGGCCCGGCGCGCCGGCGGCCGCACTCACCGAGGCCGCGCCAGCCCAGCGGGCCGTCGCAGCTGTCCAGCACGGCGCAGAGCTCGCCCAGCAGCGCGGGCGGCAGGTCGAAGAGCAGCGAGCGCGCCGACAGCGCCGCCCCGGCCCGGCCGCTCCCCGCAGCGGCTGCCCCGGCCATGGCGCGCCCGACCGCCGGGGCCGCGCGAAGACGGAGGCGGCAAGCGAAGCCGCAGTCCGCTGCACGCCCGCGAGGCGCCGTTACACAACCACGGAAATCCTGCTTCCCGACCGCCGCAGGCCTGCGGACGCGCTGTGCCCAGGCCCGGGAAGGGGCGGACCCGTGACGCAAGGGGCCTCTGGGCCCAGCGCATCTCCATCACCGTGGATCCTGCTTTGAAGCGAGCCCTTCGCTCCGGTGGGTTTAGGGCGGGACTGCGGAGTCCAGGCAAAGAGATGGTGGTCCGCAGGCTGCGAACGGCTCAGGGTTCAACGACTCGCCAGCAGGTTAGCTAGGGGAGCCCACCCAGAGCGGACGAGGAACACGGCCCTGGCGCTGTGCCTCCCTGAGCTGTGGCCGCCCTGGACGTCTCTGCCCAAAAGTCGGCATGGACTCAAAGACAATTCCCCTCAGCACCAGCCCGTCTGCCCGCCTTTGCACGGCGGTGAGACCCGTCCTGCTTTAACACTGTGTGTTGTTTCCTATCCGAAATGAGATACGGTTCATCGGGGAACACTTGCACAAGCACAAAATGAAAGAAGGAAGTGGGCACTTGAAAATTACTCTAGTATCATATTTTCTTGGATTACCTGATGCGATGTCTATCAAATAAGATGGTTTCCAAACATCGGTCTACATTGAATTGTAACATGATTAGTTACACTATCATTAGGAGCTGAGCAGCAGATGTTTAAACATTAAGATTGCAAAGCCTCTGAACCATGATACACATCACACTGTCATTTGCTACCTCCACCCGAATTTCCCAGAGTCCTCACTGGGCTGGAGAGCGGCGCTTCAACCATCTCGGCATGTTTCCCTCCCGACCCGTTCAGATTTTTAACAGGTGATACTGCGCATACTTGCCGTGATTACCGGAAAAGACGGACATTGGTGCCAACCGCAGAGAAACCAGCTGGAGATGCTGAAATCGGTGTGCGTCCTCCCCAGAGGCTGCCTGCCCTCCTACAGCCTGCTCTTTGGTTTCACTTCTCAGGCTGCCTCACTGGGGTGGTACAGGGATACGACCACACTGAGGGACTCCGACACCCAAAGTGACTGTCTATAAAATGTTGGCTTCGAGTCTCTGTCGAAATGTATTCATTTGTATAGAAACACGCTTGGAGTTGTAACAAAAACTTTTTTTTTCTCGTAAGTCCAGCTTACATGAATCCATATACCCACACAGCTAACACTCTATGCTAGTTTACTTTTTGATCCTTCTACTGTGCTGTGTGATCAAGCCTGTCTTTATTCCCCCGATTAAAATGATGTTTGAGATAGTTTATTGTGCCAGCCTAGTCGATAAACACAAGTGGGACTAACTGAAGGGCAGAGAGATAAATGGCTTGGTGAGTCTTGCCTTTCTTGTCTCTCGCTCTTTGATCATCGGACCAGTGTGCGGCTGCCTTGCTTGTTCTGTGCCTCAATTTAAAGGCTACACTACCTGTGGGACACCTAGCCTGTGGACTGTGTCACTATAAATTGAGGTCCCTTTAAGACATCTCTGGAGCTGGGGACTGGCTGTTGGTGACCTGGCTGGCAGTAGGTGACCTGCCTTCTGATTGGCTGCTGTGCTGACATAGCCTAGCTCTCTCTATAAATAGAGGAAGATCTGGCAGCAGACTAGACTTGAAGGACTGCTAGTCTCTCACAACTCTCTCTCATAGTAGTGAGTGCCAGTGAGCCATTTATAGTGCTTTATAATTTAACCGTTCATTTCTTGTATTATATATTTATCTGTATATGATTTAACAGTTCATTTCTTATTATATATCTAATTATCTTTATAAATAAATCTATTATCAACAATTTGGTTTTATCTCTCTAGAGAACCCTGTCTAACACAATGTTGGTCAGAGTTTTCCTTCCCCTGAGCATGCTGTGAGAGGGCACTGTTCTCATTCACATCCCACTACTCAGGAGTAGAAAGCCCAGTCTTCCTCCAGTGGAGCTGCTGGTGGTTTTGAACCGCTGATACGGCCCCATGCATAAGCACCATACCACCTCTACACACCTGTTCAGTCTCATTAGTGCTGGTGATGACAGTCTCTGGTTTTGTCAAATTGTCTGATGTTTAGTTACAATATTGAAGTCCATAGTATTTGTGAGTCTAGGTCAGTAACTTTTTTGAGCACCAAGTAGCAATTAAAGGAAGAAAGGGGGCAGGGGAGAATGGAAAGGCTTTTCTGCTCAGTTACTCATAATGTTGTAACTAATGTTGTACTTCAATGTTGAAAGATGTTGCAAAACAATTTTTTTATTGTATTCACATGATGTAGTCTAAGAAATATATAAGTCACTTGCAAGTGTATCACAGCGAGTCTGTGATTCAAATGTATAATAAGCAACATTATGAAGAACTCTGTGTGGTCTGGTACCAGAGGAAGAGGTGTGGGGGCGGGGGCACAGTGGATCCCCGAGTCGCCTCCCTGACTGACACCAAGTCTAGCGACAGCACCGCTCTTCTCCCTGGGCTTCTTGATGAGAATTTTGACCACTGCTTCCTTCCTCAAAGAGCTGCACAGAACCTGCCCTTTGCATTCAACACGAGGCTTGCCTAATGCAGACCGGTTGCTAAATCTTCTGCGGTTTGTGCCAGCACCATCTCCACAGCAGGCACGGTGCAAATGCTTCGGAATGACAGTAGTGAAGCTGGAAGGGTGGAGAGAAAAACCCCAGCCGGGAGGAGTGCACAGTGGTCGTCAGCGAAACCTGTTGGGAAGCTATACTTCGTGGTTTCGGGGGTGGGCTCGGGAGGGGGGATGAATCAGGCTTGAGATCAACAGTGACAACACACCATCATGTCGTACCTCCACTGGACTTCCCAAGAGTCATTCTCAGCTAAAGGAAGTATTCTCACAAAATACAAGGAAAGGCCAATAGGTATTGCTGCCAAATTGTAGAAAAGTTTACTAAGCAAAAATATTAACAGGTGAAGCTACAGTTTTCTCAACATAACCGCCCCCCCCCCAATATGCTAATACACTGCTAAAGGTGGTGCTTCTATCTAACCCAAACTTATTTGGCCCCCTTTTCAGAAAAGACACTACTCAGCGCATCCTGCCCCTGCCAATTAAATATCTTGGTACTATAACCCATAATCCAGGATAAAGTGTAGCCTTCTTGATGTGCTCTGAAGTCTCCCTGCCTCTTCATTCCCATCTTTTCACTCTATTACCCTCTAATCTCATTTCTTCCTTCCTTCAGCTAGTCATCCTTGAGGGTCCTTGAACGCAGTAGGCAGAGTCCCTGCTTAGAGTTCTTGTACTGGCTACTCCCTTACCTATGAGGAGCTCTGGTGCTATAGGGTCGAGCTACTAATGGCAAGATCAGCACTTCAAAAGCACCAGTTCCTCTGGCAGACAAAGACTAGGCTTTCTACTCCCATAAAGAGTTATAGTCTTGGAAACTCACCGGGCAGTTCTACCCTCGCCCATAGAGTTACTATGCATCAGTGTCGACCTGACGGCAATGGGTTTGTTTGCTTATTCCCTTCTCTAAGGAGCTCTGGTGGCAGAGGGAGCTGCTAACCACAGCATCAGCAATCAAACCCACCAGCAACTCCACAGGAAAGGAGAAGAGGCTTTCTGCTCCTATCAAAATGTACAGCCTCAGAAACCCCTAGGGGCAGTACTATTCTGTTCAAACGGCCGGCATGAGTCAGAATTGACTAGATGGCAGTGAGATTGGTTTTCTATTTTGGTTTATTATTTTACCTGGATGGCCTTCCCACAAGACTAGGATCCTGCCTTGACACCTGTATTTAAAATTACAGGGGTCCCTGCACTCAGATTTGGGCTGGATGTGACTTCGAAGAGAAGTCACTCTCTCTCTACATATACATATGTATGCATATATAGATAGATGCGGCAGCTCCAGTCATCTCTAGTAACCATTTCTCAACCACATTGTGTTAGACAGGGTTCTCTAGGGAAACAAAACCAGGACACTTATGGTTATATAAAGAGAGCTAGATAGCGCACAAAGGAATTTAACCCTATAACGCTGAGTGCGACGTTTTTGTATTGATAACTATGAAAGTAAAGAATACAAACAACAACAAAAAATTTTCCTGGAATTAAAAATTCAGGCGTTATAGGGATAACAACTAATTAGTCCACACAGTGGTACAGAGGGCTCAGTTCAACTCACTTCCATGGAACAGGTAACTTACAGTCAACTCAGAAGGGCTGCTCGGTCGAAGGTCAAGGAAGCAGATAACTGAGTCTTCTGTAGAGCAATGTAGGCAGTCTGGCCAGGAGCAGCAAACAGCAGGGCGGGTCACCAACAGTCAGCCAGATGACAGGCAGCTCAAGCAATGTATACACCAGCAGCGTGGTGAAGCAGGTCTCAAAGGAACCTCAAGCTCTAGCGACACGATCCCCCGGGTTGAGTGCCCCACAGGTAGTGTAGCTCACAAGTTGAGGCAGAGAACTAGCTAAGGCAGCTGCAGGCTCCTCTGATTACCAGAGAGCAAGAGAGAAAAGAGGTGGGGCTTGCCAAGCCATTTATCTTTGCCCTCTAATCAAACTGTTACCTTATTAATCCCACATGTTCATATTGGCCAGGTTGGCACAATAAACCTACCTATCACACACATGGAGATCAACATTGGCTGATCTGTGCTCTGAGGAGGGTCTAGTAAGATAAAGAACCATGTAAGAGCCAATCTAACATCTCATTCATTTTGTATATAATTACATGAGATAAAGGTGCTTATTGTCAGTTTTGAAGCCAGGAATTTTATTATTTGCTGCCAAAAGCATCATCATGAATGTACTAAACTGGTATGGAAGCTATACCTGTCAAGGGGCTATAAAACCCACTGGAAGAAAAGTAGAACAAAGCAGGAATTCACACACATATAATTATCGCTGATTGAACATGAGATGGTCATGGAAAGTGAATGGTACAGTGGTCAACTGGGCCTCTGGGAGAAGATAAGTGCTAGTACACAATGAGTCTGGCTAAGTGGATGGAAGTACTAGAGGCACATGAGGCTGTACTAGGACTCAAGCATAGATTGTGGTGGTTACATAATCTGTTGTCAACTTGAGACTACTAAGAGTGATGGGGTGGAGTTTAGACTGTCAATCAGGTTTCAGCTTGATGACCTCATTTGGAGGTACAAAAAAGATAAAGAACTCACTAGAGGCGGGACATTCACTTCCTCCCCATGAGACATTCCTGTTGACAACCCACATGGAGCAATGCTGCTGATAGAGCCAGAGCCCTGGAGCTGGAGGAACCATGTGGAGACCCACACCAGTGCTGAGAGGCTTCCACCACCACTGGATCCACAAGTCTTTCCACCCACTGGCCTGTGATCTTTCTTCCTGCATTTAGTGTCATTGCATGTGCTGTGTGAGTCTAAAGAAGAATGTATAGATTGGTAATAGACATATGGGCTGATATCAGATTTATGGGCTTGACCTGGACTGGGCTGGGATATTTACTTAATATACAATTTCTCTTTATATAAAGTTCTTTCCTATACACATATGAGTGTCTATGAATTTGTTTCTCTAGTCAACCCAAACCCAACCCACCCACTCATAGCATGCATGCTTTGTAGCAAGGAGAGGGCTGTGATTAACCCACAAATGATGTCAGCATCTGATCGAGCCTTTTGCTCTGGGATCTTCTCCACCCCCAACAAAGTTTAGACAGTAAAAGAAGAAAGTATTTCCATCCTAGCTGGAGAGTATTGAGTGGCAAAGATTAACAAATGAAGATGCCTTAGGAAACCTGAAGGCTGTGTGGACAATGACACAGATACCCAGTAGGATCAGTGTCTGAATCCTAGCTTGGCATCAAAGCCTTGGAAATCCAGAAGTTGGTGTAAAGAAAAATGACAAAGGTGTTGACATGGGACAAGTATCTTGGCAGTAGCTATTTATTCTGCATTGGGCTTGGAAAATAAGTTTCAAAACAATGATGAGTGATTCAATCTTTCAGCCCCTTCCTACTAAGGAGTCATTCCTCAAAGGGTCATGGAAATGTAGTTGTAAAAACAGCAAGGTGTGGGCATTAGCCTTCCTCATCTAACTTCTCAAAGTGGAAGGAAAATCAAGATCAACAGCCCAAGGCTGATTCCTATGAGGCAGTGATCACAAGAAAGTTAACGGGTTAAAATTCAAGACCAGAAATGACTTAGGTCCCCCCAGAAGAATTTATTTCAGAGGACAGCACTGAATCTGCAGCTCCAGAAGAGGGACATGTCTGCTCAGAGCACACAGGAGCAAATGAAGGGGGAGGAAGAGAGAGTGGAGCACATCCTAACCCACCAAGCCTTGAGGATGATATTCCAGCTCAGAGCAGCCAATCCATAGCGAAGACCACATGGCCGGCCCGACTGTGAGACATGACATCCCTCACTGACCCATAGCCCTACTGGAGACACAGTGTTGGAATTCTGCCCAATCTGATCCCACCACACTGAGGCAAAACACTAAGGGTGTGCAACAGAACAGGAAAGGGAGCAGAGCAACGAAGTGCCCAGGGAATACCAAAAATAGACTTTGGGGCCAGGGCTTGGCGCCTCAACAGACTGGACTAGAAAACATCCTAAAGGCCAACAGACAGTCCTTGAACTAACTGCAAGCTTTTGTTTCTTGTTACTGTTTTATTTTGTTGTCATTGACTTATTGTTTCATTTTATTTTGTTGCTTGGTTTTGCTCTGTCTTGTTTTTGTGCATGTTATTATCTCCACAGGTCTGTCTAAATAAGATAGGCTGGATGAACAATCTGGAGGAGAAAACAACGGGACCAACAGTTCCGGGGGGACATGGGAGAGGAGGAGGTTGGGGGAAAGGTAGTGGTGTTAACAAACCCAGGGACAAGGGAACAACAAGTGATCCAAATCGGGAGGGTACAGGAGGCCTGGTAGGGCATGACCAAGGGTAATTTAACCAAGAGGAATTACTGAAACCCAAATGAAGGCTGAACATGATAGTGGGACAAGAGGAAAGTAAAAGGAAATAAAGGAAAGAGCTAGGAGGCAAAGGGCATTTATAGAGGTCTAAATAAAGGCATGTACATATGTAAATATATTTATATATGAGGATGTGGAAATAGATCTATGTGCATATATGTATAGATTTAGTATTAAGGTAGCAGATGGACATTGGGCCTCTACTCAAGTACTCCCTCAATGTAAAAATACTTGGTTCTATTAAATTGGCATTCCATGATGCTCACTTTCCCCACACAATCCCTGAAGACAAAGCAGGTACATAAGCAAACGTGGTGAAGAAGGCTGATGGTGCCCAGCTATCAAAAGATATAGCATCTGGGGTTAGAGGCTTGAAGATATACAAGCAGCCATCTAGTTCAGAAGCAACAAAGCCCACATGGAAGAAGTACACCAGCCTGTGTGATCACGAGGTGTCGAACGATCAGGTATCAGGCATCATCAGAACAAAAAATCATATCATTGTGAAGGAGGGGGAGTGCAGAGTGGAGACCCAAATCCCATCTGTAGTCAATTGGACATCCCCTCACGGAAGGGTCTCGGGAGGAGACGAGTCAGTCAGGGTGCAGTGTAGCAATGATGAAACATACATATTTCTTCTGGTTCCTAAATGCTTCCTCCACCCCCACTATCATGATCCCAATTCTACCTTACAAATCTGGCAAGACCAGAGGATGTACACTGGTACAGATAGGAACTGGAAACACAGGGAATCCAGGGCGGATGACCCCTTCAGGACCAGTGGTGTGAGTGGTGAAACCCGGATGGTGGAGGGAGGGTAGGGTGGAAAGAGTGACCGATTACAAGGATCGACATACAACCTCCTCCCTGGGGGACAGACAACACAAAAATGAGTAAAGGGAGACGTCGGACAGGGCAATATAGGACAAAACAATAATTTATGAATTATCTAGGGTTCATGAGGGAAAGGGGAAAAGGGAGGGAGGGCAAAAATGAGGAACTGATGCCAGGGCCTTAACCCTATAGCACCTGAATTTTTAATTTCAGGGAAAAAATTTCTCTGTTCTATTCTTTACTTTCATAGTTATCAATATATATATTATTATATACATCTTTATTAAATGTTACGAAAACGCCGCACTTGGCATTATAGGGTTTTACATGGAGAGCAAATGTTTTGAGAATGATGAGGGTAATGAATAAACAAATGTGCTTTACACAATTGATGTATGTATGGATTGTGATAAGAGTTGTATGAGCCCCTGATAAAATGATAAATAAATACATGAAATTTTAAAATAATTTAAAAAAATAAAAAAAGAAGTCACAGGAGAGAGGACATCTTTTCAGCTGTGCATACAAACAGGCCTCTTCCTCAGCATCTGGATCCCTAGGTCTTTGGCCTGATCTTTGCCATGATCAATCAAGTGCTAAGGAGATTTCAGTTCCACTAATAAGTGCTCAGAGCACCGGGCTCCACCAATAAGCTCCTGCCTGCACACTTTCAGCAAGCTTGCTCTATGGGTTGGCACAGCCATTGAATTGCTGTGTCCTTTTTCTGTGGCTGTTGTCTCTGTTACTACTGGTCCTCACCATCTTCTGAAATCACTAGTGTTACAGGGCTCTCTTTCTGTCTCCTCAGTCTAGGATGGTCTCAGCGCAGTCCCTGGGTTGAAAGAACACATTCTGGTCTCATCTCTTCTTGGTGGTTGTGAAGTGTCCCCTTATTCTTGGGATTGGCTCTCTTTTAAGCCTAAGAGGATGGCAAAATCCAGTTATAGATATGATATTTAAAAAGAAAAATAGGGTCACATTGCTTTATAATTTAATATTTTCTTTTCCATGTTGATATCAAAGGCATTTTTTCTAAAAAGTATTCTTTCGCGACCTCATTATATACTAAAAGTTTCACAATTATACTTTTAGGACTGGCAGAAAGAATTATTAATGGTTTTAGTTCTTTACTTTTTTACATTTCAAACTTTCTGTAGTTAACATTTATTATCTCTGTGTTTAGAAAACTTTAAACTATTAAAAATAATTTCTCCTTCCATGAACCACTTTCATGCTTGACCCGACTTGATCATTCTATTTTTTTGTCATTTTGATGGCACTTTGCAACTCAGGGAATGTCGCTATTATTGTTTTTGCCTTCTCATCACTGATTTTTTAAATTCTTATTTTTACAATTGAGTAGCTTTCAGCAGAGCCTTTCTTTTTTGTAAAATCTTTCTTTTTTTTAATTTTTATTTTTTAAATCGTTTTATTAGGGGCTCATACAACTCTTACCACAATCCATACATACATCAATGGTGTAAAGCACATTTGTACATTCATTGCCCTCATCATTCTCAAAACATTTGCTCTCCACTTAAGCCCCCGACATCAGGTCCTCATTTTCCCCTCCCTCCCCGCTCCCCCCTCTCTCATGAGCCTTTGATAATTTACAAATCATTATTTTGTCATATCTTTTTCTGTCCAACGTCTCCCTTCACCCACTTTTCTGTTGTCCGTCCCCCAGGGAGGAGGTCGCATGTAGATCCTTGTAATCGGTTCCCCTCAGCAGACCCTTTCATGCTAATTTTTTTAATGCTTCTTCCCAACCCTCCACCCCCCTTGCCATCATGACCCCTCATGCTAATTTAAAGACTAGCTAAAATGCTATTTGTGTGAAGCATAAACTGACATATCCTAGGGGAATCTCAGACATGTGAGAAAATCTGAGATTATGTAAAGTTTTCTCTCTCAATAAAATATTTTTATTGTTCACAAGTTGAGAGTGTTAAAAAGGACTTAGAGATCCTAACTGAACCCCGCCATTTTACAGATTAAAAGAAAAACATAAACCATCACTGGCTATAAGAACTTGGGGTGCTATATTTTTTGGGAAAATGCAGTAGTGGTTAAGGATATGTGCCAGCTTGGCTGGGCCATGATTCTCAGTGGTTTGGCAGTTATAACGTAGTCATCCTCCATGGCGCAATCTAATATAATGTAATCACTTCCATGATGAAATCTACTGTGAGCAGTCAGTAAGTGGAAAGTAAATAATATGTATGTTCTGGCATATCCATCTATTCATCTATCTATATCTATCTATTTATCTCTCTATCTTCTGGCAAAGCTCTCTGGCTTTTTGTTCAAGCTATGTCCTGCAACTTGGTCATCATCATCTGACCTGCAGTTCTTTGAGCTTGAGTTAACAAGGTACCATCTCATCTGCTAGGTTGGGGTTGTGAGCTCCTGCAGATATGTGAGTCAGCAGAAGCCTCCGACCTACTGTTTGATGCACGAACTTGGGTCTTGGCAATTTCTATAATTATGTGAACCATTTTCTTTAATAGAAATCTCTCTCACTATTTTTTCTTTTCTAGAGAATCCAGTCAAAGACAAATGCTTAACAAAGAAAGAAACAAACAAACAAAAAACCCATTCAGGATTTTCAAAATCTTTTTTGCGTACTATATGCGTAAACTTTGTTGTGTTTTCCATCTTGAGGGTCTGGCTTTATTTTCTCTGCTGTGGAGTAAATCCTCCAAATAAACCCACTACACAAACTTCAATAGATGATATTACATCATAAAGGTTTAGGGTGCACAGATGAACAGCCATTGGCAATTAGTTACCCACATCCCGTAGCCTTTGCTAGTGGTTATAACTACTTGGTGATTTTAAGATGTTGAAAGAAAGGCAAACGTTGAAACTCTCATGTGGTTCCTTCATAACGAAAAGAACAATAACAAGTGTGTATAAGAAAATAGTCGGTATATTTAGGTTAAAATATTAGTAATATTTCAAATCAAATGGCCTCTGCTCCGACCTTTTCCTGCCAGATCCACATTAAGCACCCCTCATGACACCCTCGTGATTCAAATTCTGCCTTCTTTGAGTTCTATGATGCTATGCAGTATTGCCTTCTGACATTCTGGACTGTTCCTTTTGCTGCCTTAACTGTCTCCTCCTGCACACTCTGGCCTGTACTATGCTCTCAAGGGCTGAATTCTTCAACCATTTCGTTCTGGCTCTTAAACATGTCATGACTTCATTCCCTTCTAAACTTCTGTCTCCCAAAAGTGATTGAGCAGTCGTAGTTCTTGCTTTCAACTCAAGACTGATCATTTCCTAAAGAACCAGTTTCCTTGCTCCTGGTCAGATGGATCAATAACTCAGGAGTGATTTTGATTGATGGCTCTATTCAAAAAGAACTGTTGAATATCTACCGTGTTAAATGTCTATTGTGTTAAATCTCTATGTCCTTTAAGTTGTCTGTTCCCGAGCAGGGCTTTTCCAGTTTGCCTACGCTAGTTGTTCCATGTTTGCATTAGCTCCTTTATGCCATTATCTCCTGCCTAGTGAAACCCAGTTTATCCATTAAGACACATTTGAAAGTTACAAGCTCTGTTAAGTTACATCTAATCTTCCCAGGGTTAATCATAGCTTTGTGGTTCCACAGCACTCAGTCCTTGTTTCTCTCATAACTCTTCCACATGGTGTGACTTGGTTTTCCTGTGGGCTTGTTGAGGGTCTGGGGGTAGCAGGGAGTCCTAGTCATCTTTGTGTGCCTTGAATAGTGCTTGGCACAGAGAAACTACTCACAAAATAGCTATCAAAGGATTTAGAACTTGCCTCTAGCTAATAATTTGTTGGTTGCCATGGACCCGGTCCATGATTCAGAGTGACCCTAAGCACAAAAGAATGAAACGCTGCCTGCCCTGTCTCACACCCACAATCAGTTGTGGCTCCGATGTAATCCACAGGGTTTCCACTGGTTTATCTTTGCCAGTAGATTGCCAGGCCTTCCCCGTTCATTGTAGTCGGAAGTTCTACTGCAGTGGTTCTCAGCCTTCCTAATGCCGCAACCCTCTAATACAGGTCCTCGTGCTGTGGTGACCCCCAACCATAAAATGATTTTTGTTGCTACTTCATAACTGTAACTTTGCTACTGTTATGAACAGTAATGTAAATATCTGATATGCAGAATGTATTTTCATTGTTACAAATTGAACATAATTAAAGCATAGTGATTCATCACAAAACAACATGTAATTATATATTGTGAACTATTTATTTCTAATTACAAATCAATGAAATTTTGTCTTGAAGCATGGTGTTGCATGGGCAACAGTCTTCACATGAGGAACTCATATGTGGGTGTATGCGCATGTGGGCAGACCCACCTGGAGATGGATAGAGGAGTGGTGTCTCGGTTCCTAAAACCACCAGAAATATGTGTTTTATGATGGTCTTAGGCGAAAAGGGCCATTTGACCCCCAAAGGGGTCACGACGCACAGGTTGAGAACCGCTGCTCTACTGAAATGGATTCAGCATCATAGTAAAACACAGGTGTCCACTGACCACTGAGAGGTAGCTGCACATGAGGTGCACCAACTGAGAATCTCACAGAATCAAGAATTCTGTCTGGAACCACCCCAAACCCATGGTTGTCAAATAGATTCTAACTCATAGTGATTTTCCCCCCCAACAGTTTTATTGACATAGAATTCACATCATATAATTCAATAGTTCAGAGTGATTTCATAGAACAGAGTAGAACTACCCAAGGCTGTGGAATCAAAATTATATTATTTATATTTCATAGCTTGCACATGAATATGTATTTCATTCTTACCAGAACTGGGAAAATGCTAAACAAAATGCACTCAACTGTTTTCGTTTCACTTCTGGATCCACACACTTCTGCCAGCACTCTTTCCTTTTAGCTTGTTGCTAAGGATGCACTGGAAGGAGACGACACCACTGTTGTCACGGCCTTCCCTTCCTTTCTCGAGCACGGCTTTCTGCGCAAATGGTTGGCTGCCTTGAGGAAGTAGCACGAGTACCAGAGGATCTGCCAGGATTCCCTGGTCAGTTGTGTTTCTTAGGATGCTATTATCGTCTTCTTGCAAGGTAGGCTCTGTTTCAGAAAGGACGTTTGGCCTCTTAGAGTTTCTCTCTTCCTTCCCCCAGCTTACTGAGTGGTATGAAATGTGCTTACTTTGTATGGGCTCTAAGTCTACCTCAGCCACCTGGGGTAGTGAGCTGCCCACTGAACTGCTCACCACGTCTGTTTGAACTCCATGGGAGAACATGAAACCGTCCACTCCTGTGAAGCTTGAAAGTCTTGGAAACCCGAAGGGGCAGCTTTACTCTGTCTTATGGCATCCTTATGAGGCAGAATCAACTATGTAGTTGGCAGTGAGTTTTGGAGTTTTAAACCTAGTTAAACTCCTACACATTAAAGGTCCTACAGAATTCTATGTTCATGGGGTATCTTGAATATGTAAATAGATTGGCATTAGCTGCTGGATATCCATATTGTGCCCTTTTGCCCATGCTGCATGTCTCTTTATTATAAAACTCACATTCAGAGATACATTTTTAAAGCAAAATTCCAAAATGGAAACAACCGATCATTAAAGCAGGCATGGAATTCTTCCGGTTGCAGGGCCCTCTGTAGTGTAGTGGTTACTTGTTGGGCTGCTAACTGCAAGGTCAACAGTTTGAAACCACCAATCGCCCTGCGAAAGATGAGACTTTCTACTCCTGAGAAGATTACAGTCTCTGAAACCCACGGGGCAGTTGTAGCCTGCCCTGTAGTTGGAATGGACTCGATGGTAGTGAGTTTGGAGTCGGCTCCGTGCAATGGTCTACTTGACACACCGATGAAGTCAGTTGTGATTTAAGCGTTCCAGTCAATCCACAATCTTGTCTTGCCAACAGGTTCTATTGGCAACCTCTTTTTAAAAAATTAGTAATATTACTTTTTTGCCAACCTCTTCACTTTAGTCATTTGGTAGGTGTCTTGGACTGGATTCCCTAGATCAAAACAGTAAAATATATACTTAATTGTATATAGAGAAATTTATTTCAGCAAAATACCAAGTCTGTGAGTCAGGCAGCAGGGTGGAGGCTTCTCCCAGTTCATGTGGTTGCAGGGGTTGATGAGCGCCCCCAATCTTCAGATCAGAAGATTTGATAAATTCCAGGAGAGGGTGAGGAGAGGGAGGGAAGGAGAGAGAGAGTGGGAGGTGTTCCAGGGAGTTTGAACACAAGTGAGTTTTGCTTCATCATGGATGCAGTTCACACATCCCAGAAAACTCCTCTCCCAACTGCCAACTGATGGGCCACTCACATCAGGTGATAACATTACAAAATAGGAGATGATGATATCTGGCTTGCCAAATCACTGAGAGTCACAGCCTAGACAAGTTGGCACATAACATTAACCATCACAGCATGCATATGGAGACATTGCATTGCGGCATTTATGAACATTTCTGTTTACTAATGAGAGCAAGAACCTTTTCATATTTTATTAGCTGTCTGGATAGTCCCTTTTGTGATGTGCATGTTTTAGTCTTTTACTCAATTTTTTCTATTGGCTGTCTTCTTTTTCTACTTAATTTTTAACAGTTGTTTTTATATTTTGGAAACAAGCTCTTTATAAATTATGTACTTAGTAAATATATTTTCACCCCCCTCTAGTAGATTTTGATTAAAAACTAAACCAAATTCAGTCATTGAGTCTATGCAGACTCATAGTGACCCTATAGAACATGGCAGAACTGTCCGTGTGAGCTTCCAAGACTGCAACTCCTAATGGGAATAGAATATAGTGTCAACCTTCCTGATGTGGCTCAAGATTATTTTATATCTGGCTTCAGAATTCTGTGGCCTCCCCTCAAATCATGAAGACAGTCTCCTCTACCAGCTTAAAGTTCTAAGTTTTACTTTTCAATTTATGCCCACAATCCATCTGGAATTTATTTATTTTTGATTGGTGAGAGTCATGTTTTCAGTCAATAAAAAGGTGATTGTTATGGAAAATAATAGAATTACAGTGTATCCCCAGTGTGATATCGAAGGAGTGGGCATCAGAGGAATGAATGGTACATCATTACAATCACTTTCAGTAACTCTGCACGTGAGACTTTTTAAACTCTCATAAAGGAAAATCTGGGAAACATTTCACCTCAGATGATGCTGGTAATATCATTTGTTTCCAGCAATCTCCTTCCTTCCCCCAAAACGCAAACACTGCAGCCGAGCTGACTCCCATGGGGTCCAATTGCCCTGTGGCGTTTCCGCGACTTCGTTTGCTGCCAAGAACTCAATGGCGGGTTTGAACCGCTGACCTTCCGCTCCCCAACCCAACGTCGGACCCCCTAGGCCCCAGGCCCTTTCCTGGGTCTCAGAGCCAGGAACTTGCCAGGCCGGACCATCGATGAGCTCGGGGCTCGCTCCTCGGCTAGTTGGGGCTGGATGAGTTCATCCCGGAAGTAGGCCGCGGTCCGTTGTGAGACCAGACGTTCCTTCCGCACGCCGGCGGCCGGCTGTCGCGTCGCCGCCATGGCCACCCCGGACCCTCGCTACCCGTCCTCTTCGATCGAGGATGACTTCAACTACGGCAGCTGCGTGGCCTCTGCCAGCGTGCACATCCGAATGGGTACGGCGTCCCCGCCCCTGTCCCCTCTCCCGGGGCCGAGGGCGCTCCCTGCCGCGGGCCCGGGTGCTGCCCTTCGCTCGCGCGCGCGCCCCGCAGCCGTTTCCGCCGTAGTCTCTTACTGTCTCCGACGCCCAGAGGGGCGTGGGAACATCCTCTCGCACACGAACCAAACCAACCCCCTGAGGGTTTCCACGACCGTGACTCTCGGGGAGAAGAACGTGTCGGACTGCAGCCCCCCGCGGGTCCCACTGCGCCCCCACAGTGCCCAAAGATGAGAAGAGACGTACCGTTTCGTTCTCTTTTTTGACGGAAATAGGCTTCTTTATGATCTTTGAGATGTGCAACGGAAGGAGGCATCTGTTGGAATGTTTCGGCGTTTCTAGCAGGGCGGGGCGTGAACGCGTCCTACATTGCTATTTCTGTTTCTTTTTCTCCGCCGCGAGACGGTAAAGACAGCTTTCCCGTCGTTCTCTCACTGTTTCCCCTCTTCAGGGACTAGAACTCAGCGTATGTGTCACTGTTACCTAGACAAGTTGCTGAAAACAGAAGCTTCCAAAGTCCGTCAAATTCCGTGGTTTTGCCCTGGGTGGTATTCGTTTTATGATGCGATGTGTCGCTTCAACTCAGCTCACACCTGCCGAGTGGATCCTGACAGAGCGACCCCGTGGACGGGATAGAACTGCCCCTGTGGGTGTCCGTGTTACCCGGCAGCGAGCTGCTTGCTCCCCGGAGTGCCTGCTGCGTTAGAACTCCTGACCTTGCGGGTAATCGTCCAGTGCCTAACACTCTTCACCACCGGACCGCCTCGATGCGGTATTGAGTGGGCAGAAATGAATTTCACTTTAAACTGATCAGCTTCTTGGAAGTGGAATGCGCTGCCTGCCCTCTTGTTTACCATTTCATCACCTAATCAGCCCCAGTGTTCCATCCTATCCGAGCTGGGACTTGTTCTTGTGAAGCAGCGGGTCTCGACCTATGGGTCTCGACCCCTTTGGGGTTCGAATGACCGACTCTTTCACAGGGGTCGCCCGATTCATCACAGTAGCAAAATGACAGATATGAAGTAGCAACGAAAATAATATTATGGTTGGGGGGTCACCACCACATGAGGACCTGTGTTAAAGGGTCCTGGCATTAGGAAGGTTGAGAACCACTGTAAAATCTAAAGGAATTAGGAGGAGAGGTCTCATAAACTAAGGATCCTGTTTCTGGCTCCTGTATTTCTGGGATCAAGTTTTAAAATATTTAGGAGATAAACTCAGTTTCTTAGTGTGTGTTTCTGAAAGTAAGAAAACATTCTGAAATGTCAGTGATAAAACAGATAATGATATTGAGATGGCCCAGAGTCATTGAGAGCCGATACCCAAGTCTGAGACCACGCAAAGGCAATCAACAATAGCCTTGGACAGTCATCCTATGGAGTGATCCCAACACCTGCTAACCCATGCCAACAGGACGATGAGGAAAAGAGAGAGAGAATGGGGCTGGACAGAATAGGCAAAGGCCATCCTTCAGGAGACGATTTCCGTGGGCAGTGATGTCCCTGCGGGAGTAGAAGGCAGTCCTTAGGCCTCCGTGAGTCCTGGTACTGTCAGGATAAGGAAGTGTATCCGAATCATTAGTCGACATTTAAGAAACTACCTTTGTTGAACAAACACGTCATGCGTTCATGTAAAGGCAGGAGTAAGCCCGAGTTTGGGAAGTCACAGTCCCTGTGACAGGCATTTCAGTGAGGGTGATCACCTCTCAAATTAGTCTGACAGTCGTTCCAGTCAGAAGGGCGTTGGGGACAGAAAGTCACGGTGTGTGAACTGGAGTAATGTAGGCGTGCTTACAGGAAGAAGGGAAGCTTTGTCCCGCCAGGCTGAGATTTGGGTATCTGACAAGAGCTTACTGAAGAGAGGAATGGGCATTAGTGATGAGGAAAGGAGGGTGGCACTCAAGGGCCACCTGTCCTGAGTGAGAAGAAGGACTTTTTCCCATGACATTAGGGAATAGAATAGCATCAGTGTAGTGCAGGGGTCTGAGCAGGGCCATTTGGATCCTTGTAATACCCTTTGAGGGCCACATTGGTCAAACAATTAACTGACCCCTAATGTCATGCTGGAGCTGTTTCTTTTTGGTGAGGCGTGTGATGTTAGCTGGAGTTGATGGTTTCCAGGGCCTTACCCATCCCACATGGTGTAGTGGTTATGCATTGGGTTGCTACCGAAAAAGTCAACAGTTCAAAACCACCTGCCACTCCAAGGAAGAAAGATGGGACTTTCTACTCCTGTAAAGAGTTACAATCTCAGAAACCCTCAGGGACAGTTCTACCTTGTCCTATAAGGTTGCTGTAAGTTGGTAACGACTGGGTTTTGTGAATTTGGAGTGTGGTTTATACAGCCTGAGGGCCATGTTTCCCACCTCTGGTGGAGAGGGAAGAGCTTTGGATTTAAGAGCGAAAACTCAGCCCTGACCAACATTTCTTGGCAGGCACTTGGCTTTTCTCCTAACGGCTGCTTCCCCAACCCTAACAAGTTATTTTAAGGACCTGGCAAATGTCTTATTTAAATATTAACGCCTCTGCAATCTGACGCGTGTAAATACTGTCGTTTCTGCATTATCCTGCTGAGCATTTTTGTGAGTGTCGTTCTTCCTGAATGCACAATGCTCAAAATAGCACACACCAATATTCTGCATGGAATTTACGTTTCAAAACAGTTGCCCAAGACAGCACAGTGAAGTTGGGACTAGAAACCAGATTTCATTATTCCTAGATGAATGCCCTTTTCACCTGTCCGCGCAGGTGCGCTTTTTAAAGAACCAGACTTCTACTTGATACTTCATATCTTCCTGACCCCATAGTGGTTCTGGATTTTGTTCCAGGGGTAAAAGAAACCATTCAAGGGTCTAAGCAGGGAGTTACATGATACAGCTTACTTTCTGAAAAGTACTCTGGCAGCTGTGTGAAGCGGCATTAGAAGACAGCGAGAGAGAGCAAGGAGACAGGTTAGAGAGGTTCCCCCAGGCATCCCGAGGAGACCATGCCGACTGTGACTCAGGAGGTAGCAGAGGAGATAGAGAGGTGGGCTTGCTTTGATAGCACTTGCTGAAGGATTAGATACCGGGGCAAGGACAAGGGAGAAAACCCAAACGCACTGCCATCAAGTTGATTCTGATTGATAGGGTGTCCAGTGCTGTAAATCTTAGCTGGAGCAGTTAGCTTCGTCTTTCTCCTTAGGGGCAGCTAGTGGTTGAAAGGGCTGTCCTTGCAGTTGGCCTGTGCCAGGATGGTAATGCTGGTTACTGATGAGAACGTGGGAGAAAGACAGATTTGGGTGAAAATTAAAAGCGTTCTGCTTTGGCCATGTGAAGTTTGAGGTGTCAAGCCAAAGACAAGAGATCAGGACCCCGAATCAAAATGTGGAAGCTATTGGTCTGAGGCTAAAACCCACCAGCTGCGCTGTGGGAGGAAGATGAGGCTGTCCACTCCCGTAAAAATGTACAGCCTCAGAAACCGTAGAAAAGGCTGTTATGGATTGGAACCCACTGAATGGCAGTGGGGTTTGTTTTGGATCATTATACGGCTGGCAGTCTTCTCATATTATTGAATTCCCTCTCTCCCCACCTCCCATGCTATGTATGAATATCCTTTGACATGGTTATATTCGTTCAAAATGGGTGTCCAGTGGTGCTGCTGCCTGTGATTCCATTTTTAAAGACTATAGGAAATGTTGGAGTCGAGAATATCTCCACAAGGATATTTTCGTGTGATGCGTTTGTAGACTTGGAATGTTTTTCTGTTACAAAAGAAATAATGGTGCTTTCTCGAAAACCTAGATAGCACAGAACAGAGCCCAAAGAGCATCCTTGGTCATACTGTGCAGAGGAAACCAGCACCAGCACCGTGGCATTGATTCCGCTGGTCTGTGCTTACACACAGGCTTACTTCTTTCTATCGCACTTGGCGGACACTGGCTGTTTTTCTTTCGGTGCCATTTTTGGAACACCACATTTTGGTGATTCTCACAAGATAGCAGACTGTGTTACAGCGTTGTCGAACGCATACTGGACTACCATGTGGTGCAAACATAATTTTTGTTTGGATTGTGAAACCAAACCCATTGCCTTGGAGTGTGTCTGGAACCGAACCTGCAGTCACTCTGCGGTGTGCCTGTATTCACCTGTGCACGCACTTACTTTTACAGGTAAACCTGTCTTTCTGTGTGCGTTTTGAATTGTAACAGCACTCCTTCAAATGGAAGCACTTCATAGGTCGCCTATACGGGGAACAACAACACCAGGGAGGCATGCACTCCTTAGAATAATCGGTCATTTGAGAGCAAAAGGGCAGCATTTGCCCCAGGACCAAATTAAGAAGGCTGGAAGGGATAGGAAGAAGGAATAGAAACCAGAAAAGTGGAGGAAGTAGCATAAGTGAAGTTACATTGATGAATCAAATGCGTGTGAATTGTTCAGTGGAAAACCAACCTGCTCAGTAAACCTTCACCCAGCTCACCCCTATTATTGTTGCTAGGTGCCATCGAGTTGGTTCCAACTCAATAAATGTGATTTTCTTTTTTTAATGGTAAGACTTAACTCTCACTACACAGTGAAAGGATATATATTGATACAGAGTAGACTTGACTTACATGTGGTTTCTTTGCCTAAGGTAGTTGTAAATGTGGAGCGGCAGCCGTCTTTGACCTCCTTAACTTCACGAGCGGGGAGGAGAATCAGATTGATATATCAACAGTCCAAGACTGCTTCTGATGAAATGGCAGTTGGACATTGCTCCACCATCCAACTATTCACAATTCTAACACCACCACATCTCTCAATCCCATCTCTCTCCTTTGCTGGCTCTGATAATCTGCCACAGTGGCCACACAACAGATTCAACGATTCTGGGCTTTTTTAGGGATGTTAACAAGGTGCAGGAGAAATGCTCAGGAGACAGTTTTTTGGTCAGCACAGCCTCTTCTCAGCCAAGTAGGCACATCTCTCTGGCCTCGTGCCTTGGCTACATGGCCTCTTGGCTGCTGCCTGCTCGGCAATGTGAAACACCTCTTTTAACTCTACCACTAAGTATTCAGAGGCACCCCTACTCCGCCAGTCAGCCGCAGTCTGAAGGCACTGAGCTCCCAGGAGGCGCTCCACTCAGCAAGCCTGAAGGACACTCCACTTTCTTGTTAGGTGGCCTGGGAAGGCTGGCACCGCCCCAGCCTCTTAGCTCTGTCATCTCTGGGGTCACAGTCCTCTGCTCAGGATGGAGGAGTTTCAATGCAGCACAAGGATTTCGGGGTCTGAAGCATGCCCTCCGCTCCTGGTTCATCTTTCTTGGTGTAGTGATTCCCCTTTTCCACTTCGGAGATGACTCATTTTAACCTGGCATGATGGCAAACCTGTCCATCCTCTCATTAGAGCTCCATTCCTGCTATTTGCACGGTCCCACCCAACGTAGGTGCCATGTGTCTCAGTTACCTTATTAGCAGGTTACCAGGTAGCATAGTAGGTTGCAAGATGGGCTGCTAACAGCAAGTCAGCAGTTCAAAACCACCAGCCATTTGGGAGGAGAAAGATGAGGCTTCCTACTCTTATGAAGAGTTATAACCTTGGCCACCCCTAGGGGCAGTTCTACTCTGTCCTGTAGGGCTGTTATGAGTTGGAATCACCTTGATGGCCATAAGTCTTTTGTTTTGGCCCAGTTCCCTTGGGGGGCCACCAACACCTTCCATTTGCATAGTCCTGACCCAGCCATTTGGTAGGAATTACAAAGACTAGCTAGAAGAGCTGTATCAAGTAATTCACTGTCCCATGTGAGTTATGGTTTGATCTTTGGTTTAATAATTAAATGTTCAGAAATATGGTTGACATAATATTGTCCTGTCTGATAATATGTATTTTTTTTAAATCTAGTTTTATGAAAAGCAGAGCCCTGGTGGCAGGGTAGTTACTGTGGCTGTTAACTGCCAGGTCAGCAGGTCTAAACTGTCAACCGCTCCTCAGAAAAAAATGGGGCTTCTAATCCATTAAAGAGTTATAGCCTTTACTGCCTCAGAAACTCACAGGGGCCCTTATACCTTGCCCCTATAGGGTGGTTATGAGTTGGCATTGACTCAATGGCAGTGAGTTTAGGGTTTTTTTTGTTTCTAGTTTATGAAAAAGATGAAAATGTCCCCAAATTATCAGGCATTAGGGCCTTCTTAGGAAAGTAGGTTGTAGATGTGTTTTGGAAATTAACACTATCTTGTTTTTGTTGTTCAAACTATGTACCTACACCTAAGCCATGGTAGAACTGGTACTGTGAATCAAATGATAGGTTCAGTAAAACCTGTTTAAGGTGTGGTTTGCAGCCCTTCTCTGGGCTCCTGACTCTTGGCAGTCAATTCTTCGTCAGGACGCAATGCTGCCTGCTCCTGAGTCGCCCACATGGATGATTTTAGATGTGCCATTGTGATCCGTAGGCTCCCGCCAGCCTTCCTTCAGAGCTTTTCTTGAGTTTAGAAGTCCTGCTGAATTCTGTTCAGCAACATAGCAACCAGCGAGGTCCTTTTTGGAAACTATAAACTTTGGATGATTCTAGAGGGAAAAATTGTAAGATTTAATGATTGGGCATTTTAAGGATTGTATCTTTAATATCTGTGAAAATTCCTTTATTCTTATAAAACTTTCAAATATTTGTATTGCCTGATAATCCGTTGCATGTCATCAAAGCAATTGACTGTTCACTGCGATGACCAGTCTGTCGTAGGCCTTGGTCAAACAATGGCTTTCACCACATCTACCACATGGGTGTTGTCCCAGCAAGGCAAGGGGCAGCAGCCCGTCTTTTGCTGGGTAAACAAGCTAGTGCTCAAAGAAGTTCTGTGGTGTCCTTTTTCTTTGTCAGAATAAGATTGTTTTCTATCACCAGCTGAAGTAGACATTCATTCCTTTAATAAACATTTATTTCACAACAAAATGCATTTTTGTCTGTGCTTATGAGTTGGAATCGACTGAATGGCCGTGGGCTTTTTGCCTCCTCCTAAAATACTGTGCTGGGTTCTGTGTAATGGTTATTCCAACTCATGGTGACCCAGCGTAATGGGAAATAATTGCCCCACAGGGTTTCCAGCAACCTTTTGATGAGCAGCTGAGTGCTGTTGGGCAGAGTGAGACAAGCCCTCAATCTTTATAGTTTAATGGAGGTGAAGGACAAGGAGGCGTAACAATGATAAAGTAAACTGATTAAAAGGATGTTTGGGATTTCATGGGAGCATGAAGAAAGGCTGTTTAGTTCAGATTAGGCATGAGTCTCTCTTTTTGGTGAAAATATACACAGCAAAACATATGCCAATTTAACACTTTCTACACGTACAATTCAGTGACATTATTACATTCTTCAAATGATGCCACTGTTCTCATTATCTTTTCCCATATTATTTTCTTACCATTAACATATATTCATCGTGGGAGATGCATCTTGAAAGATGATTAGCAGTTAACCAGGGAGATGTGAGGAGAGAGATGGCTATTATTTAACACACGTAGATAGAGTGCCCTGGTGGCATGGTGGCTTATGCATTGAGTTGCTGACCACACGCTAGCAGTTCAAAACCAGATCCCCAGCTACTCCACTGGCGAAGGATGTGACTTTCTACCCCTGTAACGGTTTATAGTTTTGGAAACCCATAGGGCAGCGCTGCCCTGTCCTATAGGGTCACTATGAATTGGAATCTACTCAATGTCAGTAAATACGGGGTTTTTTGAGTCAATAGAGCCCTAATGGGGTTGTTTGGTAAGTGTTGGGCTTCTAGTTGTAAAATGAGAGGTTCAAACCCACCAGCTGCTCCTCTGGAGGAAGGTGAGGCTGTCTGCTCTCATAAAGATTTACAGCCTCAGAAACCCTGCGTAGGATCATTATGTATCACAACTGTCACAAGGGCAGTAAGGTGGTATCTACTGTTAATAGTTCACTTCTGAACATGGGGTGGTATGCAGGTGTTGTTCTTTGCTTTATACCATCAGAAGACTTTTGTAATTGTTATTTTTTTTAAATCATGAGAACTTAGCATTTATTTGTTTATGTTGGTAATTATCCTGAAAGGTAGGAATCTCCTATAGAAAATAGGGGCAGTGAACTATTCCTGAGGAATGAAACTAGGAGTGTGAAAGTAAGTTTACATGTTTGCCTTTTAAGGAAAAATTCCTCTTTAAGGAAACTTTTTTACTGCTGTGGAAATTAAGAAGTTATGCACCCCAAGGCGTAACCTCTGTGCCACCAGGGTTTCTTTCTGGCCCAGTGACTGACTGTTAACTTGTAAGCTCATGCTTTTTGGGAAATCCCGTTATCATTTCTGAGCTACTATGGAAACATTTTCTTTTTTTCTAGTTTTAGTTATAGAATATGTTATTTGGATTAATATTTAATAAAGAATGCATATACACAAGCTTAGTTTTTCCAAGAAGAAATTTGATCTAAAAATACGATGTATGCTTTAAGAAGTCATGCCATTTGTCTTGTCTCTTTCAGCTTTTCTAAGAAAAGTCTATAGCATCCTTTCTCTGCAAGTTCTTTTGACAACAATGACATGCTCAGTCTTTCTGTACTTTGAGCCAATCCAGACATTTGTACATAAAAGGTAAGATAATGAGGGGATTTTGAATCGTTTTCAGATGTTGCATAAGTTCAAGAGGACATAAGCAAAGCTCGTGTTTTTCTATTCAGTTTTGAGATTGGAATGTCAAAAAAGTTCATTGTCTAATTCTTGTAAAATTAGTTTCGTTTTTATAAGGAAAATGTCCCACGACCTGATTGTTACGTCTGCATTTTTTTAAACCGCATTATTATTTTAGTTTTAAGCCTTTATCTTCTGAGATAGTACTAAAACTTTTACTACATGAAGTTTATTTTTTTAATCTTAATTAAATATACATATATCCTCTTACTTTACTTATCTATATCCCCAGTCTAATATGGTGATTAAAATTTTATTTTTTAAGTAATTATTTTAACTTTGGCTCATAACTAGGGTAATTTCATGAAGAATTTTTCAAAAAGCTGCATTCATTACTAATTCATTTAAGATCTGACCTCCAAAATAATTATTTCCAGGATTAAAAATAACGTAGGTTTTTTTATATGAAAAGAAAGGGGAAAAAAAGAATAATTGTTTTCATAGAAATAAAAGTGTCTGTCTTCTCATGGCCCCCAAAGAGGGGAATATTTAAGATATTAGATTGTTATGGGTTAAATTCTTTCATTTAGACTACAGCTATAGTAAAAACCCTAAAAAATAAATTAGGTATTACAGTGAACCCTCGCCACTTCGCGCTTCGACTTCCGCGGCTTCACTCTATCGCGGTTTTTGCGTAACAGCACATGCTCTGTCATTA
>NW_022103898.1:66852958-66873670 GCF_000313985.2 Echinops telfairi
TTTCCAGTTGCCATGTGTACCAGTGTAGTTTGTTGTAGATCTTTGCTGTATTATCATAAACATATAAGGTTTTATTAAGTTGGATAGTGGCATTTGTGCTATTTTAAACTTAAAAAGGATTTTACTATTTTGTCTTTCAGTCCTGCCTTAATTTTGGTGTTTGCCCTGGGATCTTTCGGTTTGATTCTAGCATTGACTCTGAACAGACATAAGCATCCCCTTAACCTGTACCTGCTTTTTGCATTTGTGAGTATTTTGACCACATCTCTTCCTTTAATGTTTGTTCCTAAGTTCCAAGCATACTTAATGAATTGTATGTCCATATCTATGTAACAACAGCAAAACAAATACAGTTTTTTTTAATTCGTGTATTTTAGGAAATAAACTGTCATTTTATAGTTTTCTGTTATTTTGTTTCAAAGGTTTTTGGAGTCAATTTTAGTATATAGTGGCAAAACTAGTGGATTGGAATCAGATGACTTGATTTGGCTGCTGTCTAGTTCTGGGAACGTTGGCTGCTTTCTAGAACCAGGCTTCCTCCTTTTTCTCCTGAGGCTGGCGGGTTCCATTCGCTCACCGTTTGGTTAGCAGCTCAGCACTTAGCTACTGTACCACGAGGGCTCCTCCAACTGAAGTCAAGTCTTTTACTTCTCTTTCATGTAAAAATCGAGTGGCCTTTCTCTCTATTCTCCCTTCTATTGTTAGGTACCATCTGCATGTTTCCTGGTATGAGATAGCTCCCCACAGTCCACCCAGTTACCCCTTCAGAAAAATAAGAGTAAGAAGGGGAGGACAAGACTTTGTTTTTTGAGCATGATTTGGAAGCAGTACACTTTTGAGTGGTACACTCAGAACACATGGCCAGAATTAGCTCTTGGGAAGCTGAAAAACAGAATGTTTAATCTGAGCAGCAATATTTCCGGCCCAAAATTCTGTTACTAGGGAAGAAAGAGAAAGTGGATATCAGGGGACAGTTTCAAGATGCTGCCACACATAAAGAAGCCAGCAATCCTTGCTGTTGAGTGGTTCTCACTCATGTAGGACAGTGGTGATCTGCACATAGCTTCCAAGGCTGTCGGTCTCTCTGGGAGCAGACTGCCACTCCTTGCTCTCATGAAGCAAATGGTGTATTTGAACGGCTGACCTCTTGGTGTGCAGCTTAGCAGCTGTGCCATCAGGGCTCCACGCACCTAAATAAAATCAAAATCAAACCTACTGCCATCAGCGCCCTGCTGACTCATAGCAACCCTAGAGAAGGTTTCTGGGGCTGTGAGACCTTCGCAAAACAGCCTCGTTTTCCTCCCTCTGAGCAGTTCGGAAGTTTGACCTGTCAGCCTTGTAATGAACAGTCCAGTGCTTACCTGACAGCACCACTGAGTCTCTCTCATGCCTAAATAGTGCTGCTTAAGTATTTCATTTTTTCCTATATTTATTTGTGTGATATGTTTTATTATAAAGTACACATGATTTGTAGCTTCGCTTTTATTTGCATTAGAGAGTGTGAAAAATAGAATTCCCTGTATTACATGTAAATAATAAACTTCCTCTTACAGATATGAAAGGTCTGATAGGATTTAAAGAGTGATAGAGTCACAGCTAGCATCCAAATACCCTTACTTTGTGTAGCGAGGCCTCGTTTTCTCTATGGTTTCTCTCCCATGTCCCACCTAAGCCTGCCCTGAAGGTGAAATGAGATCATGCAGATGGAATCACATTGAACTAGTAATTAAAAAATTTGAGACAGTATAAATTTTATCTATATTGACGGGATTTTCATTTCTTTTTCTTAGACGTTGTTGGAAGCGCTGACTGTGGCCATTGTCGGTAAGCTGTAATTATACTACTGTATGCTAGGGTATCTGTTGAATGTGAGTACATCTCTAGTGTAAAAGGTGTTTGGAGCTAAAGCTTAGTATCATAGACTGTCATTTTTTAGAATGTGGCATAGAGGGAAAATTCATAAAATACTAGCAAAAAAGAAATGTTTACACGCTACACTGCTCAGTTTAGCATGGAATCAATGGAGAATAAGGAAAACAAGAGGAATAGAAAGCACTATTTCTTTTGTACTTATCCATTAAAAAAATTACAAGTAAAAGCAATCTTTTCCCTAATTTGAAGGGACTATATAGGAGCTAATAACATGTGTTTTGAGCCATAGACTTGGGCTCCATGAGATTAGCCTGGAAGAATCACCTGCATTGAACTGAGCTGCATGGAAAGTTAGGTCTTCACATGTTCTGACCTGGCACCATGAAAAGCAGTGGTCCTTTCTGTTTCTCTGCTTGGCGTTAAGGAGCCGTGGTGCTACAGTGGGTTGCGTTGGTCTGCTAAATGCAAGGTTGGAGGTTCAAGTCCACCTGCCGCTCTGCAGGAGGAAGATGAGACTGTGTGCTCCCAGATTGAGATTTAGAGACCATTGTGAACAGATCTACTTTGTCCTGTGGGCTTACTATAACTCAGAATCGACTTGATGGCAGTTAGCATGTTTGGTGTGAGGAAGGTGTTTCAAGGCAAATGCCTTGTATAATTACTGGATGTGCCCGTTGCAAAGTCTCAAGTGAACGTATCACTATTTATTCGGTCTTGATTTATTGGTTAATCCTGACTCCATAAAAGGTCAGTCAGCTATTATACTTAATAACAGTAAATTGTTCCTCCATATGGCCATTAGGGTTATCTCCTCCTTTTCATCATCACTATTGTTTTTACCCTTCTCTTCCAATGTTATTGAATGTGTGTATTCTGGTAATCCTGTCCCTTCTTTGATAAAAGGTCTGGTAATAACTACTAGAATAAGTAAAATGGAAATGTCTTAACCTCAAACCAATTATTATTGTTTATTTACTGTTATTTTTACCCTCAGGTGTATCTACTGACTCCTCCTCCCATGTGTGAGGAATGTATTGGAAGTGTTTGTTTCGGGTTAAGGAACTGGGAGTAGAAATACAAAGAGGGGTTCCTTTGAGAAATCCTGTTTCTCGCTGATTATAACATCCTTCTCTGCTTTTAATTGCATTCTGAAATTACTGACAGGGATCAAAATTGACTTCATGCTTTTTTTTTTTCTGTTTTCACCTTGCTGCTCCTATAGTGATATAAACAGAGACATTCTAATAATGAATCATTTAGAAATATAAATGACTTGGATAATTAAGCTCTTAAAACTACATTAAATGGTTTTGGTTTTAAAACCTTTTAAAAGGTTATACATTGTCTTTTGTTAAAATATTAAGCAATTGCATTACTATAGCCATAGTGAATCCAGAGCATCATTCCAGAATCACAGGAGGGAATTTGGCTATACATATTCATTACCAAGTACCAAGAAAATGCAGATTTGGATATAAAGAAGTTCAGCAAGGAGCCCTGTTGGCACAGGGAGTTTTAGTGTTGGACTTCTAGCTGCATGGTTGGTGGTTTGGCTGCATGGTGGGAGAAAGATGAGGCAGTCTACTTCCATAAAGAATTTGCAGCCTTGGGAACCCTAGGGCGTAGTAGTTCTCCTCGGTCCTTTAGTCAGATCAACTGACAAGCAGTGGGGGTTCCCTGTCCTCAGCAGAGTAGAGAAATGGTAGTCAGTCCCAGAAGGCATCAGTGTTTTTCTTGTTCAATTTTCTTGAGTGAGACTGGTGAACTGACCCACTAGGTTATTTCTAGAATAGGTGCTATAATCCAAGGATTCCCAGTTAGAATGATAACTGCTGATATGTAAGCCATAATGCACATCCACCACACGTGATAAGCTGTAGCTAAGATGGGAATGGTTGAAGAATCCTATCGCTACCATTCCTGACTGACTAGCTGTGCAGTTTTCTTGCCCTTGATTCCATTAGCTTACAACTGCGACTCCTTGTTTTATATGATTGCATTGTTTGGAGCCCCCGCATTGCATCATAGACATAGAGCAGTATTCAGGGCTGAATAAGGAATTGTTCCATAGTTATCCTTATTGGAAAAGTAGTACAGAAGAAAATATAAAGTATGTATTTCTATTACATATAAGAAAGAGCTGTTTCTTTTTTTAATGTCTGCATTTTTAATCAATATTTTCATTTTACAGTTACTTTCTATGATGTATATATTATTCTCCAAGCGTTTATACTGACCACTGCAGTATTTCTTGGCTTGACTGCATATACTCTACAATCTAAGAGAGACTTTAGCAAATTTGGAGCAGGGTAAGTTATATATTCTTGTCTATAATAGATGCGTGCATCTACAGTTAGTATCGAAGGCAATTTCCAGACTGCTAACTTTGATACTGACTTTTCAATGGCAGGCATGCAAGTGCATCTCTGTGAATACCAAAGCCAGGTGCTACTGTCTCCTAAAGCATAGGGGATGATGTATGACTGAGTCATTTTATTCCACCTTTCTGGTGAAAATGAAAGTAAAAAACACCAGCTTTCTAGAGATGGAGACTTGGATATTTTACGAGTGTGAAATTTACCTAAAATATTTAGGTCTTTGCCTTTGCATAAATGCCAACAAGACCACGTGCTTGTGGCCAAAGCAATTTCTCCCAAATGTTGAAGAACTTCTACAGGTCATCTGGATTGACCTGCATACTGCTTCCATTCAACAAATCTATGGAATGATCCTTTTTTTTACTGTAGTATAGTGGTATTCTGTTGCCCTCACCTGGTAGGAATGCATAGATTCCTTTCTAAGTTTCCAGTGGCTTCCTGTTGGCACATAATCACCCAGCCTCTTTCTGTTTTTTTTCTGCTACAACATTTAACAGTTTGCAATAGGCTAGCCATGCAAAGCATCCTTTCTTTCCTTATTTTTATGGTAATTCAGATGACCAGACTTCTTTATCATGTCAGACTAGAGTAGGTCCGCTGGTACTGACCGTATGTTGTCCAACCTGCTTAAATAGTTTAATTGGAATGGAGTGTGATTTCTAGATTTATGGGGGTGTGGGAGTGGGTGCTTCATACAAACTTTTGTGATGTATATGGTGACGGTTCATTCTTTTTTTTTTTATAAATCATTTTATTAGGGGCTCATACGACTCTTATCACAATCCATACATACATCAATTGTGTAAAGCGCATTTGTACATTCATTGCCCTCATCATTCTCAAAACATTTGCTTTCCACTTAAGCCCCCGGCATTAGGTGATGGTTCATTCTTTCCTTCCTCTTCCTAACCGACGTCCCTCCAGTTCTGTTCCCTCCAGTATATGCTCTAGAACGCCTGTCCCAGAACTCCTGCTCCAGCCAACAGCCTCCTCTCTGTGTCTGCCTCTTCATGACATAGGCTTGGTTTTTCTCTGTCCTCTCTGAATATCATCTTGTGTCTGCTTTTTGTATATTCTATCTGGGTTGTAGTTAGAGGGTAAGTTTGGCCCTTGTTACATACTCCCTTGTGACATGAAGTTGTAGATAAATGTATTTGGGCTCCCAGCTCCCATGTTTGATCACAAAGACTGATTTCTTAGTTATCTTCCATTACATAAGTATACTTTATCTGTAACAATTGAGTGGTAACTCATAAAATTATAGCAGCAGCAAATTTATGTGCATAAATTATTTTCTTTAAGACTTAAGGATAGACTACAGAGTGCTTGTGGGAACTCTGATAATGCCTGTTTTAGAATAGTTATGGTTTAAAATGCAATTGTTTCATTTGTTGGTGTATAATGTTCTAGGAATTGTATAGTTTTCTGAATTACAGTGCATCCAATGATTTTCTGCGTATTTTAGCATTTTCTTTGCTTCAATTAAAAACTTTAAAAATGATAACGCTTAACTAATTTTGTAAACCATAAAAACAATTAAAAAAAAACAATTATGGAATAAACAGCTGTACTTCCCATTTCCTAAAATACTAACTCCTCCAGATGGATATTGCATCGTCCTCATTGTATATTTATGAATTCTTACATTTTAATTATTCTTTGGCAAAAGTTTGGATGGATTCCTTTTTATAAGGCTCTTTGCTTTCTCAGATAATTTTGAGTGGACTCACAAAGTTTCCTATAGTGAATAATGTTCTAAATTATTAATACTTTGTTTTTATAGGCTGTTTACTGTTTTATGGATTTTGTGCTTATCCGGCTTCTTGCAGGTAAGTTGTTTCAGAACAGGAGCTTACAAATAATTCTGACTGTACCAATGCAGGTAATCCCTGACTTCTGACCCCATCAGAGGCGGTTCTGACATATGTCGAATACTTTTTTTTCCTTTCAGTTTTCAATATTATTGCTTTTTTTCTTAGTATCTTTATCGATCTGGTGTTTGTCTTTAAGGTTTGGAAACATTACATATCAATGTGCATACATACATAAAACATAAACTAATCATAAAAAATGTACTTCAGTGATGAAATTCACAACTAAGGGGTCTGATGGCATGGAGTGCTGAATAAGCTCGCACTTTATTGCCGGGACTGCGTCAAAGTTGGTTTCAATGCTGTGGCAATGTCGATGAGCCCATGGCCTGTACGATGTAGCTCTGTAAGCAGTAACTCATAAGACTGAACGTCTGCGATTAAGTGGCTGATAACGATGGCATCAGCCAAGTGCATGCTGCAACATTTTACATAGTACTTATTACAATTAGTGTGAAAAGAAAGAACAAAACAGATGGTCTGAGGTGTGGTTTTGATTTGGAATATGTTGTAAGTCAGGGACTACCTGTATAATAATCTCAAAAAAATGTATAATGTATGCTCTTATCATTGGAGACTTAGTTCTAATTATCTGGGATATTTATATATAATTGATTATAGAATAATCTCTATAAAATCAGAATCTTGTGTCAGTCAGCATTACTGATTTATAAAAGGATGAACAAATGAGTGAAGTCCCAAAGAAAGACCCTTACTAATAATTGCCAACCTCCTGGTGGCACATTTGACTATGAAAGAGAACTATATTTCTAAATAATATATATTGGAACACTGCTGTTGAAAGTCAGGTGAATAGTTTAAGGGGAGAAAAAGCAATTCATCATTCACTCGCCTAGCCAACCTTCCATCAAACTTTGTATTCATTGTTGTACTTGTATTCAATGTTGTGTGCGATATTAACTACATATACATATCTAGCGGCAGATCAGTACAGCAGGCCATTGAGTACTCTGATCGTTGTCCTCACACATAAACTTACGACTGTTGTCTGCAGTTGTTTTTCCATAGTGAGACAGTGGAGCTGGTGTTGGCTGCCGGCGGAGCCCTTCTTTTCTGCGGGTTCATCGTCTATGACACTCACTCGCTGATGCACAGGCTCTCGCCAGAAGAGTACATCCTGGCGGCCATCAGCCTCTACCTGGATATCATCAATCTGTTCCTGCACTTGTTACGATTCTTGGAAGCAGTCAATAAAAAGTGATTGAAAATAACATAGAAATTGCTACATTAAGTCTTGAAATTTGAGAGGTAAATAGCAATTACTTTAATGATCTTTATCTGGACAAATATCAAAATTCTATTAACTTTTTCCATCTTAACTTCCCACACATAGATTGAAGATTTTGCAATTCAAAAATAACTTCAAAGGCGGACAAGATTATCAGTTCCTCTCTGTCTACTGATTTTAAATTTTCCTTAATTAACATTAGATTTTATTATGATTTTAAAACACAAGTGAATTTACTATTATAAATTATATATTTCCTTTTACTAGAAGAATTTTATCTTACTTAGAAAAAATATAAAACAAATTCCACAGATCTCAGTATTGCATGAACTTTTAATGGTATTTCATATAGACTGTATAAAAAATAAAGGCTTAAAAATAAATAAAGACTTGCTTTAAAATGACATGACATATAAAATTTGATTTAAAATTTTTTTTTTAAGTACAGGTTTCATTTTTAACACTATATATTTAACCATAGTCTCATGTGGTTAGACCAAAAAGCCCTAACCTCACTGCCATCAAGTCAGTTCTGACTACAGTAACCCTGTAGGACAGTAGAACTGCCTTTTAGGGTTTCCAAGGTCTTGGGCCTCGACTCATACCTTCCCTCAATACAAGAACACTTTGTTCTAACAGATTGGCATTCTGTGATGTTCACCCCTCCACTCCCACCCCTACGTGATCGCTAAAGACAAAATGGGTGCATAAGCAGATGTGGTGAAGACAGAGGATGGTGCCCGGCTATTAAAAGATACAGTGTCTGGGGTCTTAAAGGCTTGAAGTTAAACAAGCAGCCACCCAATAGTGAAACAAGCTACATGGAAGAAGCACACCAGCTGGTGTGATCCTGAGGTGACAGTGAGACTGGGCATTGGAGAAGATTCATAACAAACAGTAAACAAAAAAAAAATGTATAGGTGAGAATGGAGGTGGGTCGGAGCGGAGACCCAAAGCCCACCTGTGAACAATGGAACTTCCCCCTCACAGAGGGGTTGCAGGGAGAGGATGAATCAGTCAGGGCGCAGTAGAGCACTAATGGGTCACGCAATATACCTCTGATCCCTTGAGGCCTCCTCACCCCCCACTATCATGACCCCAGTGCCACTTTTCACTCTGGACTGGACGGGAGCATGTACACAGGAATAGGCAAGAGATAAAGTTCACAACACATGGAACTCGGGAACAGGAATGGGAACAGAGATCCGAAAAGGCTAGGGGGCAGGGAGGGGCAGAGGTGGGGAGGGAGGGGTTAGTGATCGCAATGAATGGCACGTAACCATACCCCCCCAATCGGGGACGAACAACAGAAATCAGAGGGGAAGGGAGACTGGTTGGTGTGAGATTTGAAAATAATCAATAATCTATTAAGGGGCCATGAGGGTTGGGGGGGGTGCGGGGGGTGGAGGAGGGAGGGAAAAAGCTGATCCCAAGGGCTCAATGGAAAGTAAATGTCTAGAAAAGAATGATAGAATCTATGTACTAATATATTGGATACAGTTGACGTATGGATTGTAATGAATTACAAGAGCCCCCAATAAAGTGATGTTTAAAAATATAAAGTACAGTTTTCATTTTAAAACTAATATATATATATATAAAACCACAGTCTCGTGGTTAGACCAAAAAACCCTCCGCTCCCTGCCATGCAGTCCATTCTGACCTCTGGTAACCCCGCAGGGCAGAGGAGAACCACCTCTTAGGGTTTCCAAGGCTGTAATCTACAGAAACAGTGCCATGTCCTCCTATAGAGTGACTGGAGGATTCAAACCTTCGACCTTAAAATTGGCAGCTGAGTACTTTAACCGTCACGTCACCAAGGCTCCTCATGCTATGAGAGGAACCCCCAAATACTGTCCTTATACTTATTAGTGTCTTAGCTGTTTGTGTGTCATTAAATACGCACACACATTTTAAATATTTGGAAAATAGTGCTTTGTAGCTTCGTTTGTGTTGGAGCACGCAGCCTGCGAGATCAGTGTACCGACCACTGCAGCTTTGGCAGATTTTCCAACAAGCACCATTCCCCAGATAAATTGAAATAAAATCGGACTCCAGACTTAACATCCAGAGATTTTTAGTTGTAATTGTTAGCAGTGAATTGTTGAATGTCCAAAACTATCTTCTAGTAACCTAGCATCCTGCAGGAAACTATCAAGTAGATTCTATGCCTTCACCTGACAGGGAGCTTGGCTAAGTTACTTGTCTTTCCTTTGATCTTTTGCTTCATTTTTACAATAACTCTACTGTTAACCAGTTGGTTATTGTCTATAACATCTATCACTCATGGCGACCCTCTGTAAGGTTCCAAAGACTCGGAATCTTTAGGGAAGCAGACAGCCTCGTCTTTCTTCTGTGGAAGTGACAGCTGAGTCTAACTGTCCAACAGAACTGGATTTGGTATTTTAAAATTGGAAAACAGTGCCATTCTTTTCACTAAGTTATTTCCTGGTTTGGAAAATAGTTATTCTCATAAAAATAATGGCAATTCATCATTTTGTAATCGTAGAAATTTATCAGTTGATTTCTAATAATAGAATTTTTAAGATTGTAATGGGTTCTAAAGAAGTTTCAAAACCTTGTAGTGATGGTGGTAATAGTGGTGGTTGGATGTTGTCAAGTCAGTTTTGATTCAGAGACCCTGTGTACGACACCAAAATACTGTCATCCGCACAATTGTTACGATGGAGCCTATTGTTGCAGCCACTGTCAGCCCATCTCACCAAGGGTCTTCCTCTCTTTGCTGTTCCTCCACTGTACCAAGCATGCTGCCCTACCCCAGGGACTGGTCTCTCCTTACAACATGTCCAAAGTTTAAAACTAAGTAAATGTCACCATCCTTGCTTTCAAAGCGCATCCTACCTGTTCTTCAAAGACAGATTTCTGTGCTTCTAGCAGTTCATGTTACTTTCAATATCACGAGCAACCCTATAGTTCAAATGTGTCAGTTCTGCTGTCTTCCTTATTCAGTGTCCAACTTCCACATGTGTACTAAGTAGGGTGCATGTAACTGAGCCATGGTGTTTTCAATGGTCTCCTATGCATGTGAGACTTCTGGTATAATAAGAGTATTATATTTCATAAGTGGGCTACAGTTTTGCATTCTCCTATCAGTGTATTTTGTATGCGTTTTCCTGGGCTGTTGAAGTCATTCCTAGGTACATAGCTGTGGAAGGCTCACTGGACGGACGTGTGAGTTTGTTTAGACTGAGGAATGAGCATAGAGGGCATGTGCAGTTTCTATTTTTTTTTTTTTTAGCATAAATAGTGTCTGGTGTAGACCTTAGGAATCTGAAGAGGCGGTGGGGAAAAAACCAAACCCACTATCATTGTCAATTCCCACTCATGGCAACCCTATAGGACAAAGTAGCACTGCCCTCTGGCTTTCCGAGACTGTAACTTTTTTTTAAATCATTTTATTGGGTGCTCGTACAACTCATCACAATCCATACATCCATCCATTGTGTCAAGCACATTTGTACATTTGTTGCCATCATTTTCAAAACATTTTCTTTCTACTTAAACCTTTGGTATCAGCTTCCCACCCTCCCTCCCTCATGAACCCTTGATAATTTAGGGATTCTTTTTCATGTCACACTCACCAATGTCTCCCATCACCTACTTTTATGTTGTCCATCCCCCTGGGAGGGGGTTATAGGTAGATGTTTGTGATCGGTTCTGAGACTAACTCATCTTCCTCTTGAGGAGTGGTTGGTGGTTTTGTACTGCCTACCTTATGGGTAGCAGAGCAGTACATTACCCCTATGCTACTAGGGCTCCAAGAAGTGGAAATAGCAGGACTTAAAGCCACAGGCAACGCAATGTGTGAGAGACAAAGGCAGAACAGCCAGCGAGGAGGAAAATGAGGAACAGCAACATCTGAGCACTTCTGTAGTTAAGGAATGTACTTTGGGGAAAAGTCCACTAGGCCCTGTCTTGCTGAAAGTGAGGAGGACTTGAGGCACTTTCTGATGAAGAACAAAGATTGCAGCCTTCGGGGTGAATTACAACTGAATGTAAAGAAGACCAAAATCCTCATGCCTGGACCAATAGTTAACATGATAAATGGAGAAGATATTGAAGTTGTCGAGGATTGGTCATCCTGGAATTGCAATCAATATCATAGATAAGAGATCAAAGGACACATTGCATTGAGTAAATTTGTGCAAGACCCCTTTAGAGTGTTGAAAAGCAAGGATGTCATTTGGAGGAATAAAGTGCACCTGACTGCAAACCATGGTATCTTCCATTGCCTCATATGCCTGTGAAAATTGGACATTGAAGTTGGAAGACCAAAGAAGAATCAATGCATTTGAACTATTGTGTTAGACAACAATATGGAAAATACCATGGGCTGTGAAAAGAATAAGCCAATATGCCTTGGTACTGCCAGAAGGATCTTTAGAAGCGATGATGGTGACACCTTATCTGACATTCTTGTTACATGTTGTTGGGAGAGACCAGTTCTTGGAAAAGAGCATCATGCTCGGTGGGGGCAGAGAAGCGGTGAAAAAGATGATTCTGGACAAGATGGATTGACACAGTGGCTGCAACAATGGGCTCAAACATAACTGAGGATGGGGCAGGACTGGGTGGTGCTTCATTCTGTTGTACAGAAGGTGGTTGTGAGTTGGAACCGACTCACACCTGACGAGAATTCAGCTCTGATTCAGCCATCCGATGTTCAAAAGAAGGAAACGATGCTATGTCCTGCGTTATCCTCATAATTGTTATGTTTGAGCCAATTGCTGCAACAACTCTGTCCATCTCGGGCTCACCTTCTACTTTAACAAGCTCGATGTCCTTTTCTAGGAACTAGTGATTACACATTGGTCTGCTAGTCGCAAGGTTAGCAGTTCAAAACTGCCTGTTAGTCCATGCACCAAGTACAGACTCCACATGAGCACAATGATCCAGAATACCCACTATTCCCAATGCTATATATAGTTATGATCTACACAGTTGAATGCCTTTGTACAGGCAGTGAAACAAGTATATATCTTTCTGGTATTGTTTACTTTCAGCCAAGATTCATCTGAGGTCAACAATAATATCCCTTATTCAATGTCCTCTTCTGAATCCAACTTTATTATATAGCAGCTCCGATCAATGTACTGCCGCAACCATTTTAAAATGATCTTAAGCAAAATTTTGCTTAAATGTGATATTCATATTGTTTGATAATTTATGCATTCTTTTTGGCCACCTTCCTTTGGAATGGACACAAGTATAGATCTCTTCCAATATGTTGGCCAGGGAGCTATATTCCAAATTTCTTGGCATGGACTAACGAGTGCTTCCTGTGCTGCATCCATTTTGAAATATTTCAACGTATTCTGCAATTCCTTGGAGCCTAGTTTTTCCCTTATGCCTTCAGTGCAGGCTGAACTTCTTCCTTCGGTACCATTGGTTTTGGGTCATATGCTACTTCTTGAAATGGTTGAATGGTAACCAGATCTTTTTGGTACTTTCTGCCTTCTTTTGATCTTCCTGCACTGTTCAATATTTTGCCCACAGCATACTTAGTATTGTAACTCCAGATTTGGATTTTTTTTTTATTTAGTTCCTTTAGCTTGAAATATGCTGACTTTTGGCTTTTAATTCCAAGTCTCTGCACACTTCATTACAATGCTTTACTTTGTCTTCTCAAAGTTTTCTTGGAAATCTTTTGTCCAGCTTTTACTTCATTGTTTCTTCTATTCATGTAGCTTTCAGAGTCTCTTCTGTTTGTTTTCAGAGTCTCTTCTGACATCCACTTTGGTCTTTTCTGCCCGGTTTTTATTCTTTTTTTTTTAAATTAAATTTTAATCTTTCTCTAAAATTTTAAAATAAATTTATTAATTTAAATTAATAAATCACTTAAGCATAAAGTAATTAATCTTGAATTTTTAAATTCTGCTTTCTTCATGTATGATGTTCTTGATGTCATCCCATAACTCCCCAGATCTTCAGTTGTGAGTATTCAATGTGTCCAATCTGTTCTTCAGATGATATCTACAGTGTGGTGGGATATACCCAAGGCCATATATCTCATGGATTTGTTTTCAGTTTTCTCAGCTTCAACCTGAACATGCATATGAGTAATTAATTGATGGCCTGTTCCATCTGACCTTGTTTTGGTTGATAATGAGTTTCTCATTATATCTTCTCACAGATATAGTCAGTTTTATTTTTGTGCATTCCATCTTGGCAGAGTTCACATGTATAGTCATCACTTACATTGTTGAAAAAGCTATCTCCAATTTTATTTCTAGCACCAATGCCATATTTTCCAACTACTGAGCCTCTTTGTTTCCAGTTTTCACATTTCAATCACCAGCAATTATCAATACATCTTGACTGCGTGTCTGATCAATTTTTAAGAAGTTGGTAGAATTATTCAATTTATCATTGGCCTCAGTTGTTGGTGCATAAATTTGCACAATAGTTGTATTGGCTGGATTTCCTTGTTTGCAAGTGGGTATTATCCTATCACAAACAGCAGTGTACTTCAAGCTAGATCTTGAAATTTTATTTTTGATGATCAATGTGATGATGCCATTTCTGGAATAAGATTGTTGAACTCAAAATGGCCAGTACCAGCTCATTCACCTAATGCCTACGACAGCTACCTTTAGGCTTCCATTTCACTTTTGAAGACTTCCAATTGTCCTAGATTCTCACTTTGTACATTCCATCTCCTGATTATTAATGGATGTTTGCACTGTTTTCCCCTCATTTTGAGTTGTGCTCTGTCAGCAACTGAAGGTCCTGACAGCTTGCTCTACCCGCATCAGTAAGGTCAGCTCCAAAGAGGCAGAGCTTCCTCACTTGTTTGGAGTGCCTACCAACTTGGGGGCTCATCTTCTAGCACCGTGTCTATCTGCCAGTGCTTTGCTACAGTTCACAGGGATCATTGGCTCAATCCTGAGAAATGGACAGCCTAGCCCATCGTCTGTTCTTAGTGTGGAAGGTCTATTGAATGAAACCTGTCCACCATGGGAGACCCTGCTGGTATTTGAAATACAGGTGGCATAGTCTCCAGCAGTAAAGCAACATAAAGAAGACACCAACCACAGTAGGACAAACTGACAGACGAGTGGGGAGAGATTAAGTAGGTCATCACTAACAATTTCCTGCCTTTTGGTACACATTGTAGGTCTTAAATGTAGGTCTAAGAAATGGTACCGGGTAGCTAGAAGAGTATGCTTACAATGATAATGTAACAATGATGATGAGATCTAGCATTGGTCAATTAGGGAGCTCGGAAACATCTGGGACAATTGCTCATCCAAATCACAACTAAGTTTGGGAGCCAAAAATATGCCCCAGGCCTTAGTTCCAAGATCTATACTATTAAGCACATAAAAGGTTTGATGTTAACTGTCATAGGCTTAACAGTAGTTTACAGTAATTGGGTAAATAGACAACTGAATTAGTGTGATCATTTTACCATTTGAAACTTTCTCTAACGTGAAAAAATTTGGGGCAGGGGTGGGCAGGTAACAGCTTAGTTACGTCTGACAGACAACAAAGTACATATTTAGAGCGAACGGTTTACTAACTTAAAAATAGCTGTACGTGTACTCGTAAAACCATCATCTGGATTGGGAAAATCTTTGGGTGCAAATAAAAAATAAGTCTCCCGAATTGACTCGAAAGCACCGCGTCTGGATTTTTGGTTTCTCCCAATCCTGCATCGGGAAGAACGTGACTGTACAAGACTCGTCTACGGAAACCAGGAGTAGCGAGGCGACCGCTGAGGCTGCGTGTGAGATCAAAGGATCGGCTCTGAGCAGACAGGCAGGGTCCCCCGCCATTCAGCAGTCTGATTTAAACTTGTCTCCGGCTTCCCAGCATGGGGCCGGGGCGCAGGCGTACCGAGGCCGCGGACTGCTTCCCCCAAGCTCTAGCCCTCCCTCGCACCGACCCGCCTCTCCACGACGTCCGGGCGCCGCGGCTCCCGGCGTGCAGCGCGCCCGTGAGGGCGGGGCCTGCCCGGAAAGCGGAAGAGCAGTCACTTCCGCTTTGCGTGAGCTGCTTGTTGCACGTGCGCCTAGGACACTTGCCCAGGTGAGTCCAGAGTCCCTCTGCGTTCAGGGGCCATAGGACTTGGTGTTCGAGTCCGTTGCTTGTAGAGAATGCCACCTTCAAGCCTCGTCCCTCTCCGGGCCAAGTTTGGTCCTGAGACGCAGGCCTCCGTAAAGGGCGAGGGAATCCCGTGCGTTGAGCGGCGTCCCCGCCCCCCGGCTACTCTGCTCAGGTTAACCCCAGCCCTGACGTTGGTGGTTAGTTGTCAGATGGTTGTTAGGCGTTATTGAATTGGTTCCGAGTCATAGCCACCCCATGTGTGCATAGAGTTCAGGGTGTGTGTGACCTTTGGAAACAGACCACACACACCTCTGATCCGAGGCCCTTCTGGGTCGGCTCCGACTGCCACCTTTTCTGCTATTAGTCCGCGGCAGCTATTTTTGTGTTTGGCTCCTCCTTCGCAGCCCTTCTGTCTCACCTCTTCATGGGACATGGGCAGTTCCATGTGTACAGCGGGCAGCATACATCTGTCTGCTGGCGTCCGAAAAGTCTCTCAAGGAGTGTATTCAGTAAATACTATTCAGCAAATACTCGCATTTTTGTATGCTTTGTTATTGTTAAGTGCCGCCGAGTTGGTTCCAACTCACAACAACCCTCTGTATAAGAGAACGAAACACTGCCCCGTCCTGTGCCAACCCCACAATGCTCAAGTTTGAACCCATTGCTGCAGCCACCAACCATGTCGAGGCCGTGCCTTCCGACCCAAAGGGCTCCTTTATCCTTTACTTGTGTAAATGCGAGCCTTGGTGGTGTGTGGGGCTGTTTATGCACCGAGCTGCTAACTGCAAGGTCAGCCTTTCGAACCCACCAACTGTTCCCGCGAAGAGCTGTCTACCCCCAGAGTTCCAGTCTCAGAAACCCACAGCGGCACCTCTACCCTGCCCCATAAGGTTTCTTTGAGTTGGCATCGACTGGATGGCAGTGAGTTTGTATTTTTGGTTTTGGTGATGTAGTTAGTGTTGGGCTGCTAACTGAAAGGTCAGCAGCTTGAAACCACCAGCCTGCCCCTCACAGAGTTACAGTTTCGGAAACCTACAGAAGCAGTTCTATAGGGTCCCATACAGTCACTATGAATTGGAATCAACTCTGATGGCAGTGAGTATGTGCAAATTGCTAGGGAGCGGGCAGCTGTGAGCAAGATCTGCTTAGTTGAGACCTACTTAGCCCCAAATCCAACCGGAAACAGGAAAACTAGCTGATTTCACACTGTAGCACATATTGAAAAAGTAAACAGATGATGTGGTTATAATAAAGGGAGGCCAGCTTCCCACTGAGTCAGAGAAACCCTTTCTTAGCTAGTGAAGGATGAACCTTTGAATGAGCAAGGCCCAGGCAAAGGAAGAACCAGTGTTAAGCAGTGGAGGTGGACGTAATTTGTACTTTTCCCCTGTGTAACTGGATCTCAGGTGTGGTGGTGGAAAGTGAGGCGAGATGGAGTGAAAGGAGGAGGTAGGGCCTGGTCAAAAGCTTGACATGGTCCCAACTCTGAAATACTTGCACTGACGGCTTGTGTAGGAATTGGGACTGGGACTGAAGGTTGAACAAAAACACGAGACTTCAAATAGACAAATTTTAAATTGGGAGATGAATAATGAGGACGATGAAGATGGGAGAAATGTCAGGCTTAGGGGAAATCTTGATTGATTTGAGAGATGGTGTTTATAAAAACATTTCGTAAGCTGTAAGCTATTGTGCAAGGTTGTGATGTTCCTTCAATTTCTGAGAAGTGAAATTTCTGCAGCTTACAAGGAAACTCAAGGGGCTTTCTGAACTGGCTTGGTTTTCAGTTGCCAGTGGACACAGGAAAGTTTGATTTGATGTTGATATTTAGTGAATGTACACAGGACGTCCATCCTCACATGAATTGCACATAAGAACGTCATAAACCATGAACAAAGCGAAACACTGTACCTTTCCTTTGTAAAGTAAGCCATTAGCCTGGTTTTCCAATGCTTTTTGCCTTTCTAAATTTGGATCATAAATATGTATTTTTGTTAACTTTCTAGGTAAAACATGGCTAAAAGCTTACGGAGTAAGTGGAAAAGGAAAATGCGTGCTGAAAAGAGAAAAAAGAATGCCCCAAAGGAGCTCAACAGACTTAAAAACATTCTCAAAGTAGACGGTGATGCTTTAATGAAAGATGTTCAAGAGATAGCAACTGTTGTAGGGCCCACACGTTGCCAAGAGAAAATGGAGTGTGAGCTGAAAGAAGAAAAAGGTGAAGGTAGGTGTTTTGTTTACACACACACATGTACAAGGGGGCTTCCAAACGCTTCTGGGAAATTGAATTAAAAGACAATGGAATTTTCCCACGAACTTTTAAAAGCCCCATCGCATAAGGAGCCCTGATGGTTCAGTGTTTAACCACTCAGCTGCTAACCAGAGGTCACAGGTCTCAGCCTCCGAACCACTCTTTCGAAGAACGATGTAGCAGTTGCTTCTGGAGAGATTACTGCCTTGAAAACCATGTAGGGCAGTTCGACTCTGGATTGACAACAGAGGCTGCAACAGTGAACCCAACCAAGGCCATTGTGAAATTGTGAGGATGGTGCGTGAACGAGCAGCGTTTCAAACACCTGCTCTCCATAAGGTTGGACTCGGCTCCAGGACACCCAACAGCACTGTCTTAGGTGGTTACTTTGAGTGAGAATCAGCTGGACAGCAGTGGGGGTGCAGTGTGTGTGTGTGTGTAAAATTCTCTTATTTTCATTTTGTTGACTTTTCCTCGTTTTGACTTTGTTTTACCCCCATGCAAGCCGTGTCCTGCCATGCCCACGTTTTTCTTCTATCCTGACCTACTTTAAAGTCAGTTTGTGTGACTACCCAATTTTGGATCATTCCAGGTGGGCTTTGGTGGTTGCCTAAAGTCATAGGTACTGTAGGAATAGACAAACCCAGATACGCCATGGTTGGCAGAGTTCACATGTATAGTCATCACTTACATTGTTGAAAAAGCTATCTCCAATTTTATTTCTAGCACCAATGCCATATTTTCCAACTACTGAGCCTCTTTGTTTCCAGTTTTCACATTTCAATCACCAGCAATTATCAATACATCTTGACTGCGTGTCTGATCAATTTTTAAGAAGTTGGTAGAATTATTCAATTTATCATTGGCCTCAGTTGTTGGTGCATAAATTTGCACAATAGTTGTATTGGCTGGATTTCCTTGTTTGCAAGTGGGTATTATCCTATCACAAACAGCAGTGTACTTCAAGCTAGATCTTGAAATTTTATTTTTGATGATCAATGTGATGATGCCATTTCTGGAATAAGATTGTTGAACTCAAAATGGCCAGTACCAGCTCATTCACCTAATGCCTACGACAGCTACCTTTAGGCTTCCATTTCACTTTTGAAGACTTCCAATTGTCCTAGATTCTCACTTTGTACATTCCATCTCCTGATTATTAATGGATGTTTGCACTGTTTTCCCCTCATTTTGAGTTGTGCTCTGTCAGCAACTGAAGGTCCTGACAGCTTGCTCTACCCGCATCAGTAAGGTCAGCTCCAAAGAGGCAGAGCTTCCTCACTTGTTTGGAGTGCCTACCAACTTGGGGGCTCATCTTCTAGCACCGTGTCTATCTGCCAGTGCTTTGCTACAGTTCACAGGGATCATTGGCTCAATCCTGAGAAATGGACAGCCTAGCCCATCGTCTGTTCTTAGTGTGGAAGGTCTATTGAATGAAACCTGTCCACCATGGGAGACCCTGCTGGTATTTGAAATACAGGTGGCATAGTCTCCAGCAGTAAAGCAACATAAAGAAGACACCAACCACAGTAGGACAAACTGACAGACGAGTGGGGAGAGATTAAGTAGGTCATCACTAACAATTTCCTGCCTTTTGGTACACATTGTAGGTCTTAAATGTAGGTCTAAGAAATGGTACCGGGTAGCTAGAAGAGTATGCTTACAATGATAATGTAACAATGATGATGAGATCTAGCATTGGTCAATTAGGGAGCTCGGAAACATCTGGGACAATTGCTCATCCAAATCACAACTAAGTTTGGGAGCCAAAAATATGCCCCAGGCCTTAGTTCCAAGATCTATACTATTAAGCACATAAAAGGTTTGATGTTAACTGTCATAGGCTTAACAGTAGTTTACAGTAATTGGGTAAATAGACAACTGAATTAGTGTGATCATTTTACCATTTGAAACTTTCTCTAACGTGAAAAAATTTGGGGCAGGGGTGGGCAGGTAACAGCTTAGTTACGTCTGACAGACAACAAAGTACATATTTAGAGCGAACGGTTTACTAACTTAAAAATAGCTGTACGTGTACTCGTAAAACCATCATCTGGATTGGGAAAATCTTTGGGTGCAAATAAAAAATAAGTCTCCCGAATTGACTCGAAAGCACCGCGTCTGGATTTTTGGTTTCTCCCAATCCTGCATCGGGAAGAACGTGACTGTACAAGACTCGTCTACGGAAACCAGGAGTAGCGAGGCGACCGCTGAGGCTGCGTGTGAGATCAAAGGATCGGCTCTGAGCAGACAGGCAGGGTCCCCCGCCATTCAGCAGTCTGATTTAAACTTGTCTCCGGCTTCCCAGCATGGGGCCGGGGCGCAGGCGTACCGAGGCCGCGGACTGCTTCCCCCAAGCTCTAGCCCTCCCTCGCACCGACCCGCCTCTCCACGACGTCCGGGCGCCGCGGCTCCCGGCGTGCAGCGCGCCCGTGAGGGCGGGGCCTGCCCGGAAAGCGGAAGAGCAGTCACTTCCGCTTTGCGTGAGCTGCTTGTTGCACGTGCGCCTAGGACACTTGCCCAGGTGAGTCCAGAGTCCCTCTGCGTTCAGGGGCCATAGGACTTGGTGTTCGAGTCCGTTGCTTGTAGAGAATGCCACCTTCAAGCCTCGTCCCTCTCCGGGCCAAGTTTGGTCCTGAGACGCAGGCCTCCGTAAAGGGCGAGGGAATCCCGTGCGTTGAGCGGCGTCCCCGCCCCCCGGCTACTCTGCTCAGGTTAACCCCAGCCCTGACGTTGGTGGTTAGTTGTCAGATGGTTGTTAGGCGTTATTGAATTGGTTCCGAGTCATAGCCACCCCATGTGTGCATAGAGTTCAGGGTGTGTGTGACCTTTGGAAACAGACCACACACACCTCTGATCCGAGGCCCTTCTGGGTCGGCTCCGACTGCCACCTTTTCTGCTATTAGTCCGCGGCAGCTATTTTTGTGTTTGGCTCCTCCTTCGCAGCCCTTCTGTCTCACCTCTTCATGGGACATGGGCAGTTCCATGTGTACAGCGGGCAGCATACATCTGTCTGCTGGC
>NW_022103898.1:66873770-66901105 GCF_000313985.2 Echinops telfairi
ATTGGCCATGATCTGATTGACAAGCTAGACTCCACCCCTACACTCTTAATCCTCAAGTTGACAAACGATTTATATCTACCACAAAGGCCTTCCTTCATTCTATTTGTAAGATCTAGTTCCCATTCTATGAGTCCTGTTTCCTTAGACTGTAATGCTTACAATCACAGGTTTCTGCTGTACCTGATTTGGGCAGGTTCTAGGGACTTGGGTGGTGATCATTTTCTAAAGCTGGAGGCATTATGTGGTAGTTTTCGCATCCTAGGGTATATTTATTTGTTGTGCGATGACCAGGTTGAGTTGTCTGTTTTTGCTCTCCTGTTTACATTTCCCAAAGTCGTTTGTTTTTTACTATTCCTTTTGAAGTGACCTCTCGTGAAGTCGATCTCTAATTGATCTGACGCTCGTTACAGTTGGTTTTTGATGTTTGATGTACTTAAGCAGAGTCTGTTGTTTCCCTCTCAGATTCTCTACCTCCCTCCCCTTTCTGCTCCTTAATTTTGTTTCTTTTAAACTCGCTCACTGCCATCGAGTCCATGCCGACTCAGAGCGACCCCCGTAGGACAGACAGGGTAGAGCTGTCCCTGTGGGTTTCCAAGACTGTCCCTGTTGACAGGAGTAGAAAGCTGCATCTTCCGAGGAGCTTCCGGTGACAGCCCAACATGTAACCCCTGTGCCACCAGGGCTGTCTTTCATATTAGAGGTTGGTTTGCTGAAATAGCTAATGAGTGACCGTCTGCTTGTATTTAAGAGGGATGACTAGAAGCTGGCATGAGGAACGTTTGTTAACCGATTGGCTTCCTAGGAGGAAGATGGGACAGGTCCCAGGAGCCTTTATTGGATGCTCAGCTGGTACGGAAAAGCCCCGATGGCAGAGCGGGTTATACGTTGTGCTGCTAATCGCAAGGTCGGCAGTTGGAAACAATTAGTCTCTCTGAGGGAGGAAATGAGACTTTCTACTCCCATAAAGAGTCTTGAAAATCGGTAAACAAGCGGCCATCTAGCTCAGAAGCAACAAAGCCCACATGGAACAACATATCAACCTGTGTGATCACGGGGTGTCAAACGGATCACTGAAGACAAATGGGTGCATAAGCAAATGTGAAGAAAGCTGATGGTGCCCGGCTATCAAAAAGTATAGCGTCTGGGGTCTTAAAGGCTTGAAGGTAATCAAGTGGCCATTGAGCTCAGAAGCAACAAAGCCCACATGGAAGAAGCACACCAGCCTATCCAACCACGAGGTGTCGAAGGGATCAGGTGTAAGGCATCATCAGAACAAAAAATCTTACCATAGTGAATGATGGGGGGAGTGCGGAGTGGAGATCCAAAGCACATTAGTAGGCCACTGGAGATCCCCTTGCAGAGGGGTCTCGGGGAGGAGATGAGCCAGTCAGGGTGCGATGTAACAATGATGAGAAATACAACTTTCCTCTAGTTCCTAAAGGTTTCCTCCCCGCTCCCACTACCATGACTCGAATTCTGTCTTGCAAGACTGGCTAGACCAGAGGAGGTACACTGGTACAGATAGGAACTGAAAATACAGGGAATCCAGGACGGATGAGCCCTACAGGACCAGTGGTGTGAGTGGCAAAACAGGGAGGGTAAAGGGAGAATGGATAGGAAAGAGGGAACCGATTACAGGGAACTGTGTGTGACCGCCTCCCTGGGGGACAGACAACCAAAAAGTGGATGAAGGGAGACGTCGTCGGACAGGGCAAGATATGACAAAATACCCATTTATAAACTATCAAGGGCTCATGTGGGAGGGGGGAGCGGGGAGGGAGGGGAAAAATGAGGACCTAATGTCGGGGGTTTAAATGGAGAGAAAATGTTTTGAGAAACGATGTACAAATGCGCTTTACACAATTGATGTGTGTATGGATTGGGATAACAGTTGTATGAGCCCCTAATAAAATGTTAAAAAAGAAAAATTTTTTTCAACCAAACATGAACAAAAAAAAATTTTTTAAATCCACAGGGGGCCCCTACCCTGCCCTAGAAGGTCACTTTGATTCTGAATGAGTCCCTAGCTTTGAGGGTTGTTTTTTTTTTTTCATTTAATTTTTGAGTCGAGGCCTGCACTTGTAGGTCTTTTGGGTCTCTTCTCTCGGGAAGAAGTCCGTGCATTCTGCCCGGGGAACTGCTTAGCTGCCTTCTGCCCTAGAGCTTTGCAGGAGCAGAACGGTGACTGGATCTAAAGGCAGGGGAGGGTATGCCCCCATTAGTTACCTACCTGCTCATTCTTGATCTTATTCCTTCACCACCACCACCACCCCATACCCTACCCGGCCCCCACCCCGCACACAAATCAAAACCCTCTGCAAGTCTTACTGACTGCCCCTTCAAACAAAGCAGGCGTCTGGGCAGTTTTCTCCAGCTACCATGTTAGCACCTGTATCCAAACCACCGCTAACTTGCTTCTCTCATAACAATAGTGGTTTTGCTTCACTCGGTTTCAGCTCTTGTTCCCTCTGCCCCCCCTTCTCCAGAGCAGCCACGTTTTCTTAGAACATAGACCAGATTCTGTCACTTCCATATTTCTAGAACATAAACTGGATTTTGTTGTTCCCCATATTTAGAAGTCCTCTCCGTCTCCCCTGTGCCCTGCAGAGTCTGCCATGTTTCTTCACCTGGCCCTGGCTCCTCTCACAAACCACAGGTGGAGGTTGTCTCTGTTTGCTGTGTTGTTCTCTCCTCCAAAGAGCCCTGCCAACTCCGTGCTGGGGAGCATCTCAGCACCGCCCTCTCCCCAGCCTCTGCGGTCCTACTGTAAGACAGTTGATTGTGTGGAGCCCTGCTGGCGAGGTGGATTGCACATTGGGCTGCTAATCAAAGTCGGCAGTTCGAAACCACCAGCCACTTCTCGGGAGAAAGATGAGTCTTTCTGTTTCGGGAAACAGTGATAGAGTTGGAAACCCACTGTTCTCCTGTGGGCAGTTCCACCCTTCCTGTGTGAGTCGACATTGACGCGGTGACAGCGAGTTTGTTTGTTTGGTTTTATGAATTGGCAGCATTCTAAGGACTGTGAAAGCAGTAATGAATATCAGAGAAATGGTATCCATCCTATGGAATGTACAGAGGAGACAGAAAATAAACCAGATCAATAAATGAAAATAACCCCAGCCAATGGAGGTCGAGTAAGGCCTTGCATACCAAGTTGAGGTTCTGTGGAGCTGGACGTGGGGACTCATTACAGAGGTCGGTGGGGTGGGACTGTGGCTGCCCTGAGCTTCCTGGCCTGCCTCTTGTCGGTAGGCAGGCTGGTTTGCAGGCAGCAGCTGTGTCTGCTGTCGTCTCTGGACCATCTCTAGCATCACAGGCCCGATGCTCCCCACCCCATCCAACTCTTCCAAGTTCTCTTCACTAGGAGCGGGCAGCCATTCTCAGTCATACCATGTCCTTGGCCTTTACCACGCCAAAGGAAAGGAGCGCCTGGGGGTGGGGCTGGGCTACGGGTTGGGCTGCTCACTGCAAGGGTCCGGAAGCACCAGCCACTCAGAGGGACAAAGATGAGGCTTTCTGCTCTAGTTAAGATTGACAGCCTCAGAAACGCCCAGGGGCAGGTCTCCACTGCCCTGTGGTGCCCTTGTGAGTCAGAATCGACTGGAAGGCGGTGGGTGTGGGTTTCTTCCAAAGGACAGCCACGGCAGTGTCCTCTGAGTGACTCACAAACAAATCCTGTTCCTGCTTCTCGTGGCTGTAGGAGCGAGCACACAGCATGGATGTGATTCAACCGAAAGGGTCAGATAAGGGGTTTTAAAATTTTTTAGACAGGTTCTGCAGTTTTGGTATTCTCCCAACTAATGTATTTCCACAGGATTGATATTTCAGACATGAGTGTTGATCATGGTTTTTCCGGTCTTGATTCAGATGACATGACAATGGAGACTGACATTAAGAGGAATAAGAAGAGCCTTCTAGACCAGCACGGACAGTACCCAGTGTGGATGAACCCGAGGCAGAGAAAAAAGCTGAAGGCAAAGCGAGAAAAGAAGAAGGGGAAAAACAAAGCCAAAGCCGCGAAGGCAGCGAGAGGCTTAGCCTGGTAGACTCAGAAACGTCCCTGGAACGGCAGGGCCAGGAGCTTGATGAAATCCTCTGATGGATTTCAGCTTTGACCCCCAGGCGACGATTTATTTTACCCTGAGTCTCTTCTTCCATTCGAACCTCATAGAAGTGAAGTTCACCTGGAGCACACAGTTTCCTTGTCTAAAGAAAGCTGTGCTGGCGTTTTCATTAGGGGCGGTACTACCCAGGTGTTTTCAGACGTCGGAAGTCTGTCCAGTATGAGCTCGTGCAACTTCATCATCCTCAGTAAGTGCCAAACGTCCTGACAGATTTAAGACCACTCAGACTTTGCCACAGCTATGAAGCAACAGTAATTGTAAAAGATGATGACCTGGGATCTTATGGGCAATGCTTGTTTGGACCTTAAATTTTGTTCAATCTGGAATAAAAACTATTTTGCGTGTGGCTCTTAAAAGTTTGACTTTTATCTTTAATAAACCCGTAGTAGTTTTCCTGTGGCCAACTTTAGTCTTTTTTTTTAACTGGAATGTTAACATGTGTAAGTAAACCCGTGGGCTGCTTTATTTTCGGGGATTTATACATCTCAGATGTACTAGTTTGTTGCTTTTCACTTCATGTATTTTTGTGCCTTAAGGCCTAATGTAACATTTTCCCAAGCATGTTCCTCAGAGTCACTTCCTCCACACAGTTGATGGGAAGAAGAGGTTTGCGGTCATGCCAATTGAAGAATCGCTGTAAGTATTAGCAGTTGATCTCGCAGAGAACAACTGGCTCCTGGATCCTAGTATGCCAAGGACTAGCATCCAAAGCCAAACCAAACTCAACTGCTGCCCAGTTGGTTCCGACTCATAGTGACCCTACAAGGCAGGGAAGAACTGCCCTGGTGGGGTCCCAGGCTACACCTCTATGGGAGTAGAAAGCCTCATCTTTCTCCCTGGGAGCAGCTGGTGGTTTCAAACTGCTGACCCAGCAGTTAGCAGCCCCTGGAGTAACTCACTCCACCACCAGGCCTCCGGGAAAGGGTAGTCTAATGAAATAGTTTCCAATGACATCAGTATGATTAGTTTTCTAATTGCACTAGATTTAATTAATTTTAAAATTAAGCACTCCAAATGTGGCATCGTCCCTAAAGTTTCACCGTAACCCAGTTGTTCACTGAGATAACAGATTGAGTGCTTGCTGTGCGCCAAGCACCTTTCCGGCTCCTGGGGACACGAGACAAGACAGAGTGCCCTTGTCGGTTGAACAATGGTGTGTCTGCTCAGAAGAGGGGGTGAGATTGGACAGAATGAGGTCGTGTAGCAGTTAGCATGGATGGGTGGGGTGTGATAAAGAAAGAGGACATGACCTAGATCTTTTAAGAGATTTATATCTAAATTTGAATGTCAGTAAAATCTCGAAATTGTTTGAATATAATCAACTTTCCCCAATGTACTCAATGGCTAGTTCTTAGAAAAATTATAATTTTGAAATAATTTCCTCAAAAAAGCTAAGAAAGTATGAGTTAACACAAACAAATGCCCTTCATAACCTTTTTTGGCCTTGTAGTACAGTAAAATAGAGTTTGTGAGAAAACCTGAATGGATAAATGTTTAATCATAAAACTGAAAGTTGCTAACGTCCAATTAAACGGTTGATAATATTAGCCTAAATATACTTACTAAACTTGTTATCTCTTTTCATCGCTGGAATTGACCTACATTGGTGATGTTACAGAACACATAGTTACATGTGGGCAGCATTTCTGGTGTCATCTAAATGGTTCTCCAGAGACCCCTAGTGGTGATGTGGGTTTGGTGTTCACTGCAAGATTGGTAGTTGAAACTGACCAGCTACTCCCAAGGAGAAAAATGAGGTTGGCTGCTCCCGTAAAGATGTATAGTCCCAGAAGCACAATGGGCTTGCTGTGAATTGGAACCCAATTAATGGCAGGGGGTTTGTGGGGATTTTAAGGTGATGCAAGAGACTGAGGCTAGATAAGTGTTTGCATGTTCTATGGCTTCTAGGAGCCCTGGTGGCCTAGTGGTTATTCATTGGGCTGCTAACAGGTCAGCTGTTCAAAACCACCTTCCACTCAGCAGGGAAAATGAGGCTTTCTAGTCCTGTAGAGTTACAATCTCAGAAACCCACATAGGCAGTTCTATACTGTCCTATATGGTCCCTATGAGTCAGAACTGACTCAGTTCTAAGAGTTTGGGGTGGGGCATGCTGTTTAAAAAATGATCACATCTTTTTCACACCACATTTTAAATGTAACTATATTTGTCACCGCTTTTTGACATAACAGGTGATCTGGGCACTGCATGTCCACTCACGCTTAATCTAGTGACTTTGAGCTACCTTGGCAGTAGCCTAGGTAGGCATGTAATTTTGCTACTCTAAATAATATTTCTCTTTGGAAAACAAGCCCTATGGATAACAGTCCCATTGAGTTGGCTCAGTGTAACAACACTAATTTCTAAAGGCCTACGACAGGCACCATTGGGAACTACAGGCCAGAGTGGGCTTAGAAACAAGACCGTTGAAGATGAAAGTGGAGGTGTTTTCAATAAGAGTTGTCTCTTAGGTACACACACCTCCACTCTTCATCGACGAAAATTTCAGTTTACTAAAGAATCTGCTTGATGGCAAACGCTTTAGACCACAGCATTCACGTTAGGTTACGTACACCTTGTGACAACTCACTTCAACTCATTAGGTAAGCCAAGGGGAAAGTCAAACAGATTGACTGACTCTGCTCTCAGTGCCTAAAGTCTCACAGTATCACCTATAGAAAGAGATATCTTATCCCCCCCTTAGTTACTATAGTCATGCTTTACAGATTTCTTAAATGTTAGCCAAAATCAGGGGGAAAAATTATTGAAAATAGCTTATCAGAGGGAATGCAGGGAAAGTATTCAACACATGTGTAAGCGGACGTTTAGTCATCTTCCATGCGTGACGTGTCGTCATTGCCTTCAAGAGGTGGCCTTTCTTCAGTGACAGCAGCACTGGTGTCATCAGCCGTAGGGGTATCTTCACCCACCCCCGGGCCCAACTTGGTCATCCTGTAGATCAGTTGGCGTGCGTCTGGGGCTCTTCCAGACTGAAGCCAGACGAGAGCAGCGCGGTGTCTTCGAGCAGGATCACCAGGTCCTCCACGGACTTGTTCTTGTCAGCCTCGGCGTCCTGCCATGGGTCTCGGTGATGGAGTGGTCGGGATTTAGCTCCAGGTGACTCTTGGCGGCCAGCTATCTCGCAGGGCTTGGTCCTTCAAGATACTCTCTGTGTTTGCTGTCCGTCCATAAGTGCTCGTGACAATGCAGCACGGGGATGTAACTAATCAGTTGGACACCACCATCTTTTCCACTTTTTTCTCCATGTCCTTCATGATTTTGCAGACTTTCCAACTTGGTCCTCTCCTGCTTCTCTTTCTGCTCTTCGTCTTCCGGCAGTTCCCAGCCCTCTTAGATGAGGGTCATTAAACTCTTTCCCTGCACTCCTTCAGCTGCTGGACGCAGTACTCGTCGACAGGCTCCATCATGTTGATCACGTCTAAGCTGTGCTTCCGGAGGCGCTCGACGAAGACCGAGTTAGCCACCTACCTGGTCCTTGGTTTCCCCAGTGAGGTAGCAGATAACGTTTCTGGTTCTCCCTCATCCTTGGGCAGTAGTCCTTGAGACAAACGATCTCGTGCCCTGAGGCAGACGGATCACGGCTCTTTTAACTTTAAGGATTATAAATGGATATGTATAATGTAATCCTTATATTTTCTATAGTTAGCTTGTCTTAAAAATTCAACATCCTTTTAGGTCACTGATGTTTTCCAGAGAATCGCTGTAAAACCACCAGGTGGAGCTCACGTTAAACGCAATGAGATGGAATGGGCTAAATCACCTTAGAAATTGAACATTGCAGTACGTTTTTGTTTCTAAAGAAATAAATGTCACTTATGGAAAATCAAAACTAGTCTCACTTATGGTTGCTTCAGGAGCCCTGCTTATGTAGTGGTTTCACGTTGGGCTGCTAACCTCAAGGGCAGCGGTTCGAAACAACCAGCCACTTCCACAGGAGAAACGGCTTTCAACTCCTATAAAGAGTTACAGTCTTGGAAACCCACAGGGGCAGTTTTACCTGTCATACGGGGTTGCTATGAGTCGAAATTAACTGGATTGCAGTGAGCTTGTTTGATTTTTTTTCTTTTGGTTATTGGTTGCTTATTGTATGTTACGTCTTTGTCTAAATGTTTTAATCCTAAACTTTTTCAATATTGATTCATCCAATCCATTTTGAAATCCTGTGAGTTAGGTTTAAATTATATGGATGGGGAAACAGAAGCACACAGGTCAGTTAGCAAAAAACTAGGAGAGCTGAGATTCAAACCCAAGCAGCCTAGCTTCAAAGCCTATACTCTTATAACGTTATTCTGCCTCAAGGATGAGCCAGTGCTTGCTAAGATAGAAAATTAACTTTAATATGAGATTCAGGCCATGGTGGATTGGGCTGATGCTGTAGCCAGAGGGTCAGATAAAGAGCTGGTTTTAGTAGGGGTGATTTACAGACCCTTCCTAAACTCTGTAGACCTAAACTGGCCTGGAAATCTGGAGATAGTGTTCCCCTGGGAATGGCCTGCCCCAGGCCTAATGGCAACTTTACAACCCAGGATCGATGATACTCTCACCAACAGTAGAGAAATCCAAATTGCAGGTGAAACTACAATGGAGCCAAGTAATGGAGTTAATCACATCTTTTTCTGTAATGTTACGTAGATAGACAGTCTTTCTCAGTTGTCATACTGCATGAAATAGGTAAGCTACAGTGTATTTGTGCTTGTAAGAAACTTTGGATACCTTCTAAATTTCAGTCCATATAGCTGTGGCATGACTTTTATGTTGGAAAAGAAAATAATGCGAGAAATGATTTATACCTGAAGTGGACTGGGTGTATAGAGTTTAGAATAGTGAAATGCTAGCCACAGAATAAATGTAAAGATTGAAAGCAGTCTACAGAGACCTCAGGGAGCCCCACACTTATAAATGCTATGACTGAGATACAGATGCTGGGTTGTTGGTGAAGCTTGCTTGCTAGCCTAAGAGACTAACTTCTGATGTCACCCTGCAGAGTAATGCAAATTCATGCTAGACAAAAGGCAATGTCCCGTCCCCACCATATTTGCCATCATGTAAAAGCACTGGGCAGCAGACCCCATCTCTACAAGCAGTGGAAGTGGTTGTGGCTGTTAGCGGCTGTCGAGTCAGCTAGTCAGCTCCAATGCCCAGCGGCTGCACAAAAGAACTAAGGACTGCCTGGTTTTGCACCGCCACAATTTACGCAGCATTTCAGCCCATTGTTGCAGCCACCACGTCAGTCAGTCTCATTGAGCTTGAGCGCTTCCTCTGTTTTTGCTGGCCCTCTATTTTACCAAACATGATGTCTTCTCCAGGGACTCGTCCCTCCTAGTATCATCCCAAGTACATGACATGAAATCTTACCATCTTCACCTCCTCAAAAGAGCATTGTGGTTGTTCTTCCAAGATAGATTTGTTTGTTCTGGCAGTCCATAGTATATTTAATGTTCCTTGCCAACATTGTAATTCAAATTCTGTTCCTAGTCATTGCTTTACATTGTCCTATTCTCGTATGTATTATGAGGTGTGGTAAGTAATTAAATAATTTCATGTCAACTTTTAAGTGCAGGTGTGAAGACTAGCCTGTCAATCAGGCCACAGCCTTATGGTGCTGCTTTGTGGGTGTGATCTTTTCAAAAGGAGGGTCCTAGGAACCTCCTCCTCTCTCTCTCGCTGCCTTCACCATGCTAGTGACCTGTGCAAACCCTGGAGCTGCATCCACTGCCTTTGGATCCACAAGACTTTGCACCCACCAGCCTGCCATGTTCCTGCATCATTGCATGTGGCTTTGTGAATCTGAGGGATTTATGGACTAGAATTGGACTTATGGACTAGTATCAGACTTACAGACTTGAGTTGGACTGGACTGGGTTGTTTTCCTTATATACAATTACTTCTTGACATAAAGCTCTTTCTTAAACATATACCAGAATCCTTGGGTTTGTTTCTCTAGTCAACCCGGCCTAATCACCAACTTGATTTGGTGATTGAAAATACCATGACTTGCATCAGGCGTACCTTAGTCACTTTTATATGTTTTATGGCATGTTTGCCTGGTGCAACATGTCATTGTTGGATTTCTATGGACATTGATTGTAGATCCATTAACAGGTGGGATGGGGGTTAAATAGTCACTAGGTCAAAACCTCCTCTGTTGTCCCACAGGGGCTGTGAGGCAACCAGAGGGGTCGGGACCAGATTGGGTTGGGCCTATTTATATTTAGCTTCACATAGCAGAATTTTACATAGTTGAATGCTTTGTGCTCGGTTGGGTTGTCTAATCAGTGACACTTACTGTGGTAGTTACATAACCTGTTGTCAATTTGAGACTTAAGAGTGAAGGGGTGAAGGTTAGCATGTCAATCAGGTCGCAGCTTGATAACCTTATTTGGAGAAGCTAAGGAGATAAATAGCTTGCTTTAGGTGGGACACATACTCCCTGGGAGACATTTCAGCTGACAAGGCACACTAGTGCCCTGAGCTACACTAGTTCTGTGAGCTGGAGGAGCCTGCCCGTGCTGAGATGCTTACACCACTACTGGATCCACAAGACTGTCCATCCACTGGCCTGTGATCTTTCTGCACTTGGCATCAATGCCTGTGTTGCGTGAGTCTGAAGAGGAATTTATAGATTGGTATCAGACATATGGGCCAATATTGGACTTATGGACTTGATTTGGACTGGGCTGGGCTGGGATGTTTTCTCAGTATTCAATTACTCTTGTATATAAAGCTCTTTCTTATACACATATTAGTGCCTCTATGAATTTGTTTCTCGAGTCTTTCCAGACTAACACTCATATGTATAAGAAGGAAGTTTATATCAAGAAAGCATCCTAGAGCTGTCCAACTTAAGTCCATAGGTCTGATACTAGCCTGAACGCTCTTCAGACTCATGTAGCGGATGGCCAATGGCAGACAGGTGATGCAGAAGGGGAGATCACAGGCCGGTAGGTGCAGAGTCACATAGATTCAAGGTCAGTGGAACCATGACAGGGCGCAGCCCACATGGAAAGAGGCAGAGTCCTAGCAAGCAGGAAGGTGAAGGGGCAGAGGGAGACGTCCCCATTTTCTCCTTTTTAAAAAGGCCACATCCCCAAAAAGGCATCACCAGGCTACCATCTGATTGACAGGTTGGACCCCATCCCTGCACTTTCATATAAATTCAAGTTGGAAAAATCTAACTACCGCAAATGCCAGTGATCTTTTGCACTTATTTTCAAATGGGAATACAATGTGAGAGAGTAAATGAAACTTATTTTGTAGAAGAGTAATAACACCCCAGCAACATTTAGAGAACGCTCAATTATATGTATGCTTCATTAAATCCTTATAACCACCCTGTGGGATCAATACACTCATTATCCATATTTTCTGAGGAAATCACCTTGAAGAATTAACAAACTTGTTCAAAACCGTACAACTGTTAGGGAAACAGGGCTGTTTCAGAGAGAAAAGGGAATACCCCTGGAGACAGACCTTGGCTCTATTCAAGGAAGAACTTCTGACCAAGATGTTGGGAGATAGAAGAGCAGCCTGGGGAGTACTGCTCTGTCAAGCTTAGGCTGGACAGCCACTTGGCTGGGATGGAGTAGAATGGATTCAGACATTGTTCTTGGAACTTGAGTTGAAAGTTGTGAACATCCATTCCAGCCAAGCAATACCTTGTAGGAAGTTGTTACCTCTGAAGTCATATCAAGCTTATTGTACTCTTAAATACCTTTAGGCACAATTCCTGCACTGTTTCCAGTGCTGTTCCCCATATGGCTATGGGTCAGTGAGGGGACACCATGTCTTGTGGTGGGGCTGGCCCTACAGTCCTCTCTGTACATTGGCTTCTCTGAGCAGGAATGTTGTCCTTGGGGTTTGGTGGGCCAGGGTGCAGTCCACTCGCTCTCGCTCTCTCTCTCTCTCTCCCCTTCCCTCTTAGTTTGCTCCCGTGTGTGGTCTAAACAGACCCACCCCTCTCTCCAGGCTGTATCTTCAGTGATGTCCTTTGGAGTGCATTCTTCTGGGGAGGAGGTCTACTTAGCTGGGATTGGGGTCGGCCCCGCAGACCTCTTGAGTTCGTTGCTTCTTGCGGGTTATGTTGCCTTCTAGGCTTGACACACCAGGTTGAGGTCTGGTCCCTCTCTCCCTTTCCTGTGGAGACATAAACAAAAATATACCTCTAGGCACTACATCATTGTAGGCTTTAAGTATTCCTTTAGTAGAAATCACAGACTCTGAAAGAAATCACCATAAATTGGTTAGTGTTGTTAGGTCCAGTGTTCATTTTACTAATTTCCGCATCAAAATGTGGAAAAATGTCCTAAACATCTGCTTCAAGCAATGAATGGGGTAAAGTCCTCCAAATTTTCATTTGAAGAAGGGAGAAGTTTTATAATGCATTCAGTTAATAATTCGCAGAGTGTATTTAATTCCCTAAAGCGATGAATTGCCTTGACACTATGCTATCTTATGAAATACTTTCTCACGTTCACATTGTGTCCTTATAGTTTTCAATATCGGCAAGACCTTTAAATGGTCTTAGTTGGGAGTTGTGTATCATTGTACAGTAACCGTCCGTCCATATGGTATTTCTGATCCATGTAATAAAGTACATTTGTCATGTATCTTGTGATCTGCATACCTTTCAGCTGTTAGTTCATAAATCTGTTCCATCAGAGAACAGCTTTGTACAGCGATCGTTGAAGCTGCTTTTAATAAACTAATATTTTGTGTCTTTTATATGTAATCAACAGGGAGTATTATAGACTTGTGCCTCTGTGGAGAAACATTCCACTAAACTTCTCTTGACAATAATGGAAAGGAGTTAAAAAAAACACAATACAGGAAAAAGCACAGATGTTCAAGAACATATGTTCTTTGCTTCCAAAAGCCAGTTGAAGAGCTTTTTTTTTTTTTTCCAGAAGATCTTGTTTATTGCTTTTCCTTTTCTTTGGAGAAGAAAGCACTTGAGATACAGGGGAAAACAGATCGACAACATTTCTCTGGGAGATGGTATTGGGTGCTATTTGTCAGAATTCGAAGTGACCTCACCTTGCTCACACAAAGAGGTGCTGAGCAAGCAAGGCTGTAGGCAGGTGGCCAAAGACTGGTCATCCCCACATGCTTCTCTGCTCTGAAAAAAAGCACTCGGCTCTGGTTTGGGTCTTTGTTCTGTCCCAAACTTGATATCCACAGTCTTGGCAAAAGCACATTTTTAATAAAGTAAAAGCCAACGTCCATATGCCAGCTGTCCTGGTGACGTATTGGATACGGGCTAGCCGGGTCTTTTTCTCATTGGTAGACATTTGCTCAACGTCAAATCTACACAGACTTGGAAATTGGTTATTGATGAATATAGAGAAACACATGCCTTGGGAAATGCTCGGGAGATGGGAGCTCTCTCCCTGAGGTGAAGGTGGTAGGGAGGTCCTTTCTAAGCCAATGAGTCTGTAAGAAGAGTTGCCATGGGAAATGGGAACCAGCTGTTCAGATCGTCGCTGAGGAAATGGGTTGAACCAGGCCTTTCAACCTGCTTGAGCCTGTTTAGTCATGGCTGAGGAAGCAAAATCGGAACAGATCTGAATTTTCAAAACGCGGGTAAAGCAGAACAATAACCGGAACGGGAAGTTACGGGGTACAGTCTTGGGACGGGGACTCAAAAGCATCACAGCGTGCCCTTTGAGGAGTCTGAGGTGGGAGACTGGAAGATTGCAAGGCCTGTGTGGAGGGACGCCCATTCAGCGCTGCACGGTTGGCTGTCATCTTCGAATTGGGCATCGCTGTTTCTCACTCTGCTAGTCAAGAAATGTGGTCACCACGGAACGTGCACGCTGCCGCCGCCCATGTTTCCAAAGACCGAGATTGAGCTTCTAGCAGGGTATCCACCCAGACTTTTTACTGGTCCGGTTGTCAGTTCAGTTTTACATGCATCTTACAAATTCTGGTCCATTCCAGTTTTGCTGCTATGGCTCGGACTGAGACTGAAGTGGGAAGAAGCTGTTTGGAGCTCTGTTTTTTAACTGTACCAGAAAGGATCTAGAGTAAACGTAAGGGAGAATTTTCTGAATGTGGAGTCTTTAAGCCAGGTGTGGGTTGAAAAGAGGCTGTGAGATAGTCTCGGGGGGAGAAAAGGGGGAAGGGAGAATCCGGCTATTTGGATGGCTGGAGTGTGAGTCCGTCCAGTGGTTCCAATCCCCTTTCCTTTCCACCGCATCTCCGGTTATGAGGGTTTAAAGGTTACTCTTGAAGTGCACGCTTCAGTCATTAGAAGCACAGTGCACAGAACTCTCCTGGTCGGTTGAACGTTTTGGTCTACAGACCCCCCAAAACAAACCCACTGCTATTGAGTCGATTCCAACTCATAGCAACCCTATAGGACAGAGTAGAACTGCTCCGGAGGGTTTCGGGATGGAGAATGTCGATGGGAGCACAAAGTCTCCTGTTTCTGCCCCAGAGCAGTTGGCGGGTTTGAACTGCTGCTGTGATGGTTAGCAGCCCAGCACTTAGCCCTTCTGCCCACAGGCCTTCTCCTGTTGGTATCATTTTAAATAGAAATATGTGAAGGTGTTTACCCATGGTTCCGCTCGTGGGTTATTTTCTATCCGGACCACTGAAGGCCAGTGCACGTGCTGAGAGGCGGCCGGGTGGCACAGTGGGTTCCATGCAGGGCTGATCATGGCAAGGCCAGCAGTTCTAAACCAGGTGCTGCTCCCGGGAGAAGGGCGAGGCCTTTTACTCCCATAACAATTTACAGTCTCAGTGATCCACAGGGCCCGTTCCACTCTGGCCTATCGGGCCGCCACGAGCCAGAATGAGTCGTTGGCAGAGAGTCTGGTTTGAGCGAGTCCATACTATGCTCCCAGGGCCTGGGAGGAGTGTGGTGTCAAGCCATTTGGTGAAGAGTGGTCTGTGGGCCAAATGGAAGGTTGGTTGCCAGGCCGCTGCCGAGCAGCAGCCAGAGGCGGGACTAGACCCAAGGGTGGCAGTCAACCTCTGCTCCTGGAATTCCCAGGAGCAGGGGCTGAGGGGAGCGGCAAACTGGACTCCCTTCCTTTCTGGCTCTCCTCCCCTGCCCTGCCCAGTGCTTTCCTCGGCACCGGCCTTCTCTCTCTGCGTGCCCCTCTGCCGGCAGTCCTTCGTTCCACTTTTGTTCCATGTTGCTCAGTTTGTGTGTGCGTGCGCGTTTTAAAAAGCCGTGAGTCGAATACTTTATAGTTACTTTTTACGAAAACATCAAAACAAAAACAAACCCACCACATGCAGTTAGAAAGGCTTTTGGTCTCTCGGTGACCCGTGGCCCAGGCACCCTTGTCGAGATAGGTGTCCTGCCTCTGGGCTGTTTGTCTTCACTTCTGTCTGCGCGTCCCTTTCACCTTGGCCGTCTCGTCTGTGTGGACGTCTCACTTCTGCTTTGGGCTCCAGCGGTTAGGTTGGTGGGGTGGTCTCCCCGGGTTCTTGTTTCTCAACGCTGAAAGAATTCACGAGGCAGGAGCACAGTCACTCCGATGCGGGAAAGGGAAGTTTCTGGTAATACTGTCGTCGCACACAGACCACGCTGTCTCTGGAAAACGTGCGAGGCCACACAGCGGGGCCCTGGGAATGGCAGTTACGAGGAGTCCCCAGAACCACAAAAAGAAAAGGGCGACGAGTGGGAGCTCTGAGAGATCCCACCCTCAGACATGCGAGAGCACGGCCGCCTTCAGCCTCTGCCCTTCATCCCTCCTGGTCCCATGGGGGGCGGGGGCGGTGGGCACGGGTGTGGTTGAGGGGGCTGGCCCATCTTAGTGGCTGAGTTCAGGTGCACTTGTGATGTCGCTGGTGCCTAGTGTGTGTGCCCAGGTGGACCTTCGCCTGTGTCTAGGTGACCTGGGTCTGTCCATGCCCAGCTTTGGATGGACCCCATAGGGGTGTGATGTGTGCCTGATTTCTTCCCATCCCCTTTATTGTGGCATGGCCAGCTAAATGCTGTTTAGCGGAGGCATTTGGCAGAGACAGCCCCCTCCCCATCCCTAATCTTCCTGCCTGTCAAAACCACGACTCTGTTCCCATGGTGTCTCGACCTTTGCCCTCCCTGTCTCCTCTTCCTTCTCCTTTGAGCCCTCATCTTCTCACCTGATTGCGCACCATCTGAGGAGAGACTAGGCCTATGGTGAACGGAAATGTCTTCAACTGGCTCTTGGAGCTTCTGCACTCCCCCAAATGACCCAAGGGAACATGCCAATAGGGTACAGAGAACTCTCCTCTCTGGAGGAGACCGGGCAGTTTTCCGTCTCGCTGAGTATCGGGAGCCGCCTTGGAAGCAGGAAGATAGAATCCTGGACCATCAGGAAAAACGAGCCACCAGAGGCCTGCCCGTGAAATGGCGATGGCAGCAGAGGCTCCAGAGGCTGCAGTGCTGGGATCACGAGCTCCAGCACAGGGACTGCATCGAGCTGAGTGCCCGCGGGCAGGAGGCCGGCCGGCAGTTTTGTCACACTCACTGCAGCCAGGAGAGGCTGAGGAGCCACAGGCTGGAGAGGCCGAGGACCAGGGAGATGTGCCTGCCAGCAGGCCAGAGATGAAATGCTGCTGAGGACAACTGCATCCTTACTGTTTTGGGTCCGGTTTTTCAATCTGTTAACTTCCTCCGTAAACCCCCAAATTACGAGTACTGTCCATGAGGTCTGTGTGGTGATTGCAGCTGATTCTGGGACTCAGCAGAGAAGCCCAGTGTGAGGGAGGGACCGTTGGTGCCAGAATGAGGTAAAGGAGGACGGAGCTGGAGGGAGGTGTGTGTCCCTGCAGCCTCACTCAGGCAGATGTGGAGTTGGGTTCTCCTTCCTCCCTGTGCATCAGCAGGAGGTTGGCCCTTCCCACCGTGCCTGAGGGAGATCAGCAAAGGAAGTGGCCTGCAGTTTTTGTAGATGAAGTTTCATTGGCTCATGCCACCCCGCAGTGACCATACTGTGGCCTGTCAACCCGAACACATTTGATGTCTGGACTGTTGAGGGGAATTTGTTGCTGCCTACTATAAAATCTTTCCCTATATTTATTAAATGAATTGTTTTGCATCTCATGTGCCAGTTTGGGTGATTGACTCTGCTCTGTCTTCATGCAATTTAGTTACATTACATATTTTGTTGTTGTTGTTTTAGTTACGTTATGTTTTTATGAGCTTCCCTTATCTCTCATTCTTGAAGGCAGTCCTATCAAAAGGAAACAATAAAATTCACCCACATTGAGTTTCAGAGCAAATAGATGGCATGAAAATTTTGTCCTGTGGTATGTGTGTGTGTTTATGTGTTAGTGTGTATATGTGTGTGCTGGGTGTGAGTGTCTGTGTGTCTGTGTGTACATATGTGTATGTATATGTTTGAGAGTGTATGTATGTGTATGTGTGTCTGTTTATATGTGTGTGTAGACGTTTCAGGGTGTATATGTGCATGTCTGTGTATGTCTGTGTTTGTGTGTACATATGTGTATGTGTGTGTGTGTTTGTGTGTATATATGTGTATGTGTCTGTGTGTTTGTACGTATGTGTGTGTGTGTAGATGTGTCAGGGTGTATATGTGCATGTTTATGTATGTCTGTGTGTTTGTGTATATATATGTGTCTGTGTGTTTGTATGTATGTGTGTGTGTGTAGATGTGTCAGGGTGTATATGTGCATGTTTATGTATGTCTGTGTGTTTGTGTATATATATGTGTCTGTGTGTTTGTATGTATGTGTGTGTTATTGTATTTAGGCGTGTCCTCTTCCTCCCACTTCCTAGTCACGTGCTGCCAGGTTGCTCTGACTTAGGTCAGCCCCATGTATGTCCTGGTAGGACTCTGCTCCTGGGGTTTTCCTTGGCTGGTGTTTCAGAAGTAGCTCTCCTGGCCTTTCTTCCCAGGAGCCTTTGGGTGGACTTGATTTCTAGCTGACTGTATTAGCCGTTTAAACCAACCAGGCCCATCTTTTAAAAGCCTTTGGGCATGTGGGGAGGATGTTTCCATTATAAAACTTCACAAATCTTATAGCTAACTTTCCCTTTACATCTGCTAACATTTGGGGGAGTGTTGAATGCTGAAGGGGTTGCTCTTAATGTGAAGTAACACCCATATCGAGAATGACTTGGTGGATGGTCTGGCTGAATGCGTTTTGCTCAATTAGACACATCAGGTTGGATTTTGTCAGTATGAAATTAATATGGCCTAAAGTAGTTGTAGAATTTAAGACTGGAAAACATTTTAGACATCATCTATGTTACTTCTAAGCCCGAAATGGTGCTGTCTGGTAAACATTGGACTGTTAACCCCAAAGTCGGCATTTCAAACCCACAAGCCGCTCCTTGGGAGAAAGAGGAGGCTGTCTGCTCCCATAAAGGTTTACCAGGGCTCAGAAACCATGTGGTGGGTAGCTTATTGGTCAGAATGGACTCAGTGGCAATGATTTTGGATTCTCGGTTTCTGTCAACTGTTCCTACAACGGATGAGGATGTTGAGATCCTGCCTAGAAGCCCATATCACCTTGTTCTCTGACCTATCTCCTTTCCGATCATGATGTGGTGACAACTAGCCACTCAAATGATAACATTCTGACTCATGTCAAAATGAATTTTTCCTCCCTGTAAGCAGAAGGGCTGCTGAATGAAGCGGTGGTGTGTGGCTAGTGTCTTCTCTGCAGGTGGTTTTTGGCCATGGTTGGTAACCAATCCTTCCTCCTGGGAGGCGGTGCCATTTTGCCTCACAGGCAGTAGAACGTTTTCCAGTTAAAGGAAAACACGAGTAACAGGCAGCCTCCCTCCCTCCCTGGGGACAGGCTAGCATGTGGTTTGGTTTGGTTCTGTTTGGGTCTTCACCTTCCTTCTCACTCGCCCACTGAGATAGCCCCTTCCCTTTATCTGTAGGACTTCTATCCCGTTGTTTGCCTGCAAGTAACACATGCGTGTTACAGACAAAGGGAACTCTCAGGGAAATAAAATCACCCACAATCCAACCATCTACAGTGCGTGTTTACGGATTGTGCTCATTGTCTCGACCCCCGGTGGTGTTCCAGTCAGCTGTCCTGTTTCCAGAGCCTGAGGACTTTTCCCCATGCCTTAGGAAACCGTTGAAAAGCATCATCTGAACATGGCCTTCCTGATCAATCTGATGCATAAATGACACACTTTCTTACCTTCTTATTTTGGGACTTTACAATTGTGTCCAAAATATTGTTTATAAACAAACTCTCAACGCATCTCTCTGCAATGCTAATAGCCTTCACTAGAAATCCAATCCTCATCTGATTATATCCTTCTGATTGAGTTCTAGAAGGGGATACACTTTTCCTCAAAAAGCCTCCTGATTCACACTGCCAACCTGCTTTCCCGGAAGGCCTGAGCGATGCGTCCTTCCAGCAGTGTAAGAGCGGGCCTGTGAGGGCCCCACGTGGAGGGCTGGACCTTCAGCCCTTCACAGTCTTCTTTCCCAGATGCCATCCTCCGGCTCAGAAACATCCACGGCTGCTGGGTCAAAGCTACGTTTCTGGAATAAACCCTGCCGTGCCTTCACTTGCGATGCATTTCTCAGCGGCTGCAGCCTGCCGTCGTTGTCTGTCCTCCTCTGCCTGCCTGGAGGCCAAGAGCAAACGCACCTCACTGCTGGGAAGGGAGGGTTCAAGGCCCAGCCCTGCCACTTGCTGGTGTGGACCCTGGGCCAGGAATGGGGTTTCTCGGAGCGGATCCCTCAGCTTTAGCTTGGAAGACCTGAAGCACACCTTGCCTCGGGAGCCTCTGGTGAGATCCTGTGTATAAGAAATGTTTGCAATGTGGGTGCACTCTGTCGGCATGAGGTATGCTGATAGTGAGTCTCTTCTAGGGGTCATGTGGTGGCCACTGGTGTTACCCATGAGTACACTGTCCCCATTCCTTTTAGGCCTGTGCAGAGTTTACTGCCTCAGCCCTTTCATTTGGCTGTAGCGACTAGACTTAGGCTGGCCAGTGAGATAGGAGGAAAAGTGCAGAAGCTTGTAAGAGGTAGACCTAACCCGCCACTCTCTCACTCCCTCTGTCATGGCGAAGAACAGTGCTGCAGATGGTCGTTTCTCCAAGAGCCCGGGCGGTGGGGACAGATGTCCAACATGGAGAGGAATCCCCAGCCAACGAGAGAAGAGCAAGAGTTAGACCTTGGTTTTCGAAGCCATGAGGTGTTGGAGTTATTTGGTATGGCTTATTAGCCCAGTCTCAGATTGCTTTCCCCATAGCATTTGCCATTCTTGAAATTCTTTTTCTTTTAATTAACATTTTATTAGGACCTCTTACAGATGTCACTACAATCCATAGTTCCATTAGATCAAGCATCGTTGCACAATTGCTGCCGTCATCTTTAAGACTCTTTCTCCTTGCACCCCTGGCTATCAGCTCCCTTTTATCCCCTCCCTCCCACACTCTACCACCCCCTGAACCCTTAATATATTAGATATTATTATTATGGAAATTCTTGAGATCCTTTGACTCGGTGTCACCCTTGGTTTTCCTCCTCCTCCTCTTCGGTTTCCCTTCCTCTCCAACGAGGCCTGAGCCCCATTGTGTCCACTGCCTGCATTTCCCACTTAGAGGTCCATAGTGAGGCTCCAGACCCATCTCTCCTTTGGTAGCAGCTTATCTTTCCCACCCTTGTTTACTCTCACAGCTCTGTCATGTGGAGCACTGGCTGTGGACACTTTCACCTGGTGTCTTTGAAACAGGTCTCGAGTTTGGGACATGCTGATCCATCCTAAGAACAGATTCTCTAAATCAGAATGGCTGCCAGCTAGTTCTTCCACTTAGCTATGTATGAGACACTTACCCTTTCTGTGATACAGTTTTCACATTCATGACATGGGGATAGTTGTGTTTCCTAGTTCACCCGTTGTTTTGAGGATCACACACACACACACACACACACACACACACATCTTCAGGGTGACAGGAGGTTGACAAGTTGACACATAACCATCTCCTCACTTGTTGACATGGGTAGGTTCCAAAGATGAGCTTGTTATATAACATGACATGATGTGGAAATGAAAGATGACCGCATCAGATCATAAAATGGGAGGTGGCTATCTCCTTACACATCTGTCAAAGTACATGATTATGTAAGTGTCAAATGGCATCATTTCAGAACTGCCAAATCACGGAGAATCACATCATTATCCAACTGCTGAGAATTACGATCCAGCCAAGTTGACACATGGCCTTAACCATCTCAGCCAGTGTTCGCCTCACCTTGCAATTTGGTGTTCGTTACGGCCAGATACAGGTTGTTAATGGAAAAATCATTGACTAATAGATTTTTTTCACTATTGTTGTAAATGTGAAATGTTAGCGAATAAGATAGTTGATATCCCAAACCCAAACCCAAGCTCACTGCCCCAGAATCGATTCTGACTTATAGGACAGAATCGAGCTGTCCTGTGGGTTTCTGAGATGGTAACTCTTTACAGGAATAGAAAGCCTTGCCTTTCTTCCAGGAGGTGCTGGTGGTTTCAAACTGCTGACCTTGTGGATCGCAGCCAAATGTATAACCACTATGGCACCAGGGGTCCTCAGTAGGAGAAAGAATACTTGTCCAACCCCTCCAGTGCCTAGCACGTGATAGACATATTGTAAGTGGTGGTAAGACTTGTGTCTTACCCTCTTTTCTCCATCCCTCCCTCTCCAAGTTCTACCTCCAGCACTGGTACGATAGGTGTCGAGGTACAAGGTCCATCAAAAGTCTTTGTTGTAGGTCTAGTTACACATTGATGTCTTATACCAGGAGTGGAAAAACAAAACAAAAACGGTTCCTGTCGCCCTGAGGATATTTTGTCTGCACACTGTTTGTTTTGTCTTATGTTGAATTATTACCTTGACAGGCACTCCCTGTCATTTTAAACACAGTTACCAGGCCCTGGGAGGACCTGCCTGAGGCAAACCACTGTTAGCCACGCTCAGTATTTATTCTCATTTCCTGGCTCATCCAGATCTGTCACTGCAGGCCGCTGTGACCACTGCCTTGTCCCCTGAGGATATTTTTGAGACCCAAGGTGTTGGCGCATCAAGTTCTCCACGATCAAATAACCCTTCTTTTCCAAACTCCTTTTTGTCTGTACCCTTTGTCTGGTACAGAAATGGACAGAAATTAAGATCACATATCTAGTGCTGAAAATACCGAGGCTAAGAGAGGGCTCACATGGGTGTGACAATGTTGGATTTTACTGCCTTTTGAAAAAATACAAACCAACCAACCTGTGTATGTATTATGGAGTCAGTCAAAAATGTATATTGCAAATCCTAACCTCTGCCTGTGGTTATTCTAATCCCATCTGAGAATGGTTTGTGTTTGCCACGTAAATGTGACAGGGATAGTTTAGTTGTCTTAATCTCTTTGTGACATACCAAACCAAAACAAACAATCCAAACTCCCTGATAGGGAGTTGATGCTGACTCAGAGCAATCTACCAGGACAGGGTAGAACTGAGACTGGAACTTAAAGACATTTCTAATAAATCATTTTATTGGGGGCTCTTACCGCTCTTAAACAAGCAGCCATCTAGCAGGGAAGCAACAAAGCCCACATGGAAGAAGCCGACCAGCCTGTGTGCTCATGAAGTGTCGATGAGATCAGGTGTCAGACTGTAATTCTTTATGGGAGTAGAAAGCCTCATCTTTCTCCAGCTGGTGGTTTTGAACTGTTGACTGTGCAGTTAGCAGCCGAACTCGTCTTAAACAAGCAAGTGAGAGAAGCAAGGATGTGGGCAGAGAGCATGAAGATCAGCCAGGAGCAGAAGCTAAAAGAGAAGCACCTTCATCCAGAGGCCACGGAGAGCAAGCCTTGCCTTAGAACCTAAATATGAGCTTCGAAACTGCGAGAAAATACATCTCTGTTTGCTAAAGCCGCCCACGGTGGTATTTCTCCTACAGCAGCACCAGGTCACTAAGGCAGAGCATGTGATTTAGAGAACAATCTGGGCCAACAATTATGCACACGTCGTAGATCTCACATTATGTGCTTACTGACTTCATGTGTTTCTCACGGGTTTTGATGGCGACCAATAGCTGGTTTGGGTTGTTCAGAAAGTTGGTGCTGGGAGGTACAAAGAGCCCCTTGTGTTGACTTATGGCATCTAGCATTTTGCTTGGTGATTTAACTTCTGGATTCCACCCCCCCACCTCCCTTTGGCTCGTAACGCTCATGTCTTTGGCATGATGTTTTGAATTTATGGAGGAAGGAGGTCATGCAACAGTGTGGTATATTCAACATTAAAATCAGATAAGGAACAAATATTTCTTAAAGGACTTGATGCATCCTTGGCACTCCTTACAATGTTTCCCCTTACTTTCTGTTTCTTTCCGCAACAGGCAAAAGCAATATCACACAGATTTTTACCTCTTGCCCTTGGTCAGTTTTGAGCAATTAATGGTTAGGTTTACTCTCTAACCAAAAACTTAGTCTATTGACTCCAACTCTTTGTTGTTTGTACATTCAAACAAACAAACACTGCCATTCAATGGATGCTGACTCATACCCTATTAGGACAAGGTAGGATTGCTCATTAGTGTTCTTGAGACTGTACATCCTTACAGGAGCAGAAAGCCTCATTTAGCTCCTGAGGAGTGGCTGAATGGGTTCACAGTACCAACCTTGGGGTTGGCAGTCCAACTTATAACACACTACACTATCAGGGCTCTTTCAACCCTGAAAACTATATTCACTTTAAAGAGCCACCAGGGCTGCCGGACTCCTTCGGGTGAATATGTTGTTGTTAGGTGCCATTGAGTCATTTCTGATCCATAGCAACCCCTGGACAACAGAATGAAACACTGTCCAGTCCTGCGCCCTGCTCACAATTGTTTTTATGTTTGAGTCCATTGTGGCAGTACTGTGTCCACCCATTTCGTTGAAGCCTTCCTTGTTTTCACTGCCCCTCTACTGAGGATGAGGTCCTTTTCTCCAGGGACTGGCCTCTTCTGACAACATGCCCAATGTACAAGAGATTAACTCTTGCCATCTTTGCCTCTAAGGAACATTCTGGCTGTACTTCTTCCAAAGGAAATGTGTCTGTTCTTTCAGCAACTATTGTACTTTCAGTATTCTTTGCCAGCACCATAATTCAAGTGCATCAGTTCTTCTTTGCTCTTCTTTATTCAACGAAGAAGGAATCAGTCCACTTTGGAGGAATTAGCTGTGGAAAACCTTATGGTCAATATAGTTTTCATATATTCAAGTGCCTGCCCCCCTGCAGTAGAAATACTCACCTCCAGCACTTTAGGAAGGTAGAATCCATAGATCAAGTAATTTGTTAAGCAGTAGACCATTGCTTTACCACTCCAAAATTACCTAGGGCACTGGGTAAAAATCCGCACGCTCTCGCTGCTCCAAGCAAGGGTTGATCCTCTTTTTCTTTCTGCAGACATTTGGATTAGGATACAGTCAAGACTGGTGTTGACGTAGCTGGTTAGACCTAGCCTACGATGAGAGAGAGAGGGCGGCAGGGGTGGGGTGGCTGGGTTCCTATAATCTTCAGGGATGGAGGATGAAGTTTTTTCCCTTACGAAAAGATTTCTTCTCTTACTAAATTATATCTAGGTGGGTGGTATAATGCTTATGTGTTGGGCTGCTAACCACAAGGTCAGCAGTTTGAAGCCACCAGCGGCTCCAAGGGAGAAAGATAGGGAGCTTTTTACGTCCATAAAGGATTACAGCTTTGGAAACTCACAGGGACAGTTCTATCCTGCCCTGTAGGGCTGCTATGCATTGGCATCAACTCCATGGCAGTGAGTTTGGTTTTTAAATTGTATCTGGTTTGCATCCCCCGTTTACAGCGCAACTATCTTATTACTTATTCTAGTATCTTAACTTCTTGAGATTTACCAAGGATGAAGGTGATCTTAACATCATATTGACTTTCATTTCACAGGTTTGTTTCATAACCTCAACGCTCACTTCTAGGTGCAGTCCTGTTTCCTCTCTAAACGTGTTAATGAAATGCTTGCCTTACATTGGGCTTGCCTCCAGAATGCGCTATGATCAAGGGTGGAGTAAGTGATAGAGCTCATGGCAGTACAGCACTGGGAGATCTCCACGCATGGAACTCTGCAAGTGGGGAAATTTCTAGAGCCTCAAAGAGTTAAATTAAGGTCAGACCTGGTTTCCGACATGAAGTTCAGATGTATTGGCAGATCCCCATGCTTGCATTTATTATACTGTAATTTGGGGCTTAAAGAGTTATATCCAGTCCATCTCCAACATCTGGATAGTGTTTATAACGATCACATTTGATCCTAATGTAATTTTGTTGGGGAATTCACTAGAATTCCTCTGTTGGCAACATTACAACTGAACATGAGATCTGCTAAAATATTACCCTCCCCCCCCCCCAAGAGTGTATGTCTATAGAGAATACCAAATAGATAGATTTCATCCACCGACACCCTCCCCCGTCCCCTCCATCCCCAGCCACCAACCCATCCTGTTTATCAATGCGGGCTTTCTTTGTCTCCATTGATAAAGTGGGGGTGGTGTTTAAACAGCAGCCAATGCTTGTGAAGCGTTTGGAACTTTGAAAGGCAGAGGGGCTCAGGCAACTTTCAAGAGTGATCCCTGGACATTTGGACGCAGACACAGGGTCATGGACTCAAAGGATCCGGACGCCCCGGATTTGATGAAGGCTTTCCTTTCGTTTTCATCTTGACTGAAATGGAATTCCTTTAGGGGTAGGGACACGTTGTTTGGGAAGTGGAGCCCAAAGATCGGTTTTAAGCACCCTCCCCTATCAATGGAAGCCCCACCTCAATCAAGTGGAAGCTTTTAAGCTCTGTAACACCAGTAGGACACCCCCACGCCCAGCTGCTGAGTCTGCCAACCCTGAGCGGGCGACCTAGCTGGACAGAGCAGAAGTGCCCCGTAGGGTTGCCAAGCCTGAAAATTGTATGGAAGCCGGCTGCCACATCTGCAGCTGCCCAACCGTTTTTTGGTTCCCAGTGGAGCACTTCAGCCCCTGTGCCACCAGGACTTGTCAAGAGCTGTCAAGGGAGCCTTCACTTATGGGCTGAGGGGGAGGGGGGCTCTGGGGGACTGGCTATGGTCCTTCAGGACCTCCCAGCCCTCCCAACCAGCGGGAAGACGATGAGCATATTTCGTACCATCTGTGCATAGCTGTGTGCCCTTGCCTTGAAATACTTTTAATATTCAAAAAAGAGACAGATGGGAAGAGGAGAAGGCAGATAGGGAAGGACAGACATTATAACAGTCTTTAGAGAGGGAAAATTATTTCATTAAATCTAAAGAGCATATGCTTTTCTGATACAGCACACATGCAGGCCTATGCAAATCACTTCAGAGCAGGGCACTCACAGAGTAATTTCCATTTCCTCCCCAGCTTGTGACGGGGAATATTCCTTTTAATCAGATTAACTGACACACACCCCCCCTCCGCAAACTTTGGGGGGTTTCCATTGAATTTGCCATGCTAAGTAGTTAGGGTAATTTGAAATAAAGCAATCAGTGGGCTGAAAAGAAGGAAGCCAAACCTCATTTCTCTTTTGGAGCCTTGGGCCCGGCCGGCTGTGTGAGCCCCACAGGACCTCCTTCCCACGCCTCCTGAACCCCCATCGCCCCTAGCCCTGCTCCCCGCGCTCCGGCATTGGAGGCCTTGGCTGAGTTTCCAATGGCCGCTTGCTTGTTTTGATGGCACCGAGTCAGATCTGTTTCCTATCCGCCTCCCCCGACGCTGCCACAATTTACGAGGCTGACCGCGCCAGCCGGGGAGAAGGGCGTTCACACGCCTCGCACACTTTCCACCTGGGGAGGCCCGGGACCCTGCAGGGGGCTTGGCGAGGGCCGGCAGCGCCCGGCACATGCTCCATTCTGCTGGTTCTGGGGAAAATGGGACCACGTTCCGTCCAGAACCACGAGTGGCAGGCGTCCCCCAAGGAAACTGTCCTCGCTGGTGGGGTGGGGGAATTCCCGCGGGAGCGCACACCCAAAACCTATGGCCCCTTAAGGAGGATGCCTGGTGGCGTTGTGGGTTAGGCGTCCAACCGCCTCCTGCGAAGCGAGCAGTTCAAACCCACCCGCTGCTGCTCCTCCTCCGGGCAGCTTCCATAAAGATTTGCTGTCGGGAGAACCCTGTACTGGGTGGGTCGCTATGGGTTGTAATTGACTCGATGGCAGTGGGCAGGTGTTGGCAACCCTGGGCCACACGGTGAAGCTTGTGTGGGGACGCTGCGATGCTGTTGCCCATTGC
>NW_022103898.1:66901205-66903816 GCF_000313985.2 Echinops telfairi
GTTGTAATTGACTCGATGGCAGTGGGCAGGTGTTGGCAACCCTGGGCCACACGGTGAAGCTTGTGTGGGGACGCTGCGATGCTGTTGCCCATTGCCTGCGCGGTCCAGTGGCCCAAGGTGAGTCTTTACAGGCAAGACCCGCAGTTCTCCAGCAGACCGCAGTGAAGGGCTTGCGAGGGAAGGAGTGGCCTTTTTAAAAAGAAGGCTGCTGGCGCTGCAGTTTGGATTAGGCGAGGCTCGGGCTGTTGGGGGAAAAGGGACCCCGGTGGCAGAGTGGATGACGCTTTGTACCGCTAACCAACAGGTTGGTGGTTGGCGTCCACTGGCTGTTGCGAGGTGGACTGACAGCCCCCAGGGCAGGGCCGAGCAGTTACGCTCGGGGGAAACGAGTCAGCATCCATTCCGTGGAGCGGGCTTGGTTTTCAGTTAGGGTTCAGAGAAGGAGGGTCTATTTTAGTTCCTTAAACGGATTCCTTGCAAAGTGTTAACACATGAGACTTAACTATCACTTACAGTAACCACCAACATATCGTGAGAGTGATGCCATGGTGAAATTTGGGGAACCAAGTATGCGGGGTGCTGTCTTTTTCAAGACCACCTCTCCAAGGCCAGGTGTGACTCGGCCGGGAACTTGGGTTCTGAGATGCTCCTTATCCAAGGTTTCACAGTAGCCTGCAGAGGCGACAGCAGCTGGAAAAGAACAGCTGTCCCCAGTTCCTCCTGACGCGTTAGGGAGGGCACCATCTACCCAGAGCAGGCCCCTGCCTTCCGGCAACCAGGCGGCGGGGCGATGGTTGTCCCAGTGTCTTTGTGGCCATTTTCTGTCCCGTCAAGAGTTACAGTCTTAGAAACGCACAGGGCCAGTTCTGTCCTGTCCCGCAGGGTGGCGCGGAGTCGGCGTCAAGTCAATGGCAGAGCGTTTGGTTCTGTTGTGTTGCTGTCAAGTGGGACACGACTCACGACAACCTTTGGTGCAGCACGATGAAGCCCCGCCTGGTCCTCAGCCAGCCTCCTCGCCGTAGCTGGTGTGTTTGAAGCATGGTGATCTTTGTTGAAGGAGGAGAAGCCACTGTCCTACTCCTGTTTTTTTCATATCGATTTGAAATGTTCTATGATAAAAGGTTACCAAAAGGAAAAAGAAAAGTGAGCAATGCCTTGCTCTAAACCTCAACTCTCTTTTCTCCTAGCAGTGGGCGGAGCTAGAAGAAGCCACGTTGACACAGTGGTCAAGTGCATGGCTGCAAACTGAAAAGCTGGTGGTTTGAACCCTTGAATCCGTGGAAGCTAGATGTGGCGATCTGCTTTCATAAGAGTCCCCCTTGGACAAAGCCTGCCCGGCAGGTCAGCTCTGCCCGACAGGGTCACTGGCAGTCAGGATGGGCTTGATGGCAGTGGACTGGGTTTGGTTTAGAAGGAGCTGGACCAGCAAGAATGAGGTAGAGAGAAAGGAAACAGTAACCGAAGAAGGAATTCCATAGGGGAATTCTTTTCTAATCCCCTAAACTTTCTATTCTTTTAATCAGAAGACTGAGCTCAGGCCTGATGTGAATACTAATTTGTGTTCCATCTCATTCATGAAGAGGATTTACCATTTCTAAAAGTACTCAATACTTCCACAAAAGACAGAATTTATATGCTCTCCATTTTGTATGCTCCCCAGCAGTTGCTGGAGCTTGTTAAGAACAACCAGGTATGATAGTATTGGGTGTTCTTGTTAGGTGTCAGTGGGTCTAGATGCACAACAGAATGAAACACTGCACAATTTGACAGCAACTAGTCTCCTCATATCTACCGAAAGACCCTGCCTAGGATTGTCTTTCTTTTCTTTTTTCATTTTATTACTTTTTTTTTTTTTTGCTTTACTGCAGTTAATGAGTTTAAAAAAACAAGTGGAAGTTTTGTGGCAAGCCCATGTTGAACAAGTCTCTCAGTGAGATTTCCCCATAAGCGTGTGCTCCCTGCATGGCTCTATGCAACACAACTTCTTACTGGGGGTTGGGGGAAGTTTTACAGAGCAAATACATTCTCCATTTCGCAACTTAGACATATCTTGTCTCATGTAATGGATCGCAATATCTACATTGAAGCCTCACTCAAGCTGCTTCCTCCCCTTGCTCCATGTGGTCCTGTTTCCATTCCTTTCTCTTTCCTAATCATTCCTGGGGCAAAGGAGGCTGTTTACACACACAATTGGGATTAAAAAAATAAACTTTGAAAGCTTTCACTTTTGTTTCTAGTTCTTTTGCCTCCTTCCCTCCCCTTCCTCTCCTCTCCCCTCTCTTCCCCTCCCCGTCCCCTCTCTCCCTTCCCATTTTTTCTTGTTTAAGTCAGTAGGCATCACACACCAATGAGTATCTTGATATATCGCACTACTATCATGAACTCCCAGGTATTATCTCTGAATATTTCTGAATCAGGTGGTCTGAGGGTGAGAATCTGGATGTCTACGATGATAATGGTTCCTGTTCTTTTATTTTACAGATCAGGAAGCCAAAGCTCAGAGCAGTGAGGTGAGTCTCGAAACCACCTGGCAGGAGAGTAGCAGTCAGGGGCACATGCTGGTGTATGTCTATGGGGTATCTCTGTGTATCTAAAGCTCACACGTTGGTGA
>NW_022103898.1:66903916-66928356 GCF_000313985.2 Echinops telfairi
CTCGAAACCACCTGGCAGGAGAGTAGCAGTCAGGGGCACATGCTGGTGTATGTCTATGGGGTATCTCTGTGTATCTAAAGCTCACACGTTGGTGACATGTCAGAAAAGGGCATCGTGCTTGTAAGAGGAGCCATGAACATGAGGGAAAGCCTCTGTGAGATGGAGTGACACAACAGCTGCAACTGAGGGCTCAGACGCACCATCGATCACCAGGTGACTTGGGACCAGGCAGCGGTTTGCTCTAGTCTACGTAAGGGGGCTGTGTGTTAGCGCCAACTCTACAGCACCAACAGTTGGTGACCCTGATAGTAAAGAGTATACAAAACAAATAAAGCAAACCAATCATAAAGGTAAATATTTATGCATAAGATACTATAATTGTTGTCATGCAAGCAGTGGCATAATTATAATCCGCTAATATTATGCAGTTAGAAAACTATGGAGATCACAAAACTAAGGGAGAAAAGACACAACTTTAAAAAGTTGTGTCTTTCAAATCTCAATGGAGTTCTCTGGGTGGGTAAAATATTGAATGATGGAACAGAAAAGTGGGTGAAGGGAGACATTGGACATCTATAATAATTTATAAATTATCAAGGGTTCATGAGGGAGCGGGGAGCGGGGAGGGGGGGAAATGAGCTGATACTAGGGGTTCAAACAGAAAGCGAATGTTTTGAGAATGATGATGACAACAAATGTACAAATGTGCTTGACACAACGGATGGATGGATTGTGATAAGAGTTGTATGAGTCCCCAATAAAATGATTTTAAAAGATAATTGAATAATGCTTGAAACATCCTAAGAAACCAAAGGTACACAGTCACTGTACCAAAAGGAATGGTTAACATTCAACCATCGCAAGAGATAGCATATAATTCATAACTGATGGTATTCACAGGAAGAAGTTGAAGCTGCTCTAAAAGCATTAATGAGAAACCAGGCTACAGAAATGGGTGGAATATTAGCTGAAACATTGCAACAAATTGATGCAGCATTGGAAGCGCTCACTCTATGCTAAGACATTTGGAAGACACCTACCTGGCCAAAAAACTGGAAGAGATCCATATTGGTGTGTAATTAAAAGAAAAGTGACCCAAGAGCATGTGGAAAGTATTGAATAATATTAATATATACATCTCAAATTTTCCTGAAGATAATTTGAAAGTAATTATAGTAATGCATCAATAGGGCCTCATTAGGGAAATGAACAGGTCATATCAAGTCAAGATTAGAAAACATAAAGGATACAGTTCTTTAGCCTCAGCGTCTCCTCTCAGTCACGCTGGCAGGCATACCTCTCTCTGATCCATCAGCCTCCGGCCAGTAGTCCCCGGTGCCCCCTCTGCCTCAGCCGCTTCAGGCAGGGGTCTTGCACATGTTTCAACAGTGGCTCTTCTTCCCTGATGGTCAGGACATTCCTTTGTACTCTCTTCTTAAATGACTCTCTTTTATAACCAGCAGAATGGCAAAACCAACCAATCCCAAGTTAGAATCCTTTATACCTTATTTGCATGCTCCTACCCAGTCCCGAGATGGGAGTTACAAAGATTATGAGTAAAATAGGCATAGGGAATACTTTTATTTGACTGCAAATGGGAATCCCAGAACACTTAATTGTGCTATTGTAGAAGTCGTACCCAGACCAAGAAGACAATTTTCCAAACAGACCAAGAGGATACGGCAACATTTAAAATCAGGAAAAGTGTGCACCAGGATTACATCTTTATTCGATCCGTATGCTGATAAGGACTCGGGGAAGGTGGACTCCACAAAGACAAAGGCATCATCAGGATTGGAGGAAGGCTCCTTTACAACTTTTGATGTGTAGATGACACATCCTTGCTTGCTGAAACCCAAGAGGGCTTGAAACACATTGGTGAAGATGAAAAACTACAGCTGTCAATATGGATTACAACTCAGAAAATAAAAAACCTCTTCATTGCACTAGCAGACAATATCATGATAAATGGAGAAAGGATTGACGTTGTCAAGGATTTCATTTTGCTTGGATCCACAATCAGCATTCATGGAAGCAGCGGTCAAGAAATCAAATGACTTACTGCATTGAGCAAATCTGGTGCCTCCGGTCTCTTTAAAGAGTTAACAAGCAAAACTGTAACTTTGAGGACTAAGGTGTGTGTGTTAGGCAGGGTCCTCTAGAGAAACAAAACCAGGACAATTATGATTATGTGTGTGTGTGGTTGTGTGTGTGTGTGTGTATACAGTACAGAGGGCTCAGTTCAACTCACATTTGTGGAACAGTTAATATACTGGAAGTCCTTCAACTCGTGGGCTGCTGGATCCAAGGTCAAGGAAGCAGACTGCAGAATCTCCCCTCAGGCAAGGGGGGGGGGGTTGAGTCTACCCAAAGCCAGGAGACAGCAAGGTGGGTCAGCAGCAGTCAGTAGGTGGGGAGCTTAGTGAAGCAGGCCCTGGTGGGATCTCAAACTCAAGCACAGTGACAGAATCCACCAGCCTTAAACTCAAGTAATGTATGCACTAGCAGTGTGGAGAAGTGGGTCTCAAAGGAGCCCCAAGCTCTAGCTGCACAATCCACAGGTTGGCTTGGCCCACAGGTAGTGTAGCACAGAGGTGAAGGCAGAGCAGCAACATGCTGGTCTGATCACCAGGGAGCAAGAGGGAGATGGGATGCCGGCTGTATTTATTTATTTCAGTCATCCTCCAATTAAGCTGCGACCCAACCAGACTCTGCCCACCTGTTCTCATTGACCTAGTTGGCACAATAAACCCAACTATCACAGTGTTACTGAGCCAACCCATGGCATTTTCAGTTGCCTCATGTATATAAAAGCTGGACAACGAATAAGGAAAATGCAAAAGAATTGATACATTTTACTTGTGGTGTTGACAAAGACTATGGGAAGTATTATGGACCACCAGAAGAATAAACAAATCAACTTTAAAGACATACAGCTAGAATGATCCTTAGATGTGAACTTCAAACATATTTTGTATATGTTGTCAGGAGAGGCCAGTCCCTGGAAAAGGACATCATCCTTGGGAGCCAGTCAACAAAAGAGGAAGTACTTCAATGAGATCAATTCACCCAGAGGCTGCAACAAAGGGCTGAAACAACAACAATTGAGAACATGACAAGGGATGGCTTTGTTTCCTTCTGTTGTACGTAGGGGCCCCATGACCTGGAGCCAACCAGACAGCATCTAATAGCAACAATGATGGCCGTCTTCTAATTCCATTATTAGTTGTCTATTAGTTGCCCAGCTTTCTATTGTATGGAAGAGCTTTCCCTTCTTTTGAGGGATTGCTTCAGTCACAGACTCTGTACTAGTGCAAACTCATGGCTTGCTACTGTTTGAAGGGATTTTAATCGATCACTATTTTTCTTTATTTTGATGCTCAAATGGTTTCATATTTGGACAGTAGCGATCCATTCAAATTAGTTCTGAATCGCGCCTCTAGATGGCCCTTTTTCCACCCACGAAGGAAGCTTCGGCAGTCTGCTTCTGTGAAGACTGCAGCCTTGGGAGCCGTACGAGGCGGTTCCACTCCGTCCTGTAGGGCTGCTCTGAGGCTCACTACTTGGCTGTAGTGGGCTCTTTGGTTACACTGTATAGATGCATTACAATGATCGGAGATAAAGGGGGGAAATCAATGGAAAGTCATCAAAGCAAGGAGGGTAGTTTAGTGCATGGCATTAGTTAGACGCTTGGGCTTTGAAATCATAAAAATCTTAGTTAAAACCCTGACTCTGCCATGCCTTAGTGAAATAAATGACTGGGTAATTTTCTGTCTTGCTTTACCTATTTGTATATTGGAAATGATAAAATTTATCTTACTAGCTTGTCGGAATCACAAAAGACAATTCATAGTATTTACAAGCTCTGGCACTAATTAGTGGTCGTGATTATTAGTAATTATTAGTGGTTATGAACCATACTTTCCTTTGTCTCTGAAATGGGGACAAGACTCTCTCATGAGATCATGATAAAGACTAAATGAAACAGCATGTGTAAAACCATCTAGCACATAGTAAATTTTAAAAAATCACTATTAATCTCTGTGCTTCAGTTTCTTCATCCTTAAAAGGAATGCCCATGCTGTGAGGATGAAATGCAATCACATCTGCAAAACTGCCCGGTTCATGGCAAATAGCAAGCACGCCCCAAACAGGAATTTCTGCTCTTGCACAGTTAAGGGCATCTGGAGATGTTTTGCCGAAGGAAAATACCACTTCACCTGAGGAAAAGCATGGGTGCATACGTGTGCATGTGTTGTGTGTGAGCTAAGCCAGGGCTACTGAGTTAGGCTGCTAATCACAGTAGTGCAAAACCACCAGCCACCTTGTGGGAGAAAGATAAGGTTTTCTACTCCCACGCAGCGTTACAGTCTCGGACACCCACAGGGGCAGTCCCCTCCATCCGACAGGGTCGTGATGAGTGGAGTGGGAACCGACTCAACGGCAGTGAGTTTGGTTTTGGTCTTACTGCTTCCCACTCCCGGGATTAGCATCTCTCTTCCCTCTCTGCGCTGAAGGAGAAGGCATACTTGAGGGGCATTGGTTTGGTCAAGTGACGTGGCTGAGAGGTGCTTTAAGTACCATCTCTAGTACCATCTCTATGAGTTGGAACGGGCTCAACGGCAGTGAGATCAGAGATTCTCTGATCTCATCTTTAGTCTCTGGCCTCCAGCAGGGAATTGAACCAACCTGCCCATGGATTTACTTCACTTCCTGTAGTGAAAGCACACTGAGAAGGAGGGTGTGTATTGGGTCACTGTGAGTCAGAATTGACTCGATGGCATCTAACAATGACAACAACAAAAACAAAAATGCCAACATCTTAATAGTATAAGCAACTGTCAGCATTAGCATTAGTTACTAAGTTCAGCCTTAGTTTAAATGTCCCACTTTCAATCCAAAACAAACAGCATTCAGTAGGTCTGCAGGCAAGCTCTCCAAAACCCAAAGGGCACTTATCCATCACCAGTGGATGGATAAGTAAATAGTACTTGGAAAATCTCACGGAGGGGTTGTCTCATAGCGTCTAGGTGGCTCGAGCTAGTCTAGTACTGTCCCTTTTCACTTTCTCCTAATCAATGACAGCATGTTATAAAAGTGGAATACACCCAGTGGGATGTGCTATACATGGTGGGGTGGTGTTGAAGCTCATATAGCCCAACAAGGAATCAAAAAGCCACTGGCATTGGTATGGCAGGCACTAAGGTTAACATAACACACTGGTTCCTTTAATAAATCTCACAATGACGCTAGGAAGTAAGTCGGGAGAGAGACAGACAGATAGCTGCCATTTAGTCAACTCCAGCATTAGTGACGTTACACAGACATGTTGCCTGATCCTCTTTCCTTCTCATGTTTGCCAGCATATTCAAGTCCACTTTCACCAAACACGATATTTTCTTGTAGCATGGGTCTCTGCTGCTGATGTGCTCAAAGCAACCAAGTCGGACAGGTTTAGATTGCGATCCATAAGGTTTTCATTGACTAATTTTCAGAGGCAGATTCCCAGCCCTTTCCCCCAGCCTGCGAAGGAGTCCTGGTGGCACAGTAGCCATGCATTGGGCTGTGATCTGCAAGGTTGGCAGTTCGAAACCACGAGCTGCTGTGCAGAAGAAAGACAGAGCTTTCTACTCCCGTAACAGTTACAGTCTCCGACATTTGAAGGGGGCAGTTTTACCCTATCCCATAGGGTCGCTGCAAGTCTGTACTGACTTGATGGCAGTGAGGGTCTTTGTCTGAAAGCTCCCCTGGGAGTCGTCTGCCATGGGTAGTTGAAATACAGGTGACATGGCGTCCAGGATTACAACAGCATGTAGTCAAACTGATAGGCGAGTGGTCGTCTCGAAGCAATGTTATGATTGTCTCCATTTTACAGAGGTGAAGAACACGCATCTCCACTGTCACGTGGCCAGTGGCTGAGTAAGCAGTCACAGGGAGGCAGTCCAACCCAGAGCTCAAGCTCACAGGCTCCGCTCCATCCCAGAGGGATTCGACTTGGGCTATGACTGTGTGTTTATGGAACGGCCAACTGGACTGGTAATTCATGGAATGACATCAGGTGATGCCGAGTAACAACTATTTGTGCATCCTCTCAGGAGCCTTGGTGGCATAGTGGTTATGATTTGGCTGCTAACTGCAAGGTTAGCGGTTCAAAGCCACCATTTTCTCTGTGGGAGAAGATGGGGGTGGGTTCTACTCCCATTAAGAGTTACAGTCTTGGAAACCCACAAGAGCAGTTCTACCCTGTCCTATGGGGTCATGACAGTAAGTTTGATGTCGTTTTGGTTTTCCATGTCCTCTCTGGATGTGGACCACCTCTAGTACCCTAGGCCCGCAGCCCAAGGCTAGCCTACAGCATCTGTCTAGGACTCATGGATGCTAGTTAAGCAGTTCATGTTTGAAAAGTTGTCAAAAGTGACTTTTATTTAGTTAGGTTGTTAGTGTCTGAATTGTTTTCAACAACCCTATCTAGTTATATGGCTTCTGCTTAGTCATTTACCCGTCCTGGGCTCTATTTCTGAATCTGTAAAATGAAGAGCTAGATGAGATATTCTGTAATAAATTCTTGAGTTTTTAAACGACTGGATCTCTGTTTTATGATCTCTCTCCTCCAGCCTCTCCAGGAATCTCCCTCGGCTCCCTTTCTTGTCCTCTTCCATTTTTTCTCAGCCTTGAAATCACTTCTCTTGCCTTCTTTTCGACCCTGCGTCTTGTTTCCTTTTCTTCCTCCCCTTTTCAGGCTCCATTTCCTCACCCCCCTTCTCTCCCTTCTTTCAGTCCTTCTCGGCCCCTTTTGCTTTCTTGCCCTGGCCTTTTTTAACCTTTCATTCTTACTCTCTTTCTTCCAAACCTCTCCTCCCCGGTGGTCTCTCCCTGTCTCACCTTTCTCTTCCTTCCATTCTTTGTCATCGACGTCACGATCTATTTCTCCAAAGTGGCTCTGTGCCTCACTGCAGAGACCCATGACGATACCTGGAATAAAACAAAAGTATCAAGTGGGAGGAAATTCAGAGTGGATAGTACTTGGGGTAGGTCCATAAGACTTGAGACTGAAGAGGGAAGGGGTGGAGTTTAGCCTGTCAATCAGGTCCCAGCTTGATGACCTCATTTGGAGGCACTAAGGAGATAAATAACTCTCTGGAGGCGGGACACGGCCTCACTCCCTGCGAGGCATGCCTGTGGACAAGACACTCGGAGCTACAAGGAGCCCCGAGGTGACCCCTGCCAGCCCCGAGATGCTTCCACCACCGCAGGATGCACAAGACTTTCCACCCACTGGCCTGTGACCTTCCTGCATTCGGCATCATTTCAAGTGTTTCATGCGTTACAGACTCGTATTGGACATATAGGCTAATATCAGATTTATGGACTGGATCTGGACAGGGCTGGGATGTTTTCTGAATGTACAATGACTCTTTATACAAAGCTCTTTCCTGTACACATATGAGGGTATGAATTTGTTTCTCTAGTCAACCCAGACTAACACAGTACTTTAAAAAAAAGAAGAAGAAAAAGAAAGAACAACAGGCCCTTGGAATACGCAGGCATTTGTCTCTTGCAAAATGGTGATGCCCATTTCTCTGTGCCGGCCAGGCATTCCAACCCAGTGCAGTCCAAGCCCATAAGCCCGATACTAGCCCATATGTCCAATACTGATCTGTAAAGTCCTCTTCAGACTCACGAAACACATGCAATGATGCCAGATGTAAGACCACCACAGACCAGTGGGTAGAAAGTCTTTGGATCCAGTGGCGTTGTAAGGATCTCAGAGCTGGCAGGGGTCTCCACGTGGGTTCTGCAGTTTTCAGTGTACGGGGTCTATCAGCATAGTGCAGTGGTTCTCAACCTTCCTAAGGCCGCAACCCTTTAATACAGTTCCTCATGTTGTGTGACCCCAAACCATAAAATTATTTTTGTTACTTCACTGTAATTTTGCTACTATTATGAATCGTCATGTAAATATCTGATATGCAGAATGTATTTTCATTGTTACAAAGTGAACATAATTAAAGCATAGTGAATCATCACAAAAACTATGTAATTACATATTGTGAAATATTTCTTTCTAATTACAAATCAATGAAATTTTGTCTTGAAGCATGGTGTAGCTTGGGTAACCGTCTTCACTGCTGGGTACTCGTATGTGGGCGTATCTGCATGTGGGTGACCCGCCTGGAGACGGATAGAGGAGTGGTGTCTTGGTTCCTAAGACCATCAGAAATATGTGAAAGGGTCATTCGACCCCCCAAGGCATCGTGACCCACAGGTTGAGAACTGCTGGCATAGTGCCATGTGTCTTGTCAATAGAACATCTCCAAGAGAGTGAACAGAGCAGAGAGTCTCTCCTGCCTCCCAGGAGGAAATCCAGGAGTTCCCAGAATTCTCAGGAGGATGCCATGCCCACACAGAGGCCTCATTGGCTATGACCCGATTGACAGACTAGATTCCACCCCTTCACTCTCAATCCCCTCAAGTCCCAAATTGACACCAGATTATGTAACTACCACATCCTTCTAGAACAGTGGTTCTCAACCTGTGGGTTGTGACCCCTTTGGGGGTCAAACGACCCTTTCACAGGAGTCACCCAATTCATAACAGTAGCAAAATTGCAGTTATGAAATAGCAATGAAAACAATTATGTGGTTAGGGGGGCGGTCACCACAACATGAGGAACTATATTAAAGGGTCACAACATTAGGAAGGTTGAGAACCACTGTTCAAGAGTAATCTGCGTTTCCCCCCCGGCAGTAAAAATAGCACTTTGTTTCTAATTTTACTTAGAAAACTTGAAACAAGTGCTAATCCTCATAAAACCCAGTCTGTGAGGTTGGCGTATCAAGGTGACAAGTCAAATGCTCTTCATTCGGATGCAGGCTTTAACAGACGTGTAACGATGCCAGTGTTTGATCTGGAATTCTTTTTCCATGTGTCACAAACACATTTCATAACCTATCTTTTGGGGATCTTTCTTGTGTCTGGGCAATGAATCCCCCATTCACGATGGACACATGAGGCACTAGGTGGGTGTTTGCCAGTATCGGGGGCGTGGTACCATCTTTTGGGAAATGACCAGTTGTAACCAACCCCCTTTTCTAAGTCAATGGAAGTGAAACAAGCCTTTTAAAATAAAATACTGTTTGGGTACAACCTTGTTTTTGACGTGAAGGGGTGAAGGATTTTTCGTGGACTCCTGCTTCTATTGTAATCTTGTCGCACCATCCGTTTTAGAGCCCTCAGATTTAGAAAGAGTCGAGGTTGCTATTTAGGAGCCCTTGTGGTGGTGGTTGGGTGTTGGTGGCTAACAGCAAGGTCAGTGGTGCAAACCCAGCAGCCGCTCAGAGGGAGCCTCCTGAGGCTGCCTGCTCCCAGAAAGATGTGCTGTTCTTGTTGTTAGGTGCCCTTGAATCAGTGCCAGCTCATAACAACCCTCTGCACAGCAGAATGAAACACTGCCCGCTCTGGGCCAGCCTCACCATTGCCCTTATGGTTGGAGCCCATCGTCGCAGCCACTGCGTCAATCCATTGGGTTGAGATCACTTCCTCTTTTGGGATGCCTCCCTACCAAGGATGCTGTCCTTCTCCGGGCGGGGACTGGTCTCTCTTGGCAACATGTCCATAATACGTGAGAGGAACTCTTGCCATCCTTGCTTCTAAGGAACACACTCTACCGTATTTCTTCCAAGATAGATTTGTGCTTTCTTTTGGCAGTCCATGGGACTTGCAATCTTCTTCACCAGAACTCACTCAAATGCATCCGTTCTCCTTGGGTCTGCCCTATTCAATGTCCAACTTTTGCATGGATATGAAGTAATTGGAAACACGATGGCTTGGATTGGACACATCTTAGTGTTCAAAGTAACAGCCTTGCTTTCCAACACTTTGGATGTCTTGTGCAGCAGATTTACCCAAGAAATCAACATCATTCGAGCTCTTGACTGCTGCTTCCATGAGCATTGATCGAGGATCCAAGCAACACGAAACCCTCGGTAACTTCCACTTGTCTCTGTTTACCATGATGTGAGGATCAAGAGTGTGGGGTAGTGGGTTGTATGCTAGGCTGTTAACCACAACATCTCCAGTTGGAATCTATCCATCAGCTGGAACCCACCATGGGTGAAAGTGGAGGCTCTCTGCTCCCATGAAGAGTTATAGCCCTAGAATTTCAAAGGGCTAGTTCAACTCTGTCCTATAGGTTCTCTCCATGCTGGAATTGACTTGCTGACCATCTTGGAAGGGCTGTGCTGGTCTCTGTGGGTTGGACTGGACTCAGAGCCAGTGGGTTGGGTTTGATTTTTTGTGTTAGGTTGATATTTGGCTCAAGAGGGACACTACCTTCTTCTCCGAATCTTGGATTTAACCTCAAAATATACATCAGGTTTGGACTTTAATTTAGTTCTAGGAGAGTAGTTTCTTCCTCAGTTTTTTTTTTTTAATAAAAAGGAGATTTCAGAGTTATGAACAGGTGATCTCCTCCTAAATACAAGCCTGTGGTGTGAAAGGGCTTCAGCTTAAACCACAGCTGTGGTGGCTCCAGAACCTTCCCACTGTGGCTATGGTGGACTTACCTTTGAAACGATACAGGCCCAGGGGGCCGGGCAGGGCGACAAACGGGCTACTTGGTGCTGTTCGAAATATCCCGAAGGACCCTTTGCATCTGAAATGCAGACAACATGAGAGAGGGAAACTAGCTTTGTTTCTGAGAGTTGAGCCGGGAGTTGGAAGATGCCCCGGGGCAGAGACTTGCACTAGGTGGGGAGCTGGCCAAGAAGAAGGCATGGCAGGTGGTCTAGGAGCAGGGTCACCCGCAGGAGCTGGTCCCAAAAGCCGCTGGTGAGCGCGCCTGCAGCCCACAGCCATCTGGGCTTCCGAAGATGAAGACATTCTCTAACTGCTGTCTTTTTAGAGAGAGATCATTTTAGTGCAAACTCCCACCATGCCCCCTCTTTTCTCATCACTTCACTCTTCTGGGCATGTCCGATGCTCCTGAAATGGTGTCTTTTTCAGTGACAGAGTGGGTTAGGTCTCCTCCCTCTCTCCATTCTGATGCTCCCCGCCCCCCATCAAAGCATCTGGCTGCAGTCAGATGGTAATCTGTTGCCTTTACTAGTAATTCAGTCTTTGTAGGATTAAAAATAAATCTGACCCCAAATGAGGTGCTTTATAATCCTGACAAAGGGATATCAGCAATTGGGATATCCTTACATGAAAAAAATAAGTGAACGCAGTTGGCATGACCTTAAAGTGGGCCACCTGTGGATAAAGGGCAAAACTGTTTGCTTTGTACCCAGTGCACGGCTCCCGACTGAGAGCCTTTTACAGAATGGCCAGTAGATGGTGCCATGATCATCTGCTAGAAGACTCAAAGCTGACTCATATTTATCTTCCCAAAGCTCTTCTCAAAGTATTAAACAAAATTTGACTGCGACGCAACCGTATTTGGACAAGCAGGTTTATTTCACTTTAGTGCTTTGTTATTAGAAACATGCACATGTGCATATATATTTTATTATCAAGCCCTAAAGTTGTGGAACATATCCTTGACGGTTAGGATGAACGGTAAACTTTTACAGTGTTATTTGCAAGCAGATTTTGCAATTTATTTTTTACATTGTGCTTTTCATAATATGAGGCTTAGTGGTTATGCATCATACATGGCTCAGTCAGACTCAGGAGAGTATGTTTGACGCTCAATTAGCCCTGTGAAAGAGACTCATTCACACGGAGTCAGCACGGCGGTGCAGTGGGAGGGTGAGGAAAAGAAACGATTGCTACGAGAGTCCCATTCATAACTGCATGGGTTTGTTCCAAACAAGATGTATTGAAATGTGCCTTTGTGATTAGTGGGTGACTGCAGGCAAGTCCTCTCAGTAGTATTTTTGTCTCAGTGGCTTTTGGCTCTGTAGTATGTTTGGTTCGAGGGACCTGCTGGGCTAGTGAATTTCAAGGCAGAGCGGTCAGCTTGGAAGGCAATGGCATTTTGGGGGGAGGGGGCAATCCCAAAGGGTAATTATGAAAGATTTTCTTGAAAGACACATGGAGCTACGCTGGAGCTGAAGGAGCCACATGGAAACCCGTGCCAGCGCTGAGACGCTTCTACCACCACTGGATCCGCAAGACTATACACCCACTGGCCTGTGATCTTCCTACATTCAGCATCAGTGCATGTGTTGCATGAGTCTGTAGTGGAGCTTAAGATTGGTGTCGGACACAGGGACTAATATCGGACTTAGGGACTTGATCTGAACTGGGCTGTGATGTTTTCTCAATATTCAATCGCTCTGGTATATAAAGCTCTTTCTTATACACGCATGACTGTCTCTGAATTCGTTTCGCTAGTCTACCCTGACTAACAAATCTACTTCAGTGGCACCTGTGCCGGTGCCCAGACTTTAGCAGTGATGGTGGTCCTTAGTGCCAGCAGAAGTGTTGACCGATTGGGAGGAGCAAGGGACGTGCCTCTGCATGTGGCATTTGGAAGCAGATTTAAATGTGGTCTCTGTGGCCTCCTTCCCTGAATCAGACGTATTTTCATGAGCTCATGGACCTTCTTAGTGCACAAGGATGAAACATTTTAAAAAGAGGCCCAAAGCAGGGCCGCACTGGCTTCAGTTGAATTCAATTTTGTGAAGAGAAATAAAAAAATATACTAGAGTTGACCAAATGGACATCGAAACCACTGTGTGGAAAACGCAGGCTTATTTTCAGTTTTCAAGTAGATTCGTGCTTCAAATGACAAACCACAAAAAGCAATATGAAGACCACTGAGGAACTGCTTGAAATACGTCAAAAGCGAGCAGGCCATTGTTGAAGCAAAGAGTTATTTAAGAAAGTGAAATTTCTGTCATGGGCCCAGGCATGTCAAGGACTTGTATAGGGAGGAAGTCCATAGAAAAGGACAAGCAGACCTAGCCCTAATAGGTTCTAAATGACAACAGCAGGCTCCTCAAGATCCCACTGGGTCCCTTTATCTCGCCGGGTAGTCAGAGAGGTTGGGAGGTCTGGGAGTCCACTCAGTTTATTCAACAAAGAAGGACCGTTGTGTTTTGGCACCAGATTTGATTTTGAGTTGAGGTGCTGGTGAGTTTTAGCAAATGACTTTCCCTCTCTGAGCCCTAGTTTGGCAATCATATCTATCTCAACGACCAACTGAAAGCAGGCAAGTCACGAGCATGAAGACACTATCATTAGTCCTAAGTTATGTGTATCCAGTGCCTGCTGTAGTCTAAGAGCAGCTCAGCAATTAACATGCTTTTCATAATTATGGATTGCCGTATGCACACGTTTAGGGCTTTGTGTCATGGGGTGGGGGTGAGGGGGGAGAAGCAATTTCCTCAAAGATGGAGGAAGTCAATGTGTCACAGCTAAAGTACGGGGTCCTCTGAAGATAAGATTTATTCTTCCCTTATCAAAAACATAGAAAAGGAAATGATTGTGATGATTGTTTTAAAGTGAAAGGAAAGGAAGAGAAGTATTGTTGAGTTTTATTGTTATTCTAAATTTTCTTCTTGGCACACTTCTGCTATGTTTTAAATAAGCTGCCAAAAGTCTATAAGACTTTATAGACCAAAGTAGATAGCAGGGGTCTAGCCTCTCTCTGATAATGAGACTGCCCCTCAGTTTGGCTGTCTATTTTATCACTTGCTTCAAGTTATAGAACAGGTCAATGTTCTGAACTTGGTGTTTCCCTGCAGCCAACAGCAATGATTTATTCTTTAAAGAAAAGAGAGGGAAAACAACCCTGACTAAATACACTATGATATTGATCACTTTCTGGAGGAGCCCTGGTGGCGTCGTGGTTCCGTGTGGTACAGCTAGCCAGTAGGTTCAAAGGCAGCAGTTCAAAGCCATCAGCCACTTTGTGAGAGAAAGATGAGGCTTTCTGCTCCTGTCCCGATTTACAGTCTCCCAATTCACAGGGGCAGTTCGGCTCTGTCCTGGAAGCTCACCATGAGTGGTAATCAACTTGGCGAAAGTGAGTTTGAGTTTGATTTACTTTATGTACCAGAAGAACCCAGAGATCCTGTCATGAAAGGAGTGCAGTCAGAATGCTCCTGAAGCAGCATCCTTAAACAAGGGTGCTGAGGCTTTGTATCACGTGTCCGTCCCACAAGACATTTTCAAAACCAAGCAGAGTAGGCTCTCAGGCCATTGTTTGCTAACACTGGGCCTGCAAGGTTCCAATCCACTAACCAACCAACTGCCATTGAGCCGATTCTGACTCACAGCAACGCTAACGCATAGAGGAGGACTCCCTCATAAAGTTTCCAAGGCTGTCATTAAACACACAAACTTTTTACTGTGTGTCGCATGTGCTTTGGGCACATATCAGGAGGGACCAGTTCTTGGAGAAGGACATTAGGGTCAGTCAAGTAGAAGTTCAGAGGAACGTGAGACTTCCGGGAAAACAGTGGCTGCAGCCAGGGCTCTCACAGCCATGCCTGTGAGAAGGAGGCCAGGCGCCCAGCGCTTTGTTGTTGGTACGTGGGGCCGCTGAGCCCGAGCAGACTGGATGGCATCTGACGACTAAGACAACAAGAAGCTGCTGCTGCTCAGCAGAGTGACTTCCGTGTTTGCAGAGACAGCGTTTTTTCTTATGTGGCTTAGCTGTGCCCCCACTCTGAGAACAGAAGGGGAATACGAGGGGCTCTCTCTTGACTGCAGAAGTTACTGCTGGCACATTTGTCCGCATGGAAGAAGGGTCGTGGCGTGTTCTGTCCTGCATCGGATACGGATCGTTCCTTATGTCGATCAAACACCTTGACTTAGGAAACATATCTTCCCGCACTGCTCATTTGTAGATTTCCCATTTTCTTTTTCCAATCTGCTCTGTCAGGTTCTATAGCCCCTAGTGTTACGGTTACCAGAAACGTTCAGTGAAAACATCATGCTTTGCATAAACATTCCTTTATCTAAAGTAAGACTAAGTAGTTTAACAACCTACTAATAACCTGCAGTTCACCAAAAAATTTTTTAATTGATAATTTTGATACCTCAAGTTTTCTAGGTCGATGATCTGCTATTTCTTCCTGGTTATCACATAGCATCTTGTATCTATGCCTGGTTATTTTAAATTTTGTTTTGAACACTGTATATTTTATAAATTATCAGTAGTAATACTTTGGGGTCTAAACATCTCGCTTAATTCAGAGACTGTTTCATTTTGCTTTTTACCAGGAGCCTGGGAATGCTGAGGATCTTAATCCACGTTGAAGTTTTGAAATTTCCCAAGCACTCCAGGAGATATGGAGCTAGCTGAAAGTCTATCTAAGACTGCGTCACTTCCAGTTCCTCCTTAGCTTGAGTTTCAGGTCAGAGAGAGCTATCCGGGTCTTTGCCTTTGGAAGGGCCCAGGCTTTGCCCTCATCCTCCTGGCCCTGACCAATCCCTTGCTATGAGTTGAGGTCCTAGTTCTGTACTGGTGAGCATCACTCGTTTGAAACTAGGGTTGTTCTTTTGTTATGCCAGTGAGGCCAGGCTAGCACAGAGTGGGCTCTAAACGTCATCGCTTCTGAGTTGTGTCTTATATAAAACAGAGAGTAGACTGGAATTTGAGTACACCATCAGGACTCGTGTGTGTGTGTGTGTGTGTGTGTGTGTGTGTGTGTGTGTGTGTGTGTGTGTGTGTATGTGTGTGTATAGGCAAAGGAAATCAAAGAATCCAGCAGAGTTAAGTCCTCACACACGCTGATGCCTCTGCCATGGGGCACTGTTGAGTGAGATGGAATCACAGATTTTCCCAGCTGGAGTATTCTCTGTTCCAGAGAAGAGGTAGGCCTATGGGAGCCACAAGCGGTACCCCAGCTCAGGGCCGCCATGTGGGTGGCTGCCAAGAAACTGACTTGACCTCACGGAGAACTGCTCTCTTCCTGTCCGTGGGAGGAGCGGACAGAGGGAGTTTGGGGCTGGAGGCCTTGGGGCCTCAAACCTGCCCCCTAGGAAAGTGAAGGTTATTCACCACCACCCAACCAGGCAAGTCTCTGGAAACTTCTAACCCCAAGAGAAGCGACCAGACCTGATACTCTAGCCACTCAGCTCAACCTTACAGGCCAGAGAGGTTACGGAAATAAATGAATGAATGAATGAATGAATGAATGAATGAATGAATGAATGAATAAATAAGTAAAACGGAGAGTAGACACAGAAACGCACACAGAGGAAGACAGAGCCCGTGTGAAGACACACCGCCAAGCAGCCAAGCAGTGCCAAGGAATTCCCAGGGCCCCCAACAAGGAAGAAGCTTCCCCTCAATCTAATGGCTTGGCCTGGACGTGGGGGCTCCACACTGTGTGACAATAAACTCCTGGTCCTAAAGATGCTCGTACCATTTTTTTTATGATGGCCTGTGAGCACGGACATCTTCCAAAAGCTCTCTTTAGTTTGCTAGTGACTTCTGGATCGCTGAACACCCTGTGGGCACAGCAGCGCTGACTTCTGAGCTTACATCGCTTGTAGAATGGGCGCGTCTGTCATCTTCGGCACGTTGTTGATGCTAACTCTCTGGTTTGTAGATAATGAGCTTCTAAAAATGTGTATGAAAACGTGCTCGGTCCAGTAAATGGTGTCTGTCCAGTGAAGCCTAAATATAAGGGAGGAATGAAACGTGAGCCACTGTAGAAGGCCAGGTGAAATGTCCTGCTGTTTCAGCTCCTCAACAATGAGGCACTTTTAGGTGATTCTTTTCTTCTCCTCCTCCTCCTCCTTCCTCCTTTTCTTTCAAGTAGATACAAGCACATTCAGGGATAGAACGCTTGCCTTCCATGTGAGAGACGCAGGTTCAATTCCCAGCTAATGCACCTCACGTGCAGCCATTACTGGTGGAGCCTTGCATGCTACTGTGCTGCTAAACAGGTTTCAGTGGAACTTTCAGACACAAACAGACCAGGAAGAAAGGCCTGGTGATCTACTGAAATCAGCCAGCGAAACCCCTATAGATCACAATGGTCTAATCCCCTTGTACATGAGGTCACTATAAGTCCAAAGCCTGTTCAACAGCAGTCAACAATAACACAAATAAAAATACCAGTAGCTAACAACGATATACAGTAGCTTGCAAAATAAGCATGCATTTCTTGATTATGAATCAAGCAATCACTTAGGGTACGAGGTAACTCCAGGTCTGCTTAACTGATCTCATCATAGAACCCAAGCAGAGGAACCACAGAGATCTGGGCATTGTCTTCCCAGGGCAAGCATTGGTACCTCCCAGGGACGTGCCTGGAAACTAAGAAGACGTTTAAGGCCTACGCTGGGAAACTAGGAACTGGTGCTGCCTCACTTTTGCCCACATTCCACTGACCAAAGCAAGTCATATGTCTGCGCTCAATGTCAATGGAACAGAGAGGGAATTTTCAACACCCTCTGCTTTACCACCAAGTAGGGATTCCAATAAACCTCCCCCAGCTTCACCAGAGGGAAGGAAAATCCAGCTCTATCCGAGCCCAAGGATGCTCTCCTTGAGGCAGAAGTCAGACATGTCTCCACCCTCCAACCTTCTTTATCCTATTCTGCCAACAACCATCCTTCACAAGGCATTCCACTTCTCTGCTTTGGCCGCTCATTGAGATGGCCACACAGAACTCTGCGAACACTTACGATTCTGAGGGCTTATCAGGGACGTTAACAGGTCACCACAAGTCAGGATCAGAAACCCTTTCAGGATGCAGGCCTTCTGTCAAGTTGTGCCTCTGCTCAGCCACGCTGGCCGGCATGCCTCTCTGGTCTCAGCCTCCCAGGCACACGGCCCCTTGGCCTTTGGCGTGCTCAGACAAGTGTTACACAGCTGCTTTAGGCTTGGAAAATGTCCAAAGGGCTCCCCTCTCTGCAAGCCAGCTTCCTGCCCACAGGCACTCGGCTTTGCTTCTTCTGTGGACTGGGCAGCCCACGTCCCTCTGCTGCTCCTCCCACTTCATGCCGGGAGCTCCGTGCGCTCTACTGGTGGCTCCTCTTCCTTGGTGGTTGTGGGATTCTCTGCTCCGCTTCTGACACACTAACTTTCACATCCAGCAGAGGCAAAACCGACCAACCCCAGTGTTAGAGTCCTCTGACAAACACTGCGGAGAAGAGCCACGGTAAATCATTTCATCCCACGGCTCGGCCAGATACATGAAGGTATTGGGGATTCCAAGTTGTCAAATATTTGGTACACATTTGGTGATCAAAAACGATCCTTTGGGGACTGGAGCAGACATTGTTCCGATGGCATGTCCATCCGTTCCCACCTCTCTGCTGTATGTGCCAAACAAAAGCTCTTCAATTGACGATTAAAAACAACAAACGACATACTGATGTGAATTGCCTATTTAGAGCTTTTCCACAAAACCACAAACAAACCATTGCCATCAGGTTGATTCCAACTCACAGTGATCCCCGAGGACAGAGCCGAACTGCCCCATAGGGTTGTCAAGGATGAAATCTTCATGGATACCGATTGCCACCTCTGTCTCCCACAGACAGGCTGCCAGGAGACGGCGGACCTTTTGGTTAGTGTCCAAACTCTGAACCATGGAGCTACCAGAGTTCCTTAACAATATCTCAAACTGACTGGATAATCCTTTAGTAAATGTTTCCAGGTATTCCCCTATGCTAACAGACAGAACAAATAATAAAGATGACCTTAGTCATGGTAAAATTTAAAAATATATAATCATACAATTTTATGATTTAATTTATAATGGGGATTTTAAAATTGCTTCTACAAATGCAACTGATGTAAACGGTTGGACAGTGGACCTTTTCAGTTATGAGCAGCATGCAAAACGAATGCCGTTCGATGCTCTGATCTCATACATTCTTCACAGCCCTCCAAGAAGCCCCCGTCACTTGATTTACACTCACGTTTGTGGAATGCAGCCATTAGTGAATTTGCCAGAGCCTGCCTAGTGATGTCTTTCGCAATCCTGCAATATTTCACAAGATCACAAAAGCCACTTCATTTGTATTTTATAAAGATAATGGATGTGCTTGCTGGTGTTTGACAAATGAGCGACTCTCTCGGGGCAGACAGAGGGAGGATGGGAGGAAAGAGGGTGTGAACTGGGAAGGCTAATCTGCTGTTTCAGGAATGTCTTTTCTGGTTGGAGGGAGGAGGCAGGTATGTGCATTTCCATTTCTCTTTCGGACAGAGACTGCAGGGAGGACAAAGACAGAGCCGCAGGGGCCTCCTACACAGCAGCGCTCTGGGAGGGAGACGTGCGGAGGCTCCCTCGGATAATGGACGTGAATCTTCAAGCTTTGGCTTAGAGGGCAAGATATGTCACGGTCCTTTTATCTTCGTTGCTCACATTTCGTTTGAAACTTTACTAAAGTTATATATGTACATATGTATGTATATATACATTTTAAAAGACAGATGGCTTTCTTTGCAGATCTTGCTTTAAAAACAGAAAGCTCTCACCCCCTTCCTCCAAACACATCCGCTTCTCATTTTGTAGAGCACTTTGATCTCTCTGAACCAGGTTTGCAGTATTGATCTCCATTATCTTTTAATAACACGAATGTATTGCTGCTTATTGGCTTTTCATTCTTGAACACTAGCCTAATTTCCTAATGTAGAAATTGACCTTTAGACCCTTGTCTCCACATGGCCCCTCAGCATGCACCCACATGCGCGTGTACACACACACACACACACACACACACACACACTATTCCTATTGATTTCATCTTCTAAGAAGAATATTTTAATTCTTTCAATAAGCTCAATGTTTACATTGTTTCTACATGAATGCTATTCTTCACTGATACATGGATATTTTAAACAGCTTTATTAACATATAATTCACCTACCATACAATTCAATTCAATAGTTGTATCATTTTAAAAAGAGTTGGGCAATCAGTACCACAATCAATTTTAGAACATTTTGTTCTCTCTTGTACTAATTTTTGTTAACTCCCCATCCTCCTCAACATCCCCGGCCATGCCTCAAGGAAGCTATTAATCTCGGTACTCCCTCTAGAGATGGACCCATCCCAGACTTCATCTCCAGAGAAACATACAGAACAAAACAAAGCCGGCACCAGCGACAATGACAGAATAAAACAGAGAAAAACCTCAATTGAAAAGAAAGCAGGAAATATTAAAAATGGGAACGAATTGAAAAGGGTCAAAAGGAGGGTCCCATGATAAGGTGCCGTGTTGTGATCTCACCATGTCTCCAGACTCCGCTTCACCAGGCACATCCCTGGGCCGTGGTAAAGGGGGTTCTGCACGTGGAGAATATTTAAACTTTTTTCAGCTTATTTTCCCTGAAGGAATTAGGATTTTTTGTTTGCTGGTTGCTTATTTTTATTTTTTGGTCTACACCTGATTCAGTTTATATCCCCACTCTCTCTTAGTTGCATAAATCTCCATTTAATACCTCTAACTATTTTGGGTATTCTGTCATTATAACCTTCTTGAAGAAGTCTCTTCTGGAACCTCCTGACTTACTCCAATAAAGACCAGCTGCTCTCTTGGTCTGCTGCACAACTGCTTGCTGGATTGCTCCCTTCATCTGGATTTGCCCTTCTCCTGTCTTGAATCACCTGTGTGTTACCTGTCTCTTCCCCTCTGTTCATTTCTTCTTTTAGGCAGAACACATACCACACAGAAAACAAGAAATTGGAGCTATAAGTTTTGAGACTGGTAAATCTGACATATTTTTCTTCCCTTGCTCTCATATTTGACTGATAAATGGAAATCATGTTCTCTCAGAATGGTTGCTGTTAAAAAACATCTGATGCTATTTGCTTTTCCTCTCTGGAATTAAATAAAAAGTCTTTTCATTGTTTTAAAATATTAGGAAAATGTCAGGTGCTAGATATCAATCGTGTTTAGCTTTTAGCGGGCCCTTTCAATCTGGAAATTCAAGTTCTTGCCTTGTGGGGATTTTTCTTGAATTATTTCTTTGATCTTCTCCTCCCTTTGGCCTCTCTCATCTCTCTCTGTAAACTCTTGTTTTTTTCTGATGTTGAGATGCACTGCTTTAATCTCTTCTCTCCTATTTTCTATCTCTACATTTTTTGCTACTGTTTCTAAAAAATATTCTCAGCCCTACTATACATCTTTCAACTCAAAATGTATTTCTGCAATTATATATCTTACTGTATGTGGTAGTTATAAAATGATTTGTCAATTTGAGAGGATTAGGAGTGAAGGGTTGGAGTCGAGCTTGTCAATCCGATGATAGCCAATGAGGCCTCTGTGTGGGCGTGGCCTTCTCCTGAGGATTCTGGTGTTCCTGCTTAGAGACGGGAGACACTCTCCCTAGAATCACTCTCTGCAAGACATCCCTGAGGAGAAGCCACATGGACCAACCCTGATGCAAGCCTGGGAGCTGGAGAAATCATGTGAAGACCCCTGCCTATGCTGAGATGCTTACAATGCCACTGGACCCACAAGACTTCCCACCTACTGGCCTGTGATCTTCCTGCATTCGGCATCATTGTATGTGTTTCATGAGTCTGAGGAGGACTTTATAGATTGGTATCAGACATATGGGCTAATATCAGACTTATAGACTTGGTCTGGACTGGGCTGGGATGTTTTCTCTCTATTCAATTGCTCTTGTATATAAATCTCTTTCTTATACACATGTCTATGGATTTGTTTCTCTAGTCTACCCATACCAACACAATGTATAAGATCTCTTTTCTTTTTCGTTTTCCACAAATTCTTTTTAAAAATTATATGTAGACATGTATACTTGTTTCATAAATGCTTTATCTTTCTTAGACTATCAATGACTTTTTATTTTTTTGACACTTGTCTACTGTATGGTCTGAATCCTTCACCTAGTTTTCTCATTGTTTGACTGGGTCTCTATTATATTAGAGACTTGCTTCAAATGCCTGGTGATCCTAATATTCTGTTCGTATTAAGATTTGAACTCTAAAAAGCTGAAGGGAAGCTCTGTCTATATGTGAGCGTCTGGTTTGCGGACTGTGAGCTGGCTGGTCCACTCAGTTGAGCTTTGTTTTATTCATTTAGTCTGATGAGATGCCCCAGGAAAGACTTTTCCAGGCTCCTCAATGTCAGGGATCCAGAGGTTCAGTATGTATGGATTGTGATGGGGGTTGTGCGAGCCCCCAATAACATGATTTTTTAAAAAGAAAAGAAAATGATGATGGCAACATATGTTCAAAGGTACTTGACACAATGGATGTTTGTATGGACTGTGAAAAGAGCTGTAAGAGCCCCCAATAAAATGGTTTTTAAAAAGAGAGAGCTAGCTGGTCTCAACATAAAGAATGCCACTTCTACCTCAATCCCCATTTTCCAGTTTAATTCTCTTGCTCTCCGTTGAACTTGTGTCCTACAATCTAGAGACCCTTCATTAGCTCTGTCTGGAGATTGAACTTCCTGCTGGGATGGAAGAATTGCAATTCCACAGCCGCATAAAATGAGACAGGGGCTTGGTGAGAGCGGAATTCTTTCTCAAAGAGGGTAACAATCCTTATGTTAGCTCTACTTACACCCCTATGATAAGAGATATACACTAATGCTTGAGCCTTTGTTGGGTCCCCAGGAGGGTCACTGTGAGCCAGAATCGGTTGGAGGGCAGAGGCTTTTTCTTTTCTTTTGAGTGTACTTCGGCTTGGAGCTCAGCCTTCCCAATGGTTGGCTTAGGACTTAACTCTCACGGCAGCCAAGTCTACATCCGTTTGCCTCCCAGCTTTCTATCTGGTGAAATTTGGCTGATACTTTTTCATATATTTTTCTTTTTAGACTTGTGGGTTTATGCATCTAATGTTTTCATTGTTATTGCGCTAGATGGGTTTGGGGAGGGAGCAGACACACGATCTTTAACTTTAAAAGGTAACTTTACTCTTTCAGGGAAAATTCACTCTGCTTTAACTTGTAATCTGTTTGACTCATCATACATTTTTTTTCTTAGTCATTGGAAAGAATTCTTCTTTCACACCATGTTATCAGACAGACAGAGTGGTTTTAAGTAGTAACAAGAAATGGGATCATGTAGCTAGATGAGAAGATCTCATCTTTATCATTACTACCAATGGAGTTGTCTTGTACTGCTCCCTGCCCTTTATCCCTTCAGCTGTGATGTTAGGGCCAGGCTCAGAGAGGCTTCTTACAGTCATCCTTCTTCTGACTGCACCTTCTCCCTTGTCGGAGCCTGCCGAGATGAGTCGAATGGTCCTGAAAGGGGGAGTGAGGATTAAGGATAAAAGAGAGACAGGAAGTATTGGGAGGGCAACAGTGAATACTGAAGCCCTGAGTTTATCTTCCTTTTATACATGCAGAAACAACCCGGGGGCTACAATTAGTCTATTAAGACAATATATCAGAAACTCTATATTCTGCCAAGTCAAGGAGTCTTTGATAAAAATTAAACATTCTGCTTTCCCAGAACTTGCATACACCTTTGTTCTTTTTCTTAGTGTCAATGTCAAGCCACAGAGGCAAACAGCAGATACTGACACCTGAGTCATGATATCTCAGCCGTTTCAAGGCTGAGTCTTAATGGCCTTCAACACTCCCTTACCTGTCCCCCCTCCCCCACCCCCTGTGCCATGTTAACTTCTGTCTGTTCCCCAGTTTCAAGGAATCTCAAGCTCTCTTAAGGTCAAAACTCCATCCCTTTCATCTCCAGAGCTACCAACTTTCATCACCTTTGTTGGACATAAGCTACAGAAATGTCTACTTATTCCCCATCCCGAGAGAGGGTTGGTGGTGATTGTGTTTTGGGTCAGTCTTAACAGGCTAATGTACACACTCAATACAGCCTTCTTTTTCTCTGAGATGGGAGGGAGGAAAGAGGATGCTAACAGTACCATTTCTTTTCTTAACAGTTTACCTATTTATGACTTCTTTGGAAACCCTCTGCCTCCTTCCTAAGACTTTTCTCTGTCCCACTTTTTCCCATCCTGTTGGGTTTCTTATTTCCTGAATGCTCTCCTCTGTCCTACTTGAATCCCAAACAGGGACTTTATGTGAAAAGACTCTCTTGGAGTTGCAGCCCGTTCCTATCACTGGCTGAGAGCAGAGGTGCAGACATCCATCATTCTGTCCCTGCGTGTGAAGAACCTCCTTCTTCTCACAGCACCATCGCCAGCAACTCCGTCACGGAACAGTTAACCTTTCACTGACGTTTGCTGTAGCTACAGAGAGTGCAGCCTACAGCCGACCTTTCATGTTGTGCTGACTGTAGATAATGAACAGTGGAACACGCATAAGGTTAAGACTCCATTTGAGGGAGACCTTCTCTGTATACACCCATTCCTACATCCTATTTTCGGGGTTCCTGTCCAATATCATAACCATAGGTAGAAAAACCTGGATGATCAAAATGTACGGCCATTGATTTGTCAAAACTTCAATGCCATGAAACCGATGTTTATTTAGATTTGTGTTTCTTGTTCTAGCATTCCCTGTACAGTGAACCCTCGCCACTTCGCGCTTCGACTTCCGCGGCTTCACTCTATCGCGGTTTTTGCGTA
>NW_022103898.1:66929234-66942489 GCF_000313985.2 Echinops telfairi
CCCCCAATAAAAATATTTATGAATTATGTTGTCTTAAGTGGTTCTTCGCACGCAGGGACAGAATGATGGACGTCTGCACCTCTGCTCTCAGCCAGTGATAGAAACGGGCTGCAACAGCACGGGACCATGGAAGGCTTCCACCTCCAAGGGAATAGTTTCACATAAAGTCCGTGTTTGGGATTCAAGCAGGACAGAGGAGAGCACTCAGGAAATAAGAAACCCAGCAGAACAGGAATAAAGGGGGACGAGAGAACAGCCTTAGGAAGGAGGCAGAGGGTTTCCAAGGAAGTCATAATTATTTGACATACAATGGAATGGTTCCTTATGTGCATTTGTCCCTCAGGTATTTTAAACGACAAAATCTGAAAAAGACAAAGTGGGCTTCAAAAAGTGGATGGAAAATGGAATGAAAAGGTAATGATCTTTTTTCTATGAAATTGAAGTCTCTTCATACTAATTATAACTAGCTCATTTATTGAGGTTTGAGAGGAGAGTGTCTTTTCAGTTTAGAATTCTTTTCCTTTCAAATATGGGGAAATGTTAGTTTGAATGAAAACTTCCAGAGAAAATTGTCTTTCAGCATCATTGTAAATCAGTAAAATTTAAAAGTATGTTTTTACAAATATGACAAACTGGGTCTGATAACATTCTGTCTGATAACATTGCTGTGCAGGTTAGTAAAATTTTATAGGAAATGACAACATGATATCAAATCATCAAGAATTGTAGGAAAATACTTATACAATTTTGGTGTTTACTGTGGTAAGTACTGCACATGAATTAGTCCATATGAAAACCTCCCCAGTATTCAATATTCAATTGCTCCTGTATATAAAGCTCTTTCTTATACACACGAGTGTCTATGAATATGTTTCCCTAATCAGCCCAGACTAACACAGTGGTTGCAATACATTGTTTGATCTCTTGACTGTTGCTTCCGTGTGCTTGGACAGTGGATCTAAGCAAGATGAATCACTGACGCCTTCAGGCGTTTCTGTTTGTCATGACATTATCGAGTGGTCCTGCTGTGAGGATTTTTGTTTTCTTTATATGGGGTTGCAATCCATACTGAAATTGCAGTTCTTGAACTTCATCAGCCAGGGCTTCAAAACCTCCTCGCTTTCAGCAAGCAAGGAGGCGTCATCTGTTTATTGCAGGTTGTTAATCAACTTGATAACTGCAAGAGAGTTCAGACCCACCCAGTGTTCCAAGGGACAAGGAGGAGGCGGTCTGCTCCCTAACGGTTTACAATCTCAGGAGCCTTACATAGCCTCACTGTGAGTTGGAACTGCCTCGATGGCAGTGGGAATGGCTTGGGTTTTGTGGGTGGGAGTCCAAGACACTGTGTTTTTGAGAGCACCGTGGGACAAGTGGGACCGAGCAGCCCCAAGCCATGTTGTGGAAATGGAGCCTCTCTGCTTGAAGACCTGTCACACGAGCATTGTTCCAAGCATCTTGAGCTTTAAGAGAAATAAAAAGCTTTTGTATCTAGCTGTTACAGAGCCCCTACCGCTGAGCCCAGGCCCCAGTCAGAAGTCCCCACCCCCTTCCTTTCTCCTATCAGGAGCCTGATGGCACCTGCAGACTTCCAGGTGAGCGTCCTACCTGCGTCACATGTTTCCACTTTGCTCTTTCTAACCAGTCAGCATGTGGTCTGATGGAACAGGCTTTGGAGTTTGGAGCCCGGCTCTGCCTCGTCATGTAAAGGAACCTTGACTCTCAGAGAATTTATGTTTTCACCTCTGAAATGGGAAGATATGAGGTCCATCTCACAGGGTTACTTACTTACTGTAAGGACTGATTGATAGGATATTTGCCACAGGTGCATAGGGCAGGGCCTGATACATAGGCCCAATAAATCGGCATGAAGTTATCCTCTCCACTGTTATTCAGGGGCCCTGGTGTTGCTGTGGGCTAGGCATTGGGCTGTTAACTGCAAGGTCAGCAGTTCAAACACACCAGATGCTGTGCAGGGGTGTGATGCGCTGTCTGTTCCCATAACGAGGTTCAGTTTCAGAAACCCTTTATCGGGTCACTAGGGGTCAGAAGAGACTCAACGGCATGGATTTGGTTTGGGGGCCTCCGCTTTCATTGGGCCCTAAAGCATATTTAATTCATTCCTCAACCTTGAAAGGGTAATGAGGATAAACTGTATTATAAAGGCCTGAGGCCGCCTGTCCTAAAATATCGAGAGGGATCCCCCTTTGAAGTTAATGCTCGGTGGCAGGTGAAGACGTCAGCCTTAAGGTCACCTTCCCATTACCTTGGTGACGTCTCAACTCAAAGACCAAGCTGTCCATCTGATTCTAAAACGGAGACAGAAAAAGTTATCTATGTATATTTATCCATGGTTTCCCTATTGCCAGTGAAGAAACGGAGGCAAGGAAAAGGTGACATGTGTACACACACCAGGCGGCTTCAAAAAGTCAACGAAAATTTCAGTTCTTTATTCTAGGTTTTCTAGGTGGCAAATGTGCCTGAGGTGACAGGGAGGCGTGCAGGTGGGCAGGTAGATTGGGGGGAAGCGGGCACCTACTTTACGGTCACGGCAGGGAGGACTCACACCTGCAGGCAACTGGGCTCATATGGCCAGGAGGCTTTCCTGGTGTCTGAGTGGCTGCTGGCCGGAAGGAAAGCAGCCAGGCCGGAAGTGGTGGGGGCGGAAGGGCGTTTTTCCCACCACAAGATTAGTTTTGCCCACCTCGGACCATCCACTTCTCACATGGTGCCAGCTGGGAGGTGACTGTGGGTGGCGGCTTTGCTGTTGGGAGAAGCTTGACCATCAGAGGTAAGAGTGGCTTAGGAGGGCGGGCATCCACTGTCCTCTCAGAGTCTGGGGAACTTTGAGTAAGGTGACCAGATTTAAAGCAGGACACCACTGACGGGGGGAGGGGGGCTATTGGTTAAAAATTTGGGCTATAGGGACCACACAGACCGTTCCCTAGCTTGTCGTGCATTCTTTCCCCAAATCGGGACTTTTTTAAAACGCCAAAAATCGGGACTGTCCCGCCAAAAGCGGGACGTCTGGTCACCTTAACTTTGTGGTGGGCAGCGAGGCTTCGGAGGTTTGGGGGGGGGGGGCAGCTTTTTGGATCGTCCCAGCTGAGATGCTTCGCAGCTGCAAGTGGTGTCCACAATGGCTGGGAGGCGTGGAATGCTGGGAGGCGTGGAATGCTGGGAGGCGTGGATGGCTGGGAGGCGTGGATGGCTGGCACCTGTGCCCTCAGTTGCTGGGAGGTTTTGCGGGGGCTCAGCTGTGCCAAATGTGGTGGGCCGGCGCATCTGTGTGTCAGCTGTGCCATCCTCGGAGCTGGTGATTTTGGTGGGCAGCTAAAGCAGGAGGTTTTGAAGCGGCGTGTTCGGGGATGTTCCCGGCTCAGCTGCTTCGTGACTAAAGCTGTGCCTTGGGTGAGGTCAGCAAGACCGCGTGGCAGCTGTGCCATCAGGTGTGGGAGGTCTTGCTGAGGGTCAGCAGGAACCTCGGATGGGGGGGTGTTTTGCTGTACGCCAGCTGTCCCCTCCTTAGAGGGGACGGTTTGAGGAGCGCAGCCTGACCTATGGCAGCTTGGAGGATTTGCCTGCCACCAGCAAGGCTTTGCCAGTCACCGGCCACCCCCCTTCTTGGCTCTGGGCAGGGAAGAGGCTTTACAGGTGGCAGGTGTGCTCTCCTTGTGGGGGAGGCTTTGCTGGGTGTCCCCTGGGCCGATGGCAGCAGCGGGGCCTTGTAATGCGCAGCTAGACCTGGGAAGGTGGTTTTGCGTGGGCCACCTTCTTGCATGAGCCGAGCTGGGAGGCCTCGAAGCTGGCAGGTGGATTGGAGACTCTGAGGAGGGCAGTTAGGCTGGTGGTGCCAGGGAGGTGTTGGCCTCCACCAGCCAAGTTTTGCCACCCCCCCACCCCCCACCTTTAGGGATGGTGTCAGTGGGGAGATTTTGCCAGCGGTGCCCTCTGTTGCAGGGCATCTTTGCTGGTTGGATGCCTGGTCATCGGCTGCAGGGAGGCCTTGCTGGGGGGTGGGCAACATGCTGTGAGGTTTGGGATTGAAAAACTCACCCAAATGTCCCAGGGTGGGCAGGCTGGCGATGCTTGGGGGCTAATAGCTGTGTCCTCAGTGTCTGGGAGGCATGGCGGGTTGGAATCTTTGCACACAGGGGCGGGTTTGACTTCGTTCAGCTGAGCCTTCAGTGTTGGGGAGACTCTGCTGTGTGTCAGCTGTGCCCATGCTGGAGGAGGGGCTCTTTGTTAGGCAGTTAGGCTGGTGGTGGACCAGAGGCTTTGGTGGGCAGCTAGCATGGTAGTGGTGGGGAGGCTTTGGCCTCTACCAACCAAGCTTTGCCCTGCACCGGCGGTGTGATGTCGGTGGGGAGGTTGGCCCGCGGTGCCCTCTACTGCAGGGCGTCTTTGCTGTTGGGCAGCCTGGTCTTCGGCTGCGGTGAGGCCTTGCTGGGGGGCGGGCGGCATGCTCTCCGCGTTGAGATGGGACAACTCACCCACCAATCCCAGCGGGGGCAGGCGGGGGTGCTGCGTCTGCCGACACCCAGCCTGGGTCACAAGCGTCAGTGCCTCGGCCGGGTCCCTAGTGGTCAACGTTCGGCCCCACGCTGTCCTGGTGGGGCGCCTGGTGGGCAGCGCGGCCCAGGAACTGGGCTGCAGACTGCAGGAGCCACCTGGCTCAGCGACACCACCTTCGCCCCACATTATGACACAGAAATAGGTGGGCCCATTGCTTTTCATTCCCTTCTCCCACAACTTTGTAAGCTGATAGGTTTATGTATTCTCAAGTATTTTTAACATTTGCTTTATATCCATATATATCTATACATAGGTATTCCTACAAAAACCATGTGTACTCATCTACTATTCCAGAGGGCTTCAGTCCGTGGATTCCCCCACTTCTTGTCCCCCCCTCTTGTGGTGTAGTATCTTCCCTTTCACCCCTGTGGCCCCCTGCCTGCGCTCCTTCCCCTCCCCTGCTGGTGACTGTCAAAACAGCTTTCATTTGATAGGAAAATCTTTACTTGATCCAGAAAAAATAATGCGAGTGCTCTCATACAGTATCTGTCTTGCTGTTTGCCTGACTTTACTCAGATGTTGTTTGTGTTCATGCCGTTGGGTAGGTTCGGACCCTAGCAAACGTGTGCACAGCAGAAGGGAACCTGCCCCGTCCTGCGCCCTCCTCACAAGCGTTCCTGCGCCTGAGCCCATCGTGGCAGCCACTGGGTCACCCATCTCCTTGAGAGCCTTCCCCCCTCTCTCTTTTAAATCATTTTACTGGGGGCTCTTACAACTTTTGTTACAAACCATACATCCATTGTATCGAACATATTCGCACATATATCCCATCGTTCTTTTCTAGACATTTACTTTCCATTGAGCCCTGGGGATCTAAGGCAAGACACTGAAGCTGCAGACGGGCTCGAGTCTCAGCTCATACCTTCCCTCAATACCAGAACACTTTGTTCTAACAAATTGACATTCTGTGATGGTTCTCCCCTCCCCCGTCGGCCACATGATTGCTGAAGACAAAATGGGTGCAAAAGCAGATGTGGTGAAGACAGAGCATGGTGCTCAGCTATTAAAAGATATAGTGTCTAGGGTCTTAAAGGCTTGCAGTTAAACAAGCGGCCATCCAACAGTGAAGCAACAAGCCCACATGGAAGAAGCACACCAGCCAATGCTATCGTGAGGTGTCATCGAGACTGGGCAACGGGAGTCAGAAGATTCACAATAAACAGTAAACAAACAAAAGTGCATTGGTGAGAATGGAAGGGGGTTGGAGCTGAGACCCAAAGCCCATCTATGGACAATGGAACATCCCCCACAGAGGGGGCGCAGGGAGGGGATGAAGTCAATCCAGGTGCAGTAGAGCACTAATGGGGCAGGCAATATACCTCTGATCCCTTGAGGCCTCCTCACCCCCCCACCCCGAGCCCCTACCCCCGTTATCATGACCCCAGTGCCGCGTTCCCATCTAGACTGGACGGGAGCATGTACATAGGTATAGGCAAGAGATAAAGTTCACGACACAGGGAACCAGGAACAGGAGTGGGAACAGAGATACCAAAAGGGTGGGGGGAAGGGGGGAGAGGTGGGGAGGGAGGGGAACACCGACCACAATGAATGGCACATAACCACACACCCCCATCCAGGGGGAAGAACAACAAACCAGAGGGGAAGGGATAGGCCATAGGAGTGAGATTTGAAAGGGATTAACAATCTATAAGGGGACCACGAGGGTTGGGGCGGGGAGGAGGGAGGGAAAAATGGAGGAGCTGACAAAGGAGCCTTCCTCTTTTTCACTGCTCCTCCTCCACGTTACCACGCATGTTGTCTTCTCCGGGAACTCAGTCTTTCCTGACTCCTTACCCAAAATGTGTAAATGAGTCTCACTCTCCTTGCCTCTAAGGAGCACTCAGGAAGCATTCTAAAACAGATCTTGTTTGTCATTTTGGGAGTCCAAGGTGCCTTTAATATTCTTCTCCAGCACCAAAATTCACCTGCAGAGATTCTTCTTCGGTCTTTCTTATTCAATGTCCAAGTTTCAGATGTATATGACCCCACGGAAAATACTTGGCATTGGTCATGGACATCTTAGTCCTAAAAGTAACACCTGTGCTCTTCAACCCTTTAAAGAGGCCGTGTGCAGCAGATTTACCTAATGCCGCGTGTCTTGTGGTCTCTTAACTGCTGTTTCCATGGATAGTGATTGTGGGTCCAAGCAAGATGAATTGTTAACACCTGCAACCTTTCTTCTTTCATCATGGTGTAAACTGATCCTACGATGTTTTGATTCTATACATCTTTAAAATAACATCGTCAATTCTTAATGATCTAAAAATTAATCTCTCTTCATTACTTTTCTCCTCCTTCCCTCCTGTTCAGAGAAATGATCCCTGGTCCTTTTAATGGCTGATGTCACTTTCTCTATTCTACTTGCGCATGGCTGCCTGGTTCAGAAGGTCCTTTTCCAGGGAAGAACACCGTGGGTCTGGAGAGAGAGGCCGGGTGGTGGTGGTGTGCAGTGTCCTCTAGTCGATGTCTAATCACAGCTACTTTGTGTACCACTGTAGAACTGTCCCGGAGGGTTTTCTAGAATGTTATTTCTACAAGAACATATTTTCTGGGTCTTTCCCCAGAGGAGCTGCTGGGTAGGTTCACCCGACTAATGTTTAGTCGCCAAAGGTTTAATGGTTGTGTCTCCAGGGGTCCTGGCTAATGATACTCAAAAACTCAAAACTCACTGCCATGGAGTCAATGCTGACTCACCGGGGCCCTAGAGGGCAGTGCAGAACTGCCCCTGGTGTTTCTGAGGCTTTAACTCTTTATGGGAGTAGAAAACCACATCTTTCTCCCTGTCAGCTGATGATGCTAGGAAGATTAAATCGGATTATAGATACACACACACACACACACACACACACACACACGTGCACAGATAGTGATCGACAGACATCTAGAAATGTGCATGGAATCCCTGCATAGCACAGTTAGATGTTCAACTGCTGGTTGAAAGTTTGTTGGTTCAAACTCACCCTGGTAATCTGGTTGCAAAAGCTCGCAGCTTTGAAGCCCTGTGAAGCGGTTCTACTCTGCACACGGGGTTGCCAAACATGAGAATCAACAACAGCATGTGTCAGTACACGCGTGGGAGGATAAGCTAGAAATGATTGCTGTAGCATCAAAGAAAACTTGATTAAACAAAAATATCAAAATGTAAAGCCATGAGATCGCAATATGCCCTTTGTGCAGTAGTATATACAATCTCCATAACCTTCTGAACTGACTTCTGCCTTCATTTAACTGGCCTAGCAGATCCCCCTTTGAAGCCACTCTTCATTTGGGCGTTTTTAGAAGACATCTCAATGCGTGAGACTCAGACAAGTGTTACGGAGAGATCTTGTCTGTAGCCGTCCACTGGTCAGAGAAATGTGTTTAAACACATCTTGCTTGGAATAAACCTGTGCACATATGAATTGGAACCCTAGTTGTTGTTGTTGTTGTTAGGTCCCATCGAGTAGGTTTCAACCCATCGTGACCCCATGCTTGGATTAGGCACACCTTCGTCCTCAAAGTAACATCGATACTCTAAAGTAGTTGTGGGCAGCAGATCTGCCCAATGCAACATGCCTTCTGATTTCTTGAATGCTGCTGCTTGTATGCTCCTCTGCAGTCATGGAGATATTTGCATCAAAGGCAAATACATATGTACAATAGCCTCTGTCAAACCTATATATATTCATGGGCATAATCCCACTGCACTCCCACATCCACTCACCCCCATGTCTCTGTCACTGAGCGTGCAGGATTGTGTCTATAAGACTATTGACCTCTGCTGCTTTTAGCTTTTTGCACTTTTCCTAGTATCTTCTCCGACCTCAACAGTTTTCTGCTGACCATCTCTCAATGTAGATTGCTTTCCCGCTCGCCTAGGTTAACCCTTCAGACAGTAACTTACCTTCTCTTATGCTGCCGTCCCTGAAAAACATCACATAATGTGGCTTTTAGTGTCAGAACCTCTTCTTGACCTTTTACAACAGTGGTCTCATACAACATTTGTCTTTTCATGATTGACCAACGTTGCTCAGCATGATGTCCTTCCGCTTCACTCGTGTTACGTGGTGTTTCGTGGATTTGCCATGATCTTTTAGGCCCGGGCACACACCAGCGCTGTTGCTTGGGGTGGCCTATCAATTCCAACCCGCAGAAGCCCTGAAGGACAGAGTTCCCGAGACTGCCTTCCTTACACGGCCGCATCTTTCTCCCACAGAGCAGCTGGGTGTTTCCAGCTGCGAACCTCTCTCTCCACAGTTGAGCACTTTAACCACTGTCCCATCAGGGCTCCATTCAAAACCCCAAACCAATCTCACAACCATTGAGTCGATTCTGACTCATAGGAACCCTATAGGACAGGGTAGAGACCCTGGGGTTTGAGACTCACTCTTTACGGGGATAGGAAGCCTCATCTTTATCCCAAATGAGCACTAGCTGAGTTTAAAAATGAAATATGACGATGATGCAGGAAAAGGGTCTCCTGTCGATCTGAAAGACTACAGAAAGCCAGAAACCTTTGGAACTCTGGGCTTTTTCTCCAGACTTCTCAGTTCTAATATGAGCTACCACGTTTGCCTTCAAGAGGCAAGTGGGTGTGTGCCATAAAGAAGTTGAAGGGAATATACATTCTGAAGTATCTTTGCAAATATGCCGGTGGCCACTAGTCAAATGAGTTTTTTATGCTAACTCTTATTGTAAACAGCAGAGTGATGGACTGTCATCAAGTCCCCACTTCTTGCCACTGCCTTCCTCAGCCTCCTTTATACCACATTTCCCAGGACCCCCTTCTCCACTGGATCCCAAGGTTGAGTCTGTCAGTCTGAGTCTCATAGTAAAATTTGGAAAGAGGATTTTTATTCATGTTGTCTCTGTGTGCCTCAGAATAGAACTATGTGCTCCTTAGGATTTCTAAAGGCTGATTTTGGGGAAGTGGATCACCAACTGTTTCTTCTCAGGACTTTGGGTAGACTCAAACCTTCAACTTTTCAGTTAACAGGCAAGCACATGAACTCCAAGGGGGCTTCATATGTTCTTGCAGGGAAGGGATGAGTCAACTAGGGGTGCAGGGAAGTACTGATGGAACACACAATAGTCCTCTGGCTCCTTGAGGCTTCCTCACCGCCCCCCCCTATCATGACCCCAGTCCTACCTTTCACTGCAGGCTAGACCAGAGCTTGTACACAGTTACAGATAAGAGATAAAATCTCACAACACACGGAATCTGGGAACAGGAATGGGAATAGTGATACTAGAAGGGTAGGGGAAGAGAGGGAGAAGAGGAGAGGAAGGGGGAACCAATCGCAATGATGGACACAACCATACATTCCCCTCCAGGGGGAAGAACAACAGAAACTATGGGGGAAGGGATACAGTGGTTGGTGTGAGATATTAAAATAATAATAATTTATAATCAAGGTGTCACAAGAGTGGGGGAAGTGGGGGGAGAGAAGAGGAGCTGATACCAAGGGCTCAGTAGAAAGTAGGTTTCTAGAGAAGACCGATGGTGGCCTATGTGTAATGTGCCTACTGCAACTTATGTGTGGATTGTGATGAGAGTTGTGGGAGCCCCCAACAAAATGATCTTTTAATTAAAAAAAAAAGATAAGGGCATTTTCCCATGAACATGTTGAAGCCCCTTTGTGCTCATGCTACCCAAGGACTCTGGGTAAGCTCCTTGAATTGCTATAAATGGCTGACATAGCTTGTGGCTCTTTGTAGAATAGTTCACTTTAACGCATGTAGAGAGACTCAGAGACGCGTCTGGAAGAGTCTTGAGAAACCCCCGCAGCAGAGCTGTGGGTTGAGATCATCAGTGGGGGTTTCCACCATCTTCAGTCCTCAGTCCCGCTTAGGGTTGTGTGACTTCTATTTCCCGCTATTAAACTCCTAGCCACTTACAATTCGCAGAACAGCTTCCACGATCAAACTCTAAAATGGGGAACTGTGTTTATTGTGCATCGAATACAGAGCAACAGACCTTATATATTGTGATCATCAGCTCATATTGAGTCCTTTAAAGTGGTTTTGGATTTTTTATTTTGTAACGGTCATATTTCATTTGACCAGTACCTTATTGCACTGTAGTAGCCCATTTCTGTTTTTCTCTATTTTAACAGCCGCGAACATTCTTACACGTGTACTCTGCATGCTCTCTTGAGCTATCTATGGGATAAATTCTTTAAATTGAAGTTGTATGTTCCAAAATATGTGTATCAATTCCAACAACCAAATTAAAACCAAACCAAACTCACCGCCATCGAGGCAATGCTGACTGACAGCGACCCCCCTGTGGGTTCTGAGACCGGAACTGTGACAGGAGTAGAAATCCCAGTCTCCCTCCCTCGGGGCTGCTGCTGGTCTCCAACTGCTGACTCTGGGGATGGCAGTCCGATGCATAACCACTCCACCCCCACAGGCTTATGAATCCGCCCTATGTTGTCTAGAATTTGTTTTTCTGATTGGGTAAATTAGGCAAGCTTGACTTTCACCTTCTCTGTAGAAAGTCATTGACTTTGGGTCAGAAAGTTGTTATTTGTATACGAGCTGTACTAACAATAACCAGTTGCCATTGAGCCATTAATAGTGATAGTAAACTTGTCCCCATATGCACCAGATCATGGCATTTCCATGGTCTGGTGCACAATACAAAGGTGTGCTCCTTAAGATTTGGGAGCCACAATCAACACTCATGGAAGCAGCAGTGAAGAAAGCAAATGGATGTCATGCATTTAGCAAATCTACTGCACAAGACCTCTTTAAAGTGTTGAAGAGCAGCGGCGTCACTCTGAGGTCTCAGGTACACTTGAACCAAGCGATGGTATTTTCCGTCATCTCACATGCATGTGACAGTTGGACACGGAATCAAGAAGACAGAAGAAGAAGTGATGCCTTTGGATTATGGTGCTGGTAAAGAACACGGAAAGGACCAGGGACTGCCTGAAGAACAAAGCCAGAATGTGCTTTAGGAGCCAAGAGGGCGAGGCTCTGTCTCGCATACTTGAGACTTGTTATCGGGAGAAATCAGTCCCTGGAAAAGGATAGCATGCTTGGTAGAGTAGAAGGTCGGCAAGACAAAGAGGAAGACCCTGCTGGCAGTGGATTGATGCAGCAGCTGCAACAATGGGGCTCCGGCTTAAGAATTGTGAGGCTGGCACGGGACCGGGCAGTGTTTTGTTCATTTGTTCGGTTTTCTAGGAGTGGGAATTGGCTTGACAGCACCTAACAATGATGAGAACCTTGAACTCCATTTTCTTTCTTCAGGACCAAATTAGAAACATAAGATATTTTCCACATTTTATAGTTTAAAAGTACAACCATCTAAGGATAGTTGATTGAGCTTTCAATGAAGTCGTTCAGTGTGGGTCCTGTTACCATATGTTAACTGGAAAGCAGATCATGAGACGAGAGCTTGTTTCATGCCTCCTTCTTGCTGTGATGCCAGGACTGTGTGGGAGGACAATGTTTATATTTGTGGCCGGATGTATAATTGTGTGGGAAGCAAGAAATGCTTGTAGAATTATTATCAAGTTCAGAAGATGCTTTGTGTTATTCTTTCCCGTTATTCATTCATGCAACTACCCTCAATACATGCAGCTTCCATAAGAAGATGTGTCCTTTTTTCTACAAACACGAATGGTTCGCCTCACTAGGTGGAAATATAGGAGTCACTGGCTGGTGACAACAGCTAAGTGCTAAACATTGGCTAAGTGCTAGCCAAATGTTAGGTGATTTGAACCCAGTTAGAGATGTCCCAGGATACAGGACTGTGTATCTGTTCCTGAGAGGTTTCAGCCTTGCTGCTCTATAGAGCAGTTCTGCTTTGTACACGTGGGGTTTGCCTGAGTCGGATTTGACTCAATGATAACAATAGCAGCGTAAGTAGAAACATATCCTTTACTACTCTGATTTTATTTCTAGTGAGTGAGGCAATGGTTCCTAGACCTTTGTTCATCTCTCAATGATGAGGCTAAATTGCAAGTTTAATAGTATCAGATTCATAATAAAAAGAGTTCTGGTGGCACTGCGGATTAGGGATTAGATGGCTAACCAGAAGCGGATGGTTCAAACATACCATCTACTCCATGGGAGAAAGATGAGTCTGTCTGCTCTGTTAAAGAGGTGCACTTTTAGAAACCCTGTGGAAAGGCTGCTCTGAGTTGGAATTGACTTGATGGCATTGGGTCTGTTTTTTCATTTCTAATAAATGCACAACTAATATTTCTTCAAAGACTGAATGGATGTGTTAATTATAGACTGCATTGCAAAGTATCTCTTCATTAAAAATAAGTCCTACCAACCTAAACTTCCAGAAATGATTCCTGCATACCTTGGCATTGACTTTGTTTTTCTCAGCTATCAAGGAAGACTGCCCCCATGACCAAGACCAAGAAATCTAAAGTATTTATAGATTGAGCTTCTTTTAAAAAAAAAATACCCTAAGAATAGAAATCTTGAATAAGATTCTATTGCAGCTCCATTTTCAAGTAGGACAACATTTCTTTGCTAAGTCCCAAATGAAAGGAAAAGCCTTCAGCCAGAAGTAGAAATTGAATAGGCTACATGGATCTCCCTCTGCCCACTTTTCCCTCGCCCTTGAACCTGGTTTGTGGATCATATTGTTTGGCAAAGGGATACTGAATTTGGGAAATGTGAGAGGGGTTAAAAGCGGTGGCTGCTTGATGAGGATGGCTGTTAGGTGCTGCTG
>NW_022103898.1:66943167-66957169 GCF_000313985.2 Echinops telfairi
CACCTTCATTGGGATATTAAGACATTGACATAAGGTAAAACAAGCAAACAAGCAGCCTGCAGTCGATAAAGCCCAACAGTGGGCTGCCCACTTCTTTACCACAGAACCGAATGCTTTTGGAATTCAAGTACCCAGGAAAAGAATATGGGTTTAATCCATCATCTCCTCTGTGTTAGGAATTGTTGCTAGTAGACCGACAAATCGTAGTTTCTATGAATTCTTCTTCTTCCTTGCTCTGGCTGCCATTGAGCCTCGTGGGGACGATGGGGCAGCGTAGAACTGGCCCTGTGGGTTTCCGAGACTGACTTCTTACAGGCGTAGAAAGCCCCATCTTTCTCCCATGAATTAGTCCTTACAGAAGTTAAATTGCATCCTATCTGTTCCTACACATTTATTTCTCACAACTCAGTTTTAAAACCTTGGCTTTCAGTTTCAACGGAAGGGAAGGTGTTGGAACAAGAGGAATTGCACGTCTTCCACTACTCTCGGGGGTTTTGAATACTGGTAGCAAGTAGATAACAACTTCATAGTGGTTTCTCTCTGAGTCTTGAACACTCTGGGAATGTCCCTATTTTGTGTCATCCTCTCTCTGTTACCTTCATAAAATATTTAGTCAGATTACATTTAATAATTGTGAAAACATGGTTTCACCAAAAACACATGCCTAGAATTTGTTGATAGTAATTTCCCAAATCATTAGGACATGTCACAATTTATATAAAGAGAGAGAGAAACGTATTGATTTTGTTCAGTTAAAAAAAATTTGTTTCCTTTTAAATTCAGTTGGAGAAGTAAAATATAAAGACTTGGAACCTGGTCAAATGCTGGGGCTTATTTTGAAGACAAAACGCACTGTGGTCTCCGTTTCAAAGTGATGTGGAAAGCTGCATTTCTACCCCTCGGGATGTACGAGCTGCACCCTTTGCAAAGGAAACGCCGCTTGGTTGGTGGGAAGCAGGAATTTCAGGGCCTTGGATTCTTGCCTGCCTGCCTCATTCTTGCCTGCCCTTCTCTTTGCTGAACACCCCAGGTCCCTTAACCATGCCCCTCAGATGACATCCCTTCTAGATGCTTCCTTAAACTGTGGCCTCTGAGGATATACTCTCTTTAGATGAGGCCCCTCTTTTAAATGCCCTTCAGAATTGGGCACACTACATCAGATACACTAATTCATCCTGAATGGAGAATTCTACTAGAGCGGTGTGAGGGTCTACCGATGCCAGCTTCTATGGTCATGCGACATTTGAGGGTTCCTGCCCGTCTACATCCTACGGGCACTTTTGAACTGGGGTCCTCTCCTGCCTGGTGAGCGCTAATCAAGGAAGCGTCACCACACGTTTTGTGGAGAGGAGAGAGAATCCCTGCTCCCAGCCTGGAATCCCAGGCTTCTCCTGCAGGGAATGGGAACCACCATGCTTAGCAACGCCGGGAGTTGGAGAGTTGAGAGGATCTTATTCAATAGAAACTGCAAGGGGAATTTTAGAGCGGCAGAATGTAATTACTTTCGTTGGACTCGGGCCAGGATTCCGGAGTTAACACAACTGCTCTTAGAAAAGTCTGCTGTAAGATCTCTGGTGACCACAAATGGTTAGGTTTGTGGTTTTAGGTTTCGTCCAAAGGGTAAACAGCTCAATGCTGTACAGTGCCCCCCGAAACCAGGCAGGGCACTGCTTCACACGGCCCAGAGAGGAGAGGCCACCTACTGAATGAGAAGCGCCATTTCCTAAAGTACCTACTTGTTCCTGGGAGGTCTCATCCTCGCCCCAAAGCAGGCCAGCCCTCGCTTAGCTGGTAAGAACGGACAGGCTCCCAGCACACAGTGACATGGCTGCCAGACCAAATGACGTGCTTGTCATTTCTCCCTGTGCTGTCCAAGATTCCAGCCACAAAACAGTAGGGAACTCCCCCTCCCCACTTTTTCCCCCCCTTTTCTTTTTGCTCAAAATACATTCGTTTCTCCTCTGTGTAGAGTTCCTGGATCCCACCGTCCAAGTTAAACACAACTGGAATTTCCCTATAAGTCAAAAACAATATTAATTCTGAGCCAACAAATTTTTCTTCTTGTAGGGTATAGACGCATTTAAACATAGCACAAGCTGTGGACAATCTGCCGATGGTCAAACGCTCCAGAGGAGAAAACAAAAGGGAGAAAAGCAAGAACACACACACACACACACACACACACACACACACACACACACGTTTTTAACCAGAGTGCAGAGGAGATGTGGTACGGTGTCTGACACAGCAATGAGAATTTTCCTCTGTGGTCTGTAAGAAGCGCAAACGCTGGCATCGTGCCAGGGACCTGTGGTTGGGGGTTTCTGTACCACACAAATTTTCAATGAGGGTTACTACTCCTTGGGGGGCAGCAAAGACATTCTTGCAGAATATTAGTGTGGCACCCAGCTGAATTAGTGTGTCCCTAACACCACTGCTCCCGAGACATGGAAGTGCCTGTTCATCTGAAGGCTGAAGGCGGTCAGAGCCATCGTTTTCCACTTACAATGGCAATGTACAGTTCGGTACATGGTAGTTCTTCTCGTTGGTGGTGGCTTGCGTCATTAAAACGACGTCACCAGCATCTCTTTTTTGTCACTTTTTCCTGCCTCCTTTTTCCTCTCCCCCTTCACCAACTCCAACAGGTCTTCGTTTCTATGAAGACCCATGTTGGCCCTTAAATATCTGATTTTTTCCCCCAGTTAATGTTTGTGCCCATCTGGTTTGAATTTAGCATTCTTATGAGTCATTTCACTGTGATAGGAATACTCCACCATAGAAAACTTTAGTTACTATTTTAACATTTTAAATCAAACACCGCGTAGAGCATGACCTAAGCCTCCTTGCACGTATGGACAAGCCTGCACGCTGTGTGCTCACGGCCCCTGCCTTCACGTGGATTTCCATGAACATGGTGCACGGTAAATAAGAGCACGGGCCACATGTGTGTTCAAATACTTGGCCGTCCTGGCCCAACATAGCCTTCTGCAGTGGAGAGCCCTTTGGAGATAGCATTGGCTTGAGGAAGGTGGGATAATAATTCTAGAGAAGTCGATGGCCTGTCTTGGGCTTGACACTTAACCCATTTAAGAGAGCTTGCCAGATTGGTTTTGATCAACGTTGACTTTCTAGCTTACATGTTTACGGCCCAAGTTTCCTGGTTCTGAAGCTTCAGCTGGTTTTCCTTTCATTGTTGGGCAGCGTTTCTCAAGGTAGTCTTTAAGGGACTAGGAAGGAGGGGAAAATGTCAGGAATCTCCTTAAAAACACAGCAGCGTCTCCTCTCCCTTCTCAGGCAAATGGATGGCTCCCAGGGAGACTCCATTGGGCTGTGCACAGAGTCCGTAAATTGAATCTGCACATGGGGTGGACATAATTTAACTTGGAAAAATAAGGGGAGGATCTTGAAGTATTATTTGTCTATATTAAAAGTGAAGGCGGCATGCCTTCACACAGCCACTTTGCCCTTTCGTTTCTATGTTTAAAACATTTCCTCTCAATCTGGAAGGGGGAGAAGTGAAAGAAAGAAGTCAGAGGCTTAGGTCCAAGTGCTTAAATCAAGAGTGCGGGAGAAGGCTGTTTTTAAGGCATGTAGGAGTCCCACGCTTCAAAGAAGATACAAAGAGCTCCTTCCCTGAATGAATAATAGGGTTTCATGCCCCCTGGCTCCCCATTCGTTTCTAGAGTTTATTTCCTAATGTGCAGGGCTAACGCTTAACAAAACAAAGCAACCTACCTGGGCTCTGCGCGCCAATTCCTTAAGATAACTGTATTCGAATGCTCATTACCTTTTCGTTCACTGGTGGTGCTTGGAGAGGTTTAAATCAAAATAAGAAAAATACTGTTGACTCACAGAGGTGGGGCCCCATCTCTTAGCCTTTGTTCAGGCAAAACATGTGTTGGAGGCTATGAAAACTTTGCACGATCCAGACCTGGGGATTTGAGCAGCCACGTACTTAAGTGCAGGTCCCTGGGTCTGGGCACGACGGAGACATTTGTGCTTCCCATTGGCCATCGTGCTGTGACTGAATGAAAAATGTAGTCTTTTTCACACAATTTAATTAGAAGTTCCAGATGTGGTGGTGTATGACTGATGTCAAAATATGACACTTTTATGTAAACACTTTAACTTAATCAAGTAAATAGCTTTCACGATTTTAAAGCATTTCAGATCTGCTTGGTACAAATACCTTATTTTGCGTGTGCTATGCTAAATAGATAATGGCCAGCTGCAGCATTATTAAGAGATTAGGGGAATAAAATTAGATTTTACTATATTATTTTTCAAGGGCCGGCCTTTACAATTTCCTCCTCCGGGAAAGATGCAAAAGAAGACAGGGCTAGAAAGCCCTCTAGTTTTGTGGTGCCGAAGAAAAGCCTCCTTGAACAAAGAAATCTCTTCCTTCAACCCCCATCTAATAGTAAGTGCATCTTTGCATTCCCCAACGCTTTCAGGGAAAATTGTTTTTCCGTCATCCGCTCTATAGTAAACAGCTCCTATCGGAGGTAATGTACCTCACCGGCATATTAAGTGTCCTGGAAGTTTGATACTCCCGGTAGGTCTGGCCCTGGAAACGGAGCATTCAAAAGCCAAGCCATTAGTTTCCAAGCACTTTTCTTATCCACCCTTGTTGGAATTCTTCGTTGGGTTCAAATTGCCCTGTATCACCAAGGTCAATTTAACTTGATCCGTCCAAGTGATGCGGTGGCCCAGAGGTGTCCCTCTTTGAAGAACGAGAGGTTGAGGTAACTAACTAACAGAAGCCAAGTGATGCGAGCAGCTCAAGGTCTCAGCTGTGGAATGAACAAGGAGTCCATGTTCTGGGAGTTGTGTGATGCTGTGTAACGTTCACACCGAGGGTGGCTGACGGTGCGCTCTGTGGAAAAGACCTAGTGTCAAGAAGAAGCAGAAAGGGAAGGGATTTTCGGCCACGTGGGGGCCTCCAGGGCTCAGAGGGATGACTCCATTTGTGTTTCTCACAAATCGGTCCCTCTTCTGGCACTGCTGCCCCTGGTCCCCCTTTCCCTGCCTCAGACAGGGCATTGGTGACCAACAGGGAGGGTTTTGGAGAGAGTGGTTGGGGGAAACACAGTGCAAAGGTAGAAGTGCATGCTTCTAGAATATTCCACCATCGCTAACGCTGGTTCACAGTTCTTTCCTGTGTCATTGTTCACCCCCTGGTTTGTTGAAACTGTGTCCCCTACAGTCGGCTAGCGCCATGGCTTCACGCTCTCTCTGTGGAAACCAAGCTGAGATAAGGGAAAGTGAAAACCGCACTTCTGAGGGTTCAATTCCTCCAGCTTTAAAAACTATCGACAGAGATGAAGTCTTGTGAAAAAGAGATAACATTTCCTCTGAGTCTATATAATTTTTCCCCTTTCTGGCTGAAGCGAAAACCACCTCTTAGGGTCGGCACAACGGGACCGCTGTGAAGCAAAGCCAAAGCCCGGAGTGAGGAAAAGAGCCACAGGTTGTCCAGAATTCACTCTTTAAAGCCAGTCATCAACCGGGAGTGATAATGTATAGAAGGGGGGCAAGATGACACCGCTGTCTAGTTCTTGGGAGAGGGTCGAGGTTGTTGAGAGGCCTGTGTGTGGGTGGGAGGCACTCACCCCATTTTTATGCCGAATTGAGATTGCGTTCATCAGAGAGGACTCTACCGATTCGCAACTAGGAAATTGCTGAGTAACCTGGGGCTTGGTGTTAAAATGATTTCTGGATACAAACCAGCAGCTCTTAGCTCTAAGGTCCACACGCCGGTGAAAGTACACCGAGGATCGGAAAGCTCCTAGCAGACCTTTCCTGTGGTCCCAGGATAATGGAGTGCTCCCCCCCTCCCACCCATTGTGCACCTTCCCTCCCCCCGCCCGCCCGCCCTCCCACCCATGTTTCCTGCACTTTATCTGGGGCTACTTATTTTACTGATCCTACGGAGAGTGCAGCCATTACCTGGAGAGAACAATGCAGCGAGAAAAACAAGCCAAGTTGCAAAGAAGAGGTGCGGGCTTTGTCCTCGGGGTGGATTGATTTTCTGGACCACACACCTTGACTGCAATCAGTTGGTGGGTCTGTTTGTGTCATGCCACTTAAGCTGGGTGACAGGGCTGCTGTGCACTTTGAAAAGTCACAGGAGTCAGGTGGGCATTCAGAGGGTTTTGCTGCATGAATCCCCCTTTTCAGTCTTAGTCTTTCTTAACACCCCCCTCCCCCTCAATCCCCCCCCCCCTCTCTTTCTTTTTAAGGCTTCTCTGTTTACTTTGGCGGATGCACACGTCCGTGTTAAAGGTGGGTGGAGGCATTCAGGGAAGGAAGTGTGTGGGGAAGAAAATGGGAATGTGGTTGGGCCACCACTGGCTTTTGCTTCGCTGGCAGACCTGACTCATCGTACGATGAATGTTTCAGAAGAGAGTCTTTTTTAATGCCAGAGACTATGGGCTTCAGGTCTCTCTCCTCCTTCCTGTGTCTGATGCTGGATTCCGCACAGTGTGAGACGAGGCAGGCAGAGCTCACAAGCGCTTAGAACACTCTGGGGACAAGCTGTCCCAGAGAATCTCCCACACCATGGACATGTGATGGTGTGCCTGCCTGGGGCCTGGCACTTCCTTTTTGGTCAGACCGGCTTTGCAGTGTCCTCTTTCTAGTGTTCCACTGCCAGAAATGTTTCTAGAAGATGCTATTCTATGACGAACCAACGAAGAGTTAATCATCTAAGAGTTAAAACTAGTACTGATTCTACCTCCAGTTCCTTCTTGGGTCAGGGTCTTTATAAGGAGGCCTGGTGGTATAGTGGGTTAAGCTAAATGCCTTCACCCAAGTGGCTGGTAAGCTCAAGGTTGGCTGTTCAAAGCTACCAGCCACTTGCTTTAGGAAGAAAGATGAGGCTATTGGCTCCCGTGAAGATCTACAACCTCAGAGACCCTATATGGATTCTCTGTGAGTTAGAATCAAATCCAGGGTAGATGGCACATATCTCAAACAAAAGTCATTAACTCTCTGGTAACGTGGGATCCCTGGTGGCACAGTGGCTAAGCACTTAGCCACTAACCCATAGGCCAGCAGTTTGAACTTACCAGCCACTGTGCATACAGGAAGAGATTGAGGCACTCTGCCACAAGGCAGTTCTGCACTGTCACTGTGGGCTGGTAAGAATTGTAAGGGATTCAATGTCAATGGGTTCTTGGGTAGCTGTTGATTTACCAGCAGGCTTCCCTGCTGGGATGTAAGATCTCTAAGGCTGGACTGCGTGTGACCCACCGCTATATCCTTAGGACTTGATGCACAGTTGATGATTCATGAATATTTGTACTATGAGCTAACTAGTAATGATGAATGTTTGAATTACCACTAGATGGCTTCTATTGTGAGGGCATTGTTACTATTTACTGGAGACCAAATAAACTGCTAGGGCTCAAAAAACATCACACACCCTATTTGTATGGTCTCATCCAATCATTTGGTGGGAGAGACATGGGTAGAAGAGCCGTTAAGTACAAAATTTCACTTTACCGCAGTTGGGGAACTAGAATTCTTGGCAATGCACTCCCTTGTGTACTCAGTCATTGAAGTACATACTGAGCAATCAGGATGCAATATCAATATTCCTTTGGGTGCCATCACTCCCTCACCCACTGCCATCAAGTCAGTGCCAAATCAGAGTGACCCTATAAGACAGGGTTTTGAACTGTTGACCTTGGAGTTAGCAGCCCAACTTGTAACCATTATACCACCCAGGCTCCTTTGGGTGACAATGCTTTCCTTAAATGTAAATTAAGGTTATTAGGAATCGATCGGAGGCCCTGCGTGGTGCAAACTGTTAATATGCTGGCTGATACCAGAGAACTTGGAGGGCTAAGTCCACCCAGAGGTGCCTGCGAAGAAGGTCTGGTGATCTGTCTTTGGAAAATCATGAGGTAGAAAACCCTATGGAGCCCGACTTCTCCTCTGACGCACATGGGGTCATCCTGAGTTGGAATCAAGTTGAGGACAACTGGTGATTTAAGATTAGGATCGTGTTTATAAGGCTCGTAGGAAGTTTTGAAATATGTTGGTGATGCTCATTATTTCTGGTTGTCAGGATCTACGTTCAGCTCTGGCCAGCCTTCGAGCACAAGGGAGCAGCGATCGCTCTCTCTCCCGGATTCCCGTTCCAGAACAGTTGGCATTGCCATGTGGGAGAGCGTCTTTCTCTTGCTACAACCAGACAAGTTGATCAAGTGCCCATCAAGCAGAGTTTCACATCGCACTCACTCTGTGTGATAGCTCCCAGGTGTTCACATGCGTTGGCAGAGCTCTGGTTGTGCTCACATTGCCCTACGCCCCACCACATTCGTTTCTCTGCCTTTGGGGGCCATGGCCACGGGGAATACCCTCCTCTGGGCCGGGGGCCATGGGTGTGGCAGGATAGATGGTGTGCTGTCCCTTCTCTGTCAGGCTCAGATTATATTGAGCGTGGGTGCTACTGGATGCGTGGTTCAAAGTTTACAGAAAATTGCTCACAACCTGTGAAGCATGTGAAGTATATTCCTATGACATTTAAAAATGTCTTGGCAGAAGGCGAGGTGTTGAGTGAAAGGTCATAATCTACTGTTACCTTACCCTGCATCCCACTGCTGAACTAGCAGTTGGAAAGGTCTTCGAGAAATCAGTGGAATTAGAGTCTCGTCATTGTGTTTCTCACAGTGTACACGGTCCTATTAGTGGTGTGAGATTAAAAAATGTTTTGGACACAGGTATGCAGCTGGTCTCCAAGAGAGTCACTTTGGAACATGATGGCTGTAAGGAGAAACTGAACACGTTTTGGCTGTTTCATTTATAGTCTCTGCTGTTTTCTTTTTTTTTTTTTTTTCAAAACAAATGACAATATTTCTGTCCCTAGGGGGATTGGTTTTCAGAGTTTGAATGATAATATAGATGTCTCCATTCAAATTTTCCAGAGGCTTTCACCCAGATGTTAGAGAAAAGAAAATCCCAAAATAGCCTAACTTAGAACCATGAATGCATTTGCATATGATTTCAAATTTTTCTAAAACAATTTTCCCTTTACTATTTGTCAATGGTGCCTGAATGTTTCGCTCAGTTGTGTCATCTCCTTGACTGTCCTTGTGAACACAGCTAGTGCTTACAGACCATTTACTCTGTGGCAGGCACGATAAGAACTGCGCGTGGATGAGCTCTATCGGCTTCTGACGACAACCTCCTGCTGCTCCTGCTGTGAGGTGTTGTCCAGTCCATTTCTACTCAATGTCAATGTCAATGGCCACAGAGTAGAACTGCCCCATCAGCTTTTGTTGGCGGTAATCTTTGTGGGAGCAGATAGGGCTTTCCTCCCTAGAGCTGCCAGGTGGATTCAAACGACTCACTTTTCTTTTCGCTGGTGAGTAGCTAACCATTACTTGCTGGGCTCCTCATCATATGATGAGTAGTAGGATTACAACCCTTATTCTCTGGGAGATAGATGCCATAAAGATCTACTGCCATAGAGAGCGTGGCCTCTGAGACCCCCGGGGGCAGTTCTATTATGTCTTATAGGGTCGCTATGAGTTGGAACCAACTCAATGGCAGGGAGATAAGTTATTATTTGACATCAAGAAAACTCAGGCAGAAAGAATTCATGTAAATCATCCAAGGTCATACAGAGGAGCCCTGCTGGTATAGTGGGTTATGAGTTGGGCTGCAAACCCCAAGGTCAGCAGTTCGAAACCACCAGGTGCTCTGCAGGAGAAAGAGGAGCCTTTCTACCCCTGTAAAGATGGACAGTCTTGGAAACCCACAGGGGCAGTTGCACTCTGTCCGAAAGGGCGGCCACTCTACAGCAGTGTTCCCATGGCAGTGAGTATTTGGTGAGAGGGTTGCAAGCCAGTTAAGGAGGGCTGTCGTTTGACCGCAAGAAGTCTAGCTTGTGAGTAGCGCCAGGCCTTGGTGAGTAGGCTGCATCACAATTCAAAAGCCCTTGCGTAGGCCCAGGGAGCCACGGAGTTTTGTGTGTTGTTTGGCATCCAGAATGAAAGGCGGCCAGGTGCTGAATCATCTCCATGCTATTTGGCACGTCAGAGCCCATTGGTGCGGCTATTGTGTCAATCTATCGCATAGAGCTTTTCCCATTTTCCCCAAATTTCTACCAACGGGTCTCTCTTGATGATACATGCAAAGGAAAAGAGTTGATGTTTCGCCATCCACTGGAAGGGCTCTTATCTTCTAAGTAGGACTGTGCATGTCACTGGAGACCTTTGCAAGGACAACCTCCGGGTCACAAGGTGGGAACACTGTGCAAGTTGCCTATTGTCAGGGGCCATTTGGTGGCTTAATGTAAACAATCTTTAAAGGTGGAAGAAATCTTGATGCCAAGAGTTACCAGGAAAATAAAATATTAAGAAAGCTGTCTTTTTATCAATGGCTCCACTGAAGACAAAAATTGCTCTTTGTTGTGCTGAAGAAACATAATCTCTTCCAGGCAGACAAATATAGATCTTATCAACAAAACCGGATTTCTGTGCAGCATCTCTCTCTATCTGATGAGTGTTATTCTAGGGGCATTGAAGTCTGGAGTTATGTCTGAAATATTGAACACTGCCCAAAGAGCAAATGTAAGCATCAGAATGATTTCTAGGCTGGGTCTATGTCCGGCAGAGTCTAGACGCAGTCATTGCTGTCATCTGTGCTTTTGTGCATGATGGTTACAATGAGTTCCGTTTCGGAAACGGCCCCGTCAGATGCTGGGGGAGACATAGACCGAGTTTACTGACTTCAACATCTGTTTTCAGAAACCGCAATACTTCTCACCTTTCGTTGGAAGCTGCTAAGTTCTGCCTCAAGAAGGAGGTGCACTTTGAGCAGTGGAGGTGAAGATTTTACCAGGCCCTCTTAAACGTTCATACCTTTTATGCCTTCCTGAACAGAGCTCTGGGGATAGAGCAATGTGGTCTTGACCATTAAAGGTAGTGGGCCACAAACACCTGGTCGCAATAAATGCAGAGTCCCTTCTCTCAGCCTCCTCTGTGGTCCTAAAATGAATCTACAAATTTAAAAATTTGTCATTTCCAGGATTATGATAATCCAGGTCATGAGACATTTTCACAAGTCTCACGTTGTAAATCAGATGATTGCTTATTTAAAAGGCTATATCCAAAGGCAACTGAATTTTGTTAATTGCTCAGTCTCCTGGACTCAATTCCTGCCAGGTAGATGGGGAATCATGCATATTTACAAGATATGGAATTAGAAAATTATTAAAGCAAACGAATTCATTCAACGTTATTTTAGGAAATCTGTCTACCACACTGAAAGCAGTTGGGCAAATTCCCGTAGCATGGAAATAAATTAAGACAAAGTCTAAATATCTGTGGGCTTCAGCAAGTCTGAAAATCTTCTCTCCCAATAATAACATTTATCGGTATGTTTCTGATTATGAAAGTTATTCATGCTTATTTTAGAAAATTCGGGTGGAAAAATAAAAAGAAGAAAACAAAGCCGTCTTCGATCTTACTCATGCCTGAAATCTTGACATCCAAGAATAGAAACGATGGTGTCTTCTGTTGACGATCCTTTTTCAAAGCGACTCACATTACTGAGCTCAATATGCATTGTGGTTAAACATAAATAAGAATATCTCATAATAACCCACACTGCCATATGCCTGTGCCGCAGTGTTCGGTGATTGGTGTTAGGGGGGCGTGGAGTCGCCGCTTAGTCATGATTGTCTGCAAGGAAACTCCGCCCCCTCCTGCTCCAGCCCTGTCATAGGTTGGGGATTGGGCCAGTGTGATCCCTAGGGTGGTCTTTGGTTGGTTTTTAGAAACAGATTGCCAGACCTTGCTTCCTAGACCATTGTACTCTCCCCTACAGCTGGTTCAGTATCACATGGCCGCGCAGAGACCCACCCAGATGGGGGCGGCTTCCTCGGAGGTGCACTGAATGGAACAAGGTTCTCCCTATGGAAGGGAGCATGCGGCCAATTCCAGACACTTTTTCTTTTATCAAGTTCCTTTATTGAAAGAGACGAAATGAGTAACATTTTTACCACAGACACTTTGGGCATAGGAAACACAAATCACACTGAACCATCTCTACTTGTCCTCAGGACGGACATGGATCCTGGGATCTTTGCATCTCCTCTCAGCTTTTCTTTCTCACTCCGGCAGGCACTGCTAAGAAACGGAGTGGCTCAGGTCCTCTTCTAAACACAGGCAAGCCTGAAGAGAGCGGTATCAGGGGTCCCAGCAGCTGTGCTCGCTGAGCAGGGACTCTTGGGTGGGGGGCTTCTAGGAAGACAATGGAAAACGACATGTTCCATAAAAGCAGATGCAAATGTGTTCCATAGGTACAAATAGAAGCAACCTATTTCTCAGCGCAAATGGACTAGCACTGTTTCTTTTGTGAGATGGCTTCAAATTGCTGATCTTGGGGTTAGCAGCCCAACGCGTAGCCCACTGCACCACCAGGGATCTTTGCAATCTCACTGAAGAAAACTCACTGCTGTTTAGTCAATTCTAAGTCCCAGCGGCCCTATAGAACAGAGGAGACTGCAGCTGTGGGTCCCGAGACTATGACTCGCGACTGGCTCAGAAAGCCTCATCTTTTTCCCTGGGAGAAGCTGGTGGTTTTGGAACTGCTGATCTTGTGGTGAGCAGCTCAATGTGTAATTCTCTGAGCTACCAGGGTTCCATTCACCTCACTGAGGCCTATGAGATTGCTTGCATGAAAGACCTATAATTAAAATTAGATGAGATATAGATTGTTTAAAGCAAATGTGGGACAATATTGACCTGATAGTTTCAAGCAATAGACTTTAACATCCCAAGGATCATGAAGATGGAGCAGGGGCAGGCAACAGTTCATTGCACTATATGTGAGGTTAAGAAGCCCTGGTGGCATAGTAGATTCAGGATTGGATCACTAACCCCAAGGTCAGCAGCTTGAAACCACCAGCTGCTCTAAGGGAAAAAGAGGAGGCTTTCTACTCCCATTAAGAATTATAGTCTTGCCAGCCACCCTTCCCCCCAGAAGAATTGACTTCAGAGGGCAGCGCTGAAGCTACAGCTCAGGGAGAGGCACATGTCTGATCAGAGCACACGGGAGCAAATGAAGGGGGAGGAAGAGAGAGTGGAGCACATCGTGGCTCATAAAGCCCTGAGGACAATATCCCTGCTCAGAGCAGCCAGTGCAAAGAGAGGACCATATGGCGAGCCCCACTGTGAGACACGACATCCCTCACTGACCCATAGCGCTACAGGAGACAACACTGGAGACATAGTGTGGAAAATGCCCCCAATCTGATCCCACCACACCAAGACAAACACTAGGGTGTGCAACAGAACAGCAAGGGGAGCAGAGCAATGAAGTCCCAAGGTTGTACCCTCCAAAAATAGACTTTGGGGCCAGGGCATGGCACCCCAACAGACTCAACAGGAAAACACTCCAAAAGGTCAACAAACAGACCTTGAACTATTTACCGGCTTTTTTTTCCCTGTCATTGTTTTTTTGTTGTTGTTGTGGTGGTGGTTGTTGTTTTGTTTTCTTTTGTTGCTTTGTTTTGCTCTGTCTTGTTTTTGTGCATATTATTATCTCTGCAGGTCTATCTAGATAAGACAGGCTGGATAAACAATCTGGAGGAGAAAACAATGGGTCCGATTGTTCTGGGGGGACATGGGTGAGGGGTATGGGGGAAAGGAAGTGGTATTAACCAACCCAGGGACAAGGGAACAACAAGTGATCCAAAATCGGTGATGAGGATGGTGTAAGAGGCCTGGTAGGGATTGATCAAGGGTAATGTAAAGGAGAGGAATTACTGAAACCCAAATGAAGGCTGAACATGATAGTGGGACAAGAGGAAAGTAAACGGGAATAGGGGAAAGAACTAGGAGGCAAAGGGCATTTATAGAGGTCTAAATATGGGCATGTACATATGTAAATATATTTATATATGGTGATGGGGAAATAGATCTATATGCATATATTTATAGGTTTAGTATGAAGGTAGCAGATGGACATTGGGCCTCCACTCAAG
>NW_022103898.1:66958280-66967522 GCF_000313985.2 Echinops telfairi
CTAGGATTGGTGAGGAGATAGTCATAAATGTCAGTGGACAGACCTGGAATTATGCATGCTTTTCCATTTGGGGCGGATGTGGGGGTGTTGCTAGTTTTTTTCTTTTTTTCTCTCTCTCTCTTTATTCAATCTTTTGATTTCTTTTTGTTTTGTCTCCATTATTGTTGTTTGCCTACCAATATAAGATAAGCATGGAAAGCAAGCCTGAGGAGAAAGCAATGGGACAGGTGGTTCTGGAGGGACCAAGGGGGAGGAGGAAGTGGGGTAAAGGAGCGGTGAGCAAACAATGCCATAGACAGGGGAACAACTAGGGAATTAAAGCAACAACGAGGAGGAGCTAGAGATCCTGGTGGTATTGGAGCAACAGCAATCTACCTCAAGTCCTCCCTCAATGCAAAAACACTTTGTTCTAATGACCTGGCATTCTGTGATGCTCACCCTCCTGGCACAAGCACTGAAGACAAAAATGGGTGCACAAGCAAATGTGGTGAAGAAAGCTGATGGTGCCCGGCTATCTAAAGATACAGTGTCTTAAAAGCTTGAAGTTAAGTAAGCGTCATCTAGCAGAGAAGCAACAAGCCCACACAGAAGAAGCACACCAGCCCATGCAATCATGAAGTGTCAACAGAATCAGGTAACAGGCCCAAGAAAACCCAAAACAAACAAAAAAACATATTGTTGAGAATGAGGTGGGTGGGAGCAGAGACCTAAAACCCATCTGTAGACAATAGGACATTCCGTCACAGAAGGGTCACAAGGAAGGGAAGAGTCAACCAGGGCACAATATAGCACTGATGAAGCACACAATATTCCTCTGGTTCTTTGAGACTTCCTCAATTCCACCCCACCCCACCCTCCCCACTATCATGACCCCAGTCTTGCCTTTCAGTTCTGGCTAGACTGGAGCATGTACACTGGTACAGAGAAGAACTCACGACACATGGAATCCAGGTCAGATAAGCCTCTCAGGAACAGGAATGGGAGTAGAGATACCAGGAAGGTAGGGGGAAGGTGGGGGGAGGACGGGAGGAAGGGGGAACCGATCACAATGATTGACACATAATTCCCCCCCAGGAGGATGAACAATAGAAACATGGGTGAATGGAGGCAGTGGTCAGTGTAAGATATGAAAAAAATAATAATTTATGATTTATAAAGGGGTCACAAGGGTGGGAGAGGGGAGGGAGGGAAACGAGAAGCGGTGATATCAAGGGCCCAAATAGAAAGTAAATGTTGAGAAAATGATGATGGCAACATATGTACAAATATGCTTAATACAACTGATGTATGGAATTTTATAAGAGCTGTAAGAGCCCCCAATAAAATGGTTTTAAAAAAAAGAGTTATAGTCTTAGACCCCCACAGGGGTAGTTCTACCCTGCCCTCTAGGTTCGCCGTGGGTCTGAGTTACCTCGATGACAGTGAGTTTGGCTTTTGATGTACAAGGTCACCATGGATTGGAGTCAACTTGACGGCAACAATAAAAGCATTGAATGAGGTGATGGTGATCATGATGGAAAAGTAGGTCCTGGAGGCCAATATGAAGGCCAGGAAGAGTGACTCATTCAACAAAGGCATTATGCTGAGTTCAGGGACTATATGTACAACTCTCTGCTTGTATTTTGAAGGAGCCCTAGTGGTACAGTGTTTAAACACTTGTCTGCTAACTGGAAGGGTGGCTCGAACCCAGTCACTGTGTGGACATGGATGCGGCAGCTGCTTCTGTGACGCTCACAGCCTTGCAAACCTGATGAAGCAGCTCGACCCTCCACGACCCTACACACCAGGGATGGCTGATGGCAATGGGTGATGGGTGTATATGCAAATTATTATTATTTTTTTTTTTACAAAAATGTCCTGGACGGTGGTGCTGATGGGCTTATTTTTAGAAAAAAATAAGAGGAATTGAGAATGCCAACCAGCAGAGAATGTCAGATGCCAAGAAATATGCTCAAGAAATTGAAAACCCTAATGAGAAAAATGCTACATTTGTACATTAACAGGAGCCTTATTTTTGCTAGCATGAGTTTTAAAGTTAAATTGATTTGACTCAACCAATTTCATTAGCATCTCATTACTGCTCAGGATTTTTAATGATATGCAAAAGATCCATCTGAAACGAAGGCCAGCTACCCACATGTTTGGAGGGTTTTCCTCCCCCCCCTAATTCCTTGGAAAATTCCTTTAATGTTTGGAAAGAGTCAGCTGTGGATATTGTCTATTCAGCAGAGAGCCTGGAAGGAGTGTGTCCTCTGCTTCAACAGATGCTCCTTAGAAACTGCAGGCCTGAGACGCAGCGCCGGTGCTTCTGAATGGGAGGCTGAAGGGACCACTGGGCATCGATCAGACTTCGGCATCTCCCTTGGGTCCCATTCTGTACACAGTCACCACACCACAAGATCTTTAGCTGGGTCCCATTCTGGACCTACTGAAATCAAAGATTTAGGAATGGGGATCTGAAAATCCATTTTTCTCAGGCATGCCAGAGTATGAAATGAAATGAAATGATATGGAATAAAGGTTAGGAGGTATTTGCTTAATGTTCTCAGATTCGACAAATCCAGAATGAAGTAAGGCTTCCTTTGCTGGATTCACTCCCCGCTGCAGTCTTGAACTCATTCCGAACAGATCTCAATTCTAAATTCTTCTTCTTGGTACTCATTGCTGCCATTGACTCGAGCCCAGCTCATGCCACCCCCACGCGTGTCAGAGTAGAGCTGTGTTCCATACGTTTTCAGTGGCTGAGTTTTGGGAAGTAGATGACTAGACCTGTCTTCTAAGAGGCCTGTTTGAACTATAGAATGCCACCCTGCTACAAGTCAATCCCACAAGTAAGGCAGACATCCATATTCTCAGTTTAGGAGGCTCCGCGCCTAGTTGTTGGCTCTGGAGTCAAGGGAAGGCTGTTTCTCCCGTTGGCTCAGGTGGAAGGTCTTTGCCTCTGGGAGTTTCTGCTCAGGGCAATCTGTACACTCTGGCCTATCTCTACCCCCATCTCTGCTCTGCTGGCTTGTTTAACCTCCTTTTGAGCCACAGAGAGGTTGCTTTAAGCTACAACCTACACAACTCCTGCCTCATTGACATCAGAAAGAACCCTTTCTGGTGATGATCACCTCAGGCAGAGGTGTTAAATCTACCACACCTCTTTTGTGGGGACATGATCATTCACTCTGTGACAGTGCTCGTGGCTGGACTTGGGATGGGCCTCCAGCCTCTCCATTGGCAGCCGGTCACGCATGTGATGCATTTGCAGCACCCGGAAACTCGGAAGAGTGAAGTCGAAGACGTCATCCACGCGATCAGTAGGAGAATCCACTTTCTGGGTGCTGTTGCCATGGTCGGTTATGGTACCTGCCTCTCACTTCCTGCTGGGGCGTTTCCGTGGGCAAGTTGAGGGGCTTCCCTTTGGTCCTATCAAGACCCCAGTGAGATGGGGACATCCTTATTTCACTGATGGGGGGCAGAGAGGGTCATGGAGATTAAGATCTTCTGCTAGGAAGTTATGGACATTGCCTCACAACCCGAGTCTCTCTGACCCCAGACCGCAGAGAATCACGTGATCCTTAAGCTGTCTTGGAGCTTTGCGTGACGTGTCCCTTGACCTTCTCATCTTTCTGAAATTCAGCTGGAGAGGCTGGCTTCACACACCGCACACTGGGACCCACAACCCTGTGGGACCACAGCGGAGGGAAGGCCGCAGCCGCTGTCGCCGTTCCCATCGCTTTCCACCTTTGGCGGTTTGCTGGTCTCTCAATCATGGTAAAAGCAAACTACACCAAAAACCAAACTCACTGCTATTGAGCCCCTTAGGACTCACGGCGACCCTATGGGACAGAGTAGAGCTGACCCTGTGGGTCTCCAAGACAGTAACTCTTTACAGGAGTAGAAAGCCCGCCTTTCGTTCACAGAGCACCAGGTGTTTTTGAACTGTGGACCTTGAGGGTCACAGTCCAATGTGTGATAAAAGCTAAGTATCCATGGTGGGTCAGAAAATCTGTAAGAGGGCCAATAATGTTCTATTTCTTGGTCTGGGTGCTGGTCCCCTGGGTGTATTTAATTTATGACAACTCACACTCTTCCTGTTTGCAAATTCACATCAATTAAAAAGAAAAAAAGCCAGTTGCCATTGAGTGGATTCCAACGCATGGTTACGAGTTGTGGGTCAGGATCGAACTGTGCCCCAGGGCAGTTTCAGTGCCTGGTTTTTCAGAGGCAAATCCCCAGGCTTTTCTCTGAGGCAGTCCCGGGTGGACTCCAACCTCTAACCTTTCAGGCTAGTGGCCAACGGTGTGCAATCACTTGCTCCGCCCAACAGAACTGCCTCCGCTAGCCCAAGCTTCCCCTCTCACAGTCAAATCAACAGATCATTTCCTGACAAAATAAGCTAAAATAAAAAGGGAAGGTCATCGTACCTCTAGCGGCATATATAATTGTTAGACCAAGCACTCGGTAAAAAGTTAACCCTGGGGAGAGAAATGGGCTGCTTCCCTACCGAATCCTTTTCATCTCTTTGTTACAGTCATTCTGAAAGTTTAACACATTTTCCTATTATGTTAACAGGTTGTGTACTGAACGGGTGGACCTGCAACATCTTGAATGTGCTTTAAATTTTTGGCTTAAATAGCCTCACAAGACTCCTGCATTCTTTAGCTTTGCCTGTAGTAAGAATCAGTCCCGTTACTTTTAAGTTTTAATATGTTTCACATGTTGTGTAGTGAAACTGTGTTTGGTTAATTCTAACCTTTAATTAGTAGCCTCTGGATTGGTGTATACCAGACACGGGGATGTTATTAGTGTGAACTGAGCGTGATGTGTGTGACTCCGTCACAGATCAAAACAAACCCTGGGTGCCCTGCCAGCATTAAACCCCTGGAGACCTGACCAGGATATGGCTTTCAGTTGTAAAGAACTTGTAATTCACAGGTCTTTGCCAGATGTTGTCCCCAGTCCCCTCACTTCCTTGTACTCTCCAGGAATGAGTTGTCATAGGTAGTTCACCAAAATGGGCTTTTTTGGGTTTTTAATGCTCTAAAAAACGGTGTTTTGTTCAAAGAGATGTTTGTTTAGAATCTTTAGAGCAGACAAATGGGTACCTCTTGCTTTTTGGATCTTTAAAAATCCTTTGGGATATACCATTTGAGGCATGTAATTAATACTTTTCAATTTAGAAAACAGCTTCCAATTCTCATAGACAATAAAAGTCCTATCTTTATAATGCTAAACCAAGAAAGAACATTTTCAGCCACTATATATATATATATATATATAGTGTTCTTTCTTGGTTTAGCATTATAAAGATAGGACTTTTATTGTCTATGAGAATTGGAAGCTGTTTTCTAAACTGGAAAGAAAACACAGGTTTGGAAGCTGGTGTTTGTTTCAAGGAGGGCACAAATTCGTAAGAGTTTTCTTATCTCAAACCTATACTATACTAGGTTGGCTAAGAAAAAGAGTTGCTAATTCTCCCCCTCCCTAGTGTGATTGGCAGTGGCCTCTGAAGTGTTGAAAGGTATTAGACAAAGTTCAGACACTGGTGTGCATGCCTGCTTACCAGGGCTCATGTGGTTACGCCAAGACTGGCAGGGTCTACAGATCTTGGAGCTTAGCTCGCGACGGTGAACTCCAGGACGCTAAGGCAATTTCCAGATTCTTTCATTTCAAATCAGCAACAACAAAAATAAGATCATCATTCTAACCACTGCATTTGTAACTATCTTAGACCCAATGGGAGTCCTGGTGGCCTAGCGGGCTATGTACTGAGCTGCTAACTGCCAGTCGGCGGTTCAAAGCCACCAGCTGCTCCACAGGAGAACAATAAAGCTGTCCGCTTCTGTAAAGCATCAACGTCTCAGAAACCCAAAGGGGACAGTTTTATGCAGTCCTGTAGGGTGCGCCTATGAGTGGGAATCAACCATGTGGTTCTGAGTTTATCTTTTTGCTTTTCTTAGACCAACCACTCGCTGGAAGTGGACTTGGTGAGGGAAAGGGGCTGCTTCCCACTTCAGTCCTTTGCATCCCTTGACTTTGGTCATGTTCGCTGCGGTCTGATGTTAGTAGCAAAGATAGGCACTTGGTACCTTATATCTCTCCTGTCTGTTCTTAAGCGACTAGGTTTGTGAATATTTTCCTCGTAAGACCATTGATCTTACCCTAATAGCTATTTCAATATACTTTCAGTATCATTTCAAAGGAAAATGGAATACAGATGGTGAGGCATGGGAGTAGTTTTCACCTTGCAGGCAAATCATATTTTATCTGGCCACAACTATCAAAAATTATTCTCAAGGGACGGTTGTAGCAAAACCTTTCACTTCAATGGGCTTGTACTATAGTTCGGGTCAATGTCAAATGGCGCACGCTTTACAGTGTAAATTCTTATGTTATTTTCTCCACCCGAAAGTCCCCCCCAAAAAAGGGGTAACTACCTAAAGCAACTCTACCTTAAGCTGATTCTATCCAAACCTTGACATGAAGTTCCCTGCTGGCTCATGGGAGAGACCACTATGCCTCTCTCCCTTCAGAAGTCCTGACGAAAGAGCAACATTGTAACATGTGGCAGGAGGAAGTTCTTTGAAAGGAATGCCCTTCTCTTTTCACACATCTTGAACTTGTGAGGAACAACATGAGCACGGATTTGAGAAAGAGTGCTTTCTTTCATCAGCTCCAATAGCAATATGAGTGTGTGTGTGTGTGTGCTTGCGCGCGCGCGTGCATAGATATGCAAACACATAGGTCAATATATTTAACTGGTTTTTAGGATCTCCAGTGCTAATTTGTCTGTGTGAACTAAGCAATAAAACCACACAGGCAAACCTGAACGAGGTTCTGAGGTTGGAGTATAATTTGAACCTTCTTTGGAATTTTTCCTTGTGCCTTGTTTTCCTCTCCAGATGTAAACCACAGAAGTGGAATGTGTTGCTCTTCGTGCTGTATATAAATTGTTGTTGGCACTGACTTTTTGAATGATATTATCCTCTAAATATCCTCCAGAGGGCTGAATTTTTACTCTTTCCTCTCCGTCTTCAATTTCAGCTTCAAAAACTGACAAGATGCAATGATCTGTTGATTTTTTTTTTCAGAGTTGTAATTGACAATTCATTTTGGGAATTTTTTTTCTTTTTTTCCCCAGATTAAAACAGATAAGCTACTATTTTTTTTTTGCCTCCAGTGAAAATGATATACAATTATTTATAATTTTTAAAAGTCTCCGTTCTGTGAAAGGTTATTAAACAGGCAAACTAACAAAAAAATATCTTACAGTTAACGAAGCATAGCATCTCATGAAGATGTGCACTCACTGCCCTCGAGCTGATGCCAATTTGCAGGGATTCTAGAGCAGAGTCGAGCCGCGCCGTGCGGTTCAGAGATCGTGACTCTTCAATGGAGTAGAAAGCTCTATCCTTCTCCTGCCGCGTAGCTGATGGTTTCTAACTGCTGACCTTGCAGATCGCAGGCCAACATGTAACCACTACACTACATATACTGTTAATTGTGGGGGGGATACACTTATCGGGTTTGTTAGAAGTTTTGAATCCTGAGCTTTTGTATAAAAAATGGACATTTGGTAAGTGCTTTAATGATACGTCCCATTTTACTAGTACTACATGGTAGAACTGAACCTCCTCCCTCCTTCAGGTAATGATGCCAATCCACAGGTCAATCTGTAAGAGAAAAATGAGGCTCCCTGCTCCTTTAAGGATCTAGTCTCAGTAACCTAGGGAGGTGTTCTACTCTGTCTGGCTGGTCTCTGTGAGTCAGAATCAACTCGGCGGCAGTGGGTTTAGTGTGGGCTTTTTCCTGTCGAGCACAAGTGTTTGTGTCGGCCACACTTTCCATCGATTCTCTTTCTACCTCGGGCGTGTTCAATAGTGTCGTAATAATAACAGAGGACTCAGTTTCCAGTCTCCACTCGCCTCATACTAGCTGTGCAGCTGTAGGGAGGTTTCTAATTTCCTCGGTTTACACACCTCTAAAATAGAGAGGTTCACTGATACCAATATCGTGTAGTGTCTTCCGCCCTAGGAGCCCCGTCTTTCAGCACTCGATCGGACATTTGTCCATTATTTACAAGGAGTTTGTTGGCTAATTTTGGCAGTAGCTTGCTAGGTCGTTTTTTCTGAGTCTGGACTCAGGGGACTCAAGTGGACCAAGGGTCATGGGAGGAAGTAGGATAGACAATGTTTCCTTCTGAACACATACGGGTGTCATGAATCAGCCGACTCCGTGGCAACCACCACCAATCAAATAAAACAGAGGAATTAATCACACCCACTTCAGGAATTGTTATTAGAGATGACAAGTTTGGGGCTTTACATTTATTTTATTTTTGTTGCTGAGAATATACACAGCAGGAACTACGTACCAACACAACACTTTCTCCGTGTGCACCTCAGTGGCATTGATTACATTCACACACGTTCTCTCCCTCCCTTTCCTCCCCAATGAACATACACTCCTCACTGCCCATCGAATCTTTCGAGTTGCTGGTGTCAATGTGATGCGCTATAGATAGTACTTGGAGGATCATTGTGCTAAATGCAGGCATGCTTTGCTAGTTAAACTATTGTTTGATTTTAAGACTTCAGGGGATAGTTTGGGTTTAAGGATTAAAGGTTATCTCAGGGCAATAGTTTTGGGGTTCGTACAGCCTCCATGGCTCTAGAAAGTCTGGATTCATCTATGTGGGGATACCCAAAAAAACCTGGAAAAAAGTTCCACTGGGCGGAGCTTTAGTAGAACTAATTTCTCCCGCATGAGCATTGAGCATCTCACACCCAGTACCCGCAGTGCGTCGTCTGGGAAGGATCTCTCTGGTCACAGTGCATTTTGTTCATAAAAGCAGTTTTGCTTGATCCTCATTTTTAGTGATGGTCAATTTAAGAAAACAGTGTGTGGCTCTGAAATTTTGTTTCCTGCTCAGGAAAAAGGCCACCAAAATGGTGTGATGTTGCACACAGCTGACAAGGACAGCACAACGGAAACACTCAAGTGTGTGAGTGGTTCTCTCGTTTCAAAAGACGAGAAATTCTGGATGTCTGTCAACTTCCCAAATAGACGAAAAAATATTTTTGTAATCATTTTATTAGGGGCTCATACGACTCTTATCACAATCCATACATACATCAACTGTGTAAAGCACACTTGTACATTCATTGCCCTCGTCATTCTCAAAACATTTGCTCTCCACTTAAGCCCCCGGCATCAGGTCCTCATTTTCTCCCCCTTCCCTCCCCACTCCCCCC
>NW_022103898.1:66969189-66970654 GCF_000313985.2 Echinops telfairi
GTCATCTGCTCCTGTGTGCTCTGATCAGATATGTCCCTCTCCCGGAGCTGCGGATTCAGTGCTGTCCTTTGAAATAAATTCTTCTGGGGGGAGGGACAGGCATCCACTTAGTATTTGGGACTGGAGCCAGCCCCCAAGACCTCTCCACTGGTTCCCTACTCCACGCCGCATGTTGCATTCACACCTTGGAACACTGGGAATAGACGAAAATATTGACAAGATTCATGCACTTGTGCTCGAAGACCAGTGATGGACTATTGAAGAGATGGGGAAGGTATCTGTACTATCTTGAAGTTTAGGCAATTTTAATGGAAGATTTGGGAATGAGGGGTCCCTTCGAAATTTGTGCCTTGGGTTTTGACTGACCAGGAAAAAGAGTGTCAAGTGGAAACATGCTGTGCTTTGAAAGAACAGCTCCAAATCAGCCCAGACTTTCCCCCCAAGGTCATTATTGGTGATGAGACATGGTGCTATTCTTATGAACCTGAAAGCAAACATCAATAAAGTCACCTCACCCAAAAAAAACTCATCAAGTGAAATAAAAAATCAGGAGGCTCATTTATATTTTTGATACAAGGAAGACAGTGCATTTGGAGTCCATTCCACCAGGTCAGACTGTTACTGGAACTTTCTATTTAGAGGTTCTGGAAAAATTGTGTGACAGTGTGTGACAAAAAGGGCCTGATCTGTGGCAGATAGGAGACTGGTTTTGCTACCATGACAATGCACCTGCTCACATAGCCATCTCAGTGTACCAGTTTTTGGCAAAAAACCGCATGCCCCCCTTGCCCCACACACCTGACTCACTTCACCTCACTCTGTGTGACTTCTTGTTGTTTCCAAAACGGAAGGGAGATGTAAAAGGACAGAGATTTGATGACATAGAAGAGCTGAAGAAAAACACCGAGCCATTCAAACAGATGAGCTTGAAAAATATTTCAAAAAATGGAATCACACATTTGACAAGTGTGTTAAGTATAATGGAAAGTACTTTGAAGGTATTAAGGTGTTTTTGTTTGTTTTTAAAATTAAATACATAGCTTTGGGGAAAATTCTGGGTTTGTTTTTGGGGGGGGGTAGTTACTCCCCCACCCATGTTTATATATATTAGGCAGGGTTCTCTAGAGAAACAAAATCAGGATACTTACGATAGATAGATAGATAAATAGATAGAGATAGAGATATATAGATATAGATAAGGAATATAACAGTTAATGAGTCCACACAGCAGTACAGAGGGTTCGTTCAACTCAATTTGGTGGAACAGTTAAGATATTGAAGGGCTTTCAGCAAACATGGGCTGCTGGTCCAAGGTCAAGAAAGCAGACATTCATTGCCTTTATCATTCTCAAAACATTTTCTCTCCACTTAAACCCCTGGCATTAGGTCCTCATTTTTCCCCTCCCTCCCCGCTCCCCCCTCCCTCATGAGCCCTTGATAGTTTATAAATTGTTATTTTGTCATA
>NW_022103898.1:66971928-66979181 GCF_000313985.2 Echinops telfairi
TTAGCTTCCTGTTTGTGTTTTGCATGATTTCCTGTATATGAAATCCAGGATAGGTAAATCTATAGAGACAGTAAATGTACATAATTACCTAGGGGCATGGCGCACAAGGCTGGGGTGGGGTGGGGAATGGGGAGTTAACAACAATGAGTATGAGAAGAAAATGTTTTGAAATTGATTGTGCTGATTGCACAATTCTTCTTAATATGATTGTGCGATTAAATTGTATGATAAGTGGAATGCATGCCAATAAAGTGACTTAACAATTAAAAATAAATATTCATTGTTTTAAAAAGAGAGACAAGTCTTTGGGATTAGATGTTCCTGAGTACAAAGCCTGGTGTTTCATCTTATTAGGTTTAATTAACTTTGAAAATTAAAAAAAATGCTTGGGGCCTTAGATTCCTCAAGCAAATGTCAGCTTTGTAAAAAGATTTCATAGAAAAGTTATATACATATGTACTCACTCATTATTCCACTACAGAAATTCAAAGACATACTTTCTTTGCACAAGAATATTAGCCTAAGAGGTCTTTAGCCACATCTCAATTATCTTTACATAGTACATTTCCTGGAAAATTGTATCAAAACACAAGATTATTATTGGGTCATACCTTTCTACTCAAGAAATTCAGTAATTAATAGCCAATGACCCACCAATTTTGGACACTAAAATATTTTCACTTCCCAAGACCTATAAAAGAATATTTTAATAAAGAAGATGAACTTCGGAAAAAAAAAATATTTTGAAAGTGCTGTTAATTTTCAATGAAACAGCAAACTCCATATTCTGTGAAGCAGATTGAATTCACAAAGCAACGGCACATAGCACCAACAGATCTCTGACTTCCCTCTGCATTAACTTTGTAGTCACAAGAAGTAGGCTATATAACCAATCGAATGTAATCTCACAACCAATTGTGAGAGCCTAAATACTGACAAATGGCAAACAGGAAGGACGGGGACAGCAGAGGGACAGCCAAGGCGTACGAAACAACCACACCCTGGCATTTTGACTCAACCTTTTTGGTTGAGAAGGCTCATTCCTGAGACTAGGAAAGACCATACCATTGAAATACGAATGCCCTACTGTTGTTTATCTGATTTTATGTATGGGTACTTTTTCATATGCTCGAGGAGCCAGAGCAGACACTACCATCACTTGACGGAGGATGAAGGGACGAGGGCGGTGTCTCAGCGACTGCAGGTCAGGCGAGAGGTTGGCCGCAGATTTCATGAGCTGAAGCCATCTGGCATCTAACTCAGTGGCTTGGGCAAAACCCCCTTCAGACACTGCCCCGCCCCACAACATCCTGAGGAGGTTTTCTCTGGATGAGGAGAAGCCCAGGAGACTCCCAAATCATGCTGCTATGTCTTCTGCATGGTTTCTGGGAAAGTCCTCAGCCTCCTCACACCTGGGAACCTTCTGCTCTTGTTTCAGAACAGCCCAAGCATTGATTACTTCCTCCCTAAAGTCATCCTCAGTCACTTGCTTCCCCCACCCCCCACCCCACATGGTAGTGAAGCTGTTCTCTGGGCACTAGGGTCTACTGTATAGATGTCAACTGGCATTCGCCTGGCATAATGTATAAGCTTCTCTTCTACTGACCTCTCCGATAGGGCTGTCGTTTGATTCCTTGCAAGATACTCTGCACACAGATTAGATTCTGGCACACTGGAGGTCTAAATTTAACATGAGATAATGGAACGTACATTAAGCACTCTGTATTTACATTTTAATAACTCTTTTAAAAGGGAGCTTAATTACAACTCTTATCACAATCCATACCTCCTTCCATGTGTCAAGCACATTTGTACATATGTTGCCATCATCATTCTCAAAACATTTTCTTTCTACTTGAGCCCTTGGTATCAGCCCCAGTCTGCTTCTAAAGATGTGGAGTCTTGGAAACTCGAGGGGGTCCTTTCCCGTGTTCTGTAGAGTGGTTGTGAGTTGGACTGTCCTTGGTGGCAGTGGATTTGGAAATTCCTAATTTGTATCACAGTCCATGCGCGCGCGCACATACCCCAGCTTGAGCATCAGTGGAAAGCTTGGTGCTATTTTTGGTTAGTCCATGAGTGAAAGGACATTAACTTTTAATTAAATGTCATCAACATATAATTACTTGGTGGATAAGAAAGTAAGTATCTGCAAAATGAGTTAGGATCCCCCTGAATTCCTGGCAGCCCAGTGACCACAACTGGAGAAACGTACCTTCAGGAGTGTTTTCCCGATACAGAGCTTTAATTCATTTTTATTTTTTAAACGTCAGGAATCTTATAGTTGCTACTGTGTTCCAATGCTGCGGAGCTGGGAGTGTGCCCTAATTGCAGGCAGGGTTTCGGCTGTGAGACCGTCTCCAGACAGCCTGTTTTCTCTGTGTGAGAGGCAGCCAGGGATTTCTGCTGTGCTGTACACCCTTCCTCTGGGGCTCCAGGGAAGCCATTTGAATTCTCTTCCTTCGTCCCCCCCAGCTGTCAAATGGAACTAATCATGACTGATAACATGTTTCACAAGGTAACTGCGAGGATTAAGTAGTCAGTGTTCCAAAGTAGTAAACCCATCATATGAAAGATCCCCAGAATGTGAAAACTCTGTGTGTGTGTGTATGCAAAGAATTTCTGTTTCCTGATAGAGTGGGCCCCCAAATCCTCTAAGCTCATTTAAATACAAAAATAAAGGGGTTTTCTTTTACGCTGACAGCTCCATTTTGTGACCAAGAAGATCCTAGAAACAGTAGCATTTAACATGAAGATGAATGGAATAGGTTTTCGTGGTTGTTTTGTTTTTTACCATTGTGGTCCAGGCATGTATATATCCAACACAACACATGCCATCTCCAGTTTTTATATGTACAACGGAGTGCCATTCATTGTGTTCATCATACAGTGTCGCCATCTCCACCAGGCATTTCCAAATTTCCCATCACCCATAACGTGATGGATCCTTATCCCAGCTGAACTCTGACTGAAAAGGTCACAATCTTACTTTGCTTCTCTGTTTACCTTCTGGCCCAAGAACAGACTATCGGTGTCCGGTTCTTATAGAAAAGGGAAAAGCTAAAAGATAACATAATGATGTCAAGTGCTTTTAAATGAGGAGGAACATACCCAAGAATAACTACTGCTTTATAGGTGTGGAAACTGAGTCTCACAGAAGCAAGCCTGCTTGCCCTAGATCGTGTGATAACTGAGCATTAGGGACAGCACCCGATGCCTGGTTAGTCTACTGTTGGGGTTTCCTAAGGAAACAGGAAAGTAGATGTTTTCTCACTGAGAACACGCCCTTCCCATCTTCAGGTTTCTTTCGTCAGTTGGATTAGCCCTGGTCTCATTCTAAGGGCAGTCTCTCTTTGCCTCTAGTAGAGAATAGGAGCTGGCTAGAGCTTGCTGCCAAGGGAGAGAGCCTTGTTAGAGTGGCCAATTGAAGACTTATTACTGACCACAGAGAACACAGTTATGACTAGTTGAAATCAAAGTCTTGAGAAGAGTCCAGAAAGGCAGAGAAATGTTGTTAAATCCCAAGTCCTGTATGATGCCGAGTAAGTAAAGGGAAAATATAGGGTGTAAATTGAGTTGTAATTCCAGTCCAGCCAATGCAGTCCGTTGTGATGGCCAAACAACAGATGCATACAGGCTTAAGGACTTCAAGTGGTACTCTGGCTGCTACCCAAACACCCTTGCAGCCGAAATAAAAGAGTCCTGTTTTCTTGCAGAGACAAAGCCTTTAAAACAAAGCGGCAGACTTTCTTGACTAAAAGGGTTTGTAATAAGTATATTGCTAGTAATCTTAAACCCACTCTGCAGAGAGCAGTCGGGCTTGGGAATCAAACAGGTTTTGCAGAATGATGGATTTTGCATAATGCCTAACATATTGTTGGCACTCACTGGGCTCGTTATTATTCCCATGACTATTAGTTATGGAGCACAATGGTCTATGGACACAGGACTCCTGGGGGGCAGGGGAAAGCAACTGGCATGCTTCCTTCAAGTCTTCCCTGCTGGCTCCTTTGCTTTGAGTTTGCGGCGAAAGAAGGCAGCAGAAGGAAAATGCTAATCATAACAGCTGACAGTGTTGGATGGCTCGCTCTGGACTTCATGTCCGTGTGAAGCATACTGGTATATGCTTTATCTCCTTTTGCCAACACAATGATTCTGTCAGATTTATGGTTTCTATGTTTTAAGAAGAGATCACAAGAGGTTGAAGTGGGTGAAAGATAATGTGGTCATTAAGAGCATATGTTCTGGAGCCAGACTGTCTGCATTCGAATCCTGGGTCATCTACTTCCTAGCAGGCAGGACATTGAGCAACTGACTCTAAAAAACAAAACAGTCAACAGGGAGTCAGTTCCGACTCATGGCAACCCAGGTGTATCCAGGTAGAGCTGTGTGCCCTTTGGGGCTTTCAAGGGTGGGTTTGCCCTAAATAGATCACCAGACCTTTCCTCCGAAGTGCGTCTGGGTGGGCTCCCAGCTCCAGCCTCTCAGTTCGAAGTTGAGGGCGTTAACCATTCGCACCATCCACAAACTCCCTCTTCTTGTATGTTGGTGTGAAGATAGAACCTACCACCCCTTTGGGGATTGAATGAATGGACACCAAGCACCGAGAAGGTACTGTGCCTAGTACAGCACATAGTAGGGACTCAGTAAATTCAGTTCCTGGAGTTTCTTACTGCCTAACGCTATCTGCGCAGCTATGAACAGCGAGGTGGAAGACTTGAACCTGGAACTCGGATCTCTTTGAGGGCCACAGCATTTCCCTACCTCTCACTGCAGCGCCCGGACTCCTACAAGACTAAGCCAGGAACAGCGGAATCCGTTCCCAGCTACCCAGCGCAGGGAAACACCTTAAGGAGACTCCTTTGTGCCCTCTGTGCCCAGCCTACTTTCACCAACGGCCACGATATCTATCTTGTTTTTACCCTCTCCGATCGCTACCGCTGAGAGCCAAGAATAAGAGTACGACAACTGTTCATGTCTCCTGTGTGTTGCCTCCTTCCGCTAACAGTGCGCCGCCCTGCCTGTCCACGGCGGGCGCCCCCGGTGTCTTCAGAAGAGGAGCAAAGAAAGACCGTTTTCCCGGCGCTCCCATCACCTGAGAGCAGACAGCGTCAGCGAGGAAACCATCCCTTCCCCTCAGGGCAAGAAAGCCGGGGTGTTTGGACGTCAGAAGAGCACTCGCTGTCTGATGTGATTTCCTTGACATAGCCCTTCGGACTGGGCTTCCGTTATGGAGGAAATTCACCGGAAAGCTCTCATCAGTGGCTTCCGATGCTGCCCTGCGTGCACGCGTCTGCACCGCCTCCTCCAGAGCCGCCCAGAGCCCTGGCGGCGTGGTGATGACACAACCCCAGGTGTGTCCAAAGCGCAAACCGCAAGCTCCGCAGTTCGAAACCGCCCGTTAGCTGCTCCTTAGAAGAAAGCTGGGGCTTTCTACTCCTGTAAAGGGTTTCAGGCTGAGAACCCCTCGGGGGCAGTTCTACTCTGCCTTGCAGGATCGCCGGGGACCAGAACTGACTCGATGGCAGTGAGTTTGGTCTTTTTTTGGCTTTAGAATGGCAGTGAAACTCCGAGCCCTGGTGGTGCAAACGGTTAAGCACTCCATCAACAAATGAAAGTTTGGTGACTTGTGCCTTAAAGGTTCCAACTTCAAAACCCCTCTGGGTCAGTTTGACTCTGTCACAGGGCACCTATGAGCCACCACAAGCGCGCAGTGGCTCGCTTGCTCTGGTGACTCTCCTGGTCTGATTTCAGGGAGGGGAGGAGGACCCCAGTTCATGAGCAGAATGAAGTATACAGCTTGTGTTACCAATGTAAGGGGACATGGCATTTACTGATCTCATCCTTTTTGGAAATTATTTTTTAATTGAGAGTGAAAAACATGTATATGACAGTAGCCAATTGCTGTCAAGTTGATCCAGCTGATCGGGACCCTGGGCCATGTGTGTGGGAGCAGAACTGAGCTCTGAAGGGTTTTCGGTGGTTCATGTTGGGGAAGGAGACAACTAGGTGCTTCCAGGTGAACTCCAACCTCTGACGTCTGGTTAGCAGCCCAAGGCATGTGACGATAATCAGAGGGTTGTCGTTTTCCAACCTGGGCAGTTTGAATGGATTAGGTCCTACTGCCAGGTCCCAGTCGTTGTGTTAAATGCATGGGCGTTTGGATGTCGAAAGGGTGCCTGCCTGAGACCGGAGGGTCTCTGATTCTGCAAAAGGAACGGAGACAGAGCTCCATGAGAGTCTGTTAAAATGACCTCAACAGAAAGGAGGGAAGCAGGCTCGTGTCAGTAAGCTGCAGGCCAACACTGTGTTTATTGCCTTAGACCCCTGGACTAGAGACCCGGCAGACAGCTGCCACATGCTGGGTGGAAAAACTGGACTCAGAGCAACTTTGCCCAAAGGAAGGATGTCTTCCTGAAGTCCAGGAACTTGACCTGTGCCAGTGAACCCCAGAGAAGACCAAGAAGCTGGAGCACCATCTCTCGGGATGTGGGGTGGTGCAAACAGGTATGCACTCTGCCGCTAACTGAAAGGTCAGGTGTTCAAGTCCACCCAGAGATCCCTCAGAAGAAAGGCCCATCCGTTGAAACAAACTATCAGACATTGAAAGCGCCGAGGAACTCAAGTTTTACACACTCCCCAAGCGGGAGCACCGTGAGTCAAAGTCCGTGGAAACACTTTTGGCTTTGGTTTGGACCCACCTGGTCTCCACCTGGTAGGTAGCGACTGCTCACTGGGAAATAAATACTCAAGAGCTGTGGGGTGTTTTCACATCAGCAGAATCCACCCCACCTTCCATTACTGCAGGAAGGCTGGGCGGAGGCATTTCTGTCCCTGCAGCTCAGGTGTAAACTTGCCTCGGCTTTGTCTTTGAACGCACGTGAGCATCTGCAAGTTCAGCCTATCCAGAGCAGCATCTACAATCAGCTAGTTAAAATTCCTGCCTGCGATCCCTTCCTTCTGCAAGGTTTTGACTCACCACTTTCAAGACTAGAGAGAATAATAATAATTTTAAAAACTTTACAATGACTCAAACATCTCTTAGAAATGTATCCACTATGAATTCTAAGGCAAATCACTCTGATCACTCTGTGGGGTCTAGCCTCCCTTCCTATTTTCATTAGCTCCGTTGGGCTGGGGAGATGTGTGGAAAGAAATTTACGTTGAAGTAGATACTTTGTAGCAGGTTGGATGGCAGAATTGTATCTGTTTGCTTGAGAGAAGTGGAAAGACGTGAGATAAGAGTCATCGATATG
>NW_022103898.1:66979898-66996421 GCF_000313985.2 Echinops telfairi
ATAGACAAGAAGAATGTCAACGAGTTCTGTCTGACAGAACCAGGAGTTCCCTTTTCTGGTCTAGCCTACTTTGGAAAGGGACCAGAAGACAACTTAAACCCCACGCACGCACGCACGCACACACGCACGCACGCGCCCTCTGACAGTCCTGGTTTCACTCTGTACAACTGAGAAAAGAAAGATAGGACCTCTTTTCCATCCCACCAGCAATCACAACAAGAGGACCCCTCTCCACTGCGGGGCTATGATCTAGGCTAGTCTCGGGCTTGGCCGTGGTGGAACTTTAGGGGGTAACTCAGCATGCTTCTGCCTCAGTTTCCTGTAAAACAGAAATGAGAAGCGTGCCTACCTCTCAAGGTGGTGGTGTGCCCTCGCTGAGTTAACATGGATAAAGTGCCGGCCACCCTTGAACTCGGTATCTTCTCACCCATCCCCACCCCGTGTCTCCCAACACTGGAATGCAAATGCCTCGGTTCTTCTTCGCTGTTTCTTTTTTCAGTGTCCACATTCTGCGCACACAGGAGGTGGTTGAAAATACCACAGCTTGGATCCAGTGCACCTTAGCCTTCAAAGTCACGTTTGAACACTTTAAAGAGGTCTTGTGCTGCGGCTTCAGCCCAGGCCATCTGTCCTTTCACTCCCTATCTGCGGCTTCCTGGGCAATGAAGCATGAAATTCATCACAACTTTTAATATTCTCTTCGTTTCTCATGATGGTGTCTGGTGCCCCAGTTGTGAGAATACTTGCTTTCTTTGTACTGAGAATGAATATAGAGGTTCGAACCTGTGGTTTGCAACCCCTGTGGGGGTCGAACAACCCTTTCACAGGGGTCGCCCGATTCATAGCAGTAGCAAAATTACAGTTATGAAGTAACAACGAAAATAATTTTATAGTTGGGCGGCACCACAACATGAAGAATTGTGTTCAAGGGTTGCAGCATTAGGAAGGTTGAGAACCACCGATATAGAGACTTTAAAAGAGAGTGGACCCCTGGGAGGACTCTTGCTCAGAAAGGTAGTAGTAGGGTTACATTAGTCCTTGAGTAAAATATGATCTGAATCTACCACAATAAAGCTCAAAAGCCAGGCTTGCATGGACTAAACTGATCTTCCATAAACCCCAGTGCTCCTTAAAAGAAGACAGTAAATCCAGAATGCAACAAAATAAACTTTCGGTAGCTCCTCTTCAAGAGAACATCAGTAGACCTAACAAAAGAGAAGCCCCCATGGTACAGTGGGTTACAAGTCAGGCTGCTAACAGAAAGGTCAGTAGTTTGAACACACTAGCTTCTCTTGGGGAGGAGGAGGAGGCTATCTGCTCCCAGAAAGATTTACAGCCTCAGAAACGCTAAAGACCCTTCTCTTTCTTAAAAGGTCACTGTGAGTAGGAATTAACTTGGTGGCAGTGGGTGGGTGGATAAACATGACATGAAGTTTGAAAATGTGCATCCTGTCAGATCCACCTGGATTAGAGCTTGCCAGGAGAAAGAACTGGGTCTGACTGAAGAATATGTGGCCTGGCGGAACAGGCACTCAAATGCCGAGCAAATTGGAGGTTTGTTTGTGTGTTTCAACAGTTTTATTGGCATATAATTCACACATACAATTTGATAGTTTCATCAAACCAGGAAGAGTTATATAACCATCACCACATTCAGTTTTAGAACTTGTTTTTTTTCATTCTTATATTCATCGTTATTAGCTCCCCATTTAACCCCAACTCCCCCTGCCTTACCCCTAAGGAGCCTTTAATCCAGTTACTTTCTCTATAGATTAGCCCATCCTGAATTTCACATACAGAAAAATATTAAAACAAACAAACAAAAACAAAACCCAAAACTAACAACAATAACAAACTAAACCAGATTTAAACCTCAATAGAAAAGAAAGTAGAAAATATTAAAAAGTCAAACAAATGTAAATGGCTCATAAGGGAGATAAAATGATAAGGTGCTAAATTTTAACCTAACTGCTTCTGCAACCTGCAACCTGCAACCGTGGACGTTCTAATGAATTCTGCGATAGCACATTTTAATTAAAATAATTTCCACAAATGAGCACATGCCTAGCTGCGTCTCAAGGAACCGGAGGAGGTTTTAGGAATTAGGTACCTGGCTGAACATGTGGTGGACTGTTCTGGACATGCATCAAAACCCTTGGTGAGATCTTAACTGGGTTGCTAAGTCTCTGGTGTTGTGAGGGTGACACCGCTCTGTGGTCACGAATAGGAGAGCTAAAGCAATGTGGTGTTTTGGTAGGTAGTTATACTTCAGTGTGCTTACTTGGGGAGTGATTGGAAAAGAAAGACACCACAAAGCATGTCCCTCTCTTCTCCAGGAACGACCTCTTCAAATGTAATTTTACAGCCATGCCTGTGTCACCGGCGACTTTCTAGCCAAGAATGAATGAAGGGACAGACGCCGAGTGCTTATTTTCTTCCATTCCTCCCTGGCTTTGCTTTTCAGCCTACCCCTCGTCCCCACACCCTCAGCCCAGCCTGCCTACTTTGGTGACTGTTAATGAACCATATTGACATCATCAAAAACCCAACTCACTGCCATTGAGTTGGACTTCCTACCACAAGGTCTGCAGTTTGAAACCACCATCTGCTCTGTGGAAGAACGATGAGGCTTTCTATTCCTGTAAAGAGTTACAGTCTTGGAAACCAACCAGGGCAGTCCTACCCTATCCTATAGGGTCACCACAATATTGACACAGGGCATCATTATATGGAAGCTTCCCCAATGTCCATAGCAGTAAACATACAGTATTGATGGTAGTCTGTGTATCTACTGAGAGCTTCCTAGGAGCCCTGGTGGCTCAGTGGTTAATGCTCACTACAAGCCATTTCATGGAAGACCTAGAGATCTGCTCCCATGAAGATTGAAAACCCAAAAACCCATCACCATACAGATGATTCCCACTCATAGCGATCCTACAGGACAAAGAAGAACGGCCTCATAGGGTCTCCAAACGTGTCAGTCTTGATGGGAGCAGGCATCTGTCTCCGACGAGTAGTTGGTGGGATCAAATCACCAACCTTTCCTTTAGCTGCTGGGTCTATAACCACAGCACCGCCAGGACTCCTTTCTATCAAGATGAGCACCTAGGAAATCCCATGGGGCAGCTCTCCTCTGCCCTGCGGGGTGCTCATGGATTGGCATCGACTCAGAGGCACGCAGCAGCAGTGTGCACGTGGTAATGCCAGCGTGGTACTTCCTGCTCACAATAAACCTGTGTGATAGTATTGAAACAATCCCCACTTCACAGGGAAGAACTACCATACCCAAGTGTTCGTGGCTCGAGTGTCCGCAAGTTGCTCTTGTCAAAGCAGCATGACCTTCAGTTTGTTACAGACCAATGGAGGCAGACCCTGCATGTGAGCCCAGGTGAGTCAAAGGCACAATCAAACACTGGTCTACATTATAACCTCTCTTCCTGCGGACACACCGTTTGGAGAGTGTCCGTGCCCCTGTGGTCTGCAACCCCAACATACCTTCCATTGGGTGTGAACTCCTCCTCAGGAGTGACTTAGGCAACCAGGTTTGGCCCGGGCCGGGCCCGCTCTTCTTCCCACTCGCAATCCGTTTTCACAACCAAGGAGGTGCCTGGGTTCGCAGAGGAGTACAGGATCCCTCGGCCTGCATGTCGCGCTGCTGTCCTGTCTTATGGCTTCAGCTTCTGACTGAAGGCAGGAAGGGTGTCTAAGAGTCTGCTCAAGGGGCTGCTTCTGCCCTGTGTTGGCCCTAGGGTCGTGCTGTGGATGGAGGCCCAGGAAATGTCCCCAGAGAAGGCCACCAAACAACGACTTTGGCAGAACCAGAGCCATAGAAATGGTATGGGCATGGATACATGTGGATGCTGCCGACTCCATGAAAGGTTATTTTTACAATATTACGCTCACGTGAAAGTCTAACTGCCACACACCGTATTGGTTGAGTACACAAGATGATGGGACTACTTTCTTGTAAAAGTAGGCTCTCGAAATACTGCATCGGGTCTAAGTTGTTGGATGGCCAATAAGAAATTAATTATTTTCCCAGTTGAAGTATCTGTCAATTATTCATACATTTGCTTTGACATGGAACCAGTGACAACGGATACTTAGATGAAGTTCTTCCAAGAGACACTATGATATTAACAGACAATTTATTTTTTCTTCTTCCAAGAGCTAGCGTGCCTCTAGGGGGCTCAGTGGGTAAGCACTTGGATGTTTACCGAAAGGTCACCGAAGGCACACCATCAGCCGCTCTGCAGGAAGAAGTTGTGACAAGTCAGCTTCTGTAAAGGTGACAGCCTTGGGAGCCCCCTGGGGCAGCTCTACTCTGGGCTCCAGGGTCGCTCAGAGTTAGAATTGTCTCAACGGCAATGACATCATTTTATATTGTAGTGTGTCTCCAAACTTGCTGCTTGTCAGTTCTCTCTTTGGAAACCTTTTGTCACCCTTCTCTGGAGTTCAGAGGTAAGCAGAATGGGCTGCTGTGGAGTGACAGTAGACATTTTGTTAGATCTCTCTGGAGCTAGATATACCTCGGTCGTTGCCTCCGCGCGAGAAAAGAATTCATGCCGAAGCCTGGTTTGGGATCCAAATGAGTTTTATGAGAGTTAGAAGAAGTTTCAGGTTTACATGGCACCCGAGGGGCTCCTCCCGAGCATATAGCTTGTCTGGAAACTGCTTAGCATCACCAAAAGTGTCCCAAAGTTCCGCCAAAGGTCCGCCCCACAGTTCTGCCGCCCCACAGTTCTGCCGCTTGACTCAGGGCTCTGCTTTTCAAGGGTTCCACGGGGAGGCGTGGTGGATGACCCCTGATCTACCCCATTGGCTAAATTGAATTCACCTGGCCTAGGTGGGCCAATTCAGGTTCACGCCCACCCATGCCTACCTGCGGGAAACCTGAGCCTCTGGGCATGTGCAGTGCACCACTCCTTTGTTCCCGTAGCTTGGCCCTCTGGGCACGCGTTAACGGACATTCCCCAGCCCTATGCTCGTCTACCTAACAATTTCTTTGCCTCCCACTAGGAGAGGGCCACACTGTCTGCCAACAGTGTAGGGCACAGAACTGTAGCACGTGCCCCAGTGCTGTGATGGTTTTATTTTCCGTGTCAGATGAGCAGAAACACTTCCGAGCCATCCAGAGTGCTGGTTTGTAGAGGCTACACAGCTTTATCTCTGGACACTCCTTCACCTGCTTAGCAAAGGGCCATTTTCACAGGGTTCTTGTATTCACGAGGTCAGAGGGTAAACTTTATCATAAAATTCAAGCGCTCGAGAGGGTGTTTTACTATTGTTTATACATGTGTGTGTTTTCCCCTTCAACGATAGACAGTCATCCAAATTTTTACAGATGAGTGGCAGTGAAGTATATTGAAAAGAACAAGGCTTGAGGCTGATACAAACTTGCAATAAGTCTTAACTCGGTGACTTATTAACAGGGCTGGGGTGGTGGTGGTGAGTGCTCAACTTCTAAAGCTTTTTTGTTTTCTCATGTTTGAAAATGAGGAAATAGGTACTTTGTACTTTGAATCTAAAAGCTCGCCTGTGAGTTGACAGTAAGATAGTAAAACAATGAATTGAATATAGGGAGTGGGGGTTCTGCTTTCCAAATAGAGCTTTAAGGTAGTAAAATTCATACATGTCTTCTGCATTTTAGACATGATATTTGAACGATTTAAATTCTAGCATCTCACACGCCTTCTTTAATTTGGTTTTCCTTTACAATTGAGCATGAAGTCAGCCCATTAAGTGAGGTTCTGGCTGAGGTTAAAAGCTTGTCACTTTTCACATGCCTAGTAATTTTCCTCTTTGTCTGGGTAGCATTAGTACAAGCTCATGAAACATCTATTATTAGTATTTGTACCTTTGTTTCTCTATTTTCCATCATGTAAATAGCATGTTAATGTCAAATTGAGATAAAATAGTCAAATAACAGCACCGCTATGGAACTTGGTTTGGATGGCTCTACCCGGAGAGGCTGTTATTAGAGTTATAATAATCTCTAGCGTCGTTACAGCCAACCTCCCAAGCTCCGTGGTGGAGCTCACTGCTTTGCTCACACTGGTTGTGTCCGGCGGGGCTGACTCGGCTTGAACAACTCTTCTTCAGGCTAGGACTCAGATGTGCTGGTCCCTGCCCTGCACTGGGACGGAATCACACATCTTCACTCCATTGGCCATTGGATATCACAGAATGCAGTCCAAGAGATGCCAGGGGACCGGGAGCTGTGGTTTTCTTAGAGTCCCAGGAAGGCAACAAAATGGGGTGATGGCTCCGCAGCACGGTTGCTGGTTGATGGCATTTCTGGCCAGACAGGATCACTAGCCATCTAGGAGCTGCCCACTTACCCCTCAAAAAGTTTTGTTCACTAACTGATGTACAAAAGGGTTGTCTGGGCATGTCGTGAGCAGTGTAGAGATGCACACACATGACACATGAACGTTGAATATAGGAAAGCTGGGGACTATGTATATCTATCTATCTCATATGTATATAAACAGATAAATATGAATTATTGCAGTTTATAAGGTATTTGTGTGAAAATGCCTTTAATATAGATCAGTGGCTCTCTTAAGTGAGGCAACCAGGCCAGTAAATTGGCATCCCCGGGGAACTTGTCAGAACTGCAAATTCTTGGGTTTTTACTTAGACCTACTGAGTCATAATTGGCGGAGGCCAACAACCCATGTCCTAGCAGATCCTTCCAGATAATCCTAAAACACCAAAGTTTAAGAGCCACGGACTTAGATGGTGGTTTTCTACTTTTCTTTCAAGAATGGAGAATCCTTTTCCCAAAGGAAACAGTTTCCTTCACGGCCTGCTTGAGTCAACTTTTCAAGTGATCAGTGGGTTGAGCTACAGTCTGAACTTTGTTGTGTGTTTCTCAGATTAATTTCCCACAATTTCAGGTTCCTTTTGGCTTGTTGTGACAGAAGTGGCAAAGCAGGTGATCATCACTTCCTATAATCACTTCAACAACGTCAAGGCCGTTTGGCCATCTCTAAGTCTGTCCTCCTTTTGTTTGACATAAAGTGTTTTGATAGATCCACAGTTTTCCTCGATGAGTGTGGGCGTGTCAGCTACTATTTCCTTGTGACTCTTTGTGCATGAAAAAGGGGGTATTGTCCCCAATAAAATGATTTTTTTTTAAAAGAAAGAAAAAAAAAAAAGTACTAGCAATTTATTTCCCAGAAATCACCCATTGAAACCCCTATGGAGTACTTTTTTTTTTATTTTTTAAACATTTTATTAGGGGCTCATACAACTGTTATCGCAATCCATACACACATCAATTGTGTAAAGCACATTTGTACATCATTCTCAAAACATTTTCTCTCCACTTAAACCCCCGACATTAGGTCCTCATTTTTCCCCTCCCTCCCCGCTCCCCCCTCCCTCGTGAGCCCTTGATAGTTTATAAATGGGTATTTTGTCATATCTTGCCCTGTCCGACGTCTCCCTTCACCCACTTTTCGGTTGTCTGTCCCCCAGGGAGGAAGTCACACACAGTTCCATGTAATCGGTTCCCTCTTTCCTACACATTCTCCCTTTACCCTCCCTGTTTTGCCACTCACACCACTGGTCCTATAGGGCTCATCCGTCCTGGATTCCCTGTATTTTCAGTTCCTATCTGTACCAGTGTACCTCCTCTGGTCTAGCCAGTCTTGCGAGATAGAATTCGAGTCATGGTAGTGGGAGCGGGGAGGAAACATTTAGGAACTAGAGGAAAGTTGTATTTCTCATCATCGCTACATTGCACCCTGACTGGCTCATCTCCTCCCCGAGACCCCTCTGCAAGGGGATCTCCAGTGGCCTACTAATGGGCTTTGGATCTCCACTCCGCACTCCCCCCATCATTCACTATGGTAAGATTTTTTGTTCTGATGATGCCTTACTTTTCTATGTCGATACATATGGGGTCACCATGCATCAGAACTCACTTATAGGGGGCTGGTTCATTCAATCTATATTAACGTAATGTATCTCAAAAAATCTGAAATAAAACTCAAATTTATTCATCAAAAAAAAAAAAAGTAAAACGGGGTACTGTAATAGTTTTCTACCCAAGAAGGTTCCCGTGGCTTTCACTTCCTAGTCCAAGGTAGTTGCTCTTCCTCCCTGGCTCTTTTTCAGCTGGGAGAACACCGCAGGAAAGCGAGGTTCCCTTGACAAAATTCAGAAGGCTCATGTATCCCAAGGGGCTACAGTTATCTGAAATTTACTGGCTATCCCATGGTGACTTTTTTTCTTTTCTTTGTAAAGAAGTGAGCTTTCAAGGAATGCAATTTTTATTTAAAGAATGCAAAAAGACTTTTCAAAAGTAAGTTTTTATGAAGAACCTATGAACGATTCTTGCTGTTATGATCATTATCCACATCAGAACATTTCTGAAAAGAAGCAAATCCCGAGGAGCTGCACAAGCTTTGAAGGTTATACGACTTCGGTGTTAGAGATCTGAAGCATGCCCTGTACCATAATTAATTAACCAGCTTGAAGATACGCAGCGTTTCTTCGCTGCACCTGGCCGAGAGCAAAGAAAGCGATGATGACTTCATGGGTGAAGAGTATCTCTGTGGAAGGCAGTTCCACAGGAAGAGAATCAACAAGCAGTATAACCACAGGAAGAAGAATGCTGGTGGGAACTCCACGGGGCTGGAAGACTGGCCTGGGCACAGGGCAGAGCCTCTGGGAGCAGCTTGTGAAGATGGTCACCTCGTCCTCTTCGACAATCTGGTCTAGGTCACAAAAGCAGACGCCTGTCCTCTGGGAGTGACTCATCATTTGTCCCAAGCCCGCCTTCCTAATGGGCCTCCAGGGCTCGGGCCTCGGGAATCAGCAGCCACCTCATCATGTGCACACCCAGGAGTGGAATGGCCTCATGCCCCCCGAGTCTGATTCGAATTTCCAAGGGTCGATTTGCTCAATCTCGGAGGTGTTGTGACCCAGAGGCATGGGGCCACACTTCCCTGCGTCCTTGCCCATTCTCTTGCTCCGCTTAGCAGGTGTCTGGGTGTATTTTCAATTATTAATGTTAAAAATGCCTGTTCCACTGATGGAGTTATGCACATATTCCCGTGAAGATGTGCATTTACCAGGTTTATTACCACTGGCATAATTAGCTGTATCAACTTTTAAAACTGCATTGTGACAACATTTAAACTTGTTATGATGTTGCCCTGTGGATGTAATGAAGACAGTGTGTTTGGTATCAGTTTGTTCTTAAAAAGCAAAGTGGAAGCAGATGAGGTGTATTTATAGAGTCATCAGCCAATGAATGGATGAAAGAGAAAAAGGAATTAATGGGAAAATGTCAGCCCGAATGGAGGAGGGACCCGCTGCGAAGTTCACTTCCAGCCCAGCTATTTGGAATTTATTCCACAGACAACTGTCCCCTGATTTACAGTAGGGGGAAAAATGACATTGTAATGCTATCGGGCCTCATGTTAAGAGGCAGAAAAAGAGTCACATGCTTCAAACAAACTTCTGCCGTCCGGGGAGGGGTCTGGGCCCAATCCTTACAGTCAGGACCCTGCTCTGGAGGCACGCCCTCCTACAAAGACTGGGGTGTAGGAAAAGCTGGGAAGGAAGGATAATCTCTAGCCACTTGAAAGCAGTTTTGATTTGGAGCCAAAGATTCCACAAAGGGGTCAGGGGGTGGGAGTAGAGAAAAGGGGAGAGGGAAAAAACTGTAGTGTACAACCCCAACGCAGGGAATTTTATTTTCAGAACAAAGAAGAAAAACGAATTGGAAAGTGTAAGGGATGCAGATTCATTTCTCTGTGCTTCCTTGAGCGCCTGGGCAGTCCGTTTCCTTGACTGGGAAATGAAGCACAGAAGCCGTCCGAGATCCGGGGCATGGGTCTAGCATTAGGCACAGGTGAGGCCAGCCGACTCAGCATTGTCTTGAGTTCACATAAAGGGGAGGACTGGTAGGGAGAAATATGGTTGTTTGGCATTCTGTTTTTAACTACCCATATTTCAGAGGCTAGGAGAAACGGCTCAGGCCTGCAGGAAATCCTGTGACCGGGAGGTAGAGAAGCAAGTGGAATGGTGCCACCCGGGTTCTTCCTTCAAGCGTCTCAGGGAGGTTTCGTTCACGATGTGCCGAAGAAATTGCTTTGAATGTCATGGGGGAGCAACCAAGAAGAGCTCTTCAAGAATTTGGATAGAGAAAATCCCTTTTCTGGACAATGAGTAGATACTAATTCCTGATGCATTTAATTTAGTGGGGGAAGTGTTCCCCGGGGATTCATGAAGGAATGCTTTTTGTCAACTGTATTTGCATTTCCCATCCATAGTTTAATTTCTTCATACATCCCTGTGCCCTTTTTCTCCTTCCTCCACCTCCGTGAATCTTACTAATGTGTGTGAACAAGAGTTCTTGGGGTAATTCTGTAAGGAGGGAGAGCATATGCGGCACTTTCTCCATGGAATAGAAAGGGGACACGAGGCATAGAAAGGGGGGACGGGAATGGAAGGAAGGAAAAAGAACAGCATCACTAAAACAAATCCATTTGCTTCAGCCATCTAATCACGTATTTCTCTTTACGGTTGGGGCGCATCTGGAGATACGGAGGAAACGAGTTCACAGAGCTCTGAGCTCTCTCCTTCTGTGGAGTTATTTTGTTATCTACGTAAGGCCATGACTGTACTTTAAAGATTTACTTACCTATGTGTCTATGTATTTGTCAGTTATATATATCCTGGCCTATATTTAATTCACTAGACAGTTACCTGACAATCCAGATCACTTTGTCATTTAGAGAGTGCTTCTAAAACCACCTGTGGTTGGGTGTCCCAGCCGTGAAGCACAGGAGGAGTGGATGCATAATGACAATAACTGATACAAGGAGATATAGGGAAAGCGTGTGGGGGTGGGTGATAGCAAGGGAAGGGGAATTTGGGGAGTAATTAAGGTGGGAGGGGGAAAGAGCACTAGAATAGGTTGTGATTGCACAACTCATTTTAAAGGCCATTTAACCATGGGGGGATCCTGTAAAATTGATGTGGTGATGATTGTACAATTCTCCTTGATATGACTGAATGATCAAACAATTGAATGATATGATATGTAAATTAGGCGCCAATAAAACTGGAAAAAAAAACAGCCATTAAAAACAACAACAACAATAATAATAAAACCAACTGTGACAGAGAATCGGTTTTTAAATTTCCAAACAAGCCCATGCGATTTAGTCTTGGATTCAACAAACAAGCAAACAAGCAAAAAGTTGCTCTGTGAAATTGCTATAAAGGTTTTTGTGTTAATGCTCACCCTCCGTTTCTGGACTTAGCTCTTCTCAGTCCATTGACAACGAGCTCACAGTGCAGCACCGTCAACAGAGCACACTTTCAGTTAGCAGCCCAATGCGTAATGCACTGCACACCAGGGCCCCTCATAGAACAGAGCACACTTTCAATCGCATCCTTTGAGAGGAACTCTGTTGCAGAGCAAAAGGAAAAGGATAGCCATTAAGATTCCTAAGTTCAGAGCCATCATCTCATTACTGATCTATAAATGGTGTCATCAGTTCTGATATCTGAAATTTTCTCATAATTCACATGGCTTATGTAACTAATGCATTCTTTTCTTTTGAAAGAAAACATTTAATTGCCCAAGCCCTGGTGGTTTTTAAAAGTCATCAGAGTGTTTGCTTAAATAAAATATACTTTTTACATAGACTACGAGTCCTAGTGGCTTAGTGGCTTATTCACTGGGCTGCTAAGTACAAGGTCAGCAGTTGGAAACCACCAGCTGCTCCTTGGGAGAAAGATGAGGCTGTCTGCTCGGTGAAGATCTACAGTCTTGGAAACCACAGGGTAGATCTCCTCTGTTCAACAGAGCCGCTAAAAGTCAGAATTGATTCCATGGCATTGAATTTTTAAAACATGTATACGTGCACTATCTCGGGTTCACATGGCCTTATTTTCACTCAGACATTGAAAGAATGAATCTACTTCAGTTCAGAAATAATTGTAAGAGTGGAACAGTTTAGAAAACATATTCTCAAACATACATACAGCTGAATGGCATGACATACACATTTGCAAATGCCCTGAACTTTTTTTCAATTGATCCTTCTTTCCCCAAACATAAGAAATTAATGTCTAATCCAATAAATGGCCTTGTTCGATGCTGACTGAAGTAGTCCTAATTCAAACACTGGGTTGAAATGGTCAGGATTAAGGAAAGCTGAAAAAAATTCTAAAGTGAATTGTAATTTTTTCAGGGTTAAGATATGACATTTACCAACTCCTATTGATCCCAAGTTGATCTAATGAACTTTCCCCACACAGGGTAATGGAATTTATGGCCCTGAAAACAGTACGTTAAAGAAATGGAAGCTTGAGTCACAAAGACATTCCTTTGCTATAAATTTACTGCTTTTTAAACAGGAATTCCTCCTTTTTAAACAGGAATTTCAGAGCAGAACTATGGCATCTCACCCCCACCTAGCCAAGTGGTGGAAGGCCCGTGGCAGGGTGGAAGCCATATTTATTGTTCTCGTATGTTTTCTCTAACTGTGACTGTCAGAAAGAACCTCTTTGTGAGGGCGTCACTTACAACACACGATTGTTTGACAGTCGTTGTAACCGGTCTTCCTTGTAGCATGGAGACAGTGTCCTATGACTGACACTGCTGTATTTCAAGAGATAGCTTCAAGTATGTCAGTTTGTGTTTTGTTTCTCACATCGAATATGATGCCATACTTCAAGTTGTCATTCCTGACAGGTCACTACTGACTCCATGGCATGAGTTTGGTGTGGTTTTTCGGATAGGCGAGTACTCTGATGGTCTGCTTCAAAATGGTCAATGCCAGTCTATTTCAAGGGACGAATGTTTGGGATCAAATGACGCTCTGCATTGGGTAAATGTTCTACCCAAAGAAGGCCTCTGTATGAGTGTTGAAAAGTAAGACTAAGGACTAAGGTGTGTCTGACCCAAGCCGTGGTATTCTCAGTTGCCTCCTATGCTTGTGAAGGCTGGACATTAAATACGGAAGACTGAAGCAGAATAGTGGAGAAGCACATGGAATGTTCTCTGGTGTTCTGTATTTTTAACTTTAGATAAATGTCCTGCTGTGGTAATGGGATTTGAAGATTTTCTTAGTAATAGCAGCATGTGAATTCAATGGACTGTATACCTGGGACCCTAAAAAATGGCCAGGATAAGTCAATGTTGAGTGGCAGGCATGAAAAGAGTCCAGTTGAAAATGTAGCTACAAGTGCTTGAGAATTCGAGAAGAGGGTAGGGCTGGCTTTGGGGTAGTTCTCACAGGGGCAGACGTAGAAGCGGGGCAGATGTCAGAGCTGGGAAGTACAGAGCATCCAGGGACACAGGTGCTGGCCAAAACCCTTAAAATCGTCACTGTTTGAACGGATGGCCTCCCCTAGGGGACCCTCCCAGTGCTGCTGCACCACGGGCCTAACCAAGTGTTGTTAGAGTGCGCGCACCTCTGCAGCGTTCTCTGTTGTGTGGGAAGATGCTCCCTGGAGAAGACAATCAACTTCTGCCCAGCATGGGGTTTGCTTTTGGCCCTAAGGTGGGGTTACCATCTTCTGGCACATTCTGGACCCTTGTCTTTTGTCTCCTTTTCATTCTTGTGTTTGTAAATATACAGTCACCAGTTGACTGCTCCTGAGGTGTCAGTGAGATCCATATTGCTCCTGTGATGATTGATATTGGTTCGTTCGGTTTTAGGAATTGTCAGAAATCGCCACTAACCCAGGGACAGAGAGCAAAGAGCATGATGCTTCACTTTCCTTTTGCCTCCTGGGAGATCACCCCCAACCAGGTGCTCTTGTGTCCATTCCAACCCACAGCGACCCTGTGCTTTACCGAGCAGGTCTGCTCCACAGGCGCTTCAGGGCCGGGATCCAGGGTTCTCTTCCAAGGTTCCTCAGGGTGGGTTCAGACCACCGTCTGTTCAGGTAGTCCAGGGTCTGTTTGCATCGGCTGGGGACTGCCCTCCACAGTGATCATTGTGAATAGGTGGGTGTCACAGCATCGGCTGAGCCAGCAACAATGCAGATGCCTCCTCTTCTCCCTCCAGACTGGGTCATTAGAAAGCTGGAGTGGCACAGATAGTTAAGTGCTCAGAGGCCAACCCCAAAGCTGGCAGTTTGAATGCATTCTGAAGTGCACCAGAAGCAGAAAGCCTGCCAATCGACTGCCCTTGGGAGCCCAACGCTCCTGTGACCCACAGGGGGTCGCCAAGTCGGAACGGACTTGAAGGCAACTGGCTTGACTTTTGAAAGGACCCGGTTATATACTGCGACCCTAAAATAGAAGAACAGGGGAGCATCAAGCCATTGCTTATCTTCAGAACTTTCTTGAGCACGGTATTTCAACCATTTCAGAAAGAAAATAGGAGGCATTCATTTTTCAAGGCCATCAGGGGCTGGTTGCTCTGAGCAGACCCTGCTCTGACCTGTGCAGTGTCCAGATGATGAACACACTCCCAGAATCAGGAGACAGTCATTGGAGAGTTGCTAGGTTTGGGAGATGGTGGTCATGGTAACAATGACTATTCAGTTAAAAAAATGGTGCATTGAACATCCCCTTTGTGATGGGTCCTTTGCAGGTCCTCGGCAGAAATATGTTTTCACTGTATTTGAACTCTGTAACTTTTTTGGTAGCCTATTTTATTAGCATTCAGAAGCCAACATTTAGAGTAGAATTGTCCCCAGTGGTCTAAATCGTGACCTGATAGATAATCTGTGATCTCTCTCTCTCTCTCTCTCTCTCATACACACCCCCCATTCCATTTTATGATTGTCTTGGGATGGCAATGAAAACACAGGACCTGAATAAAATTTAAGTATTACTAAGTTAATATTTTCAAGGGCTCTTCAACTCATACTAAGAGAAACAGAAATATTTTGATCCACATTGAAGAAGTCATGATTGAAAGAGGGAAGTATTTGGCTACTCATTTCCGAGGTCATAATATGTAACGTGGCGTGGTTGAGGTGTGTCCGATCTAGAGTTCCAGAAGTCCAAAGAAGGAAATATCTTTCAGGGAAGCTCTCCATGGAAACGGACCAAGCTATAAATGTCAAGAGTGCCAAGCGGCTCCTAGTACTGCCAAAGCATTGGAAAGGTTTATCATTTAACAATCCTAGCATGTGGATGCTCTCATTCTGTGGAAAATGCAGCCAACAATTCAGGTTTCCTGGGCAACGGCACAAGTGTTCTCTCTTCTTGCGATGCTTCTGTTACCGTGGTTGTTAGGTGTTGTGGAGTCAGATCTAAGTCACAGGGACTTCACACAACAGACTAAAGCAGGAGAGCCAGTGCCACCCTCACAACCCTCACTGTGCGAGTTCATTGTGGCAGCCACTGCCAGTCCATCTGGTTGAGGCTCTTCATATTCTTCCTTCATTGGCCCTCTGCGCTATTAAGCATCATGTCCTCCTGTAACCTGTCCAAATTATGTGAAACTAAGTCTTGTCATCATCCTTCATAAGGAGAATCTGCTGTATTTTTCCCCAAAAGATTGATTTGTTCATCTGGAAGTCTGTGGCATATTTAACACTCACTGCCAGTGTATTGATTCAAAGACATAGAGTCTTCGGAGGTCTTCCTCGTGGTCCAACTTTCATATATGTATGAGGCCGCATGCACCTGAGTCAGGGGCTGTTTAGTCTCAGGGTAACATAGTTACTTTCTAAGACTTTAGAGAGGCATTTTGCAGATTTGCCCAATGCAGTAGGTAATTTGATTACCTTTTTTTTAAGTCATAAGTCTTATTTTAAAAGATCACCTTAATTTTCTTTTGTAATACCTTTCACAAATAGTCATCCACTTAGATTTATTTATCCTTTAAGAGTTGAAATATCAAACAAGGACAACCCTTACTCTCAATTCTAAATAATGTCATGTTCATTATATTTCAAATTGCTTTGCTTTCTCGTGGAGGAAAAAAGAGCCCAGCCACAAACCTTTGATACTTACCACTTGCTAGTCCTGTGCCACAATTTTAGTAGGAAGCTGTCACTGATACTTGGAGAATTTCTGTGACGGGCAGAGAGAGCTCAGTAAGAGTGACGACCCTGTGGCTAGTCTTCATCTTTCATGCATTGTGCAATCCATTTTAAGATCTGGTTTCTATTATTCTCTAGATCGTCCGGTTTGTTGCTAGAGAGCTGATGGAGTACTTCCTTGTAGGATGCCATGGCTTCTGCATACAGAACTTGAGGAAACTCTCACACGGAATCTTGTCTTCTAGTTTCTTCTCATTGTAACCCCTTGTTCCAAGTCTCTTGTACAATACACTGTCATGTGTTCTCAGCACAAAAACTACATGAAGCCAGAGTGCAGGAAAGAAATCACAACCATAGTCATCAATAGTAACTCCGTCTTCTTTCATTTGGTTTTTTCTTTTTTTTAATCATTTTATTAGGGGCTCATACAATTCTTATCACAGTCCATACATCCATCCATTGTGTCAACACATTTGTACATTTGTTGCCATCATCATTCTCAAAACGTTTTCTTTCTACTTGAGCCCTTGGTATCAGCTTCT
>NW_022103898.1:66997588-67000506 GCF_000313985.2 Echinops telfairi
TATGTATTAGATAGAGTACAAGGTTATGTTATCTCACAACTTCATAGATAAGAATGCATGCCTTCGAGACGAGAATGAAATGACAAGATCTGTTTGGCATCTACACGTTAAAAAGGTCAAGGAAAGATGAATTGTTGTTGGCAGCTGGTCAGATTTCTTTGTTAGAAACTATTTTATTCCACTAGAATCTTGCATTTGCCTCTCCTAGACAAGTTGCCCACACATTTATGCACATAAATTGGGCTGGGTGCATTACATCACTTCCAACTGAATCAAAGCATGGTGGATGTTTTTCCTCCTGTGTGCACAATTTCCATTTTGGTGGCCTTTCTGCTTCCTAATAAATTCCAGACAGCCAGAATATATACCCCAAACTCTTTTATTTTAAATTATACATGTATATTTAATGTATTTCGGCTTTTTGTGCGTTCAGTTACACTTTGTTTGGATAATGTCCTTGGGAATTACTTAAATTTATGATTATTTAGAGAGCTATTTATAAAAATGGGGTCTGTAGATTCATCTAATCCCACTGGATGTGGTATATTTTTACCTATTTAAACTCCATATTTCTTATTTTTTGGTAACTCGGACGCAGTATTTCATATTTTTTCAACTTCATTTCATTGTTTACTAATGGCTTTCAACTTCCTTCTCTTTGTAACCCATTCTAAGAAGAATAATTAAATAACTCAAGTAGATTCTCATTTATGTGCTAATAAGACAGATCTCCCAGGCGCCTTCTCTGTTCATCCTGCTTTTTTGCCTTCTGAGACAGAACTGTCAGTAACCCACTAACATGGAGGGTAAAGGTGTCCACCCACCCACACACCGTTCTGTCTGTGAATCCTCTTCCTCATCTGTACATTCTAAACTCCAGAATTGGCTTTTCCTGTCAAGCCACCATCTAAAGGAGGAGTATGTCGTTTTATTTAGGTTTTGCTAATGTGTCAATACCAACAGTGTGGTCAAAAAACATTTGTTGAACAAACAAATATCAGACTAATAAAGTTAGTTTATTGATTTTGCTTCAACAACACACAAGGCAAGAGACACACTAAATCTAAGCATAATAATGAAAACTTGGAAGTTCTTATACTCAACGTATTAGGGATTTAATAACATACTTCTCTTAGATGTAGTGCAAATCACTTTCTTCTCTGCAACGACGTTCTGCTCAGTTACCAGCTCAATGGGTCTTAAGTCCCAGGGTCATGAGAATCTACAGAGAATAATTGTGTGTGTGTGTGTGTGTGTTTTGTTCAAATAATTTAATTGCTCACCCTATCTAAGAGGTTATCCTGGATTTAGGTTGAGCAGAGTGCCTTGTTTTCCAGTGGCGATTTTCAGGAGCGTATTCAAAGGCAGGCAGTGATGGGGACGGGGCTGAAGAGAATAAAAGCTCTCAATCCTGGATACGCAGTTATTTTGCTCACCTGCTAACCAAAAGGCTGGAAGTTTGAATCCATTTGGGTACCTTGGCAGAATGCCTGTTCCATTCCTTCTGAAAATTAAGCCATTGGAATTCTACTCCGACACATATGGGCTTTCCATGAGTTGGAATGGATTCCATAGCAAATAGCTTTGGGTTTGTTCTTGGGTTTTAATCAGCAGAGTGGCAATGATTTAAAAATGGACTTCAGGGTACACAACACCATTGATTCCATGTTAAACTCTTCGCAAGTAGTTTTATTTACAAATGACAAAACTCTTACATGAAAATCAAAGCAAAATAAACCAACAAAGAAAATTAACCCCAGCTCTCAGGATTAGTTAAAGGATGATTATTTGCATTCACAGAAAAATTTTGTTATGTATTTAATATAAGGCTCCTTCTCAACCTCTTTTTCTTAAAAACAAACAAATAAAACTCAAGCAACCTTCCCTATTGCATTAAAAACTGCTTCACTGAAGTTAAATTTGGAACAAATGCTGATGCATGTGTTTTGTGTATCTTTCACCTCACTCTTCGATCGTTGGCACTGAATCCAGTCAGGTGCGTGGGGCAGATGCATGGTGAACCCATGTAGGTGAGAGTAGAGCATCACACTCGGGTTTTTAACAGCTGGTATTTGGAACATAGCTCAGCAGGCATCTCTTCAGAGGCATCTTAGGTTAGATTCAACCCTTCGATATTTGGTCAGCAATGGAGAATATCGACCACTTGCACCTGTGAAGTGCTCCTCTTACTGCTGGGAGCAGTGTTTCTGCCGTGGAAGAAATTCTCCAACGATGAAAATATAGTGCCCTCAGTCTCAGAACCGATTTGACTGCTATACGCTCAAGTTAAGCAAAATAAGGAACACTTATTTACTAAAACGAGTAACAGGATACTTTATAATGTTTTAGATTTTCTGATATTTCAGAACTAATTTACAACTGTTTATTGAGAGACTGCCATAAGCCATCATTGTTCTTGGCCTATGGGATTGGGTAAGACTCAAAATAAGGAGAACCCCCTGACCCATGTAAACAGAGCGGGAGACAGACAGTACATCAAAAGATTGCACCGGAGATGAACTGAGGGGAAAGTAAGCTCGGGTGGGTGCTGACTATCCTACTTGGAGACGGGTGTCAATCACAAAGAAGTGAGTTATAGGGAAGGATGCCAGCACCTTCACTTCAACAAGAGCACCTTGTTTGCTGAGAAGGTGGGAGACTAGTTAGAAGGCTGTTGCAGTACAGAGGGGATGAGGATAGGGATAGTAGCCTAGATCGCCGTATGGACAGAATCTATGTGATCGATGATCTTGGTACTAATCTGGCAGTCATACCACTGAGCTCCCCTGTGACCCTCTCAATTCCTTGGTGACACCCAAGACCAAACCAAACTCACTGCCATCGAGTCGATGCTGACTCAAAGTGACCCGAGAGGACAGGGTCGAATTGCCCCTGTGGGTTTAGGACACCGTAACTCT
>NW_022103898.1:67002374-67009793 GCF_000313985.2 Echinops telfairi
CTGATATTTTCTGGTTTGTTGTTGTTGTTGTTCACTGATTCACCCTTTCCTGGAATCTGCACCTCAGAAGAACAAGGACTCTGTTCAACACTACAGTCCAGTCCTGAGAAGTGTGCTTGACACATAGGAAGCACTCAATAAATATTTAGTGAATGAGTGAAAGAACAAGAGGGCTGGGGGGACGGAGGAACCCACAGAGACCAGTTATGGAGCTAATCAAGACTTACAAACTGTGTGAGGGGAAGCAGGTCCAACAGTGAAGGTGGACAGGGGACCACACAGCAGACAAAGAGCTGGGCAGACTTCAGGGTGTAGACGGTTTGTATTTTTGATGGTTTATGTGCACGTCTGGGAGTCAAAAGATTGGGGGTTTACATCTGCTTTCTCTCTCTCTGACTCACTGAGTGACTACGGTACAAATCATTAACTTCCGCCAGCATTAGTCGCTCCATCTGTGCGGTGTTACTGGCTAGTTTAAACATTTAGAAACCTTCATTGGCAAATATGGCTCTATTTATGTGACTCCTTTCAGGAGGTTGAGTGCTTTGTGAAAGCGAGCCCTCCTTTCCCCTTTGGTTTCTGAACTGCCCCTCCTGGGCAGGAAGGTGATTAATGGCCCTGGATTCCTCTCTTCTAGCTGCCTTTTCCAGGCACACTCCAGAGTCTCCTCTTCAGCAAGGCTGTATGGCTTACAAGAGGGCAAGGCCACGGTCACCTGAATACATGTGTGAGCGGCTACCCTTCTGTTCCTCCATACATGGTTGCCCCACTCGATACACCCGCCAGCAGCTTCCTACCACTCAGATACTTTTGCGTGGGTCAGAACCGTGAGTTGTTGACTTTGGAGTTGACCTGACTCCTGGAGAGCTTCATGCACTTCGGAACGAAACACTGGGCAGCCCTACACTATCCCCACGGTTTGCTGCAGATAGGACCATTGCGATCCCCTCATTGGCTAATTTCAGAAGTATATGACCAACCCTTCCTTACGAACACTCTTTCCAATATCTTACCAGCATCCTTCCTACTGCCTAACAGCTGCCCATTTAACCGTTGCACTGCCAGGATTCTGCATTGCATCATATCAACATGAAGCCCCCGTGGACAGGCTGGTAGTAGCCGCACGCGGAGGGAATTGATCCCAGGCCTCTCACGTAGAAGGCAAAAATTCTACCAGTGACACCCCGGTGTTCTCAAGTCAGTAGTAGATGAGGAGATAGAGCATTGACTCATCTCCCATTTGATAGGGTTGAGAAATTAAGTCTTATCCCCAGGTCCAAGAGGCTGCCCATGCACCCCGGATTTGTCTTCCTCGCCCCTTAGCTGCACTGTCCTGGGAACAGCCACCGGGCGACTTTCTTCCTGACGTTCCTTTCCTCCCTTCTGCCTTCACTGCATTCACTTCCCATAAGAATCAAGCTTCTCTCTAGGTTTGATTCTGAGCTCTGCCCTCCTGCCCGACCTCACTGAAGCAAGGTGGATTAGACATTGCACATAGGGGCATACACTTTAAATCGAGACAGACTTGGGGCAAAATCCCAATTCCAATACTAACTCTGGGATCTCAGGAAAGTTGCTCAACCTTTTGGGCCCTCAATGTCCTTATCTACAAGACCAAGACGTGAGGGAAGAGATTAGAAGAACAGGTGTGATGTGAGCCAAGAATCCCGCACAGAGTGCAGCATGCCAGTGTGGCAGTTGCTTATCAATGACTAGCCCCCTCATTATCAAGACTAGTAGCCCACCTGGTAATCGTATGCTCACTCACCTTATGGGTTCCGTGGGTTGTTATTAAAAGTTTCCATTTTTTTCAATTCAAAAAATTGAATCTCCAACATTCTGGAGCCTCTTGTTTTTACTAATGATTTCCAAAGTAGGTATGGCCTACTGTCAGTGTGTGCAGATAGATCTCGCTTCACATTTTACAGAATGATCTACGGGGAAAGGCAAGAGTGTGTTCTAATGCCATGTCGCCACAGACAAGGTCAAACAGGAGTTCCTGACGAATGAGAACCATAAAGTCAAGCTGAATGATTAAATGATAACACTTGTTTTCCTTGTCTGACATTATAAATTATTTTATTCTGAAGGCTGTCTTGGCTTCTCATGCCATTGAGATTGATCAAATATCTGCTTAATCCCATGACTGGAATTTGTTTCCTCCCAAAAAGGACACCGATCAATAGGGGCAATTACTATACATTTTCCAACACAATCCAGTTTTCTTCAGTACCATCTGATGATACTTTATGGTCTTCAATTCTACCTTCTCCTGTAGGCTAGCACATTGAAAGGGGGCAGCACTTGTTGGTGCTAAGAATTCAACTTCAGCACCAAAGGGCAAGGGAGGCAGAGAGACAGAAAGACAGAGAGACGGAGAGGGAGAGAAAAGAAATAGAACAATGGAAACATTGTATGAAATAGTTATAAGTCAAATGGCACAGAGAAAAACCCCAAACCAAAACCTATTTCAAAAAAATGTTGGAGGAAATGGTATATCTTTTTATGTGCTTAAGAAAACAGTTAAAAAGAACTTCACAGCATTGGGTCTATTAAGTACATTTATTCCAGTGATTTCCCAGATATTTCCAAGTTCCATTTAAAACAGAAGTCTCCTATCAAGCAATCCTTTGAAATTATTTACTCTTTTATGGTTGTAAAGTATGGAAACATAATACTTTTAATGGAAACCCTAATAAACGGCACATGCTACAAAGTGTCTACTGATGTGCTTTTGTGCTTTATAAGTTGGGGTTCTTACGTCACCCGAACTTGCCCGTCTACACTTCTGCTCCCAGTAAATGCTCCAGTGATGTGGGAGAGGCTACACAGGAGAGAAAGGCCACACAAGCCTGGCCTGGACCATTCATGTCCATCAAAGGGGATGGCAGCCAGAGCCCATCTGATGGGAGGCGAGCTGTGCCAGCCCCAGAGACAGAACGACAGGCCTGAAGGAGTTGGTCTTGTGGAAGCAACGGTGACCTGGTGGCACTAGAACTTGAAAAGGCTTTTCTTAGAGTCAATATAAGGGAATGTTTTGTAAAACCCTGGTTGTGAATCCCTGGCATAAAATAGTATGTAATATTTTTAGCACATATTTAATTGGCAACAGAAAAATTAAAACCAGTTGACTTACACTGTTAATATGGTATTCTGGCTAAAATCAGCTCCCTATCCAGAAATTTTAATGTGCTTCTCCAAATGCATATTTTCATGCAAAATAAATGTACTTAAAGTTATATATCCTTAGTTTTATGCGAAAATAATACTGGCGATTCACAGAGGGATCCCACCCACTCCTCTCCCTCAACCTCCCACCCCAGCAAATGATTTTTCCCATTGAAATATTTTCAAGGCATCCTCACTTGGGTATGCTTCAATTGAACAATTTAGGCATTCTACATTAAGTAGTAATTGATTTATTGACATTTGATGGATTCATATTCACTTTCCATGGTTTAAAACTCTTGTTAAAATGTTGTTAATAATCTGTGGATATATATTTCAAATAAATGTCATTAAATTTAGAAAAACCGTCATTAAATAGAGAGGATTAAATTTAATAGAGTAGTTACTATGTATTTAAATACCGTTGGGTGATTAGAAGCAGATTTGTTGAGGGCTTAATCATGGTGGGAGGGATTTGTGCCTTTTCAGTATATACATTCATTTCATTTCTTTTGTTGTTGTTTTTTTTTCAATTTTCAAGAAAATAGTTAGTAGGAATGTGAATTGGTAGTGTATCCAGAGCTAAATTAATTATTATTAAAATATACAGAATGCATTATGCAGCTCAAGGCATTTCCAAGTATGTACAGATCCCTTAGGAGCCTGGAAAATCTAGCCTTTGAAGAAAGACTCACAGAACCTCAGAGCAGGATGACTGTTAAGGAATAGAGGGTTAGGGAACTCATCTGATTTTGCTCATTTCCATTGGTAAAACTTCTTTTAATTTGATTAGCCTCTTTTAAATCGTCTTTGTTACTTTGAGTACAATATCAAAGACTGATACTTTTAACAACCTTACTCAGAAAATGTCAGTGTGATACACTTAGCCTATTACGTGTTCACTCGGTTTTATCTTCACAAAGCAGAACCTGTCTCCCAAGCTATCAGGCGGAGTTGGTTCCTTTGCATCGGCCCTCAGCCCACCCTAGCTCGCCCAAGTTTGGAGCATTTTGTTAGATCTCTTTGATCTTCTGTTTGACTTCTCCTTCATGGAAAAATGCTCATAAACCTTCAAAGAAAGGCTCTTTTTACTTTTAGCTTTATCTGAAAATTATAAACAGTGGACAGATCTATAGCAAAACGATTTTATGAGCACTTAGGACCCACATGCTAATTTATTTGCTCACCACCGAAAAAGAGGCTTTTCTGGCTTTAAAAAAAAGTGTTAAAAAAGCTCAACTTCGCTTAGTGAAAAACAATTCCACTTTTAAGTGGCTGAAAAGTATCGCATTTCGATTTTTAAGAAAAAATATTAACATCTCCAAAGCAGCCATCTCTTAAAAGACGTCAGGCACTAGGACTGGCATGGCGTTTGAAATGGCTTCGAGAGCCCTGTTACTCTGACAGGCTGACAAACAAGCACTTCACAGATGTGCTTTCTCACTGTGGCCATGTCAAGAGGGAACACAAAATCTGTGACTACAAACAAATGCCAGCAAGCCTCGTGCTAGGGCAAGGTGAGCCCACGAGACCTAAGGGTGAGGGTACCCTACCCCTGCAGTGCGTCCTGATGCCTGCCTCATGCGCGCTCGCCACAAACTCTTGCGGGATGACAAGGGTGATTTCAGATCAAACGGAATTATCCAAGATGGGAACTCTGCAAAGCTTTCCCACTTGGCATTTTGCAATTCTATGTATGTCTTCCAGCGTGCACGAAGTGAACCAGGCTTAAAGATTGCCCATGAGACTACTTTATTGACATGCCGTTTTTAAAAGGTTTCCCGCTGAGGTACTGAACTGGATACGTTGAGCGGAGGGATTTTATTTAGAGATTCACTTCATTTCAGGTAAAAACTTAGATTTCAGGTCTAAATTTTGAAAAAATAAAATCCAGATCTGAACTGACAAGCTCTGGCCACGTCAGCTGGAAGTATGTGGTGGATGTCCATTCTATAGAGGCAATAATTTTTCATTTTAATCCTCCTCAGTCTTTAGCTTTTTCATATGGTACCCACCTAGATTTTCCACCGCCCACATTTAGTGGGAAATTGCTATCCCACTTTCGGTGCATGCTGCCATCTGGTGGGGACCCGTATAACTGTGTGAATATGAGAAATGGGCCATATCCCCAACGGCAACCCCTGAGGATATGTGTCCCACTAATTCTCTCCATTCACACGATCTCAAACATAAGTAAGTGTGTGTGTGTGTGTGTGTGTGTGTGTGTTCACCTCATTTAAAATGCCTTCCAAGACTGAAAACATGTGGTTTCAACAAAAAATTCAAAGCAGAAAATGACTTGTTCTTGAAATGGTTAACTATGACACCAGGCCTGCTTGATTCATTTATCTGTGGCCCTGACTTGGCGTTTGGGTTTTGAACCTGTGCAGCATATGCAACATCTGGTTGCAATGAAGTGCCAATACTGTGACCGGTGCCTCTGTATGAGCGGGTCTGCCACCCTCGGGCTCTTGTTCTCGATAAAGATCAAGGCGTGCAGCCTTCAGGGTGGATTATGACACAATGTAAAGAAGACCAACATCCTCACCACTGGACCAATCGATAAAATGATTAATGGAGAAGAGATTGAAGTTGTCAAGGATTTTTGTCTTGCTTGGATCCACAATCCATGTTCATGGAAGGAGCCCTCCAGAGAACAAAAGATGTGTTGCATTAGTTAAGTCTGCTGCATAAGACCTCTTTGGAGTATTCCAAGGCAAGGATGTTGTTGCTTTGAGGACTCAGGGCCCCCTGCCCGATTGCCTCACATGCATGTGAAAGTTGGATGAGACATGGAAGCGGGAAGACTGTAGAGGAGTCAGTGCATTTGGACGGTTGTGCTGGAGAAGAAGATTGAAAGTACCATGGACTAGCAAAAGGACAAACCAATCTGTCTTGGAAGAAGTATGACCAGAGTTCTCCTTAGTGGTGAGGCTGGCGACATTTCCCCTTACATGCTGTGGCCATGTTGTCAGGAGAGACCAGTCCCTGAGAAGAACATCCTGCTTGGTAGAGTGGAGGGGCAGCGACCAAGAGGAAGGTCCTCAAGGAGATGGATGGACACAGGGGTTGCACCAATGGGCTCAGACACAGGAACAACTGTGAGGTTATCGCAGGACCGGACAATGTTCATTCTGTTGTGCATGGAATAGCCCTGGTGGCATCTAGTCACAACAATAGCGCTGCCAAAAATTAGACTTGTTTTTTTTATCAAGACATTAAAGAGGGTGCCGAAGTTGTTTGTCAATACACACACCATCGTCCCTGTACATTTAATCCAGGCCTGAAGTGGGGGAAGGAGTTGCACTCTGGGCTTGTTAGAAGAAGCATCTTTGGAATGCCAGTTACAGGAAGACAAAGAGTTTACTTTGTTTACCATGGACGGATGAATCCCATGTACCTCGGAGAGTGTTTGGCAAATGAGAGGTGTTCGATACATTTTCCCTAACTTTTTATGAACTTTTATGAATTGGGTGATGTTTTACTGAGCAGAGCACCACTTTTATATTCAGTAATTCATACACGTTTTGTTCCAACTCATTAATTGCACTCCCCTAAATGTGCCACCACTTAGCTCATGTCCTCCCTGTGGGTTATGTTTCCCTTCCTCCTGCTTTACGAACCTTTTGGAGCGTGGTCCTTGGGCAAATGCCGCCCTTTGGATTTCAAATGGCTCGTTGTTTCTAAGGTGTATATACTCGCTAGTGTTTCTGTTCCCGGTTGTTGTTGGACTGAGAACTGAGTCACGGGATGCGTTCCATTGCAGACGTGATCGGTGATCAAGGGACCCAGTCTTGGAGGTCCTAGCAGTCTCTCTCTGACCAGTAAGCCTGGTTTCTTTTACGCTTTTGAATTTTGTTCCACATTTTCCTAAACTTTCAGAGCAGTTAGTCCTGGTAACCAGGTACCACCTTTCAGGTCTTGGGATTGTTGAGACTAGAGTTTGTACATTGCTTCCATGTGCCTATCAATTTTTGTCACTCGCTTTCCTCTGGACATGGGGAGACCAATGGCTGCACCTCGGCTGGCTGCGCTTTCAGGCTCCAGTTGCTAATCATCAGAATGGAGAACACTGTCTTTGTGGACTGTGTGCGTCCAATGGGCCTTGGTGTCCCTGAGACTATGATCCTGAGGCTCCAGGCCCAATGCGTCATTCCCTGAAGGTGATTGGTTATTTATAGGAAGTTTCGTAACTTTACCGCTGTATATTCCACCACATTCATGGATATATTTGCATATATGTGGATATAT
>NW_022103898.1:67009938-67014618 GCF_000313985.2 Echinops telfairi
CACATATCACAGTTATTGTGGGATAGTGTAAATAACAGTATTTACCTCTGTTGCCTTTAACTCGGGCAAACCTCCCAGTGCCTTCTCCTGCCTCCACCTTTTTTTGCCAACCTCCAAGAGGTGCTCAATAAATATTTATTGGATGAACTGGATGGATTATTTAAGGAAAGTGCAAGTTTCAACTTAAACAGGAAATATAATGAAATGATAATAATTACATTTACTGTTATTACTGAGCGTTTTCTACATGTCAGGAATTTCACAAACACCATTTTATTCATTCTCTACAGAAATTCCATGGTGCAGACATTATGAACACCATAGACAAGACGGGCACATTGAGATGCAGAAACATTTTTTGATTCATGTGTTCTTGTTTGGGGACCATGGCAGCAGTTTAAGTTCCCAATCAGCAATTTCTACCACGCTGTTCGTGACATTGGGCACGTGCTTCCTACCTCATGAACATTCTCAGTGTTTCTGTTTGTTGTTCCAGTTCCACTAATGCAGTTTTCCTGTTCCCCTATTTTCTTACATTTGTTTTAAAACAATTGTTGATGATTCCCCCCAAAAGTATATTATCTTGCTTGTGTTTTGAGACGATACCCAGCCATCACCCCAGTAGTGCCAGCCTGTCCGCTGCAGTAACTCTGATGATGACCTTGAAGTTGTGCGACTCTTCTCAAACTCCTTTTCGGCGCTGTCCTCTAGTTCGCAGGAACGCACTGCACCCCAATTTTCCAATCTAATCTTTGAGCTGCTATTTCCCATTGGATCTCACATGGACAGTTCTTAAAACAGCATAATGCTCAAGGCAGCCTTTGTTACTGGTTCAACTAAACTGTTGTTTGGTTTTAAGATGGTTCCCGGGACATAGTTTGGGTTTAAAGTTGAATGGTGATCTCAGGGCAATAGTTTCAGGGTTTCATTTACCTTCCATAATTTCAGAAAACTTGAGTCCATGAAAATTTTAACATCTGTTCTGCCCTCCTCCCATGTTGATCAGAATTCTGCCATTGAATGTTTGAAGAACGGCAGCCAAAGAATGCAGTTTTTGACACAGACAATTCACTACACATTCCATGCCTCTTATTTCTGACTCTCCTACCTCTGAGGCTGCAGGAGACTAGAGACCAATTGTGCCTTGGATGGCCAAGGTAACAGAGACACGTGGCTAAAAGGAGCAGTGGTTTTTACTCAATTCTGTTTGATTCCAAAATCTACTCGTCTTGTAACTACATGTTTCCTTTCATATGTAAAATAATATATATTTTAAAACAGTAATAATTAACAGGCTCTGTCCAAAAGATATTAGAGCATCTGATCAATATCGTGTTAGTCAACTTGGTTGGTTTCTAATTCCACTAGAATCATGAGTTCTTTGACTGGACTTACTGACCCGTTCTGGGCTTTGTTGGGGAGCTCTCAGCCACTGCCATGGAGTAGATTCCAACTCAGGGACTCTACACCATTTTCTTCCCAAGAATATAACTCTTTACAGTCGACAGCCTTGTCTTTCTCCCACTGTGGGTTCCAATTGCTCACCTTGCAGTTAGCACGTCATCCACTCAGCCACCAGGGCTCCTTGCTAGGGAGCAGCCTGGCTGAATCGAAGATGCAGGGTTTACTCTGTGATCCAGAGCTGAGAGGGTACAAGACACACTCAGCAGGACAAAGTATTCACCCCCCTACTCTCTCCTCTCAGCTGGTGATAGGCCTTCCTAACCCCATCCTTTCTCAGCCTGAAAGCCTAAAGGGCTGCCTTTCCTCTGAGCCTCCCCTCGGACCTCCAGTGTACCCCTCCGTGGTGCAAAAGCCTGATCTGGGCTTCCAAACCCTTGGCCTTGTTTCCTGTTGGCTGTGTCTGTGTTGTCTCACATTGTCATCTTTGTATGTCTAGCCCTGGCCTGTTAATCTGACTCCAACTCGTGATTTGTCTCTGAGCCTAGTGGGTTGGGTTTGTGTATGTTTGACCTTCAATGGTAGCCAGACCCAGTTAGTTCAACCACAGGAGTGGAGCAGACAAGACCCTGAATTTACAGTTGAAAGGATCAGAACTCGTCAACTTAGCATGCGGTTAGTCAAGTATTTCACTTCTATGTCTCGTGATGACATCTGTCTCCTGTCTTTGTGGAGCTGTGGCTGACACAGTCATTGATTGAAAAAGTGATTATGAATTCACAGGACAGTCAGCATTGTTTCACATCCACACTACATTTTGAGAAATAGGACAGCATGTGATTTGGATGTTGTGGGAATCCCACACCATAGTCTGGGTTTGCTCTTTCTTTCTTTCTTCTCCAACCCCCCTTCTATCTGTTTTTTTTAAGTCATTTTATTAGGGGCTCATGCAACTCTTATCACAATCCATACATACATCCATTGTATAGAGCACATTTGTACATTTGTGGCCCTCATCATTCTCAAAACATTTGCTCTCCACTTAAGCCCCTGGCATCGGCTCCTCATTTTCACCCCTACCTGCCCACTTCCCCCTTGCTCATAACCCCCTTGATAATTTATAAATTATGATTTTGTCATATCTTACACTGTCCGACGTCTCCCTTTACCTACTTTTCTGTTGTCCATTCCCCAGGGAGGGGGTTATATGTAGATCCTTGTAATCAGTTCCCCCTTTGCACTCCACCCTCCCTCCATGGTTTTGCTCTTTCTTTAAGCGTCTCCAGCAGGCTGCGTGTCTGAGCATGGATAATCCAAGTGATGAGAAGAATTTGTTTTCATGTTCGGTCCTTAATCCACGTCATTAGCAACTCCTCCATATTTAATATAGGTTCCTATTGCATTTTATCCACATAACTGTCAGTGAGACCAGCCCTTCAACACCTTGGAGAAATGTTTTCTTTGTGTGAGTCCATCATAATTGTTGAGTTTTCCACCTTCATATTGTTTGATATCCTTTTATTTCTCTTCCAAATCAACTATTTCCCCTTTGCCTCCTATCACTGCTATCTGTAGCACTGTTTTACCATGGTGGGATGTCAGGATATATAGTATTTTTGACATAAAATTAAACAGGTAACACTACAAGACTCAAGAGATGCATACAACACAAGATTGTATGCTGCTGCTAACCAGACGAAGCATACACTGTTATTTGTAAACTTTTAAGTATAGAAAGTACATACATATGCTCAGTACCCTTCTAAGCCAGTAGCATAGGCATTTATGACATAAGAAGCTCTTGTCGTGTCGTGGTTACACATTGGGCTGCTAACCATAAGGTCAGCAGTTTGAAACCAGCAGCCACTCTGAGGGAGAGAGACAGGGCTTTGTACTCCCATAAACAGTTACAGTCTTGGGTCCTGCAGGAGCAGTTCTACCTTGTCGTATAAGGTCACTGGGAGTCCGCATTGACTCCATGCCGGTGAGTTGGTTGGAGTTAGGTATTATAGGTTATCTATGTTCTGGACACCTGGCAGTGCAATTACTTTGTAAACATGAGGTTCTATACATGTGGCACAAGTGCAGAGGGGGCCGGAGAAGGTGATCCATCATGTCCTCTTCTCCCATTGGGATTTCTGGACTCTAATATAACCTTCGGGGACCCTGGATGCTCCCCAAATAAATGGTATACAGTGCATGAATGTAATATAGCAAACCAAAAAACCAAACGCAGTGCCATCGGGCCAACACTGACTCATACCGACCCTATAGGACAAGGTAGAACTGACCCTGTGAGTTTCGAAGACTGTAACTCTTTAGGAGAGTAGAAAGCATGGTATTTCTCTGTGGAGAGACAGGTGGTTTCGAACTGCCAGCCTTGCAGTTAGCAACCCAACACATAACCACTATGCTACCAGGGCTCCTGTAGAGTAGGAAGAATTTTTAAACTAAGTTCTTATTAAATTATGTTAAAAATAATTGTCCAAGTAAATATTTAAGCATAACATAAAAACAATCTCCATACACACAAATTAAATAATTATGAAACCTAGGAAGCAAATGTAGAAAATGATGTCCACTAAGGTCAAATAATTGAACTACTTTTGGAACTAGGATCCCTTTTTAATTTATTTTTTCTAAGATAACACTTCCTGCTGTACCCGTCCGTACATTTTTTCATTAAAAGTTGCAAGTATCACAGATACAGTAAGTTTTCTCTCTGGTGTACAGACGAGCTCTGGAAACCCTGTAGAGAGTTAGCTCTGTTCTGTCGTTGGGGTTGCTGTGAGGTTGAGTCGTCATCACAGCACACAGGATGTTAACGCTATCAACACCATTAACATCTTACTATTAGCAAAGAAAAAATAAAGATGAAGAGTCCAAAGGACAATGAAAGGAAACATGTTATTATTCAACAAGAAACCTATGCATGACAGAATCTAAACTCTGTAGGATGAAGTCGAGGGGAAATGGAATGGGACAGGTCTTTTAAAGCAGAAAAACGTGGAACTGTCTCATCTCTTAGTAAGAATGAGTGTGGCTGGCAGTCTGGCAATAAATTCTAACTGTCTTTGCTAGAAGTGATCAACAGCAGATGAGGGATTCCTATCTCAGGTTGGTGGTGGCCAGTTGTTAATATGTGGTTTAATTGTGACTTTTACTCATGCATACTCATCAACAGGCCAGGTAGCCAAGTCATTGTCATCATATTTGCTTCAGATTTATTTTCTTTTTTTTTTTAACCATTTTATTGGGGATCATACAATTCATCACAAT
>NW_022103898.1:67015382-67019907 GCF_000313985.2 Echinops telfairi
CCCGGCTATCGAGACCTATAGCGTCTGGGGACTTAAAGGCTTGAAAGTAAACAAGCGGCCATCTAGCCCAGAAGCAACAGCTTTATTTTCTAAGAAATAAAATGTTATGAAGTTGAAGATCCTCCAGTTTCTAAGAATACTCCTTTGTCGTTGTTGGTTGCTGCCCCGTCTATTCCAGCTCATGTTGACCTCCGCAGAGCCGTCAAACTCTCCGTCTGGTTCTCAAGGCTGCGGCCTCTGGAAGCCGATCTCTAGGTCTGTCTTCCAACATGCCTCTGAGGGGGGTTGACCCACCGACCTCTGGCTAATAGCTGAGTGCTTAGCATTTTGTGTCATCCAGGGACTCGTTTTTCAAAGTATGTTTCCTCATCATGCTTTTATGCCCATTACATCTGTATGTAGGATCTTTGAGTCGTGCTCACAGCACAGTTGTTTGTGACCATAAAGGTTGGTGGTTTGAATGCATGTAAAGGCACCTTAGAAAAGAGGCCTGGCAATTTATTTAAAAAGAAAAAAAAAAGTCAGTCATTGTAAACACTAAGGAGCACAGTTATACTCTGACCCACGTGACATTACCATGCGTCTGAGCCAAAAATATATGTTAGTTTTACACAATGAAATTTATCTTAGTTAAAACCACACTATATCTTCATTGGTAACTTAAAAAAATCAATATCTGTGAAATGTATCTATGTTATATATATGAATTTGATCAAAATTTTAAAATTGTGTTTTTATTCCTCTTAGCTCACATTTAATTATTTCCTACCACTACTTGCACTATTATAAGTGCTACAGGAAAATTCTTATCAATTACTCCTGATACGCATGTGCAAGGGCCTCCAGTTATGCGCCTTGGAATGGGACTGCTGAGTGTCCACTGATTTATTGTGAAATGGGTGAAGGTTTATAGAGCTGATCCATTTCCCATTCAGCAATTTACGCACACTTTGTTTCATGTCCTTGATGATAACCTCCACACTGCAGTGGCACACATCCTACTAACTGTGTGTGACACTGAGGGACTACATACTTCTGGTTAGGGGTGGAATCAAACCTACAGTCAAGTCACAGGTTGATGACACTTCCTTGGTGTCATATGTTTTTTATATAAGAACGAGATGAACAGAGGCGCCTTCCTACCTGCTGGAGTTGCCCGCCTCAAGGTGAGGCTACACAGGGCCAGTGGGTGGGGGACACAAAACCCTGAGAGCTATGGTCTATGGACAACCTGCTCTTACTGTCCATGAGCATAGTATAGTATTCCATTTATAAAGGTCTCATTAGGTTTCTCATAATAGTGTTTTATAATTTTCTTTTTAAATATATTTTGAATGTCTGGCTAGATTAGTCCTAAGTTCTTAATCGTTTGACTCAGTATTGTAAATAGAATTGTTTTCTTGACTTCCTTCTTATAATTCTCATTGATAATGTAAAGGAATACAACAGATTTTTCTATTAGTTCCAGTGATTTTTTTTTCCCCCTGATTGTTTGGAATTTTTTATGGATATTATCATATCGTCTGAAAATAGAGATAGTTTTGCCTTTTCTTTGCCAATCTGGATAGCTTTTATTTCTCTTTCTTACTTGTTACCTTGGCTGAGACTTCCAACACATTCCAGCACAATATTAAATAGGAGCAGTGACAAAGGTCTCCTTGTCTGCCTTTGATTTACTAGAGGAATATGTTCAAATATATATTTATATTTATATCCTATTCTGCTGGCTAGGATTTTGTTGAAAATTAGTCTATAATTTTCTCTTTTAGAGGTGCCATTGTCTGTTTTTCTATTAGGTTGTGCCGGCTTCATAAGATGAATTGGGACTATTCCATTCTCCTTTGTACGTAGGAATCGGTGGTGTAGAATTGAATCATCGCCTCTATGAATGTTTGGTAGAATTAGCCAATGAAGCCCTCTGGGCTAGGATTTTTTCCCCAGATGAATACATGTCTTTTTATCGAAGGTGACAAATCAAAACAAACAAACAAACAAACAAAAGACCAACCGTGTAAAAACCCAGGGTGCTAGAAAACAAACCCCATTCATTCAAATTCAAGCTTGTCCAGACCCTGGTCACAAACCCTAGCGAGGTGCAGCTAGCTGTGCACCAAGTCAGGGAGAAGGGACAGGATCCAATCTGAGGTCCAAAGGGATAGGAGCAGTCCCCAGGGCTCCCTGGTGATCACCCCCACCCCCTCCAAAGTACCTCTGCATCTTCAGGGAGGGTGAAGACCTGTTAGGCCCCATCCTTTTAGGCACCACCCCACCCATGGCCAGGGCTTCCAAGACCAGTTCCAAACAGTTCTCCCCTCCCTTGATCCATCCTCACTTGTTCGGGCCTCTAGCCCTTCCCCTCTCCCCTAGCGCTGCTCTTCTTGCTGCAGGGAGGTGGGTGGGGTAGGAGGGGTGGAGAGGTGAAGCGAGAAGGGAAAGTGCTGTCCAAGGACCCCTCTCTTCAGGGGATCTGGGCCAAGATTTTTGTGGTTGTTGAGAACTTTTTTTTAATAACCCATTCATTTTCTTCTTTGGTTATGAATTTGCTCAAATTTTCTATCACAGTTCTGTGTGAGTGTAGGTAGGTAGTGTGTTTCTAGAAATTTGTCCAGTTCTACAAGATGCTCATATTTGTTGGAATGTAGTTCCTCATAATGTTCTGTCATTATCCGGTTTGTTTCGTTTGGTTCTGGTACCCTACTGCCCATTGCATTTCCCATGTGTGTTGTTTCTCTCTTTTCCTGTGTTATATTTGTCAGTGGTTTGTCAACTTCATTAATCTTTTCAAAGAACCAGGTTGTAGTCTTGTTCATTCTTTCTACTGCTTTTCCATTTTACTTACTTATTCTCTAATCTTTATTATTATTATTTTCCTGGTAACCATGAGCTTATTTGGCTGCTCTTTTTTGAGTTATTGGAATTGTTGGGTTAGGTGTTGATTTTTTTTTTTTTTGTATTGTGGATTAGATATTGAGCTACTTACCAGAAGACCAGCAGTTCAAACCCATCAGCCACCCTGTCAGAAAAAAGTTAAGTCAGAATAAGCTGATGAGGCTGGGTGGATGGTTACTGCTATAAAATTGTCCTTGGAGAAGGTTTCTGCTTTGTTCTATATGTTTTGACCCATTATTCTTTGACTCACATTTTATTCAAGGACATTTGCTATTCGATTACTTAGCAGTTTTAGAACAGGATGTTGGTTCAAGTTATATGTGATTTTTCCCGCTTGATCTTTCCACTATTAGTTCTAATTTTATACATTATGATCCATGGAGATGCTTTTGGCATTTTGATGCTTTTAAATTTCTGTATTCTTAAACTTGTTGAGGTGTGCTGTGCAGTGCATTATGCAGAATGTCTCGTGTGTGCTGGAAGAGAATACAGACTGACCTGTTGTTGACTGGACTAGCCTGTATATTTCTAAGAGAACAAGTTGGTTAATTCTGTCATTTGTTCTTCTATGTCTTTGTTGATTTTTTTGGTCATTGTACTTTTCTTTATTAACAGTGATATCAAAGTCTCCCATTATTATTATGAAATTGTCTGTTTCTCATTCTGCTCTCGTTTGATTATGGATTTTGAGGTGCTTTTGATTTGTGCATAGCTATCTATTAAGGCTATGTCTTCTTGTTCAACTGAACACTTATTCTCTTTGTCTCTAATGCTGATATTTGCCTTAAAGTCTACTTTATCAGAAATCAATATTATCCCTCTTGCTCTTTATTTGAGTTATATTTTATTTGCAATATTATGTATTCTTTAACTTTTAGTCTCTTTTTGTCTTTGTGTATAAAGCGTGTCTCTGATAGACAGAATCTTGGTGGGTCATGCTTTCTGATTCATTCTGTTGCACTCTCTCGCCCTAACGGACATGCTTAACCCAGTCACACTCATTCTCACTCCCAACAGGCATGACTTTATTGCTGCTACTCAATTCTTTTGTGGCATTACTGAGTCCTTTGCTCGATATAATTTCTGCCACTGCGTCAATTTGCTTACATGTTTTTTCATCATGTCCTTCATTGCTATCGTTTTAGGGTTTACTATATCTTTATGGAAGGGTCCATGGTGGTATAATGGGTTAGCATATAGGGAGGTCCGTATGAATTGGAATCGAATCAATGGCAGTGGGTTTGGTTTGAAATCTTTATGGAATTGTGTTTGCAAAGAATATTAAAAGGACCACGAGTTTCCACAAGAATAAACACATCTGCAGTGGAAGAAATACCACCAGAGCGCTCCTTAGAAATTAGGATGATGAAACTTCGAGGATTGCGATACTTACTTACACATGTTGTACAAAGAAATTGTCCCTGGTTTTATTTTAAGGAGAGGGAGAGGAGGAAGACAGAAGAAAGGAACATACAATTAAGGTAGCAGATGGACATTAGGCCTCCACTCAAGTTTTCCTTCAATGCAAGAGTACTTTGTTCTATTAAACTGGCACTCCATGATGCTCACCTTCCCAACACGATCTCTGAAGACAAATGAGTGCATAAGCAAATGTGAAGAAAGTTGATGGTGCCCG
>NW_022103898.1:67020207-67022153 GCF_000313985.2 Echinops telfairi
CTTTCCTCTAGTTCTTTAATGCCTCCTCACCACACACTATAATGACCCCACTTCTGCCTTACAAATAAATCTGACTAGACCAGAGCATGTACATGGGTACAGATAGGAGCTAGGAACACAGGGAATCCAGGACAGATAAACCTCTGAGAATAGCCATACCAGGAGGGTAAGGGGAAGGTGGGAGTAGAGGGGGGGAAACCTATCACAATGAGCTACCCAATAAAATGATTTTTTGAAAAAGAAGAAGAAAGGAATATATAATAAATTCAGAAAGAAAGTATGTTTTTAGCCTGATACTTAGCAGTTTTAAAACAGGATGCTTAGTTCTTACCAACTAAAGTAAATATAACACTATATGTGAAACATTAGAAGCATACTCTTCTTTTATTCTATGTTTTTTGTATTTTTTCAATTTATGCATTAATGTTGTAATTATTTTAAACTGGAAGTAATTAAGGCGACTCAAACAGTAAGCATTGAACTGCTAACGGAAAGATCAGTAGTTTAAACCCACCAATTGTGCCAAGGGAGAAATATGCAGCTATCTGCTCCCAAAAGTTTTTTTAAGGTCTCTGATTTTAATAATAATATTTTATTGTAAATCAGGTGGGGGGTTATATTTTAAATCAACTTTGTCTTCAACAGTTTAAAATGCTAATCGACTTCCCTATAGTTTACCCTTCACCCAGTCCTTGATTTCTCTTCTCCCATTTGTGGACTACTATCTTCCATTTCACCCTAGTTAACATCTATAAACAGTATAGGCCATTGTTTTAGCTCCCTCCTTTTCCTACCCCCTCCCTTTGACAATCTCTAAAAGCTCCTCCCTTTGATATGAAAGCTTTTAGCTTGTACCCCCCCCAACACTTTCTTATAATATTGGCCCTTGTGTAATTGGCTAATTTCACTCATCATAATGTTTTCCAGGTCCATCAATGCTACGAGGGCCTTCATGGTTTGTTGTTTTTTTAAGCAGTGCACAGTATTCTATTGTGTGCATGTACCAGAGTTTCTTTATCTGTTCTTTTACTGATAAGTATTTAGGTAATTTCCATCTTGCAAATGTGAACATTGCTGCACTTAGCATGGATATGCATACATCTGTTTGTGCTTGGACTCTTCTTGAGGATGTATTCTCAGCAGAGGGCTTGCTGGATAGTATGGAATTTCTATTTTTCCAGTTGTCTGAGGTAACAGCATGTGTTAGGCTGGTTTGACTAGAGAAACAAATCCAGTGACATTAATATATGAATAAGAAAGAGCTTTATATGAAGAAATAATTAAAGATCATGAAGGCATCCCAGCTCAGTCTAACTCAAGTCCATAAGTCTGATACTAGTTTACAAATCCCTCTTTAGACTCACTCAGCCACACACAATGTTACAGAATTCAGGAAGATCATCTGCTGGTGGGTGCAAACTTGTGTGGATCCAATGGTGGTGGCTCTAGCAGCAATCTACATCAGCCAGTAGAAAGGTGAAGGCAGAGAAACAGGGAAGTTCCCAGGGCCCTCCTTGTGAGACCACACCCCAAGGAGTCATCATCAGGCTGTGACCTGAGTGACAGGCTGAATAATACCCCTACACTTTTATATATCTTCAAGTTGACATGAAATTATGTAACTACCATATTTCATAGTAGCTATGCATATTTACAGCCTACTCCCTGTCCCACCCCTACCCCCAGCAGTGTATGAGAGTTCCAATCTCTGTGAAGCTTTTCCAGCAGTTATTATCATCTTTTTGAACGTCACTGTCATTGTTGGTATTCAGTGATATCTTATCATTTCTTTGATGTGCATAACCCAGATGGCTAGTGATTATGAACATTTCTTCATGTTTGTTTCTCATTTGAATGTCATCTTTAGTAAACCGTTCATGTCCTTTCCCTACCTTTTAATCGGGTTCATCTTTTTTGTTATTAAGATGTTGTAGGGTGTTTTTTTT
>NW_022103898.1:67024196-67033881 GCF_000313985.2 Echinops telfairi
GATCAGATTCCGATCTTTTGTTCAAGCTCTGATGCAAAATTGTTTCAACGTTTCATGTCGAAATCTGATTATGTCGAGTACTGATGCAGTTGAGTGCCAGCATTCTACTGTATGTAAGTCTTCTGAATTTTCTTGTAGTAGTGTTTTGTCGTTTTCTTTGTACGAGTTGTTTCCTGGTTAGATGATACTTCACTATTCATGTTTTAGGTGGCATGGCAAATGGTATTGTTTTTCTTGATTTCTCTCTCACAGCTCTCTCATTAGTACACAGGAATCTGATTGATTCTGTATGTTAATCTTGTATCCTGCCACACTGCTGGATCTCTTGCTTGTTTCATTTCCAACAATGTTTTTGTTGAGTCTTTGGAATTTTGTATGTATACAGTCATCTCATGTCCAATTAGTGAGGATTTCATTTCTTATTTGCCAATCTGTTTTCCTTTTATTTTGTTTTGTTGTCTACCCTAGCTAAGACTTTCAGCACAATGAACAGTGATAAGGAGCAGCTGTGTCTTGTTCCCATTTGCAAGGGGAATATTTTCTGTGTTCCCTATTGAGCAAGATTCTAGCCATTGGTTTTTGCATATATGACCTTTATTGTGTTGAGAAATTTTCCTTCTAGTCCTATTTTGCCAACTGTTTTCTCAGAAATGGGTGTTTCATATTGTTAAATGACTTTTCTGCAATGATTGATATGATCATATGGTTCTTTTGTTTTATTTATGTGGCCTATTACATTCATTGTTTTTCTAATGTTGAACCATCCTTGGGTGGCCTGCTACAAATCCCACTTGCTCATGTGTATTTCTTTTTTGCTATATTGTTGGATTCTGTCGATCAGTATATATATATATATTTTTTTGATCAGTATATTTTGTTGAGAATGTTTGCCTTTATTTTCATGAGGGATCTTGGTCTGTAGTTTTCTATCTTGACAGTATCTTTGCCTGATTTTGATATCAGGTTTATGCTTGCTTCATAATGTGAGTTTAGGAGTGTACTTCCCTTTTCTATATTCTGGAAGACTTTGTGTAGAATCGGTGTCAGTTCTTCTCTGAGTGCTTGGTAGAATTCTCTGGTTCAGCCATCTGGTCCTTGATGTTTTTTAGTTGGAAGTTTTCTTAGTGACCTGATCCATTTCTTCTTCTTCTTTTTAATGGGTTTGTTGAGGTTTTCAACCCCAGTCTATAAAAATTTGGGTAGAAGGTACATTTCTGAAAATCTGTCAATTTATCTAGGTTTTCAATTTTGTTGGAGTACAGTCTTTCATAATAATGTTATTGGTTTTTTAAAATTTCATTTTGGACTTTTGGATTTATTGTGATGTCCCTTCTTTCATCTCTGATTATTGATATTTGCATCCCTTTTCTCCCCCCTTTGTAAAGCTGCCTAATGGTTTGTCAATTTTTTCAAATAGTCAATTTCTTGTCTTGACGTTTTTCTATTGCTTTGCTGTTTTCCAATTCCTGCATGTCTGCTCTCATCTTTACGATCTTTTCTCTTGGTGGGTGAACATTCGTTTTGTTGCTTGTGTCGTCCTTGTTGAAGCTGCTAGATGAAGGCGTTGCTTTGGGGTCTCTTCTTTGCGCACGGGGGCCCTGGTTGCTACGAGCCCCCTCCGAACATTGCTTTGCCGTGTCCCAAAGAGTTTGGTATGTCGTGGTGTCATTCTCATTTGTTTCAAGACATTTTAAAATTTCATTCCTTATCTCATCAATCACTCAGTGGATTGTAAGCAATCTGTCGTTCCAGGTCTATGTATTTGTTTGTTTGCCCTTGCTTGTCCTGTGGTAGATTTTTGTTTTTACAGCACGGTGGTCTGAGAAAATAGATGGTAAAATCTCAATATTTTAAAGCTTATTAAGGCCCAATGTCCATATGCTACCTTAATACTTAACATATTGTTGTTGTTGTTGTTTTAATACTTAACATATTGTTGTAGCCTACTGTCTGTTCCCAGAAAGAAAACAACCCAGATCGCCAACAAGTTCAAAAGAAAAAGTTTTATTACCTGCGCAGGGACTGTCAGCCCTCTTCAGAGTAGACTGAGCAGTCCCTCATTCACTTTTCCAAAGGTTTTTATGCTTTTGCAATGTATGTATGCAGGTATGCAAGCAAGCAGAGTACGGAAGCAGGATATTGCGGTTAGCCATTCTTAGTCAAACAACCACTGCTCTTAGTCGAACAATAATCGCTCTAGTTGTTCTTCCAAGCCTTTTGAACACACATTTCCTTCGGTGTGGTCTGTTTGTGATTGTCACCACAGCTTGCCTCCCGAATATCAGCTAGTTCATTTATGGTACCTAGCTAGTTCATTTATAGTTCATAATGGCTTCTGTCAGCTTAAAATCACTTCATTCTTGTCAAGCTTTTCCTAGAGCTGCTACAATATAAATATATGGACATAGATCTATTTCTCTACCATTGTATATAAGTATGTTTACATATGTACGTGCCTGTATTTAGACCTTTATAAATGCCCACTTGCATCCTGGTTCTTTCCTCTATTTCCTTTTAGTGTCCTCTTGTCCCACTATCATTCTCGGTCTTCATTTGGGTTTCAGTAATTCCTCTAGGTTACACTGCCTTTGATCAAGCCCTACCAGCACCCTATGCCCTCGTCATCATCGATTTTAGATCACTTGTTGTTCCCTTGTCCTTGGGTTTGTTCACAGCCATTTCCTTTCCCCTGCCTCCCCTCTCCCGTGTTTCCCCCAGATCCGTGGGCCCCACTGTTTTCTCCTCTGGATTGTTTATCTCACCTGTCATATCTAGATAGAATTCAGAGACAATAATAAGCACAAAAACATCACAGAGCGAAACAAAACAACAACAGAAACACCCAATGACAAAAAAAAAAAAAACAACCAAAAAGCCTATAAATAGGTCCAGGTCTGTTTTTTGACCTTTAGGAGTATTTTCCAGTTGAGTCTGATAGGGTGCGACACTCTGGCCCTAAAGTCTATTTTTGGTATTTTCCAGGGACTTCATTGCTTTGATGAATGTTGAACGCCCTTAGCATTCTCTGGGAATTTTTAACTCCCCAGTAATCTGAATGTTCGGTCAGGTCTGTGAAACAGACTTGGTCTTCTGACTGGTTATCAGAAAAACGCTTTCGCTGGCTCCTCCCATCTCTCTCCAGTGTTTTCGGGGTAGCTTGTAAATCACCCACTTCTGTATTTAGACCTTATTTCAGACATTGGGATCCATGGACTCTAGGTGAAAGCAAGGTTTCACAGCTTTCAAATCCTACTCACACTGAATGGTTTCTGAATAAACTTAATTCACAACTGAAATTCAACAGAAATTTGTTTGGTGGGTGTTAATCAAGCAGCATCAAACATATTAGAAGCACTAACTCCAGGCACAATTAAGAAAGTATAGAAGACAAATGTCATGTCACCCCACTGTCTTAGTCACCCCACTACTTAACAACAGTTGTCTGTTTCTGTTCTAAGTAGCATACATGGGTGGTTTTAATAACCGGAAATCTATTCTCTCACAGATTAGGAGACTAGAAGTCTGAATTCAGAGTGCCGCCCCTCAGGAAAGTTTCCTCTGTGTGTGTCTTCTGCTTTTTGGAGGTTCCCAGTGCAGGATCCAGGGTCCCAAGAAGAACCACTGGCTCTTCTCTTTGGGTAGTAATAGGTCCCTCTAATTTCTGCATGCCTGTACAATTTATTTCAAATCTCAAAAGAGATGGGCTCAAATGATAACCGAATCCTATAGATTGCATACTGTCTCATTAACATTGTTACCACAAATCCTGCCAAGGTGGAAGAACGTGCTCAAGATATCTCAAGCTGAAAAAAGTGAGGGGGGCGGGAAACACAATCCTCAAACCTTTACTGTCCTTTGAACAGTAAAAGGGAATGCTAAAATCAGGAAACGTTGCATCAGAGGTGTATGGGTAAAGTATTGGATGATGCAGGCAGGATCCAAAGAAGTCCGAAGGAATACAGAGTCACTTTACCAAAAAGAACTGGTTGATATTCAGCCATTCAATTCAGAATCCGTGGTACTAAAGGAAGAAATCTCAGCAATACTGAAGGCCTTAGTGAAAAACAAGGCTCCCGGAATCGATGGAATGCTAATTGAAATGTTTCAGCAGCCGGTGTAGTTCTGGAGGCACTCACTCCTCTACACCAAGACAGTGAGAGGACAGATACCTGGCTAACTGACTGGAAGCGATCCCTATTTGTATCCATGCCAAAGAAAGGCAACCCAACAGAATCTGGAAGTAATCGAACAATGTCATTCATTTCACACACAAGTGAGATTGTGTTGAATGTCATCACACAGTGCTTGCATCAGTACATTGACAAGGAGCTGCCGGGAATCAAGAGCGGACTCAGAAGAGGGCGTTGTATCAGGGATATCAAGATTGATGTGAACTGGTTCTTGGCTGAATGCGGAAAATACCTGTTCCCTTGTGTTGTAATGATTAGGCAAAGGAATTGGATGGTGTGGATCATACCAAACTATGATCCACTTTACGGTGCACATGTGTAACCTATATATGGACCAAGAGCTCATCATTTGAACCGAGCAAGGAAAGACTAAAGTCAAGAACGAGGTGTCCGAGTTGTATCCTTTCGCCATATTTCTTCATCCTGAGTGCTGAGCAAATCGTCTACAGAGCTGAACTATATCAAGAAGGATGGGCAGCAGGCTTACATACGCAGATGACACACCTTCCCTGCTGAATGCAAAGAGGACTTGAGGCACTTGCTAATGAAAATGAAATACGGGAGTATGACTTACTTACTTCAGTATGAATTGCAACTCCGTGGAAAGAAAACCCAAATACTCACACCTACACCAATAGATAATATCAGAATACATGGAGAAAAGATCGATGTTGTCAAGGATTTCAGTTTGCTCAGATCCATAATCAGTGCTCATGGAGGCAGCAGTGAAGAGGTCAAACAGCATATTGCATTGGGCGAATCTGCTTTGACGGAACGGCAGTGAGTTTGGTTTGTGTGTACCGCCAACGTTTCTGCCCTGGGGAATACAAGTGCAAACTTCCTGCTTTGGAGCCTCTTTCCATCAACCACGGAACATAATCAAGGCAGGGACAAGGAAGGCCACTTCTTCCAGTTTTGTTTTTATTTCTGAGTTTTATTTTCCCCTGATGGTCACCTTTGTGCCCTGAAATCAGCATTGTATAGAAATTTTTTCCTCCCACAATTATGTTGTTTTCCCAGAAACTCTGGACCTGACAGACAAGAGCCAGTCTAGCCCACCCCCATGCCTCTCTGGGCCACCATCCTTACTCACAGCTCCGTGGCTGGGGCTGGGGGGTGGTTCAAGGCAGAACACGATCTTCCTCCTTTGAGGCAAAATGGCCCCAGGAGGAGATGCATGCTAACATAATCAATTCTGATAAGAACCCTTTTTTCTGACCCCTCCCCCATAGTAGGATGCATATTTGAAAACTGCCAAGCTTTGTTTGTTTGTTTGTTTTTAAGAAGTACACAACTTCACTCTTTGGTTTTTTGGGTTTGTTTGTTTTGGTACCTCTGTTTTATTCAGAGAGGCTGGGACAGATTCTACTAATTCTATTGCGAGGTGATTGTTCCCAAAGCATTCTAACCACTTGTGGGAGGAGGGTGATAGGGAGGGAGGAGGGTGATAGGGAGGGAGGAGGGGGGGATGAGAGGAGCCTGGTAGGATCCACTGAGTCGCCCAAACTACTGTGAAAAGCTGTTCCCATGGACCACGGCTTTATTGGCACAAAATCCACCTTGAATACCATTCAATAGTTCAGTCATATCAAGAAGAGTTGTACAATCATTACCTTAATCACTTTGAATATTTTCTTCTTTCTTGTGCTCATTGTTATTAGCTCCTCATCAGCCCCCCCCCCACCGCCAACCTTCTGTCACCTCCCCTCACCAGCCTTTTGAAACGTGTCCTAATGGGGTGGGGTTTGGAGGGACTGGAAACACATCTTCTATTTTCTTAAGCCTGCACATGGTGAAAAAGAAAGTTAATTTAGCTCCTTTCTGCAAGGTGAGGTTAGACTTGTACTTCCGTCCTCTGCATACAGACGTGAGCTATGTCCTACCTATGCGGCTGGGTGAACCAGGGACTAAGACTCTGAACTTGGCAGTTATCTAGGTGCCAAAAAGTGAGCCCAAGAAGGGCCCTTTTGGTTTTCCAAAGCAACATCTGGGTCAAATACACAGAAAGGTTCAAAACATCAAAGCAACTGGCAGAAGGTTACACTGGGAACTTGAAGCAAAGCAAACGGTGGGCAATTGGAACCGGCTTGGAGAAACTGCCTGAGAGTAGAGTGGGAAGTTCCTCCCAGGAGCTCTGGTGACCGGAGAGCTGTATCTGACTCGGTGCAGATCCGAGGTGAGTCCCAAGGTTTCACCCTCAAAGCAAGCACACATCGCAGAGTAGATACAAAGCTAAACCGAACAAGACAACAAGTCAAATCCACTGCCACGGCGTCCATTCTGACTCATAGGGGCCCGATATAGGATTTCGATAACTGTAAATCTTTATGAGCGCAGACAGTTTCATCTGTCCTATTGGGGTGGAGTTTGGAGGGACTGGAAATGGAGTGGCTGGTGTGTTTGAACCATCCACCTTATGGTTGGCAACCCAAACCGCAGTGTCAGCGGAGGTCCTTTTGGAAGAGTGGGTAACCCCCCCCTCAAGCCATCGAGTTGATGCTGACTCCTAGTGACCTTACAGGATGGGGGAACACCCCTTTGACTTTCTGAGACTGTCGTTGTTTATGAGAGTAGCAAGACCTCTCTTTCTCCCGAGGAGCGGCTGGTGGCTCCAATCTGCTGACTGTGGGGCTCACCACCCAGCGCACAACCACTCTACTGCCAGGGGAAGGGGGAGCCCCACCTGATCAGCAAACGGTGTTGGCTGTGGTCCCTCAAACACTGCAGTGAAAGGGAAGGAGGCTTGTCAGGTCTCTTTCCGGGGCAGAGCCATGGAAAGGAGGCCATGAAGGAGCTAGCACGGGTTCAGTGATGCCAGCCCACAGGATGTGGAAGTGTGAGACCACATGGCGAGCAGTGAGTCTCAGGCATCTGATCATGGGGGAGGCAGGAGCAGAGGGCTGAGCGTGGGAAGGAGGAAGGCTGGGCCGGCCTAAGGCTAGAGGCCTTCCATTCCACGCTATGAGCTGCACTGGTGGTTTTTCATTTGAGCTGATGGAGATACGGAGGGTTTGTTACTAGTGTACAGCGGTTGGGTCAGTTTGGAGTGTTTCCGAGGATGAATTCCTACTGGATATGGATGTCATATGGAAGATTCGCAGAGGTCCACAGGAATCTAAGAACTTGACCGGTGAGAAATGTACTGCCATGTTTCAAGGGAAGGCTCACAAAGGCAGGAAGCAACAGCAGGTTTGAGGAAGGCGTGTGGGGGTGGGGGAACCAATCCAAGATAGAACTAAGATTTGGTGATGAATTAATTAGAAGATGGGAAGTAGGGATAAGAGTCAAAGGCGATGGGCCCACATGCCATCCATACCACCTGGCTGCCCTCTCTCATGCTTCTGGCTGTCCATTGCACTAGACTCCACTTGTAATGCATGTGGACTACAAAGCCCTCATCACCAGCACCATTTCCCCACTCATTACCTACCTTGGCTTGGAGTTCTTTGGCCATGTTGGCCTTGTCAATTACTCCAAGCACACCCAGGACCTTTGTACTTGCAGTGACACCCTTCACCACTGCCCCCTCTTGCCCCATGCCTTTTACTGTATGCCCATCATCCTACTTGATTTTTCTACAAAGTGCTAGCCACATCCCTTGTTATCACTAAAGGTCTTGATTAGGCCGTGGTACCTGAAAACCTTCATGCGTTGGTTGCTAAACACAGAAGCTTATACCTTGCTCCTATGTCATGCTTACAACAGGCCAGTAGAGGGCTCCACTCATGGCACCATCCAACACGTGCATCCACAATCACTACTGCAGTGTGAAGAGACTGTGCCTCTTACAGCTTCTGCCGTAAGTGACACAGAATATCTGCTTCTGTTTATTGGCCCAAACAAATCACATGGCCATGCCTAACTTCGAAAGGGGTAGAGAAGTGTGGTGTTACCCTGGTGCCCAGCAGAGCTAGTGCCCACAGTACTTTTATTGGCCCTCTGTTGGTACTGTCAGACAGACACGTTATGTTTAGTTGTTTGTTTTCCATTTTCTTCCTCCAGACTGTGAGTGTTGCCGATGCTTAGAACATGCAAACACCGGGCTAAGACCTTCGTTTGCAAAGCTCCTGGAGAACTCTTGCTGCTCATTGGTCTTGGTACCTCTTCAGATTTCTTGACAGGGGCTTCTTGTTGGTTACTGCTCAGCCAACCCCGGCCCCAGTAGGACAGAATGACGTGTGGTCTGGCGCCATCTTCGAGGCTGTTGGCCCATGGGAGCCACTGTTGCAGTCGCTTCGTGCGTGTTCATCTCGTCGAGGGGTTCTCGTTCGAGCAAGCCAGCCTCTCGATCCGTGGGGGGCCGTATGAGCATTTGCACAGTTATCACATGTAAAGACCATAGCAAAGTCGTAGGAGATAAGAGAGAAGGTCAACGAAAGGGGTCAGACACATTTTACAGTACCATGATCTCAGCAGCCAGGTCTGCGCAGAAAGTGGGAGGAGGAGGAGGGAGGAGAGAGTGTATACTCTTTATTTCTGACCAAGGCCTATATATACTTAGGGCCGTGGTTACAGGAACCACACACATCACAGGAAGGGGCCATACGATAGGTATATGCATCACAGGAAGGGGATGAGCTAGGGGTGTACACGTAATAGGAAGGGAGGGACTTGGGGTACACATGTGACAAGATGGGCGGACCCTAGACTCAAGATGGCAGCCTAACCTTGGTCACCCTTGAGTGGGCTCGACCTTGCCTCTGGGCTCTACTTCAAGGAAACAATGTACTACCCTATCAGAAGGGAGTGGGCTCTACTTAGGGCGGGACAGACTATGTAGTCTGATTGCTCTAGATGGCTGATAACCCTCAGGGAGAAGAACCTCTAAGTGGTTTGCGCTGACCTCCAAATGTATGGTCACTTACCATGTGTAGCAAGCAATGTCTTTGGTTTGGCATATAATTGGGGGCGAGAAACTGGGGAAAGCCTTTTTGTATCCCACAGGGTTCCCTTGCCTCCACTTTGCTGACCATGATGTCCTTCTCCAGAGAGCTGGGCCCTGTGATGTTGTATCCATCACAAGCAAGTCCCAGTTAATATTCTGTGATTCATAAGGTTTTCACAGGTTAATTTTTGCAAGTTGACCACCAGGCCTTGCGTCAACGTTTGTCATAGTCTGGAAGCTCGGCTGTAGCCTGCCCAGCATGAGTGGCCTTGCAGGGATTTGAAACACCGTGTGGCATCACTCCCTAAATCTCAGACCTACTACACACTCACCGATCATTTTCTCAATGGAAAACAAAACAAAACCCAATGGCTTCGGACCATGCCTCCTGATTGTTCAGAACTCAGTAGTAAAATGCTTTCCCACAAGGGCATACTGGAACTAGGAGGGCACGACACCAGGAGAGAGAGCACGGTAAAGAGAGGAAAGCAGGGAGGGCACCTGCGGACCAAGTACGGTGTGCCGGGCCCTGCCCTAGACGGTGCCAGCCCTCTCAAACATGAGGAGGCTCACTGCCAAGTCCAGTGTACTAGGCTCACTAAGTCCAGTG
>NW_022103898.1:67035734-67037459 GCF_000313985.2 Echinops telfairi
GACCCTGGTGAAGACATCTATGTGTTGAGCCTGAAGGTCCGCATCCCATGATGCACTGTGGTATGGGTAGATGACAACAGACAGTCCCAGACAGTCTCTGTGTGTGGTGTGTGTGTGTGTGTGTGTGTAGGCCTCTCTAGGTTCAAACAAACCTAGATTTGCACCTTAGGTCTCAGTCTTATTAATGGCATCAGGGCAGGCAGGTTAATCCATCTGGCTACCCCTCAGTATCTTCATCTGTGCTGTTGGTGTGGAGGTTAATAGATAATTCATATAGCATGCTTCACATAGTGACAGCAGGGGCACTACATGCTTTTCAATGGCAATTATGATGATTGGGAATCATGATCATGTACTATTATTTCAATTTCTCCAGTATTTTACTGTTCTCAAGGCTCCGACACTCACTGCCATTCTGACAATGAGCTAAGGGTGTCAGTCCTGGCATCCTTTCATTGTTCTTATGCAAGTATTAACTGCATGAAATAATAAACTACTTTTTGGCTTATCATTTTTTATACTTAAAACCATTATTAGCGCCATGATCTGGTTGTTAAATTATTTGAATCCCACGACTGGGCCTAGAACCTGGGCTTAAGTCAAACCCCTATTGTCACTGACTTGATAATGGCTCATAGCGACTCTATATCGATTTCCTCGTCTGTCCGTCTTCACTGGAGCAGACAGCCACATCTTTTTCCTGCACAGTAGTTGCTGAGTTTGAACCGCCCACCTTGCTGTTGACAGCTCACTGTCTATCCTACAGGCCTATTCTAAGTAGGGTGTGCAAAACCTCATTGTGGAAACTGTGCAGTAATTACTGTTTTCATCTTGCACGAACGGTTATTGCATGTGTTGCACCACAATGTGAGGGTGACTGCAGACAACTTGGAGACACAGATTACAAGTGGGGACCCCCTGAAGGCACCTGGGAGCAATGGGAACAATATTTCCCTCCATTTGGCTTTTCGTTACTTGGAGCAAAGTAAGTGAGCAAATGCTGTTTTCTCTGGTGCTAGTGCTGGGCTGCCAAGAGTTCTTGGTTTGAACCCACTTCAGCAGCTGCACAACAGAAAGACCTGCTTCTCTGAGTCCATAAAGTATACAGCCAAGAAAACCCCACAGGGCAATTCTACTCTGTTAAATGCGCTTGCTCTGCTTCAAAATGACTCCATTACACCCAACAACAGCGTTTTGCTAAAGAGTACAGAAGATGCCCCATATAGGGCCCAGGCAAGAGCACAAGTGGACTTGAGGTCCATATGCCACATGCCTCAACATTTATGGGTTAGGAATCATGCTAAGCTATGGCTGAATAGAAGCTAGTCTCTCCTCCTCTTTTGTCAATAATAACGGGGTGGGGTGGGGGTGGGGAGCGAAGTTGAGTAGATGTATTGTTTTCAGCTGAAAGGGGCAAAATACCAAAGATAATGTATTTAATCTAACCATCATTATGATTTAATTTATAAGTTGGAAATAAGTAAGTAAGTAAATACATAATTTATGCATTATTACATATTATATACCCTTGTTATAGTTTTCCATGAAATAGATTTTTTTCTTTAATATTTTTTTTCATTTTATTAGGGGCTCATACAACTCTTATTGCAATCCATACATACATCAATTGTGTAAAGCACACTTGTACATTCATTGCCTTCATCATTCTCAAAACATTTGCTCTCCACTTAAGCCCCCGGCATCAGGTCCTCATTTTTTCCCTTC
>NW_022103898.1:67037559-67038831 GCF_000313985.2 Echinops telfairi
TCATTTTATTAGGGGCTCATACAACTCTTATCACAATCCATACATACATCAATTGTGTAAAGCACATTTGTACATTCATTGCCTTCATCATTCTCAAAACATTTGCTCTCCACTTAAGCCCCCGGCATCAGGTCCTCATTTTTTCCCTTCCTCCCTGCTCCCCACTCCCTCATGAGCCCTTGATAATTTATAAGTTATTATTTTGTCATATCTTGCCCTGTCTGACATCTCCCTTCACCCACTTTTTGAAATAGAGTTTTATTGATTTCAGTTCTACCAAATCATCAATGATGTCATAAATTTTTTTGTTTAACTTGTTTTACATTGACAGTAATTATCTGAAGTAGTAAACCATAAAATGTAATTATACTTAATGAATACGAGATTGACTATCTTACAGAAATGTATGGTAAGTTAAACCAAAGATCAAAAGAGTTAGAAATATTTTTGTTTGTTTTCAAGAAAATTATTTCTTCTAAATATTTTTAATTTTCTCTAAAGTGTTTTTAAATGTGTAAATATTTTAAATTTTCTATAAAAAGTCAAGGGCAGAGACAAATGATAATGGATACCTAGGTCCTTCTCTAAAAACGTTCCCCCTATAGACTGATGCTGGGGTGCCCATGGTAGGTGCCGGCCACCAAAAGAAGGAAGTGCAATTGATCACCCTACAGAGTTTCAGGATTTGCCCTGACAGGACTCTGTGCCTTTGCTGGCGAATTTTATCATTTACATAAGCTTCATGTATTTTGTAAAGGTTGATCAAATCTAATGAAATATCTTTACAAAAATGAAACTATTTGTAAATCGAAAGCCCAACATTCATCTAATTACCAATGTAAAGAACCCTCTCTATATCAATTAAAATATTATCTGAATTATTTTGTAATGTTGCAAATTGTTTTCTTCAGAAGCCACATACAATAGTTTTGGATACTGAACTGATTAAGGAAAATCTCACACATCAGAAATTGGAACATCAAGAGAAGCAAGAAAATTGATGCTCAGTACTACTGGGTAGTGGTGGTGTTTGTGTTCGATAAGGGATTTGACTACCAGATTTGACCTGAGTACTTCTATTGCTTAAATCTTCCCACTTCAAGCAGTGTCCATCTTTGGCATTGGCAATGGCACACCCTTCATGGCAGTGAGACATATAGCTTCATGAAAGTTGTAACAATTTGTTCAAGGACATGGGGCGGGAGATCTGAAGAACCCTTTGCCTGGAGGCCTAAGGATGTTAGTCTGAGAGGGTTATGGTTTGAATTATCG
>NW_022103898.1:67039524-67047182 GCF_000313985.2 Echinops telfairi
TGCTGCCATTATTCTGTACATGATGCTATCCAAACAATACCCTTGCCTTCTTCCTCTAGCATGAAGCCTTGGACTCAGTCTCTATGTCTTTCTTACTCTCACTTTCCACGTCGTCTGTCTCCCATCCTTTTTCTGGCAACGTCACAGTCTGTCTTGAGTCTGGCTATACATTCAATTTAGACTCCACTTACAGACCAAGCAGCTAGTATCTTTCATCTCTGTTGCTCCACTTTGCCTCTTAAGTGGCTCCCCTGTTCCCTCTCTTAATCCTTCACACTCCCTGTCCCCAAGATCACAACAGCAGATAGTTATCCTTAAAATGTAAGTAGCATCAAGTCAATGTTGTGCTTAAATTCCCTCAGTTTCTTCCTGCTACATGGAGAATGAGTCCACAGTCATGGCCATGACCTGTAAGGCCATCTGTGGTTTGTTTCTTGCTTCCCTTTCTTTGGCCACTGTATGCTGGTCATGTGGTCCATTCTCCTCGACATCAGCACTCTAAGCACAGAACCTTTGTGCTCGTGTCCCATACCTGGAACACTGTATCTCAAAAGTCAAAGATCTGCTCCCTGGCCCCATTCTAAGTTGTTATTCTCTAAATGGAAAATGATGGAAAATGTTGTTCTATTCTTTCACGTGGCTAAATGGGTTAGGCTGGGTTGTCTAGAGAAACAGAACCAGTTACACTGAAATATATGTAACAAAGAACCATATAAAGAAGTAATTTTATTTTAAATCATTTTATTGGGGGCTTGTACAACTCTTATCACAACCCATCCATCCATTAAAGAAGTCATGTTATACCAAGAAGGCAGTCCAGCCCAGTCCAACTCACGTCCATGGGTCCCAGGCTAACCAGAGCCCTCTTCGAACACACAGAGCGCAGGCTGATGATGCAGAAAGGGGGAGGGGGAAGTAAGGAGGCCACAGGCTGGCAGATGCAGAGTTGCGTGGATCCAAGGTTGGTGGCAACGTGGCAGGAGGCAGCATTGCTCCACATGGGGCTTCCCCTGGAGGCAGACACAGAATCCAAGCAAGCAGGAGGACTACAGCCAGAGAAGGAGTTCCCACTGATGGTCTTATAAAAAGGCCATACTCCTAAGGGAGCATTACCAGGCTGACTGACAGGTTGAATTCCAGGCCCACCTTCCCATAGGATATCAAGTTGGCATGAAATCTCATCACCACACTCTAATTTTATTTAGAAGATATATAATCACCTGATATAATATTACATATCTGTCTTTTAAAGCTGTATCTGTCAGTCTCCTCTCAGTTCAGGGCTGTATTAGTTCAAGGGGCCAACCCATCCTCTGGCCTTGGCAATGGATATTATCTCAGGCATGGCCATCCCTGGCTGTGGTGGTTGATTTACAGTTAGACCGATGAAGCGAATAAGAATCCGCCTAGCATGGTTACTAAAACATTTTGGAAATGAAAGCTGTTTTTGTTGGCACCACAAAGCCTGGGACTCCTATTGGCCTTCCCAGCGAAACCGAGGAGAGCCTGCCTGGAAAATGAAGACAAAACAGAGGAAATGGATCCAGGATGGGGAACAGGAGATTCCGGATAACATTGTTGGAGCATCTGGACTTTTGAGTTCAAAGAGCCAATAAATGCACGTTTTCACATAAGCCAGTTTGATTTGTGGCAACCAGGAGGTTCTCCCCAGTGTTATCAGCCTGTATCACGTCCGTACTGGCCGCAACAGCGCCCCACCAGGATGTCTGGGTCAATCATACTTTAGCAAAGGCTTGGTGCATCCAAAGAGAATGACCAGACAGACAGGAAAGGAATCTCAAATGAGATATGAAACATGACTTTTCCCACAGTCTCGGGGAAAATAATGCAAGAAACGAAGCAATTCTCAGGGTGTTGCCTCGCAGATGTTCCATACCGCACCGCATAGGCTCGTCTTCTCTGTGCTTCGCTGCAAAGCCGGCAGCACCCCTCTTGCTCTAAACTTCTCTCAGAGACACTACCTCCTCGGTGGCAGCCCTGCAGCCCTGCCGAAGAAAGGTCTGGTTCCCTCGGGATCACAGTGAAGAAACGTCTCTAGTGTTCACAGACAGGCTGCTCAGAGTCCAAACTGACCTGAGAGCACCCAACGCCCAGAATCCTTACCCACAGAACTGGGTGCCATTCTTGTACCCACCAGTTTTCCTGTCGTGGCGTTTCTCCAAGTCTGTGTTATTCAGCCTATACCAGTGGCCAGAGGGTGTAATGAGAGAGGGTGGTGGTGGAAAGGGGCCCCAACAGGCTAATGTCAGGGGTCTTTGCCATTCTCAGTGCCCCAGACCAGCCCCAGGTGGCCAAGGACATTCCAAATCAGACTCCTTCTACCGGAATCGGTTGACAACATCCAGTTCAGTGAGTGTCCCCTTGTCTCCAGTAAATAACTTGAGACAAGCCCTGACAATTCTTAGATACAGTGCCATCGAGATCCCTAAGAAAGAAATGCTTTACTAAACATACCCTTGGAAACAGAGAGAGTGGTATTAGCGCTTTTCCTCGAAACGACCCGACCATGAACCTTCAACATAAAGGATGCCCTCTCGTACATGTGGAAAAGTTTTAGTAGTGGGTCATGATGTGAACGGTCAATTTAAGCGGATTCAATTCTAAGTCAGGAGTCACCGTCTTCCCTAATCAGCTGGCCTGGCACAGCTGAGAAAGAGAGTTGCTTACAGTGGGAACCCTTTCATTCATCTAGTTATAGCACCTTTATTCTTTTTACTATGCCTTCCCCATCCTAAATGTACTACACCTGGGCCTCCCAGATAGGGAAAGAGGCATTCAATTCAGGGATGAATGAAAATGTCCATGCTTATGCCGAGGGAGCCATTGCTCACAGGTTTGGTAATGGACTTGATGTTAGATGTCTTGTTAAACAAAAATAAGTTTAGAGACATTATGTGGGATAAAGATCTTTTTTCCTCAGAAATTGATGAGTAGGAGAAAAATGTTTCCAGGAAGGAAAAGAAGTCTGTCCTTTAAGCAGTCATTAACATGGAATAGGTCCTCGGATTGGCCAGAAGAGGGCAGGGTCCCCGTGGGAATGTGACAGGGCAGATGCATTGCGATACCACTGTTTTCAGAGCGTGCTGCATTGCTCAGGGGACCTGGGGGTAGAAGGCGGCTAAAGACAGTGTCGTAGGCGATAAGATAGGTGACCTCAAAAAATTTTTTTATCTATCTATATCTATCTATCTATCTATCTATCTATCTATCTATCTATCTATCTATCTATCTATCTATCGAGTCAGTGAACTTTATCCAAGTTCATCACCCATTGATTCATGGATTTCTTTATGGGATACTAGTGAGCATTCTGTGACAGGCACTGTGTCTATCGTGCCCTGTACAGAGATGAGCACTCCTGTCTCAGGCTGCTCACACACTAGTAAGAGTTGCAGCAATGAAACAAACGGAGGTGTTTTTTAAAAAACAGAACAGCAACGTGTGGCTGTTGAGTTGATTTCAACTCACGGCAATACCATGAACCAAGCAAACTGCCCCAGCGAGCTGTCTGGGCTGCCATGGCCATAGAAGGTGACCGGAGGCCTTTCTTCCATGATGCTGACAGGAGGGTTTAGAGGGCCTGTGTTTAGGTCAGCAGACAGGCACCAACTGCACCAGGCAGGGGTCTCTTGGAGCACATAGGTACGTCGTGACAGGCTGCGATGTGAAATTCAGAAAGAAGATAATTGGATGCTCTGAGAGCTAATTTAAGTCCGAGGAGATAACTCTGACCAGGTGACCCCTGAAGAATGGAGAGCTAGGTGGAAAGTGTAGAGGAATGTGTTGTAGGCACCAGGGTGGGTGATATATGAGTTCTCTGGGATAAGCAAGTGATTGGAAGTGCTCAGGGAATGCTTAAATGAAAGTCGATGTGGCTGTGCTACGCAGAATAGGGAGAGACATGAGAAGATTCACGGGGATGGGGAGGCTTCTGCGGCATTACAAGTTAGGCTCAGAAGTTTGCATTTTAATGGATGAGCCATGGGAATCCATTAAAGGGTTTAAGTAGCAACATGACGTGGTTTCCCTCCTATTGTAGAAAATCACTCCAGTGGCAGCGTGGAGAATGAATTGGAGCAGAGTATTGGTGGAGACTGGACTCTTACTTAGGAGCCAGCTCCTGGGGCTCAGGGAAGAGTTTGTAGCACCTTTCTCTATGGCGATGACAAGAGAAGTGGAAAAGAAATGGATAGACAAAGGATGGATCTGAAGGTCATAATCTGATGTTGAAGAAAAGTGTCAAAATACTTTTTGACCAATTTCTCGCATGAGAAATTGGGGGGCAGACTGGGAAAATGTAAACTGAGGCTATGAGGCTGGTGGGGTGGAGTGGACTGTCAAGAGTTCAACTATAGACACATTAAACTTAAGATTCTTGTGAGATACACAGGAGCCCTTGTGGCATAGTGGGCTACGTGTTGGGCTGTTAACCTCAAGGTCAGCAGTTTGAACTCACTGGCTGCTCCCTGGGAGGAAAATGAAGCCATCATTCTGTTCCCCTAAAGATTGACAGTCTTGGAAGCTCTCGGGAAGAGATGTGCTCTGCCCTGCAGGGTGGGGCCACTGTGAGTAGGAATCACCTCTCTGGCAGAGGGCTCTGTGGGCAGTCTAAAGGAACCCAGAAGCAGACCACCCGGATGTGCGATCTCTTCTGAAGCAAGTGTACGTGAGAGACACACACCCAGGCAGCACCCAGAGAGCTCAGTGGAGCCGAAGAACCTGGCCATCCCTTGAACAGGGACACCTAGAGCGATTGTACACGTGGGTATGTGCCCAGAGGAAAGGAAAACCGTGTTCCCAGGAAAAACGGCTTGCGGATTATTTGTCAAGACCCCAAACTATAAACAACCCAAATATGAGTGGTCTTCAAATTTCTCCCCATAAACCGTGTAAATTTCTCTTATTCGCAGAATGGGAACTGGACAAGCAGATAGCGGTATGGCCACGCAGGGGGAGTCAACACCATCTTGCTTTTAGGTCATACATGCAGGGACGTCCTCCGGGTAAAGCGTGTTGGAGCGTATGTCTGTGACCCGTGCTGACTGCAGACAAGGTCTTTCCGGAATGCACTTGTCAGACCCTCACTAGGGTACTTTGAAGAAAAAAAAAAAGGATACTTGTTGTGCCCTGGGGGGAAACAATTTGGAGGTCAGGGCTAATATCAAATTTTTAGCAAAACCCTAAGTTCAATGCCAAATCATTGAAGGTTTGCTAGAAATTCCCATGAAAACTACTCCACGAAAAGTCAACGATGGTAAATAGACCAGGCGTTCAAGGGCAGGGAAGATCTCCTAGATGAACCGAGAGAGGGAAAAGGTGTGAATTTCTATGAATGAAGACACTGGCTGAGATCCAAACGGGAAGGAGACCAGGGAGTCACCGTTGATGCGAGAGTTCCTGAAGCTGGCTTCTCACGGGGGCGGCCCTTTCCATTGTCAGTGACCAGCTTGGCCTTAGTTGACCTTGGGCTCAGCCAGAGCCCAAGGTGCTCTGCAAGACCATTGAGCTCAGAGAACTGGTCTTTCCACCAGTCTTTTGAAAGCAAGACAGAAGCCTATGACATTTACGCGCATATCGTAACCAGGGGCGAGGCCCAGCTCTACCAATGTGACCCAGAAAGCCAGGTCCAGTGGGAACGGTGGCTTCCAGGGGCCTGCTGGGTCACTGACGCTCCAGGCAAAGCGGTCAGCGCAGTGTTGTGTTCTCCCCCCTTGACTCCAAAGTGCCTCTCAAAGGACCCATGATGACCACAGGGGCTATTGAGGAAGAATTTTAAAGAAAATTTAAAATTGTATCAGTGAGAAAAAACCAGGAAAGCTGCTCAGAGGGAATTATTTTCTGCCAAAGCAATGAGCCCACTCCATCTCCCAGGAGAGTGAGGGTGGCACTATGAGAATTTCATTGGGAAACGTGACCCCATCCACCTGCCAAGCCAGACTCGCCCCTTCAGGCTTCTTGATGTTCCCCCAAATCGAGGAGCGATTTAAGCCTCTCAACGATAGCACTCTGCCGTTCGGCTGCGCTGTACAGTGCAGAGCACAGGGTGCTGTGGAAAGGCTAGAGGGGTAGACACTCCACCCCGAGAAGTGTTGAGGATATGCTGGGAAGCAGTACCTTCATGTTGTGGTGTTCACTTTTCAAATAACGATTTCTGTAATTTTGTGCCAATGCTATTTTTTTAAACTCACCCACAACATATGGAACACGACTACTTGCTGCTGCTGTTGTCCGGTCCCTAGTCGGTTCCGACTCACAGCGACCGGCCCGTGTACATCAGAACACAGCACTGCCTTGTCCCTGTGTACGTCAGAACACAGCACCGCCTGGTCCCTGTGTACATCAGAACACAGCACCGCCTGGACCCCATGTACATCAGAACCCAGTACCGCCTTGTCCTTGTGCACATCAGAACACAGCACTGCCTGGTCCCCGTGTACAGCAGAACACAGCACCGCCTGGACCCCGTGTACATCAGAACCCAGCACCACCTGGTCCCTGTGTACATCAGAACACAGCACCGCCTGGACCCTATGCACATCAGAACCCGGCACCGCCTGGACCCTGTGTACTTCAGAACCCAGCACTGATCCTGCACCAGCCTCACAGTTGTGAGCCCATCGCTGAGCTCAAACCTTTGCGCCCATGCTGCAGCCACCGTGTCAAACCACCTTGTCGAGGGTCCTCTTTTTCTCTGCCTCTCCTTTACCACGATCTCCTTGTCCTGGGACTGGTCTCTTTTGATGACATGTCCCAAATGTGTAAGACAAAGTCTCACCATCTTTACACCTGAGGGATATTCTGGCTGTACTTCTTCAGAGACCAATTTCTGTGTCCTTTGAGCAGTCCGTGGTACTTCCAATCTTCTCCGCCAGCACCGCAAGTGTGCTGCCTCTTCTTCCGTCGTCTTTACTCACTATCCAACGTTCACTGGCATATGAGGTGATTGAAAATCCCATGGCTTGAGTCAGGCGTACCTGACTCAAAGTAACATCTTGCTTTTCAACACGTTAAAGAGATCTGGTACAGCAGGCTTAGCAATGATTAAAGAAAAGAGCAAACAGCTACAATAATACATGTTATTACAGTAAAGAATTTCAAATGCACTATGCCAAGGGAAAGCACTAGACTCACACGGTTACCTGCCTCATTCCACTCTGGAACGTTCTGGAAAGAGCATTGTGATTGGACGTCAGTGGGTCAGCAGTTTCCAGGGATTGGGCGCTGGAGGAAATGACGCAGCGGAGTGGCGCGGGAGCATTTGGGGGGAACTGTGCAAGTGTTTTGTATCTTGATTGCGGTGATGGTGACGTGTCTGTGTCTGTCAAAATTCACAGAGCCATGTGCTATGAAGAGTGAATTTTTACTGTATGTAAAATTTTATATTCACATCTAAAAAGAAATAGCCCCGCCCCCACTATCATAATACGAATTCTACCTTGCAAGTCTGGCTAGACCAGAAGATACACTGGTACAGATAGGAACTGGAAATCCAGGGAATCCAGGGCGGATGATCTCTTCAGGACCAGTGGTGTGAGTGGCCATACTGGGAGGGTAGAGGGAGAGTGGGTAGGAAAGAGGGAACCGATTACAAGGATCTATATGTGACCTCCTCCCTGGGGGACGGACAACAGAAAAGT
>NW_022103898.1:67048600-67058342 GCF_000313985.2 Echinops telfairi
TTGTATTTTTCATCGTTGTTACATAGCACCCTGACTGGCTCATCTCCTCCCCGAGACCCCTCTGCAAGGGGATCTCCAGTGTAGGCCAATGTTTTTATAGATGATTATCTTCTTTTAAAATTGGTTTATTGTGGTAAAAAATATATATGGTAAAAACTTGTCAAGTCAACATTTTTCACATGTACAGTTCCATGATACTGGTTATACTCCGGTGTTGAACAATCGTCACCACTGCCTACTTCCAAAAACAAGCAGAACATCAGTGCTCCTGAATTAAAACACCACGTTCTCTGTCCCTCCAGCCTTGGTAACATTCTTCTGTTATTTTAAGAGACAGTTAAATGAACCCTGAAGGCCGATTAAGTGAACATCCTTTACAAGAGATCTGTGAGCAGCTGCTCTGTGCAAAGAACTTACTGGAAGAATAATGAACCAGACAATCAGGATTCCAGTACCAGAGAATCACTCTGTGGTTTTTTGCATTTTAGGCAAAGCATTTAAGTTTATGCTTTGTATTATATACTATGGTTATATAGTCCATATCTAATAACCCATAGCAGGAGGAGCCATATCCTGACGGAGGACATCATACTTGGTAAAGTAAAAGGTCAGCAAAAAGGGGGTAGATCCTCAACCCAATGGATTGACATAGTGGCAGCAACAATGGCCTCAGACCATAGTGAAAACAGTGCAGGACGAGGCCGCATTTGTCCTGCTGTGCATGATGGACCACCACGCTTGTAGTTGGAGCTGACTGTTCTCTGTGGCACCTAACTTCTTCTGTTCTCTGTGACTTAGCTGCCCCATCGGTAAAATGATCATCATGGAGTGTTAGGAATATGAAATTCCAAGAAAACCTTTACATTGAATGTTTGTCAAAATTGAAAGCCCTATTCCAACACACAGTCTATTCCTTTTTTAATTCTAACAACTCACCCTTTGAGAGCATTGGCTCTGCTGAGCAGTGAGTGAAGCACTGACTATTCAGTAACTTGTAATCTCACAATAATAATTTGTGGCTGATACCATTGTCACCAGGAGCCCTCGGTACAAGTTGGGCTGCTAATCGCAAGGTCAGCAGTTCGAAACCGCCAGCCACTCCTAGGGAGAGCGATGAGACTTTCTTCCTCCTCAAAGATTTACAGCCTTGGAAACCGACAGGAGAAGTTCTATTTTATCTTCTAAAACTCACTGTGATAGAATTCGAATCAATTCTGATTCACAGCAACCCTCTAGAACGGGGTAGAACTGCCCTTTGGGGTTTCCCAGATGTTAAAGATTTACAGGAGTAAATAGCCTTATTTTTTCAACTCTAAGTCAAAATCGACTTGAAGGCAGTAAGAGAAACATTGTTTCAGCACGCTGGTGGTACAGGGTCTACGTCCTTGGCTCCTCACCCAAAGGGCAGCCGTGCCAGTCACTGTGGTGGAAAAAGGGGGTGGCAGCTGCCTCCCTCAGAACTGCAGCTGCTCAGCATAAAAATGCACTTCTGCTCTGTCCTGCGGGGTGGAGGGCTGCTATGAATCAGAATCTAGTCATTGTATGTAGCAACAACAGCCACCTTTTTAAAAAAAAAAGAACATCTATGTCCTTCATATCTCAGCTATAGTCTCTAAATAGACAGCGTCTTTTCACATAACCGTGGTATCTTTGACGCACTGCCTGGTGTCTTTGACCATGTAGACTAGACCTCATTAACCATCTCCCGATCTCCAGGGGCAGCTATCCAGAAGCACAAATCCATTGTGTTGTTGTTTTTTTCTTTTAAAAGCAATTTGATTGGCATACAGTTCTCATATCACACCACTCAATGGGCTAGTCGTATTAAAAAGAGTTGTGCAATCATCACCCCGATGAATTTTAGAACATTTTCGTCTTTCTTGTGCTCATTACTATTAGCTGCCCATTTTACCCTAACCTCCCTGCCATGATTCTAGAAAGCTATTCATTCAGTTGCCTTCTCTACAGATTTGTCTATCCTAGGTTTCATACACAGAAAAACAAACAAAAAACAAAAACACACCAAAAAACAAACACGCCCCCAAACAACAAAACCCCCCAACAACCATAACAAAATAAAGACGTCAGCTGAAAAGAAATCAGAAAATATGAGAAACTAGAACACATTTAAATTTGACCAAATGGGAGAAGGATGAGAAGGTGTTAAATTGTAACCTAACAACCCCTGTCTTCTTCGTTTCCAAAGCTCTCTGTCTGAGAGCAGGGTACTCACAGCCTGGTTAATGGTTAGGGACCGTTCACCAGAGTCTTCATCCACCTGAGGCCCTGCCAGTGGACTTCGGACTTTCGCTGCGCTCAATAGCCCTCTGCAAACGGAATAATCACATCGCCGTTGTTAAGGCAACTTTATTTTACAAAGAAGAAGCTGAAGTTTACAGAGATTATATTTCATTGCCACTGAGTTAATTCTGCCTCATAGTGACCCTGCAAAAGTGCCCAGATCACCCAGCTAAAATGAGATTAAAAAATAAAACCAAACTGAAAACAGTGGCTATTAAGTTGAGTGAGATATTAAGTGGAGTCAGACTCATTGAGAACCACATCGATCAGAACAGAAGTGTACTTTAGGGGGTTTTGAATGGCTAATTTTCTTCATGAGGCTCCCCAGACCTCACTCTTGAGGTACCTCTCATTAGGCTAGAAGTTTCAACCTTCTGGTTAGTAGCCAAATGTATTCATTGTTTGTACCATCTGAGGACTCAGAAACGAGCTAGAGGGAGACAGAATCCAGCAATCCAGCGCGGTGTGATTCCTGGACCCTGCTTCTCATTCACTGCTCTGCTTATGGAGCTGTGTTTTATTTAGTGCATTTTCGATTGCACTGTGATCTATACACACAGAATCATGTTACATACACAAACTATTATACACGTGTAGTATATATGAGAGCGCCAAATGTCTTCCAACACACTCATGTTTTTGATCAGTACAGATGCAAAAAAGATAAAGAAGGTAGAGTGAATGAAATCAGTATTTTTATAACTTGACTGATATAAATTTTACTCAAGGCAAAGGAGAGTTTGTTTACTCAATAATGTTTTATATTAAAAATGGAAGAAATAATGAAAGCTTGCTTTGGTATCTAACTGTCCTTGAGTACTTTAATAAGCTTTGTGGAACTAAATGCTTATTCAATTTTTAGTGCTCTTTTCAATAAATACTTGAAGTTATAAATTTTAATCTAAGAACTACTTTAGCCGTCTATACCTATATCTTCTGGCATGTAGGACTTTTATTGTTGCTCAAGCCCAAATATTTCATATTCCCTATTGACTTTTCTTTTTTAGCTCATGAATTGTTTGGAGGCGCATTTAAACAAAATGTGATCCTCTTTCTATATGTTTATGGATCAAACAACCAAAAATATAATCTCTATGAACTCTTTTTAGCTGTCCTTTGTGACCTGGTATGTAGTCAGTTTTGAGAAACGTTTTATGTGGGTTTCAGTAGAACGTGTATTTTCAATTTTAAGTGAACATAGAGTTTCCTACGGTATCTGCGCTGCGTGGCCTACAACCAAAGCGCAGCTTTACTTCCCACCCCCAGAAGTACATGACCCTTGCTTTTACATGTACATGATGGAAATTTTGGCAGTTTCTTTTTCCATGAACCCTTGAGGAAGAGAGCCCTAATCTCGCTTTGGTCTGAAAATCATCATCTCCTCGCCACGGTCCTGCAGCAGACAGCAAGCAGGCCTTCACTTTGGCCTGCCTTCAGTTAGCACGCGCTTCGCTGCGCCACGTGGACCGTAGATGGCTGTGGCCAGACCGTGGGTGGAGTCGGTGTGTTAGTCTGGGTACTTTGGAGAAACAAATCCACAGCGACTCATGTATAAGAGAGAGTTTTATGTAAAGAAAAGGTGCATCACGAAAACACCCCAACCCAATGCTGCCCAAGCCCACAAGTCCAACATTAGCCCGTTAACCCAACACCAGTCCACAAAGCCCTCCACCTCACAAAACAGAGGCAATGATGCCGACTGCAGGAGGAATGCTGAGTCAGTGAACGAACAAGCATCTCAGCACTGGCAGGGGTCTCCACACGGCTGCTCCAGCACCCAGGGCTGCATCAGGATAGGTCCATGTAGCTTCTCCTTGGGGATGTCTTGTAGGAAGTCAATCTTGCAAGCTGAAGCAGGGAAATGCTAAGGCAGCTGCACCCGGTGCAACCATCACAAAACAAGAGACCCGAGAACTAGAAAGGCAAGGCTCACCACCCATTTATCCCTCGGCCTTTCAATTAGCCCCACATGTGATTATCGGCCAGGCTGGCACAATTAACTAACTCAGTCGGCTTCTGGCTTCTGGCTGCTTCTCCTCGTGTTCTTCCTTACCTGCTGCTCCTTTGAGTGATTGGCACCATCAGCACTCCCTGCTCCCTGGCCTTGTCAAAACCCGTCATTATCTACATCTCCTCTTCCCGCGTTCCTCTCCTCTTTCTAGCAAAGTCACGGCTCATCAACCCTGCTCCCCAACTTTCTGTCCAATTGGCCCACTTCTGTGCCTACTGCCACCGCGTGCACATAAGGCACCCTTCTCAGGCTTGGGTCATTGCATTAGTGTACCACGTACTTGCACTGCCGAGTCAGTGCTGGTGCACAGCGACTCCCCAAGAAAGTAACTTAAAAATCCAGTCTTTCTCCGGAAAGCTGCTGCTGCTGGCTTGGACCTGCAGAACAAGTGGATTGCAGCCCAGCGCGTAAACATTCCAGTGCCAAGGCTCACAGCTTAGCCTACCAACCCCTCCTCGCCTCTGTTTATCCCTTCCTAAATTCTTCCTGCTATAACCAGAATGCTTTTTCCCTTTGAAATATAAACTTGACCAACCATCCTCTGTTTAATTGACACAGTGGTTCTCCGTAGACCTGAGTTTACATTTTAAACCGTTTAACGAGGATACATCCTTCAGGATCTGGCTCCTTCCTACTCTGGCCTCCCCACGCCAGTCTTCTCGAGGAATTTCCTTCTCCACGCTACAAATGCAGTGTTCTTTCAGGTCCCGAATCGGGCTATGCTCCTGCGCCTCGGCACAACGTGAGCAGGATTTTATGACTTTAAATTAATGGCATTTCTTGAGTTTACATAAATCCCCAAAAAATGTAATGATGGAGAAGAGATTATATATTACACACACACACACACACACACACACACACAAATCTTTCCAAAACCTAGAACAGAGAAAATATTCGGGGATTTGTATCCACATACACACACACACACACACACACACACACACACACACACACACACAATCTTTCCAAAAGCTAGAACAGAGAAAATAGAGTAAGAAAATGATGGAAGAAGCAATATAAGATACAAGTATGTTCAGATATCTCCTCAGTGAGGCTTTCCCTGGCCAATCTATTTTTAACAAGTTCCATCCCTTACCTTTCAGCTCCATTATCCACCACTTTCTGAAGGCATCTCATGCTATCATTTGTTTGTCTGATGGGCATCGTCCCCACTGGCATGCCCGCCTCCTATAGACAGAACTACTGTCCTTTTGGCTCACGGTGGTATCCTCAGAGTCTAGCTAGTGTTTGGCACATAGTAGGCATTCAACAGTTACTTGCCAAGTGAATGGACAAATGAATGATGCAAGAGATTGATGTATGTCCTCATCTGTCATGAGCCGGCCATCAAAAATGCCTCCAATTCGTTCATAAAAAAGAAGCAAACGCCCATGCTTTAGAAATACAAGACAGCCAGCTGACAAAGACCAGTGAGGAAGAGTGAAAGGTAGTGATGTCTGAGGCAAGGCATGTTGATTTTCATTATACCTGTTTTTTATCTGTACGTATATCTTCCATCATGTGTTTGTATCGATTTAAAGAGTGTGTATGTCCTAGGAAACATTTTGCATTTCTTTTTCTGTCAATATGTCATCTATAAAATAACAAGAATACCTCACATTTATTGAGCACTTACCACATGCCAGGCGGTGCGCTGAGCATTCATATGGATTATTGAAGAATGTATTACATAGCTGTTGTCATTTCACAGAGATCGAAAACATCTGTATTTAAGTTAAAAAAAAATAGGAGAAAACTCATTCCCAAATGTAAATATTTGGTAACATAAACATGACTGAATAAATTCTGCTTATCAACTCTCATAACAAAGATGAATTTGATATGTCTGCCTTACTTGTGTTCTTTTAAAAGTCAGGGAAAGCATCATACACTAATTTTTTAAGTAAAGTTTTTATTTACTAGGAAATCTATGCCTAACTGCAAAAGCGCTTGTCAACAGGATTTGTTGCAACAGGATTGTGGGAAGGGTGGGTGGGGGCGGGACGTGTAGAAAAGCTCTTTGGGAAACATCTGCTGTATCATCGGCCTGCTTTCTCTCCACCCTTATTTTACATGTTTCTCTTTCCATCTGTTCCTCTGGAGTATAACTGACCTGACTGCAGGAGATTTATGACATTTTCACTGTACGACATGACTCCTGACAGCATCGTTTTTGAGCCTCAGCTCTGATCTGGTTCACTCTGGTGGGGCGGGGGGTGTTTCAGCTGCCACAGACACCTATCAGCTATTCAAGGAGGAGCAAACAGTCACCACTGTGAATGAACCTTCAGTCATTACAATGACGTGATTTCAGCAGGGAGGGTTGTTTTGTTTTTAAATCCTCTGAGGACAGTTCTTTTGTTTGGTTGCCTCTTCTGTTGGGCCTCTGCCATGGCTGCCGGTTAAAAGCCATCCGGTGCGTCCTGAAGGAAGCCTGGCAAACTGCTTCCATAACAGATTCCCAAACCAAACCAACCCCCTGCCACCAGGGCCATCCCAATGTGCAGCAGCCCCGGAGGGCGGGGCGCGTGGGTTGCCCCTGTGGCCCGAGACAGTCGCTCTCGCCGGGGGAGAGGGAGTCCGTGGAGTCGCTGAGAGTTGGCGTCAATTCATGGCGAGGACAATGGGTTGTTGTTGTCTTGTATGGCTCTGTGGGGCACACTGTCCTCGCTCTCTCTGCCTCCTTTCTAGGGGCGCCCTTTCTCCATGACACCACCGGAATCAGGGTCCAGCCACCCCTCAGGTCTCTTGACATTGCTCTGAAATTGTGCTTCCCCCACTGTGTCGTCTCTGCCATCTCGTCAACCTGCTCGGCTTTCTGCCTCAGGGGTGCCAAGTTAGTGGCTGGCACACAGTTTTGTGGGTGGTGGTCATCAAGGTGGCCCTGGACGCATGGTGGCACCATATGCACAGCAGCAGCAGACCCTTGGGAACCACAGGGTTTTCATTGTATTGGTGGATTTTCAGAAGCACTTCTGAGAATCTTTTCAGATCCTCCTAGTCTTTCTTCATCTCGAAGTTCTGCTGAAACTTGCAGCATGACAGCAATCCATTTCCACAGACAGACAAGTGGCTTCAGATGGCACAGAGGAGGAATTTAATCAATGAACTAAGGAGTGACTGAGGGCCGTGGTCACTGGTTCCGCTTTGATTTGCTCGTGCTAAGCCTGCGTGAAAAGAACCAGCCGAGACAACCACACGACTGCCCTGGACAATGGCCAAGTCAAAGGCTAAGGAGTTAAAAAAATACTGGTCTAAATGCAGAAGGAAAAGGAAAAGAGATAGAAGACTGTGAATACTTCCTGTGTTCCTTAGAAAATGAATATTTCCTAAGTGACTTTCCTCCAACATTTTCTTAGGTAAATTGAGAATGCACCATATCGTTTTAGGGCCCCGTGAACAAAGAAAGTCTACTGCTTGCAAAATGCACGGTGTCCCATGCTCTCACCTAGACTTATTGATGGCTTGTCAAATAGGTGAGGGAAAGTTGGTCCATTTCCCTAGTTCTTCAGAGCCTTTGAATTCTTTAACAAAGACCGCATTCAACACTTGCCTTACCTTATCACTCATGAGATCAGGTTCTGGATTATGTGAAGCGAAAATGTTTTCAATACAACCCCTTCCCCCACCCCCCTTTCACCCAGCTGAGCCATGAGATGCTGTAGACGCATCATCGTCCCTGGGTGCTTTTTCGATTGTGCTCCACTGGACCAGCGCTAATATGCACTGAAGGCCCTCGCAAACGATATGAGAACCTTGAAAGAAAACTTTGAAGGTGGTTTAAAAGTTTCAGTCTGAGGCTAGTGAAAGGCGATTGTTGAAGGAGGTGTGGCCATCCTGTGTTTATTCAGAAATTGGACTAGATTTCAGTTTTCAGTTCCAGTTATATGACAGGCTGACGGATAACAATCAAAGAGGAAATTACCCTTTGGAACCAATTTTTTGAACATATAAATGAGTAATAAGAAGTAAAGGGAAATTCGTCTGTTTTGAGAGCTTACGTTTTTATGAGTGAAGCTAAATTTCTGGTTGACATATCTCTGAAGAGAAAGGATGAATCGGTGTATAAGGACTACTAATGGCAGAAGAACTTGCATTGATTTATGTAGGCTTGATGCCTATTGTCATATGATAGTTGTTCCTTTTGTAAGAAAAATACTTGTACTAAGCCGAATGCATTTTGGATTCGAATGATATTCCAGAAACATATTTAGTTAAACGTTGAAACCATCTTGGTCACAAATCTGTGGTACGCTGTCCTTTATGACGAGAAAAATAAGCACATCATTTTACGTGTATCCATAACCCTTCATTTGCACCTGTATATAATGCTTCATTTGCTTTCTTTACTAGCTAAATAACCTCTGGTTAAAAATATAATTAGTTCTATTAATGGTCATTATAGTTTATATTCCTTGGATGCAAAGATGGGGAGGCTTCAGGTGACTTACCTCAGACATGCCAGCAGCAAACACCACTAGTGAGAAAAGCATACCTGGTTTGCCAAAGTCGAGGCTCAGTGAAAATTGGGGGAGCCCTCGGGGAGATGGACTAGCCGCCAACAATGGACTTAAACATGGCTGTGATCACCAAGATGGCACCAGACTGCCCCACCTCTGTTCTGTCCTAGGTTGCAAGGAGCTGGACAGAAACGTTGCCCACTAGCAACACCAACAAGGATCTCTGCGGCACCCTGTGCCGGGCTGCGAAGGGTGAAGTTGGCGGTTCAAACCCATCAGCTGCTCTGTGGGAGAACGCTGAGGCTTGTTCCCTCTCAAGGCTTACAACATGGCTACGGAGTGCACGCACAGGGAGCTGCCAGGGGTTCGAGCCAGACTAGGAAGAGGATGTGGAACACGGAGGGAGATCTTTGTGGGCGTCCGATGGATCTTGGGTGAATGCAGACAATACCAGAAAGATGTTTACATTCGACTCTGTGGACCCTAATAAATAATGTATAACCTTCAGAAGAATGGAAATTCCAGAACACTTAATGGCAATTCTGCGGAACATGTACTGGATCATGAGGCAGCTGTGCAAAAAGAACAAGGGAATCTGCATGGTTTAAAAGCAGGAAACGTGTGCAACCGGGCGGTATTTCCTCGCCAGATGTGTTCAATCTGTATACTGAGCAAACATGTGAGTCTGGGTAGACTAGAGAAACAAATCCACAGAAACTCATATGGATAAGAGAGTTTTATATAAAGGGTAAGTCTACATTAAGAAAGTATCCCAATCCAGTGCTTCCCAAGCCCACAAGTCCAACATTATCCCATATGTCCGACATCAATCCACAAAGTCCTCCTCCATCTCACAAAACACACGCAATGTCACCGACTGCAGGAGGAAAGCCGAATCAGTGAGCGTGTAAGCATCTCAGCGCTGGCAGGGGTCTCCACACGGCTGCTCCAGCACCCAGGGCTGCAT
>NW_022103898.1:67060179-67069670 GCF_000313985.2 Echinops telfairi
TCTCCCATGTCCTCCCGGAACTGTTGGTCCGGTTGTTTTCTCCTCCAAATTGCTAATCCAGCCTATATTATTTAGACAGACCTGCGGAGATAATAACATGCACAAAAACAAGACAGAGCAAAACCAAGCAACAATATACAACAAAACATCAACAACAACACACCAATGACAAAAAACAAACCAAAACACAACAAGAAAGAAAATCTTGTAGTTAGTTCAAGGACTGTCTGTTGGCCTTTAGGAGTGTTTTCCAGTCCAGTCTGCCCTGGCCCCAAAGTTCACCTTCAGCATCCCCTGGGGCCCTCACTGCTCCATTCCCTTGCTGTTCTGTTGCACCCCCTTAGTGGTTTGTCTTGGTGTGGCAGGATCAGATCGGGCGCAATTCCCACACTGTGTCTCTGGTGTTGTCCCCTGTAGGGCTATGGGTTAGTGAGGGGCATCAGGTCTCATAGTGGGGCTGGCCATGTGGTCCTCTCTGTGGAATGGCTGCTCTAATCGGGAACATCATCCTCAAGGCCTGGTGGGCTAGGATGTGCTCCACTGTCTCCTCCTCCCCCTTCATCTGCTCTCATGTGCACCCATCAGGTATGTTCCTCTCTCGGAGCTGTGGATTCAGTGCCATCATTTGAAATAAATTCTTCTGGGGGGAGGGGCAGGTATCCATTTAGTATTTGGGACTAGGGCCAGCCCCCCAGACCTCTCCACTGGTTCCTTACGCCACACTAACACGTTGCATTCACATCTTAGATCACTGGGTTAAAGTCTGGTCCCTCTTTCCCTGTGGAGATATAAATAACACCCTCCCCTTGGGTGGGTTAGTGCCCTGTGCCCCCACTACCTACTTCTTTTTTATTTTTTTTCCTTTCCCCACCTCCTTTTTAGTTGTCTACCATATGTATCCCTATATTTGGTCTGGTCCCTGCCATATTACTTGGTCCTCACCCCAGGAATGTTTGTATACAGTAGCTTTTTCCCTATGCCCCTTTTGCATTCTTTTTTTCTTTTTTAAAGCTTACCTCAGCGGACTCATGTTGTACTTGTCCTTTTGTGCTTGGCTTACTTAGGTTAGCATGATTTCCTCTAGTTCTTCCCATGCAGTGATGTGCTTCATACATTCATCACTGCTTTTTAGTGATGCATAGTACTCCATTCTATGTATATACCACAGCTTTTTAATCCACTCGTCAGTTGATGGAAATTTGGGTTGTTTCTAACTCCTTGCAATTGTGAACTGTGCCGCAATGAACATTGGAGCACAGATGTCTGGCCTTGGTTTGTTTTTTGTCTCTTCTGGGTATATGCCCAGTAGGGGGATTGCTGGGTCATATGGTAACTCGATTTCCATCTGTTTTATATATTACCAGATTGATTTCCATAGTGGCTGTGCATACTTACAGGTCCACCAGCAGTGGATGAGAGTTCCTGTCTCCCCACAGCCCCTCCAACACTTGTTGCTTTCTGTTTTTTTTTAATTTGGGCTATCTTTGAGGGTGTTAGGTGGTACCTCATTGTTGTTTTAATTTGCATTTCTCTTATGGCTAAAGATCGGGAACATTTTCTCATATATTTGTTGGCCATGCTTTGTGCTTTGCCGTTGAGTTTGTACTATGAAAGCCATACTTCATCTCAGGAGAAAATCCTTTGAAGAAATTCTATTTGATCCCATTTGCTTAAGAATTCCATTAGACAGGGCCTTAAGTGGAGAGCAAATGTTTTGAGGATGATGAAGGCAATGAGTGTACAAATTTGCTTTACACAATGTATGTATGGATTGTGATAAGAGTTGTATGAGCCCCTAATCAAATGATTTAAAAAAAAAAGAATTCCATTGGAATCTCTGCTCTTGTCTGTAACGGATCATATGCAACTACTTTGTCATCCATCCATCGATCAGGAAGTTTGCTCAACTTTAACTGTTCAGTCAGAATTGCATAAGCTGAACCAATTGAGATATCCACGTGTTGGCTACTGTTTCTGCTATTAATCATCAGTCCTTCTCAATTAGGGCAGGATCAAGATGGCGTTCTTACAAACCGATGGGGATGATCAGCTGCTACATGCTTCATCTTCAACCTGTCTGTCATTAAAATTGGGCTACTCCTTTGTAAACGACTGATTTCTTTGGGTGCACTGTTTCCATAAATCATACCGAGCAGAAGAAAAGGCAAAGACAATAATACAAAATAATACAAAACAAGAAAAAAATCTCTTTCCAAGAGAAAGGAGAATGTAATGAAAGTTAGCACAAGTTAAAAACGGGTCACAAGAGAAACAAATAGTAAGATGTAAAATTTAAACCCAATTGTATCTGCTGCAAGCCACTTTCCAAGACGGTTTTGTGTGTAGACAAGACTGTTCAATGGTCTGAGGAAATTCAATAGACGCTTACCCCACGTGGGGACTCTGTGAATGGATTCTGGGCTTTTAGTGTCATCCTTAGCCTTCTGAAAATGAGGCATTAACAATTTCAACATTTTTAAGCTCTAGTACAATTCCTTCCTCTGATCTTGGGTTTTATTGGTCAAAATACGTGGATCACCTGGGTTGGTGTGCTTTTTCCATATGGAATTAGCTGGCTCCTCACTTAGAGGCTTGATCAAGACAAGCCATTAAGACCCCAGACACTATTCTTTCTCATAGCTGGATGCCATCTGATCCTTCACCACATTTTGCTCTAGCACCCATCTCTTCTGTGTTCGCTTCATTAGGGCAAGTATCGCACAGGGCCACATCATAAGAATACGTTGGTAAACTTTTTGTACAGCATGAATGATTTCACCATTCTTCCACTCAAGCATCACTACAAATTTCAATGTATGCGTCAATTTTAGGAGAATTCATGCTACTCTGAACAGGACTCTTTTCAAGTGGATGGGTTGTCCTTCTTGGTGCCACAAACCAGATCCTATTTAGACATGCCATGACAAATTAAAAAAAAAATTTTTAAATAGGCAGTTTCCACATTTTGAAGACTGTGGGTTTGTTCTGAATGATACTGTTTCTCAATCATCTCTTGCCACAGATGTGGTCCGTTTGATTTTTGTGTATTCCATCTGGTGAGGATCACATGTATAGTCAACATTTATGCTGTTGATAGAGAAGATATTTGCAGTGAAGGAGTCAGTGATCGTGTACATTTTTATCATGCGATGTCCAGCATTCTTTCTTTCACCAAGGCCAAATTTTCCAACTACCAATCGTCTTGCTTCCAGCTTTTGCATTCCTGCCACCAGGAATTACGAATGCATCTTGGTCACATGCTTGATTTGCTTCAGACTGCTGCTGTTATTGTTGCTGCTAAGTGCTGTACAGTTGGTTCCAACTGATAGGGACACTGCCCGGTGCTGTGCTCGCCTCACAATTGGTGTGCCGGAGTCCCTTGTTGAGACCTGTATGCTAATACAGCTGACTGCGGCCCTTCCTCTTTTTCACTGACCTTCCACTTTGCCAAGCAGGATGCCCTTCCCCAGGGACTGGGCTCTCCTGATCACATGCCCGAAGTGTGGGAAATCGTCACAAATCTTTAGTTTCTTCCTCTTCAGCATTAGTGGTTGGTATGTAAATGTGAATCACAGTCATATTAGCTGGTCTTCCTTGCAGGTGTATGCAAAGTTTCATGTCCAGTTTGTCATGAGTTGTAGAACCAAGACTAGAGTGTAAGCCTTTTGAAGGCCAGTTCTGCTGTCTTTCCATTATGTTGGCTCCTTTGACTTAATGGAGGCTATCGTCAGGACTCTTCTGGAAGAAAGTGAGAGAAACCTAACTCTGACACTTCAAACCCCCCCCCCCCCCAAAAAAAGGTGAGGGGTAGGAAAAGAAAACTTTATTAGTTCATGTAGCCAAAAGTCTTTAAGCACAAAACGGTTCAGCAGCTCCCACGATACCTTGAGCTTCTGGTCCGTCTCCAGATCTTGCCTCTGCTTTCTTCTGTGCTGGCTTCTTCCTCCAAGCTGCTGCGTACGTGCCTTCCTCTTTGACACTCCACCCTCTGCGGAGCCCGCCACAGATCCTGCTCACTTCAAGTCTGCACAAGTGGGAAAGGCTCACTCTGCCAACAGCATCAGGAGAGTGTTGAGACTGGAATTCATGGGCTTGTCTTGAGGGAGGTGCCTGTCCTTGAGCCAGTCAGAGGGCTGAAGTAGATCCACGGGCCTGATCTAAGTCCTACATCCTCCCTGCCACCAAGGCGGTAACCACCATCTTCAGCTGGACCTCCTAGGCTGGGAGGGAGGGAGAGGACAATCGAGCACTGTTATCAGCAGACAGTGGAAACGCCGCTGGGCTGTTCAAAGCCACTGCTGTCTGCTTCGAGGGCCTTCTCCATCTAGCTACACCACTGGGCCAGGCGTCTATCTGTGGCTAGCATCTGTTACGAATTCGTTTGCTGATCACGTGGCGTCTCAGAATGTGCATACTGGCAGAAAGCTGACCCTACAGGCAGGGGCAGAGGAAAGATTGTATTGGTGTGAGGAGGGAGTCAAGAAGGTGATAGGGAGATGTTTGGAGTACAGAGCCTGGGTGAGAGAGGCCTGAGTGGGGGTCCCATCTGTCAGAGAATAGGAGGGGCCTGAGGGAAGACCCTCCGGAGAGCAGAGCGCCTAACTGCTCAGTGGAGTGGACAGCAGGCAGGGGGATTACCATGGTCACCCACCACCCATCCATCAGTGTGTCACCCTGTGGGGGCTTGCGTTTTCTTATGCTTCTGGAAGCTGTGCTGCTGGTATTTCAAATACCACCAGGGTCACCCATGGTGAACAGATTACAGCGAAGCTTCCAACTCAGGATAGACTAGGAAGAAGGATCTGGTTATCTCTTTCTGAATTTTAACCAAGAAAAACTTATGGGTCACGACGCTCTATTGTCTGAGTCACTTGCTTAGGTAAATCATCGGAAGGGATGATCCCTGGAGGAAGACAGATGGTTCAGGGAAGTAGAGCGCCAATGAGGGGGAGGGGGACCTTCGGAGAGCTGGGTTGGCACAGTAGCCTCAACAATGGACTTGGATATCCATTATGATGATTACGAGGAAGAGGAGGACTGGGTGACGCCCCGTCCTGTACAAAAGGCCACCCTGAAGTGGATTGAGCTTGACACTAATTAGCAACTGTGGCCGGCTACTGTGCTGGGTCCTAGGATTACGAAAGTGACACAACACATCTCCTCTCATAATCCAGAGGGGACAACTTCTGGTAATTTGCTACAAGAGAGAAACACTTAAACCACGAGTTGAAGAACAAGGGAATGGTTTGCTGGGGTGTGGGAGGGGCCAGGAGAAGGAATCCATTCCAAACAGAGGACATTAGCACTGATGCTGACATGGGCCTAAGGCTATAGAAGAGAGGGTGCCAAGACTTTTAATGAAGGCCAGTCAGGGGGCAAGACCAAGGTGAGGAAGACTGGTGAAAGATGAGGTTGGAAAGGGAACTAGGAACCAGGCTTTGTTGGGTCATTTAGGGTCATGGGAAGGATTTTGAAGTTGCTCAGAGAACATTAGATTTTTCAAAATCAGCTTTGTGCTCTTTCAAATAGGATATTGCTTTGGGTAGAATTGAATAGAAAGTGAGGTAAGAATGGAAATGGGGTAAGGCTACAGAACACGAAAGAAAAGAGGTGTGGTGAGACTAGGTAGAACAGAAACACCAATTGCTGTCCATTTGATTCCAATTCATGTGTGTTCGAACAGAACCATGCCACACTGGGTTGTGGAAATGAGGCAGGTACTTCTGGGTAGGCTCAAACCTTCACCTCTTGGTGTTAACTCTGGAATACCTGAACGTTTTGCACCCCCCAGGGATTCTGAGACTATGTTGACAGTGTCTTTAAGAGGCTCTCATGACTTGGCTTGTAGGGGTGGCAATGGAGATGGAGAGAAAGCAGGCACAGCCAAGAGTTAATAGAAGATCTTGGCTTATAACAATGAGCATTGCTGTAATCATCGGAAAGGCAGTGCAGCCTATCTTGTGGATTTGTATATGCTTCTCCTTTTTCATTAGCTGGTTGAAATGCAGGTTTTATTTTCGTGAGAGTATTAAATCAACTGGGGATTAGGATAAACATAATTGTTTCATGGCTAAATGTATCCCACTGTCATCAATCATGGCCATATATCAGCCTGCCTAGTTCCTGATCTCAGAATACAAGGCCACAGGGAACATTGAGGGGCCTATGGCTCTGGTGACTGAATTAAAAGCATGGGACCTCACACTCTTGTGCAATGTTCTGAGTCTGGATAAGTCCTTCTATCTGTGAAATATGCTCTCGGACTGTTCATCAGGCTCACTAGCCACATTCCCACGCTGCACCATGCAACGAAGGGGGCAGGGAGAGAATTCCCATTGATAACGGGTGAAGAATCTGAAATTGAGTGTGCTGGCATTGTGGCACTCCCCTGGAAAACCAGCTGTGTGAAATCTTAGTCTAGGAAGGAAGGATGAATGATTTTAGAGTTTGTACACCCAAGATAAAATGTTTCTGGCGCAATGGTTGCTTAAGTTACTCTCTGGATGCCCCTGAGTGTAGAGGAGAGAAGGAGGTATCAGTCAGGGCCGGAGATGACATGTGGATCTGCCATTGACTAGCCTGTCTCCTCAAGTAGGTCAGGATGCTGTCAGCTAGCCCATCCATCAGGCAAACACAATGGTGATGATGATGATGATGATACCTCCTGTATCACCCATGTGGTGAAGTTGAAAAGAGATGAAATTTGTGAAAACGCTTTGCAAACAGTAAAATGAGGATGCAACAAGGACTGCCATTGCTTGTTCCAGACAAGACAGGTTAACATTCTGTCCTGATGGCGCGGGACATTGGATTGGCGGGCATTGAACAAGGAAGACCACAGAAGAAGGGATGCGTATGAATCGTGGTGCTGAGAAGAATGTTGAACGTGCCAGACTGACCTGTATTGCAAGAAAGGCTAGTCTGCTCCTAAGAGGCAAGGACCACACGACGGCGAAGTCTTACATACTTTGGACACAGTGTCAGGAGAGCCCAGTCCCTGGAGAAGGACATCCTGTTTGGTAAAGTGGAGGGGCAACAAAACGAGGAAGGCCCTCAAGGAGACGGATGGACACAGTGGCTGCAGCAATGGGCTCAGGCATGGGAACCATTGTGAGGATGGCCCAGGACCAGGCAGGTTGTGTTCTGTTGTGCACAGGGTCACTGTGGGTTGGAGCTGATGCCATGGCACCTAATAACGATGGTGTTGCGGATTAGGCATTGGACTACTAAATGTAAGGTCACTAGCTTAAACTCACCAGCCACTTCAAGAGAGAAAGGCGAGCCTGTCTGCTCCCATATAGATTTATAGCCTCAAAGATTTTGCATTGGAATAGACTCAATGACTGATATTTTCGTAGTAGATCACCAGGCCCCCTTTCTGATGTAACACTGGGTGGACTGGAACTGCAAGCTGCGTCAGCAGCTAAGTGCTTGACAGTTTGGCCATAGGCCCTGGCCAACCATAGTGCAGGCCAAATCTAAGTTAGAAGGAAATAAAAGGTTGCCAGAAGTCAACCATGTGGTTGGTGACTGTGGCAGTTACATCATTTCATGTCACTTTGAAGATACATGAAAGTGTAGGGCTGGCGTTTAGCCTGTTAAGACAGGTCATACCAGCCTGATGGTGCCTCCTTGTGGGCATGGCCGTCTCATAAGGAGTCCTGGGAACCTTTCTCTCTCTGCCTTCACCTTTCCTGCTGGCTGCCCAGTTGCTGTCAGGGCCGCCACTATTGGAGCCACATGGCTTTGCACCCATCGGCCTGTGATCTTCCTGCATGTAGCTGTGTGAGTCTGAAGAGGGCTTAGGGACTAGTGTAGGACTTAAGGCCTTGAGTTAAGACTGGACTGGGGTGTTTTCTCAATATATAATTATTTCTTGATATAAAGCTCGTTCTTATATATATGAGTTAGTTAATTGTGCCAACCTGGCCGATAATCACACACTTTTGGGTTTCTCCAAAGTACCCAGGCGAATACAACATACGAGTGCCTTAGGATTTGTTTCTCTAGTCAGTCTGACCTAACACAGCGGTCTTAGGGCCCTGGGAAGGCTGGCATGAGGAAGGCCGTGAGTGAGACCAGCAGTGATGACCAGACCATCGAGATGGTGAGTCAGGCTCAAAGGCAGAAGAGAGGAACTCCCCCTGCCCCCGCCCCCTATTGCACAATGAACACACAGTAGTGTATTCCTCACCGACATGGGTGGTTCTAACTGGGACTTGGGGAGAGGGTACGGCAGAGGTGCGGTCAGCTTTAGAACTGGTGAGGCCCTGCGGGCAGAGGATGTGGAGAGAACATGGCAGAGGGACATATCCACAGCCATTTCCCATTCACTTAGGGAAAGTGCAAACAGCCCATTTTCACAGAAGGCTGAGCTCCGGCTACCGATGCAGACCTCCGCTTTTGCTCTGTAGACGGTCTTCTTTTCATCCATCTGCTTTACATTTTTTCAAAAGGAACTTTCTAAACCACAGTATCATCCCAAACTCACTAAAGAGATGGGTACCCTAACAAACCACTGGCCATCCAGTAGACTGTGATTCCTGGTGCTGAGCCAGTGTCACAGTAGACGTGTACCCCCTGGGCCTTCAAGGGCTGGCTGTTCCTGTCTATTTCTAGGCCCTTCTCCCAGGGGGCCTCTGGATGGACTGGTGAGCAGCTGAGCAGATTATCTGTGTCTCTTAGTCCTTTAGAACGCCCTCCTTCCCCCATATGAAGTGCCACGTTGGCTGAGCCTTGTCCTTGCAGCTTCAACATCCCTCTCTAATGGTGACACTGAAGCCCTGTGGTGAGAGGGCCGGGGACTTCTTCCTGGTATTGGCCGGCGTACCGGGTGTATCTGCTGCTTTTCAGGGTACCTTCCTCAATTCCTGCGTACACAGCTATCTCTTGGGCACAGCTCCCTCAGCAGAGGGTTTTGGCTTGCTGTGGGCAGGGGCACAATTGTCTTCATTGCTCATATAGTACCCAGGACACACTAGAGGAGTGGTTCTCAGCCTGTGGGTCATGACCTCTTTGGGGGTCGAATGACCCTTCCACAGGGGTTGCCCAATTCATCACAGTGCAAAATGACAGTGATGACGTAGTAACGGAAATAATGTTATGGTTGGGGGGTCACCACAACCTGAGGAACTGTACGAAAGGGTTGCGGCATGAGGAAGGCTGAGAACCACTGCCCTAGAGGCTCTACCATTAATGAAATGCATGGAATTCTGTGTGTCTCTTTTTGGACACGCTCTTTGAATCTAGATTTCAACTCATAAGCATCCTTCACATGATAATGTTCCTAAGGGAGAAACCCAGAGGGGGGAACAGACGGCCTAATTTCTCTCAACCAACCTCCTACAGAGATCATCCTGTGAGAATCAGCTCCAAAGTAGTGTATCTATTTTTTGGGTTCTTTTAAAAATCATTTTACTGGGGGCTCGTACAACTCTTATCACAATCTGTCCATGTTTCAAGCACATTTGTTGCCATCATCATTCTTGAAA
>NW_022103898.1:67069824-67114785 GCF_000313985.2 Echinops telfairi
CTTTTCTGTTGTCTGCCCCCCAGGGAGGGCGTTATAGGTAGATGCTTGTGATCGGTTCCCCGTCTCCCCTCTCCCCCTTCCCTTCCTGGTATATCACTCTATTTTTATCTGACTCATCGACTTATCTCATTGTGGACATGATATATCCGTTCTAATTCTTTTATGAGCCCAAGAGTCCCTTGTGGTTTATTTTCATTCTCAACAAGCAATCGCTCCATATGTACTTTTCTCTATCAATAAAAATGAAGAGACTAAACATGGGTCCTATTAAATGCTTGGCCTGCCTCTCTATTACGAGGTTGAACAAATGATGTAGGGAAGTGGTCAACCCCAGCAGGAAATGATTTAGTCTCCTCTGGATTCCTGCAACTTGCTGTCTTAAACAATTGACTTGGCGTGCTCTTCATGTGCCGTCTGCATTGTCGGTCATTCCTACGCCCTATTTTCTCCAGGGAGACCGTTTCCTGTGGGCCTCACACACAGAGGTACCCACAAATTGTGAGCTGTGAGAGAAAAAACGGGATGAAGCCCTCACTGAAGGGAGAATCTTGTGACGGCGGCGGCTTCCGAGCCACAAGATTTAGCTCCTTTTTAAAAAATGGTGTATACATAAGCAGCATAAAGGAGGTGCCAAGGTGACCCTGAGCGTGGTGGAGTAACTCTTGCCTCTGCTGATGGTTTCTATAGGGTCAATGATCCCTATTCACTACTTGGGGAAGGAATGTGGTGATGGAGGCACACCATGCTGGAGACCGGCAACGTCACTCCATTAAAGTCATCAAACGAACTGCCAGCATGATGGCTGTTTAATAGACTGTGTGGCCTTGTTTCTTACTCGTCTCACCACGATTTTGGATCTCTCTCCAAAGTTACTTCAGCGCTTTCTGGTGTACTGACTGTACTTAGGCAGATGCTAGCATAATGGGAAGATGTCATTTTCACATCTTACAATTCTTCTAAGACCGTCTTGGCAGAATTACGACCCAGTCTATGAGAGATGTGTTTCAGGCAGGTGTGCCAAGAGTTCATCGTGCTTGGAAACACATCTTGCGCCGGTGATCTGGTGGGTGCAGAGGTGTGTGTGGTGGTTGTAATGGTGGTGGGGGTGGGTGCAGAGTCCGTGGAGGGGAGCAACGCAACGGCTTGTGACCGTCCCCTCCGGCTGACTCATTTCACAGAACTGTTGACCAAGAGTAGGAATCAAAACACGCGGAGGGTCACAGAGGCTGTTATGTTTATTGTGCAGAACAGACAGTGATAATCCACTAGAGAAGTATTTTAACAAGCAAGCGATTCAAAGGACAATCCTAGACAGCAACTCTACATGAAGGAACAAAGCATCGAGTTAGAGGACACCCAAAGGAACAGGGAGAAAGTCAACTGCAGTCCAACGTCTTGGTGCTTTTCTCCTGCAAACATACCTAACGTGCAGAAATGGTAGAAAAGGTGAAATGTCCAGTCTTACTTGGCTGTGACCAACAACAGCACAGACAGTCCTATAAAATTTATCTCCCACAAAAATAAACTATATATATATAAATTTTATGATGTCCTTACTGTTCCATTGGCCACAAGCTTTATTTACGTATTTTTTTCTTTTCAGTATGAAAAATGAGGTATACTGGGACTTAAGAGGTAGTCGTGTGTTTTGATTGTACAACGTATAGGAAATAAAAGTAACTATCAGAGGTGGAAACCGCTCGGCGTGAACATGAGCAATGGCTCCCATCTTCTGAACTGGCCAACGGAGGTTTCTAAAAAAGGCCCTAACAAAGCCATGGGATGGCACTTTTCCTTTTTATGAGCCACTGGTTCATTGCTTAGTGCCTGCGCAGTGAGCCAGCGGGCGGTCACACTGAGCTTCAATTCCCTCCCGCGCTTTCGGTGATGCACAACAGGGAGCGATCCGCCAGCCTCAGAGTGGCACGTGGCTTCGAAGGCTAGCTCCCGGAAGTGGCTGGAAGCGAGGGTTTTGAATTTCACTTTGCTTCAATGCTTCAAAGCCAGACTGACCCAAGCCATCAGGAGAAACTACCTCCTGGCCCAGTTGATAACACCGTGTTAAAAAGTCGGCACGCTCACAAGGAGAGAGGTTGAATGAAAAACAAAAACCAAACCAAAAACGACTCTGCCTAAGAAGCACTTAAAATCAATCTGGTCCAGGCAGATTACAGAAGTCACATTTGTGTAAAACACAGTGGAAAACACCTGTCAAGCATTTTCTGGTAGTCGATGACCCTTACAGACACAGCTCCTTGACTGCATCATGCAAACGCTGAGCTTGTCTGCACCTCACCTACAAAGCTTCAGGTTCCTGTGAAGGCTGCTTGTATCTTCACGGTAGTTTTGCAAAGAGGGGAAAAAAGAAGGATTTAAAAAATCTGTTTTAAAAATCTGTTCCCTTGTATCAAATGTTTACAAAAATAGTTCTGATTAGGGCTAGCTGTAGTCCCAGTGGTTTCAAACACTGGGAGAAAAAACGCATGGAGGCTGCGAGTAGGGAGTGAATTCCTTTTGGACACTGGAGGTAGGTCTTGCAAGTCAATCGGTCCATTCCCTTGGACAACTCATTGGAGGTACAAACTCGGAGGGTCCTAGTCAAACAATTACAGTCAAATTTGGTATGGTATGTGTTGTGTGGCTGAGAAAAATGATCCGTAACAACTAGGAGCGACTTAAAAAACCCTAATCAAGTTAATGTAGCAATCTAGCAGAGAAGCTGAAGGAAGTAGGTATGAAACTTTAATTAAAAACAACAACAACAACAAAAATCAAAGAAACATAGCCAGGCTGAAACACAGTCCGGGGATTGCATCTTGAACTGTAATGACATGTATAAAAGGATTTGCAGATGATTAGAATCACCTCCCCAGTAAGTTTGCCGTATTTCTTTCTTGCCTTGCTTGAGAATAGCAGCATGTACTAAGTCCTAGACTGTAAATTACGTGGAGCGCTCAGAGGTAGTATGGAGTAGTGGGGCTGTCTATTGCATCTCTGGCTGAAAGTGCAGTTTGAATGAAGAGGTGGTGCTGAAGCCAAGGGAGCCTCCTTGGCCACCATCCTATGTCAAACGTGTTACGTGAAGTAACACACAAGCTTGGTTTGAGGTAAGTGGTATTTAGGTCTTTCACGGAAACTGATACGCGATGAAAACAGAGAGACTGCTTTTTGTTTGTGTTTCTCTTCCTTTTTGACAACACCGGAGGTTCACGACAGCAACAGAAATGTTAGATGTCGCTCCCCCGCCTCGTAGAATCGGGCGAGTCCATCATGCATTGTCTGGTTGTACTGTTCGTTACACTACAGAGAGGGGGCGTGGACTCGGCTTGTTGGTGAAAGCCTTTGAGGCGACAAGTGTGATTTAGTGTACATGGCACCTGGCTCGATGGGAACTAGATTCTACCGGGACGGGGTATTGTCCTGAAAATGAGGAAACCTATCACTCCTGCTGATGGGCGCGGCGAGGGCGGCCATCAAAAAAGACCGAGGCATCGCCAACGTGGGTTTGCTTACTTCCATTCTTTTGGGGAAAACAAAAAAAGGGAACACCCCCTTTTCTGGTTTGGTGAGCTGAATGGAAGCGTTTCGTCTCCCTTGGAAATAAAAAGTTAAAAACCGTCAAGTAAAAAGGCCTATGAGATTATATGGAGAAAAAAGAGAGAGAGAGAGAGAGAGCGAGCGGGTGGCATCTATGCCTTATCTTTGGTGTGCTACAGAGGTCCCTACAACTGTGAGCGGGTGGGGGGCAGTGCTGGAGACACCTGGGTGTCGCCTGCTGCACACGGTCATATGAAGGCCCAGCGTTGCCGGGGCTGTGCAGGGCAGTGCCCTTCCAAACCAGGGTCCACATTGCTCTCCCCACCCACTCTGGCTTATCACACCAACAAACTATTAGGTTAAGGAAAAATTTTTTTTAAAAAAAGAAAGAAAACAGGAGTAGAAGTTGCATCGTGTCCCCTGTGTTACAGCAGTTTTTTTGTTTTTTGTTTTCTCTTTCCTTTCACTAAACCTGGGACTGTGAAGGGATTACAAAGGTGATTAATATAGTCCTTTGGAAGGTTATGCGATTTCTCCCCGCCCCGCCCCCCGCCCCTCCCCACCGCACCCCAGAGGAAAGTGGAAAGACACAATAGAGAGGAAGTGGTCACTGCAGGGTCTTCTCCCTTCAAAAGATTCAACTGCTGCTGAGGTAGAAATCCAAGGTCGGCGGCCCCTAATCCTCTTCGGCAGACTCTTGTGATGACGTCTCTTCAGTCTCCTCCTGGAACACAGAGCACAGCCATCACTGGGTGCGCTGCTCAGAGCGCCCCTCCGCCCACCACTGTCCCCTTCTTCAACTGCGATGCGGAACCAGGGCATTCGCCACAGCTGACCCCTGGCTCGACATCTCAGGGCAGCTGATCTGCAAATTCAATTGGTTTTTCCACCCAGAGACTGCCAGGCCCATGAACGCTTCTGCATCAGCCAGAGTGAACAGGAAACGAAGGAATGTGTTATTCCCCGACAACAGCCCAGTCCTCAGTTCAGAAACCACCAGCACGTTCAAATCAAAAACAGGAGGTGTTTAATTTGGTTTTTTTTCTTAAAGACAAAAAATCTCCAGATATTGGTAATAATAAAAACAAAACAAAAACCTGTCACTGTCAGGGAGTCAACTGTGACTCACAGTGACCCTGCAGGGCAATAAAAGTGCCCCGGTGGGCTTCTGATGCAGGATCGGAAAGCCTCATCTCTCCCCGATGGAGCAGCTGCTGGGTTTGAAGCACTGACCTTGTGACTGACTAGCAGCCCGACTCCCAACCCAGCGGAGTTAACTAGTGGTGGTCATTACGCAAAGACAAAAACACTGCCATCCAGTCTGGGCCGACTCACAGCAGCCCCCCCTCCCCCCTGGCTTTCCAAAACCGTAACTTTCTACCGGAAAAGAAAGTCCGTCTTTCTTCCAAGGAGGGGCCGCTGGCTGGCTGGTGGCTTCAAACTGCCAAGCATGTGGATCTCGGCCCAACATGTAACCCCGACACCAGCAGGACGCCCTACTGGTAATGATAGTGAACATCCTTTCTGCGCTTCAAAACGAGCCACAGAGAGAGGACTTAGCTCCACAGCGTGTTCCGAAGCCGGGGCTGTCTTCTCAGGTGCCTCTGGGGGCTCGTCGCTCGCTCACTGTGTGAAGTGCACCCCCCCATCCCTCGCAGTTAGTTGTCTTAGGGTGCTCATTCTGGAGGGAAGAAGCACCGGAAGCTGAACGCCAGTCACGGAGGGAAGCCCCGGTGGCATCGTGGCTGCCCTCTGGGCTGCTAACCACACGGGCAGCAGTTTGAAACCACGAGCCTCTCCTTCCTCGAAGGACAACCGTCTCAAAACCCACGAGCTGCAGGAAGGCCCTGCTTGCCTTCCTTTCCAAACTGAGCTCCTCCTCCATCTCCTCCTCTTTAAAGCCCAAGTTAAGGCGAGGCCCAGTTTGACACAACTGCTCTCTCTCAACACCACTAAATCCACGTCCACCGAACATTTAACGGCGGGCCGGCTAAGCAGGGAAACTCTAACATGTATGTTTTTGCACGGCCTCCTCTTCACATAAATCTAACCCCTTCTTGCCTCCCTCTGTCCCGCCAACTCCTTGGGGCTCTGGGATGTGTTGGGGTTTCTGCCAGCTGCCTGCGCTGCGCCGCCCTCTTGACTTCGGCTTATTTAACAAATGTGCACTACCTTTCAGGACATGGGTGGTACGGTGGAGACAGTAAACACTGGTGATAAAAAGCGTCGTTAGTGAGAGGATGATTTTTATCAAACACTACACCCTGTCTTTCCAGGCCGGCATGTGAGAAAGATCCAGGAGGGATAGGTAAACATTTATCCCGGCAGCCAACGGAGTCCCTTTGAGAATGGCCAGCTTAAAACAGCTTCGTACTTTAATAGATTTGATTTTCCACATGGCTTCATTTTGTCTGGGTGGCTGACTGACACGATTTATACCTCTCTTCCTTTCCCAGGTCACTACAGTACACCATTCAGTAAAGCGTGCCTTAGAACTTGTCTGCGTTATATGACCAAACTTCCATTCATTAGTGTTTGAAACACTTCAGCTGTGAAGGGCTCCTAAATGCGACCATGCGTGATGCTTGCGCAGGAGTGCTGCAGACGAGAGGGGGGGGGAGCCCTCACAAATGGGCACACTCACGTGAGCACACACACACACACACACACACACACACATACACACACAGATCACAGCTTCGAAAATAGAACCACAGCAGTCTTCACACTGGTTTTGTTTAGTCTGCTTCGGGCAATGTGGGAAATGTGGACCGTATAAAGCTACCTCCCTCTATCCCCAGCCCCCAAACTGCGGGCTTCACATATTTAAGCAGCAGGTTTATACCTCTTGACTAGGCAACGGGCCATGACCTGGAGACTCTCTGGAGTCTTGCCCATAAAGGAGGATGTAACATGATCAAAGCCAAAGGCAGACCAAAAAGAGACAAGCCGGGGTTCAGCTACCCCATGACCCCGTCTTTTCACATAATCTCTGAAATTCTGCAACTTCGCTCAACTGTTGGGCGGAAACACTTTCCATCCATCTCCAAACGACTCACCTCTCATTAAGACTTGAGGTGTGGACCCAGCTTGTAATCCTGATGCAGATCAGAGTAAAAAACCAAACCAAACTTGGTACCACTGAGTCAATTCCTACTCACAGTGACCACCGTAGGGCAGAGTAGCCCCTGCAGGTCTCCAAGATGATACCTCTTTACGGGAACAAAGGTCCATCCTTCTCCTGCAGAGTGGCGGGTGGTTTCGAACGGCTGATCATGTGGTTAGCAGCTCCGCGCATGACCCACTACACCATGCAAGCTCCTTTCTAGAGTAGAAGCCAGCGGGCGTATTTTATTCTTTCCCCTAGTTCACAAATTAATAGAACTGGAGTCAAGGGGGAATGCCTCCTGGATCTAGCTGTGGGGGCTCCATCTCTGGTTGCTTGAGTTTTCCGGAAACCAGAGTGTACATATGTGCACATGCGTGTGTGCACACACATGCTCCAGTGGTTACGAACATGGAAGCAAAGAGAATCCTAAGGCCATGAACTTACAGAGACCCTATCCTAAGTGTAATGTGATCAGCCTTTCAAAACCTTGCTAGAAACTTTGCTTGGTTTGAGTTGGTGAAGCTTCTGGTATTCAAGTTGTCTATTCAAATCCCTTAGACACAAATCAGTTACAAGTGATGATCTCTGGTATTAATTAGTTCCTTTACATAACAGCTCTTCTTGTTACAGCCCCGTCAAGCTGAGTCCTACTCCCAGTCACCCTGTAGGACATGGTGGAGCCGCCGGCTGCCCCAGGGGGTAGTGGTTCCAAGTTGGGCTGCTAACCGTGAGGCCAGCAGTTCTAAACCACCAGTCGCCCTGTGGGAGAAAGACAAGGCTTTCTACTCCCATAAAGCTAGTCTCAGAAACCCATATGGGCAGTTCTACCCTGTCCTGCAGGCTCTCCAGGAGTGAGAATTGGCTCAACAGCACTGAAGTGTGTTTTTAATCTCTGTGGGATCAGATGGCTAGCTCATCTTTCCCATGGAGTTGAACCGCAAACCGTTCTGTTAGTCAAGTACTTAAGCAATGCACCACCAGGGCTCATAAGAGTTCTTAATGCGACACAAGTAAGTACGTGATTAGTGTGCCTCTTCTGCAGATGGTGACAGTCGTGTACTCCCGGCTGTCAGTCAGTAGAGGGTGTAGCGATAGGAAGGGTCCCTGGTGGCACAGTGGCTAACCAAAGGGCTTGCTGGTTCGAATCCACCAGCTGCTCCGTGGGAGAAGACTGTGGCAGGCTGCTCCAGCAGGGTGTGCAGCCAGGGACAGTTCTGTTGTCCTTACAGGGTAGCTATGTGTCTGCAGAGCCTTGGTAGCAGTGGGCTTGAGTGGGGTGTTGTTTTTTTTTGCGGGGGTTGGGGGGGTGTTTACAGTGCTAGGCGTTGGTGGTTCAGCGGTAGCATTCCCCCCTTCCCTTCAGGAAACGGGATTCCATTTCCGGGTGGTGCCCCCTATGAGCAGATACCATCCAGCACGTTAGTACATATGTTGACTTCATCTGCAAAAAACCACCCCACTCAAGCCCACTGCTACCACAGTCTCACACACCTGCTTTCCACTTGAGCCCCTGGTGTCAGCTCATTTTTCCCCCTCCCTCCCCCTGAACCCTTGATAGTTTATAAATTATTATTTTATCATATCTTACCCCATCTAATGTCTCCCTCACCCACTTCTCTGCTGTCTGTCCCCTGGGAAGGAGGCCACATATAGACCTTGTCATCTGTTCCCCCTTTCTCCCTCACCTTCCCTCCACCCTCCCGATATTGCCACTCTCTCCACTGGTCCTGAAGGGTTCATCTGTCCTGGGTTCACTGTATTTCCAGTTCCTATCTGTGCCAGTGCACCTCCTCTGGTCCAGCCAGATATGTAAGGTAGAATTGGGATCATGGTAGTGGGGTGGAGGAAGCATTTAAGAACTAGAGGAAAATTGCATATTTCATCGTTGCTACACTGCACTCTGATTGGCTCCTCTCCATTCCCGCCTTGGCATCTTATAGGCTGGTGTGTTTCTTCCACGTGGGCTTTGTTGTTTCTCAGTTATAAGGCCCTTTGTCTATCTTCCAGCATGTGGGACCCCAGATTCTATGTAATTTGACAGCGTGGCACCATCAGCTTTCTTCACCGCATCTGCTTGTGTACCGCTTTGTCTTCAGCATTCGTGTCGGGGTAGGCTGGTGTGTGCTTCTTCCTTGTGGGTTTTGTTGTTTCTTAGCTAGATGGCCGCCTGTTTGTCTTCAAGCCTTTAAGATCCCAGATGCTGTATCATTTGATAGCTGGGCTCCATCTGCTTTCTTCACCACTTTTGCTAATGCGCCCCCTTTGTCCTCAGTGATTGAGTAGGGACAGGCTGGTAGCACTTAGTTCTGTTGTGCGTAGGGGGGCCCATCAGCTAACGACAGTAAGAGTGCTCGGATGTCAGAGGCGGGCGTCTACTTGAGAGAAGGCTCTCTCTTTGGCATAGCCCTGCCTGGCCGGCCTACACAGAGGTGTGGATGTCAAGTAGATCACGTGGGCTGACCCGTGGCACTTCTCACCTTCCCCCACCTCAGTTCTCACCGTCCCAATGACTTGGGCTTTTGCTGCCTGTGTTTATGCTGCCCAACGTGTGGTATCGATAGGTGAATAACCTGTGTGTCAGGCAGGTAAAGTAAGCTGGTGTCATGGTCTAGCAGAACGCCACACAGGACTCTCCTTCAGCGGGAGGAGGGGACAGAAGCCAGTGAGGTGGGGTACGAATGGCTGCCCTGTCCTCCCCCAAGGAACCTTATTTCTGAAACAGAGTATTTGGTAGGGACCCCCCGCCGTTCCCATTTTCTCCAGCGACTTGGAAGGCACTGGTACTTAACGTAGATGCTCTCTTGCACCTTGAGACGTTTTTTAAAAATTGCTTCATGGTTACTGCCAAAGGGACTTTGGACTTGTATAATCCCCTCCCGAGGGTAATTAGAATCAACCCAATGGCAGTACATTTGGTTTGGATTTTCATGCCCCAAAAAAGCTTGCAGCCCTTTCAATGATTTAAAAGCTGCACCTGCAGTCAGTGACGGTGACTGGGAGGGAGATTTGGCTGTGAGTACGGGTTAGCACGATCATTTCAAAGTGAGGGCAGGTTTACGTAACATTAAAAGGTAGGCAGGGCTCGTGTGTAAGTCAGATGTTCGTAACCCAGGCATGGCTGTGAGTCAATTCTATTGACTGCTTCCCTTGCTTTGATGAAGGGTGGCGGAAAAAAAAATTTTTTTTTCACGACAGCCCAGTGAGAGTGTGCCTGTACCAGAGTCTTTTGATCAGGCTCAAAACCACAGGTGTGGCCCACAGATCGAGGGTGTGCTCACGCAAAACCAAACCACGTACCAGTTACCGGCGAGTTAGTCCTGAGTCACAGTGCCCCTATGGTGCGTTTCACAAAACTGTTCCATGGGGTTTGTGTCAGTGGTGGGGTTCAGCCGGTCACCACCGATTCGGCAGAATCAGTACCCAATTTTTGGTCCGAGTTTAGTGAACAGGTTGTTAAAATGGCACTTGTAATCAATTTCCACTGTAGAAATCACAAATTTACATTCTTTACTCTTTTTTTTTAACATTCATCTTCGGAATAGAGTATTCCAAAACAACTTGAGTAATATTCATGCCATCCAGAGATTTAAAAATATTAGATGGCATAAAGCTTGTAATTATTTATTTGTTCATTTCATAAGACTCATTATCCTTGTGATAAAAGACTCCGTCTTGACTCCCCTGTGCTGGTTACTTCCGTGAATAAACATAGGCTGCGAAGGGGGAAGGCCTATGCAACCAGAAGGTGATGTGCTGTCATTCCTTTCAGCTGTGTGTCACGTCTCAAACCCCATGAGATGTTACAAGTGAGTTATTCTTCCTGAAAGGGTTCAAAGAGCTAAAAATGAAAGGAGTTTGTCAAAGATGACCATAATATGTCCAGAGAAGAGACGCTGCCTAACTCTAATGTCTCAAACACAAGGACTAGGGTCTGACTGGCCTGCCTCTCAATGAACGGAATCCTATTTTTACGGTGAGAAGATGGTTAAGGATAAATCACAGAGCCGATGATGCTCGGGTAAAAGTGAAGAATATGGTAAGTGGGGAGGCCAGTCAAAAAGCAATACGGAAATGAAAGTTTCATTGTTTGGGGGCTGTTGGCTTTTCATATTTTGGTCAGGTGTTAGTATTTCTTCATATTTTAAAACCCTTTCCTATAATCTACTTTTGTGGGCATCTCTTTGTTCTCATTTAAGGATTAACTCTATGAAATAATAAAGTGCCTTTCAGGACATAGTTTTCCTGTACTTGAAACGATTCCTTGAATCCCACCACTGCTCTGTGTGTCTGTGATTGTCCCGAGGCAGGGGGCCACGCTTTTCTCCCAAGATGCCTCTGGGCGGGTTTGGGTTGCCAATCTTTTGGTTAGTAGTCAGCACTTAATGGGATGCTCCACCCAGGGACACTACTGGTGAGGGTGGGTGCTGGGGGGAAGTTGGGAATTTAAAGCTGAGCGCTGTCATTCTGGGTTTAATTTTCAGATGCAGATTAAACAGTTAAGTCTGCAGTGAAGGCCCTCCCGTCCCACCTCATGAAACCCAGGCACGGGAACACTCTCCCTGCAAACAGTAGGGGATGTGTTGCCAGAACGCCCCTCGTGTTGCTCTGTGCCCTCCAGCTGGTTTGGACCCGAGCGACCCCATAGCACAGAGTAGAACTGAGTGGCTGGGGCTGTAAACCTTTGTGGGAGCAGATCCCCAGGTCTGCAGGCAGGTTAGAACCGCAGACCTTACCATCAAACAACAAACAAGCAAAGAAGCAACCTAACGGCCATGGAGCTGATACAGGACAGGGTCAGTCAGGCTCTGAGACAACACTTTAAGCCCGTGGAAAGCCTGGTCTTTGCCCTGACCTTCCAATAATAAGGAGCACAAGATCACAGAAGTACAGGTTGTCTTTTCCACATCCTGTATTTCCCTTTCTTCTGCTTAACTGATAAGAATTCTCTGCAGCTATTTGACTTTGCATGCTGTAGGCTAAAATTATAATTCAAGCCATCTTAACGACAACAGGCCAACAAACACCCGGTGAGCTAGAAAGGGTATAATGACATATTCTTTTCATCCTTCAAATGTGCTCAACTCCTTAAGGGCACGCGTGGACTGACACATTTAAGAGTGTCAAGTTCACCAACATCTCGTGCCCACCTCCAGCCCCCACTGCTAACAAAGGGCTGCCTTCCGTTGCAGCTACGACTAAGAACCGCATCTTCAAGTTCCTTCTAAGCAACCCACAAGACCACCCAAACCATGTCTTTGTTCAAGGATTTCTCGAGGAAACGGGAGGGCTGAGAAAAGACTGTCCAAAGGAACCCAGGGCAGGAGCGCGAAAGCACTTGCACTGCGTCTTTTATTCCTGAGCGGTTGAGGGCTGGGAGTAGGTTCCCGAACCTCCGGAGCTCCCAAGTGCAATAGATCAGACTTACGGGACCCACGTAGCTGTGCATTAGGGCTATTTTACAGCACGTCACCATCACCTCACTTTCGGAAGTTCAAAGTCTTTTGGAGGGCACACGAAATGTGAAGAAGGTGGGTGCCATTGACCTTGGCCTCAACCTTGGCTCTCATGAGTGAGGTCAGCAGTGGGGGTAGGGGATTATTTCCATGTTAACAGACCGGTGCTAATCACAGGCATCTATCAGAGGGGAAACTTGAGAAAGAGTAACAGTTCTCTACAATGAAAAGTGTGGATGTGTGACTGTTAATTCCAGTTACTTATTTTGTATTTATTTCTTTAGGATTTTGAGAAAGACAGAAAAATGGGTTAAACCAGAACCCAAACAAACAAAAAACCCATTCCTGTCAAGTTGACTCCAACTCACGGTGACCTCTGGCTTGTTCAAACAGGGCTGCTCTGAGGTTTTCATGGTGATGACCTTTCGGAAACAGACAGCCTGATCCTTTCTTCTGAGGTGCATCCAGGAGGGTTCAAACCACCCACCTTCTGGATAGCATTCGAGCACTCCACTTTCCCCAAAGACACTAAAAATGGTGTCTTGGGTTCTGAAAATCGATTCGTGTAGGTCTGTCCCTAAAAGTATTGCAAAGAAGGCAGCGGTGGTCCTTGGGAAAGGAGTCATTTCTCATTAAGGGTTCAACAACAATAACAACAACAACCCCAAGCCCCTTGAATGACTAAGAGTCCTCTTTTCATGATGATAAATAATTGTATGAATCAACGAACAATACAAATCACGGCATCTCATCACGATGTCTGAGAAGTCATGAATGTGATTACTTTTCGATGCAAGTTCTGACTTCGCAATAATGTTTGCTGATCAAAGGAACGTTTCCAAAACAGTTCTTCTGTTTATTCAAAGTTGTTCTTAAAAACAATTTGGGTTAGGCTAACGGTGGCCGTCTGGTTGCATGCCAGACGCACAGATTTATGGCAGGAGATACCTTTTCTTACTGCTTCCTAAAAGTATAAAACTGTGCAGAACTGGTGTGTCTGTTATAAAGGGACAGACCATTTCTGAATCTTAAATCACCATTGTATTAAATATTGTTCATCATCCTGAAATGTGAATGTTGCTTAAAATGATGATGCTATCGACAATAATAGTGGAGTCGGTACACACTGTGAAACAGGTAGCAAACAATGCCAAAGTGGGGAGGGGATAGCAGAGACAGAGCAACATATTTTTACTCAAAGATTAAGGATTTCGTAGCAAGAGCAGGTTTGAATGCCTGTTCCTCCCTGCGCCATATTAATTTGTGTCATCAAGTTTGGTTAATAGAAAGAATGGATTATCTATTGGATACAGATTTTTTTTTAAAGGCCAGTTTGCATCCAAACAGACAGGAAACAACACTGCATGAATAGGAAAAACTGCCAACTCCCATTTTATGGTTAGTCTCATGGATTTCCTACATAGTGAAATACAAGTGCACTTCAAACAAACAAACAAACAAACAAACAAACAAACAAACAACCCCTTAGCAAATCTGTCGTACGCTGAAAGAAACACTAATGCTTGCTCTTTGTTTTAAATGAGGCGACATTAGCTCACATCTTGCAGAAGCAGGGTCATCTCTGCAAAGACATTCCTGGCTTCCTTGCCAAGACACCACTGGGCCTCCATCTTGGCCGCAAACTTCATTCTTTTAGGTAAACTCCTTACATTTCACCTTTTTACGGCTCAGAGCCATTCTGGCTTGCAGCTTCGGCCCTCCCCCCAAACCTTTCCAGAGTTCCTCTCCTATTACACTCCTGCGCTACTTACTGCATTGCAAGGGCTAAACGTTGCTTTCCACTCGGCTGTCTCCTTTTCCCCCTTAACCTTTGCAACAGCGGAGGTCAGGGGTTAGGTCAAAAAGTATTTCCTATACAAGAAGGCAGAGCCGCTCTGGGTCAGCTTTGATTTGCCTCCTAATGTTTTGCCAGTGCGTACCAAACATTTACGGGCCTGCAAAATGTTTTACCAGCTTGCGCAAGCATAACTAGGAAAATAAATAAGTCGGCATTCTTTATGACTCGGGCGGTAGAAATCCAGGATGCTCCCCAAGTGGGCCGAAGACCGACTGCTGCAAATCTGATTTATGGTGGTCTGTAGACGGCCGTGGCAGAGGTATCGCTAAAGCCCGCGGGCGAAGAGTGAGAATGCTCTCCTCGCCCGCCCGCTCCTTTGCACGCTAGGCTCAGGGGCCCCAGTCCAACGCCTTGTTTGAGGACAAGACGCTGACTGCAATTCATCAACCTGCTTGTCCCAAAATGAAATCTCTCATTTTGCTCCTAACAATGTTTAGGTTGTCTGAAATGTAAACATCCTCACAACTGCCCTTGAAGTCTCTGTAAAAACAGTCAACTTTTCCCCCTAAAAGAGAGTGGGTTAAAAAAAAAAAATCCCCCTGATAACTAAGGCTTCCTGAGATTTCTCTGCCCTGGCTGCTCACCACCTATGGAAGACATTACTTGCAGGTAAAAACTCTGCTTTGAAAACACAGAGCATTGTTTTCCATCTCTAAGAAGTTGAAAACACTCCAGTTCGCTCTCTGGGGAACTGGAAAGGGGCAGGTTTCTACCTGTCCCGATAGCGAGCAGCAGAACTTGCTGGCTTGCACAGCGCTGAGGAGGGAAGGAAGAAGGGCTGTTGAGGTTTTAAAAGCCCAGTTCCCCTTTGTGTCTGGCAGAAAGGAGAGAAAACAAATAAAGCAAAATATCTGAGTTATCTAAAATGCAGTCTTTCAACCGTTGCTTATAGCCTAACAAGGTAGGTAAATCAAGAGACAATACAATCTGATAAACCAGTTAAGAGCTTTTGAGGTGTGTGTGGGTGCTTTATTCTTGTCGAAAGAAAGACTTTCGAAGCAGAGCTCACTATCAATAATAACAACGGGAGGCTTTTATGGAGTGTCTTTTACTAAAACACAAACCCCAAACTACCATGAGGAGCATAAAAGGAGGGTGAGGCTTCGACTGCTTCAAACTGCTGAAAAACTAAGAAATTAGCTAATTTCTATTGACTCATTATTTCATCACTTTAACTGAAAACATGGTCACTCGAGTTAGCCCGTAAGCTTGCTTTCCCTGGTTTGGGACTTAAAAAGAAAACCAAACAGTTAATGTGGCTATTGCGCTTTTTCTCGCCTTAAGAGTTTTAAGACACTATTAACTTGCCTCTTCAGATTATGGGACACACTTGAGATCCGCAGTTAATGGTACCTGGCAGACTTTCCTAGTACAACCCCTCACTGTGGGGCTTCTCTGAAAGGTTTATTCCTCTCTAAACACATGCACTCATATATCCAAACACACACGTGATTTTGAGATGTATCCCGTTTCTGAACTAGTCTTCTCAAAAGGCACTTTGTTGCTTTGCAGCCCTCCTCCAGGAGGGGCCCTATCCGAAGCTCCCAGGAAAGAGTGAGGGTTGGGAGGGATACTTCACAAGAGGGCCTTTAGAATTCTACGTTTCAGAGACCTGCCGACCCGGGAGGCTGACTCTGTGTTAATCGCGGTTGTAAACTGTGGCAAACTGTGCTGACATTTCCTCCTTACTTAAAAAGACCCTTAAATAAAACAAAAGCCCAGAGACATGAAATGAAAATAATGGGAGGTCCAAAGAGTAGCAGGTTTGGACTAATTATAAGACTTCTAGAATTTCTGAGAATATAAACATCTGGAAATGAAAAATACGCCAGCACACCATAATGCACCTTGGAATACAATACCATTTCACATCTCTCCTAATGTTCTGTCTTGGGAGCAAAGGGGGGGGGGTATTGTTACCTTTATTACATAGATGGGTAAATAGCGCCCCACCTACCCCCCCAGAGAAGGATGAGTTAGCCCCAAACAGGGCAGGAACGCACCTTCCAACCCACCACTGAGCTTTTTGCTTTAGACACCAAGAATTTATTTGTGCTACAATCTGCGCCTCCTTAAAACAGGTTCTGAATGCAAGCACTCAAAGCGGGGTGGACGAAGAACGGACAGGAGCCTGAGCTAGCCCAGACTACCATAATAGGAAAACCAGCTGGGCGGGTATTTTCAAAGAAACAGATGGGAAAGGATGGGACTCTTTTGAATGCCGTGTACAATTTACATTATCCTCCCTGAACTTCCATGTAGCCGTGTTTATATAATCCATCACTAGGTCCTCAGACAATACAGATTAGGAAGTCCTGGGAGTTTCTGTTCTTGTTGCTAATTCACAGCCTGAAGGCCTCTCCTTTAAAGGGTAAATCTGAAGCAGGGACCGGCTCTTACAACCCACCTCTCTCATCAGGGAAGAGCTTTCACTTCCGTGGCTGCGGTTGCCCCGATTCTCTTGGGGGGAGGGGGGAGTGCAGGCCTAAAACTGCCCGTGGGTCATTTCTCGGTGCATTCCTGCCCGCTGTGCAACCTGTGCCTGCCACGGGCACCGTCTCCTCTTAGGATCGCTCTGTTCCTGCCATCCATCTCCTCTCAACATATCCCCCCCCCTGACATTTGTTTCCACCCCACCCCCACCACCCCCGATAAAATAAACAACAGCAAAACCCAAACTCTTTCAGGAAGGATCCTTCCGCTGCCTTTGGCATTGCACTCCTTCCTCCACAGCCTTTCCGTGCCCCACGGACCCCACCGGTTTGCTCAAGTACCGATAATGAAGTTCAACAGTCTTCTCCCGGGTCTATGGAGTGCTCTCACCCCTCTGCTCAGAACATTACAAAATATTCCTGATGTTTGGGCCTTTGCCCCAGACCCCATCATCACTCCGAGGTTAAGGTCTGTGGTGTGTAGGTAATGTCTGACAACTTGCTCCGGGGAGGGGTAGGGAAGCCTCCGGAGTTGCGGTGCTTGCTGATGTCCATGGTGCAAACGCTCCTCCCCGTCTCTGAGAAATGCTTGCTCACAATGGACTCACAAGGGCGGGCTCTAGTACACCACTGGGGGTGGTGTGGTGTGTGTGTGTGTGTGGTTCTCCAGGCAATTGCAACACACAGCTAAGAATTAGAACCTCTCCACTAGCTCACACACTCCCAGGTGTCGGTTACTATGCATTTGTTCCGCTTGGCCCCTGCACAACAGCGAGCTCGGTTCTGCTCACAGGCCGCATCTCGCTGTCCATGCACAGTTCATAGCCTCCGATGCTGCCGTCACACTGCATTGTTCCTCAGACACAAACGCGGTGAATTACAAACGTACTTTCTCTTAATTTTAGCTAACTGGTGAAGGGGGAGAGCATCAATCTACCTGGGCTCTCCCTGAAATGACAAATCTCCCGGTCTATTTTATTATGCTTCAGACGTCTTACACACACCTAGGCTTGACTTTGAGGGTCTTCCCCCTCCTACCCCTGACTCTTGAGAACCCAGGGACAATGACAACGGTGGTTATTTTAATGCTGTCTCTCCCTTTATAGTTAGTGCAAGCAAGGAAAGTTATTTTCATACATTCCCCCCATAATATGGTCCTAATATGTGTATAAAAGCTTCAACTCTTCTCCAAGAGGCATTGTAATGAGGCATACATTCTTGTAGGAAGGTCTTTACTGACACTGTCTTAGGAGAACGGGTGGAGGGTACATTTGTCTCAGGCATCCAAGGAAAATGATTCCGTGGCTATTTTAAATCAGGACCACATTCTAATGCGAAGGCCCGCAACCAAGCACTCTGTCACTCGTGATACTTGTTCAGAACTGGTGCCAACTGGGTTCTGTGCCTTCCCCAGCCCCTCTGCATGCCCACTTCAGCTCAGAGAGGGAGGGCAGCCTTACAGCTCACAGGCCAGGCAAGGGGGGTTTGATAATCCTTCAGCTGTTTTGTCTCGGGCACATACTTTGAAGGGGTTGGTATGCAGATTGTGGAGCCTGGGGTGGTTAAGTGCTCACTGCCACTGGAATGCCAGAGCCCGAACCAACAGCCTTGCTGCAGAGGCACGACGTGGCAATCTGCTCCAGCAGATGGCAGCCTAGGGGGACGGGGGACCCCACGGGGGCCATTCCACTCTGCCTGAGGGGGTGCTCTGAGTTGGAAGTTGGTGGAAATGACTCTCAGCAGTAGCCAGCACAGACTTCTTTTAGGACCAGGAATTCCAGACATACGGCAGCACAAGGGAAGGAAAGCTGGCTCCTAATGCTGATGCTGCCAAGGACTTCAAAGACTGCAGTTCAGCCATTTACACAAGCTGGAGCGCTCATCAATCTGAACATTTGACATGAGGGAATTTCCGACGTTCCCAACTTCTTTTGGGGTCCTCGGGGCTCATCAAATACTATGGAATCAATCAATGAACAGAACCGCTTCCAGCCAGGAAACATGAACGGTTTTGTGGCCAATATGTGCCCTGTCACGTCAGTGGGACAGGGAGCGTTGTCAGGGAGGCAGACAACAGTGAAGTCCACGAACCAGAAAACTGTGCCCTGGGGTTCAGCACACCTCTTACCCAGGAGGCACTGAAACAAAGTAACTTCTCTTTTTGTTTTTGAAGCATTTATATTTACTTTGAACACGGACAGAAGACTTTCTCTCTTAGGTTTTTTTAACCATGCGATCTTGAAACTATTCCCAACTTTTTCTGAGAATACAACCAGTTTCTAAGAATCTGTTACTGCATTGCTGGCATTTTCAAAACTAGAAAATTGCTGGCATTTTCAAAACTTAGAAAATAATACCAATTAAAATGTAAGTTTAAGGACTTTTTTTTTCTGGGATAAGCATAATAATCATCTCTTACCTGAGCAGGCTTCTTCTGAACCACTTGCTGTGGCTAAGAAAGAAAAAAAGAAGAAATGTTACATTTTAAAAGGAAATAGATACAATGGGGGGAAAAAAGCATCCACGTTTTCTTCCAAGTAAAGGAGAAGATATCCACGTTCAATGGTTTTTCCGTGTTTTTCACTCACTGCCATTAAGTCCATGTCAACGCACAGGGATCCAGGGGGACAAGCACCGCCTTGCGGGTTCCCAATGCAGCAACTCTTTATGAGAGCAGAGCCTCATCGTTCTCCTAAGAATAGCTGTGGGTTTCGAAGTGCTGACTTTGGGGTTAGCAGCCCAAGGCACAACCAGTTCGCCACCTGAGCTGCCTTATCCAAGTTTCACATGTGCTTATTATCCATAATCTTTACAAAGAGCACGCATGGTGCTGTCTGAGAAGCACTGAGTCTGAATCTTTTGCAAAGTCAGTGGTTCAAACTCACCAGTCCCTCCGTAGGAGGAAGATGAGGCTGTGTACTTCTGTAAAAGACTTACAACCCTGAGGCCCTAAACAAGGCTGCTATGAATTAGAATGGACTCGGTGGCAGGCCTTTGGTCTTGGATACGAATTAGGGAACTACATTAGAGGGTATGGGGATTAACACAACCCCCCACCAAAGTCTGGCATTCATACCAACAATAAGAAACGAAAATTTCAATCGATTCACTCTCACTTTGGTCTGTATGTCACAGAACTTGAGGAGTGGCGATGTGTAATTTCTTAATATTATGGATTTTTGGAAATAGCTTTATTGAGATAATTTATATGTCACACAATGTACTCATTATTTAAAGTCTACAATTCTAAGTTAAAAAAATTATATTCAGAGGGCTGTGCAACCATCACCACCCTCTAATTTTAGAACAACTTTTAAACGCCCTGAAAGGACCCATGAGCATTCAATTCCTGTTCCCTCCTTCTGCTCCCATCCGCTGAAAGCTACACCTCCCTCAACCCCCATTAATCCTCTTTCAGCCTCTATACAGTGCCCTCTTCTCACGAGACAATCACATAACATGGGCTCTTTTGTGAAGGACTTCCTGCATGCTGTTTCCCAGGGTTTCCATGTTGGCATGTATCGGTACCCGCCTGCTTTCTACAGCTACATAAATGGGTGGGCAGCCATTCATCAGTCAGTGGAGTTTTGGCTTGTTTTCACCTCTGCTAGGAACAGGACTGCTGCTAAGAACATCCACCTACAAGCTTCTGGGTTTTTCCTTTCTTTCAGATGGATGCCTAGGAGCCCTGAAGCAGATCCACGAAGGAACTGTTAAGAGGTTTGCAAAGCAGTGGCACCAGTTTACATTCCCATCAGCCCGCGGGGAGGGGCGATGCCCATTCTCCAGAGAACGCCATCAGCATTATGGCATTATCTGTCCCTTTGAAGATGGCCAACCTCGGGGTGTGCCCATCTGCAGCTCTCCCAATGCAATTTTGTGATTGACTAATAAGGAATCCTCAGGTGGCACAGACAGGTAAGTGCTGGACTGCTATTCATAATGTTGGCATTTCAAACCCACCCAGGGGCACTTTGGAGAACAGTTCTAATCTGCAACCCATGTGGTCACCACGAGTGGGCATGGGCTCCAGGACAACGGGTTTGGCTTTCTGGGTGAGTGACTGCGACACGTGGTCGTTTGCATGCCTTTTTTGGAGAAATGCATACTTAGTAAATTTTTAATATGCATAAAGGATTTTAAATTCTTCGTCTCTTAAAAAGATATTCGTGCTTTCGTTAGTGAGCTGTAAAAAGAAACCCAAACCAAACGCACTGCCATGGACTCAAAGCTGACTCACTGTGACCCCCTGCGGGTTTGTGAAACTGGTAAATGTTGACCAGAGTAGAAAGCCCCATCTTGATCCTGAGGCACTGTTGGTGGTTTCGAACTGCCGGCCATGCAGACTACAGCCCAACTGGTAACCACTACACCACCAGGGCCCCACTGATGGAGCTGTAAAGAGTTCCTTACATATTCGGAATAGAATCCATAGAACAAGTTCCTAATCAGACATTTGATTTCCTGGAGCTTCCACTCGCTCTCTGGGTTGTTCTCTCCCATTCTCGAAGGCTTTGTTTGCAGAGCACTTTGCTCTCAGATGCGCAGCGTTCACCCTCCTCTCTGCAGCAAACATCTGAGATAACTTTCCCTAGCCGGTCTAATTTGTTTTCCCAGCAATTAGAGGACCAGCAGAAGGCTGATGTCTCCCTTTGATATTGGCAAAGGGGGGGTTGAAAGATTACTTCCTGTCCCCACACTCTCGTGTTTGAATGTAAGCCTTCCTTATTCTACGTACTCCACACCAATGAGCCACTGTGATGTTGTGCGTGGCACATCCTCCTGCATAAGGGAAGGAAGAACACGCTCCAGTTGTCCTAGCGAGCTGACGGGCTAAACCCACTCTCTGGTGGACGAGTGGAGCTTCCAGTCCTTCCCTTGTCCTCTAATGGTGTGATGCTTTGTTGCCGGAATGTTAAACAAGTTACATACTCCTGCGTAAAAAGCTGCTCTTTCCCGTGGGAGGAAGGGTGCCCAAGTGGGGAGTGGGAGGCGGGCATTCTTCCTTTTGACTTTAAGTCACAGTGGCGAGGACATCACAAAAGCCCGGGTTAGGAGCTGACGTCTCTTCTGCAGGCGGAATTGAACCAAGGACTATTAAGGCTGCTTGCCTCCTAGGACTGCAGTGTGCGCACGCCAAGGGGGTTCATTTCAAAAGGGTGGCTCCTAAGATCAGATCCCTGTGCTCCGTCCTCTTTCTCCCGGCCGATGACACCTGCACACAGGTTGACTCTCAGAGCGTTTGAAATCTACAAATGTTCTCGCAGGCGGACTGTTCCTAGTGCGCGCGCGCACACGCCCCCACCCCCCCCTCCGTCCCCGCCTCTTTTGGCCCGGGATCCAGCATTCATGTGGCTCCTGCACGCTGCGGTTCAATGAAAGCCTCTGAAAGGGCTGCCAGCTCACCCAATTTTCCATGAATTAGGTCCTGACACTTCAATGAGGAGAAAGACAATGTCTGAAATGCTGCCAGCCCTGGCTCGCGGCCTAGTCCGTGTCACAGAACTTGTACCAGCTGCCCTCGCACACAGCACTTCATACTTTTCAGACCACCAAACAAACAGACCCTGAGTGCTTTCGGCTGGGGTTGGGGCTGGGCCGACAGGAGGCTTTCCCAGCCTCTGGCACCCAATGGCTCCAGACTGGACAGAGAAAGTCTTTTTTAGCGGGGGGTGGTGGTTGTTTTGTTTCATTTTTATGAATGGCTTTGGCCGGAAATGCAGACTGCAGCATAATACTACAGCCATTCCTAAAAAGGGAAAGGAGGAAAAAGCAAAACAAAACAGCTCCTGGGAGCCCCTTTTTGGACACCAGACAAACTGGGAGGCGCTCATCCTCCTGGCGGCATCTCCAAGCGCGCGGCTCGGAGCTTCGCCCTTGGAAGCCGGGCACGCGGCGGGCGAGCTGTGCGCACAGACACGGACGCTACGTCTTTAAAAGACCTGAAGGGGGCGCTAGGAGTCAGGACCCACCCCCTGGCACCTAACCCCCGCAGCGCACTCTCATCTTCCCGGCGGGTCAGTGATCTGTTCTCACGCACCTTAGTCAACAAGTACTATTTTCTACACAGATTTATTATTTCGATGCTACAGTTCTTTCTATTTACTCTAACATCCGCCCCCCTTTTTGTTGTTGGAAGGGCCCAGAACTTACTATTTCCACTTTCTCTCAGGAAGATGGAGGCCCAGGGCATTTTCTAAAGCTGCAACAATGGGGGGGTGGGGGGGGTCCTTCTCATTTTTGTAATCCTTGGACACCGGCTCTCTTCCTAAACACCACCACCACCACCACCACCACCACCAAAATCCAGATCCAATTCAGTAGAAGAAGCTGTCCTTCATGGCCTTAATGTCTACCTCCTAACTGGCCTTCCTCTTTGGGACCTCTCAGGATGTCCCACAGCCACCACAGAGGGCGGGGGTGGGGGAACCATGGCTTCCTTAGTGGCCACCCCCCAGCCATGTGCTGCTAAAAACAGAATCCCAGGAGACAACAGGCAGGCACACAGGGCCAGCAGTCCTGCCCCACTTTGAAATTCTGTCTTCATGATCAACCATGGAGGGTCTGGGGTAGTCCCCCTTTAACAAGTAGATTTCATAACGAACGTGCTTTCCCAGGGGCCCTGGCGGTAGAGCGGTGACGAGTAGGGCTAACCACAAGGTCAGCAGTTTGAAACCCCCAAGTGCTCCCAGGGAGAAGGATGATGCCTATAGGGTCACTATGAGTTGGAACTGACAGCTGTGAGAATAATCTCCAAGAGGAGCCTTGGGCTACTAACCAGTGTCTGTGGCCTGAAACCGCTAGCCACGCTGCTGGACAAGGATGAGGATGTCTGCCTCCAGGAAGGTTACCACCTTGGGAAAACCTCAGGGCGCCTGCCTGCCCACCCACTCCTACAGGCCTTGTGAGCCAGGGTGGGGCTGACAGCACGGGAGGCTCTACCGGAAGCCTCCCCAGTTGCTTACACAATCAGACAAGGCAGATGACCCGGTTTCGAGTAAATTCATGTTCGAGTGAGTTGTCACGGGTTAGTCACTCTGCTTGGCTTGCAGACCTCTCAATGCGCTGAGATTTTAGGTCCATTGTGTTGGGAGATGGCTACAAACCCAAACTTAGAACCCACTGCCAGCGAGTGCATTCTGATTCACAGTCACCCTGTAGGGCATTGTAGAAGCAGACAGTCTTATCTTTCTCCTGAGGAATGGCTCCGGGTTCAGATTGCTGGCCTTGTAGATAATAGCCCAATGTGCAACCCACGGGGCCACCAGAACCGTCCCCAAAGCCTGCAATAAAATTCTTATCCCGCTGCTTCATTGACACTTCTAAATGGGGGACAAACAGCTTTCTCCTAGAGTGCAACGACCATGAAGAGCCCCCTCCCACACCCCCCACTTTGGAAGAAATGCTTTGGATAACGGTTACCATTTAAATAAAACTGGAAGGACAACAGACACCCACCTATCAACCATATGTTCCGTGCAAAGGTTAAGCAGGGGTGTCTAAGCACATGGGCCATATATACATAGGAATATATGTGACTTACACTGGACTAAAAACTCCAACGACACCCATGACCTCTGAGTTTGATTCCAACTTACATCGCTCTATAGGGTCTCTTGAGATTGTAAATATTTACGGAAACAGGAAACCTCCCTTGGAGAGGGTGGTGGGTTGGAACTGCAGTTGTGGCCTTACACCCAAGTGCACTTGAAAAACCATGCAAACAACAACAAACCTACCCAGTCGATTGCGACTCATGCGACCGTTATCGGCTCACTTGCTCTCCGGGCCATCAAGCGGAGCGTTACTTACACAGAGAAGTCCTCTGGTTCAATTCCACGGACAGGGCTTAGGCTACTGCACGGAGAGTACTTGGCCCGAAAAACCAAATGCACTTTTGAGGAGTCCGTTCTGACTCCCCGAACCGCAAAGAAAAGGACGGAGGTTGAAGTTTCTGAGATCAGATGGCAGAGTCACATCTCTCCGTTGGGAAGGGAAAGAGGTATGGGACATTCTAAGGCCCGTGGAGTATTTGTTATTTTAAGAGTTTTGTAGGAACTCTTGTATAGGAAATTACCTGCCACTCCATTTATTGCAGAACAATGAAGGGGCTTTCCCAGGCCGCCTGAGAATTCGACCCAGGGTTCCAGGAAGTCCAGGTATTCTAAAGCTGACACTTGGCAGCGAAGCCATCCTTCTGGTTGACAGTCAAAGAAAACGGTCCTTAACAAAGGTCCTAGGGTGAGCAATCCATTACAGTGCCGAGGGAAAGTGCCTTACAGGGAAAGAGGCTCGGGCCTACCAAATTCCTTTTAAGAAACGGGCTACAGTGTAAAGGGTGATGATTACACACAGAGTCAAGAAAACTGCCTTTCCATTTTGGATCTCTAAGCAGATGGGTCTTAGACTTTTGTATTCATGGCAGAATTTTAATCTAATCATGTCCCTGGTTTTTTGTCAGCCAGTAGAAGGCTGCTGTGCCCACTTTAAAAAACAAACAGTGAATGGGTATATTGGATGGGATAACATCTAGTTAAATAAATAATCTATAAGAATAATAAGAATGTATAACAATAATAACAAGGGTTTCTGTGGGGGAAGGAAAGGGATAAAGGGGAGTGGATATCAAAGAGTTCAAGAAAGAAAGAAAATGTTTTGAAACTGATTGTAGTAGCAATTGTACATGTATGCTTGATCTATTTGATTTATGGAATGTCGTACACACAAACAAGCTCAGATGACAGTCACATGATTTCAAACCAGGGAAGGTGGGAGTCAGGGTTGTATCCTCTCACCACACTTATTCGATCCGTATTCTCAGCAAACAATCAGAGAAGTTGGCTTACAGGAAGAAAAATGTGGCCTCAGGTTTAGAGGAAGGCTGACTAGGAACATATGATAGACAGGTGACACAACCTTGCTTGCTGAAAGGGAGGAGGACCTGAAGCACTTGCTGATGAAGAGCAAGGATTATAGCCTTAAAAGTGTGGATGACAACTTAACGTCCAGAAGATACAAAATCCTCACAATTGGACCAATAAGCAAAATCATGATAAATGAAGAAAAGGTTGAAGTTGTCAAGGAGTCTGTCTTGCTTGCAGCCACGACCAATGCTCATGGAAGCAGCGGTCAAGAGCTTAAAAGAGGCGCTATATTAGGTAAATCTGCTGCAAAAGACCTCTTTAGAAGGTGGAAAAGCAAGGACGTAAATTTTGGGACTGAGGTGTGCCTGACCCAAGCCATGGTATTCTCCACTGCCTTGTATGCATGTGAATGTTGCACACGGAGGAAAAACCGATGTATTTGAATCGTGGTGCTGGAGAAGAATGCTGACAGGACCATGGCCTGCTAAAAGGACAACGCAGTCTGTCTTGGAAGAAGGACGGCCAGAGTGCTCCTTAGGGGCAAGGACGGCAAGACTGCATCTTAGATACTTTGGACATGTTGTCAGGAGGGACCAGTCCCTGGAGAAAGGCATCGTGTTTGGTAAAGTGGAGGGGCAGCGACAAAGAGGAAGACCCTCCACTCAATGGATTGACACTGTGGTTGTTGCAACAAAGGGATCAGGCACAGGAACAATTGTAAGGGTGACACAGGTTCACACAGCGCCTGGTTCTGTTGTGCATGGGGCTCCTATGGGTCGTAGCCCACTCGTTGGCACCTGACAACAGCACCAAGTGACTGTTGCTCAGCCGGCAGGTGCTTCTGTCCCACAGCATGGTGTGTTTTCATGGAGAGCAATTCCCTGTTGACTGCATTGTAAGGACAAGTTCCCAAGCTATTCATTAAGAAGCAAACAAAGCAAGCCTCACTTCTACATGAGTTGTATTTTTAGTGAATAATATAATAGTACTTGCACTTAAGTAAGGTTTTCGTGGAATCTGGCAACATAGGAACCTTCATTGCGAAACTCCAAACAGTGCTCAAAGTGCTCAAATGGCTCAAATGATGATATTTGTGTCTACACCAAGGCTGCCGGCTTTGTCCTTGGGGGCAGTGGATTTGGTGCGCTAAAATGTGGCCTACACCATCCTTAGGCTGAGCGTCTCTCCATTCTCAAGGTTTCCTCTGTTGAGATGAACTCTGCCCTCTAGTGGTGGAGGTCTCAGCAGAGATGACCAACTGTCCACAGAACTTCCAGTTGCTGATGAGTTGATTCTGACTCTGGGCGGCCCCAAGTGTGTCAGAGTCTAGCTGCGCTCCAAGCATTTTCAACAATTGACGATTCAGAAGCAGATCGCCAGACCTTTCTTCAGAGGCACCGCTGCGTGGACTCAAACCTCCCACCTTTTGGTTAGCGGCCGAGTGTGTTAATTAAGCCTTTGCACCACCCAGGAACTCCCCTACCGAGACTGGCTAGTGGCAAAGTTCTTGAGCTCAGTGAAAGCTTGGGTTGGGCCCTAACTTCCCTCCCCTGCGATGACTGTGTGCGATGCGTACATCTGTAGCCATGGATGGTTACAATTTGATGGTAACATCTGGCCCTGATAGTTCAAAGGAGATTTTGTAGTTCTCTGTACAAAGTCTCCTAAGAAGTGATAAATCTACGGGGAGTTTTGGCAGTATCTCTGGAATGCCTGCTCGGTATCGGGGAGGCGTTCTTCATTTCCTACTCCACTCGGCCTGCACCCGTACAGTGTAACCCAACAGACCAAAGTGAGCGTCACATCAAAAGTATGTATTGGCTGATTATCCCCCCCGTGTGCTGCGGGCCTCGTCGTCATCTGTTCAAGGACGAGGAAGGAAGCACATCAGCTCCACTGTACCTGTGGAGTCCTGTGGGGTCAGTTTCTGACCCACAGCAGCGCCACGTGGCAGCGAGGATCTGCCGAGGGTTTTCTGGGCTGCAATGCTTATGGGAGCAGATTGCCAGATCTCTCGCCCACAGGGTACGCAGCTACTAGGGGGTTCGAACCAACAATCGCCCTGGCTGGCAGCTCAGCACTTGACCACTGCTCACTGTGTATTCATGGACACCAGTCCAAGTCAGTGTGGGACCAGGCCACAGCAGCCCCCGAGGGTAGATTCAGGAGTTCTATGGTCTCTGGCTTCTCTTCGGTGCCTCTTAAAACCACTACCACCAAACCCACTGCCCACGAGTCAATTTGAACTCACAGTGAGCCTCCATAGGATTTACCGGAGACGGTCAGTCTTTATGGGAACAGACAGCCTCATCTTTCTCCCACGGAATGGTTGGTAGATTTGAACCACTAATACAATAAGTTTGTTTTTTTAAGTCACCCTACATAAGGAACCAAGAGAGAAATGTGAGACTAATATTATTTCTGGGAAAAAATAAGTTAATCTGTTTCAGTCCTGTTTCCTTACCCTACAGGTTTTTGAAAAGAAACACAAATATATTTGAAAATGAACCTTTAACTATATATTCACATTTATTTAAATGTTCAAATTTGTTCACTTGTTTCTCTCTCTCTCTCTATATATATATATATACATATGTATATACATATATATAGCGAGCGAGAGAAAGATATGTTTCTCTTCAGATAACTAGTCACAAATATATACACATGAGGTTAACAGCTCTAAAGGAAAATGAATAAACAAATTAAACAGACAGGCAAAGAATCTGTTGCCTACCTTCAAACTTTACCTAGTGCCAACTTTGGCCAGGCAGAACATTAAAGTTGAATGTTCTACGAAAATAGACATCTAGGATATAGTGAAAATCTAATGAGATACTATTGGAGATCAGAAATGGTGATCATTCAAAATTAAATCTTGATAACATTGGCTCTTTATTCTGATAGTGGTAAACTGGCTTTGGACTGAAATTTGACACTTACAGTTTTGTACACCTAGGCCTTTTCTTTTGTGCTTGCTCGTATGCTTACGATAGAAATGACATGATGGTAAAAAGGCTTCTAATTACTTTCATTTCGACCGGAGAGATTTAGAACCAGCACTTAAGACAACGCCTTTGTTCCTGGGTACATTTGTCCTGGCCGTAGACTGAAACAATTAAAAATAGTTTGACCAAAATGATTTAAGCTTCCAGTGCTCCCCAGGAGGTTAAACCAGGGAGGGCGTGGAAGTTATAAAGCTGAATCCTGATTGGAGGCATTTCTTTAAGGGTCAGTCTGTGCAGCTATAAGAGCGGCTGGTCTCAGGGACTGCGAAGGGCTGGCCTAGGGGCAATATGCACGGAGTCTCCCCAGGACCCTGACTTAGCAGTCTTTCCGTGGCTCGAGCAGCGCAGGGTTGCCTGTGAGTCAGAACGGACTCAATGGCAGGGAGTTGAGTCTTCGATCTGAGAGAAGTCCCCTGTGTCCTTAAGCTTTTGAACCCGCTGTGGAAGTGGGTTCTCTTCCCGCCACAGCCTCACAGCAGCTTTCCAGAAGATTCCATTTTCCCAGGTTTTCTCTGGACGAATGTCCCTTTCTTCAGCATCTCCATTCTTCAAAAAACGAAATACTCTACTGGGGTTAGCTCCCAAACCGACTCTGCTTACAGTTCACATGAGCTGCTGGGTAACCTCTCAACTACCAAACTCAGCTCACCTTTGCTAAAAGCAACAGTCCTGAGATCTGTGTCCTATTATGTTAAAAACGACCTATCTTTGTCTTGGAAGAAGCATGGCCAGAGTGTTCCTGAGAGGCAAGGAGGATGAGGCTGCATCTTCACGTGCTTTGGACACGTGGTCAGGGCATACTGCTTGGTCAAGTACAGTGGCAGAGAAAAAGACGCAGACCCTGTTCAGAGGGATTGACAACAACTACGGAGATGGCGCTGGAAGGGGCATGGTTACGCTCTTTGGTACCCAAGGTTGCTCTGGGTTGGAGCCATCTCCATGGCCCCTGAACCAAAGAGACATCTTTGTTTAGAACGTTACAGAAATGTAGGGTTGGACTCAGCTTCCTGGTCACATGCACGGAACCACCCGTTCTTCAGCCACCACTGAGAATGAGATGATACGACTCTTCACTTCGTGGTTTTATCACTCACATGTGGAGCCCTGATGGTGCAGTGGTTGGAAGTTGGGTTTAGGACTGCCAGGTCAGCAGTTCAAAACCACCGGCTTCTCCCCGGGAGAAAGACGGGGCTTTCTAGGCCTGTAAACGGTTACAGACTCGGAAACTCACAGGAGCAGTTTTACCGTCCTTGTAAAGGGTCACTGTGAGTCGGCAGACTCGATGGCAGCGAGTTGGTTTTTTGGATCACGTGGTAACAACACAGTGATATAAAGTTTACCAAGTGATTCCATGCACACGCTCTACTGAGACCTCTCAACAACCATCTGCAGGAAATTCAGCTGTGCAGATCCACACGTGCAGAACTCAAACCCACAAGGTCATACATGGCTTGCAAAGGACTGCAAGATAGGTTTAGAATGAAGCCACCCTCGAACCCAGGCTGCAAGTCTCCCCATCTCCTATCCTTTCTGTTCCAGTTGACTGCCCCAGGTGAGTCTTAAGGGAAAACCGTCCACTTATTCTGCACTTTCCCTGCACCCTTATGGAAAAACAGCGCTATGTCTACCCTTCCTCTCTCATCAACAAAATTAACCTTATTTTCTTTTTTGATAATAAAAACTGAGTCTGCCAAGACTGATTGTGATTTTACTAAAAATGATGACCAAGCAAGAAAAACTGGGAGGAAAAAAAAGAAAAGAAAAACTATATTTTAATCTAACAATTGAAAAAAATTCTTAGAAGCTGATGCCAAGGGCTTAAGTGGAGAGCAAATGTTTTGAGAATGATGAGGGCAATGAATGTACAAATGTGCTTGACACAGCTGATGTATGTATGGATTGTGATAAGAGTTGTATGAGCCCCCAGTAAAATGAATTACAAAGAACCGCCCCCCCAAAAAAAAATCCTGAGTGAAGAAAACAATAATAATATAAAGATAAAAATAAAGAAAATAACACCAGTTTTTAAAAACAAACATCCTTAGTTACCAAAAAAATGCTTCTAGTATTTTAAAAGGACAAACCAGGTCTAGAAAACTAGTTCTGCAATGGTAACTTATCTGGGGGGAAAATACATTCATGTCAAGAAGATCAAGATCTCTTATCCTGCTATTCTGTCCTCTCTATACTTTCCTTAATCCTTCTATTATCACTGTTTTTTGATCCCCTCCAAAAATTCCATGGGAAAGAACAAATTATTGCAGGCTAAAATATCCATGAAAAACGCTAACGGGTGATTTTTTTTGGGGGGGCCTTCCCTTGTTTATCACTAGCTCTAATCTCTGAATATGATACAACTGGTAGCTGTAAATCTCCTGGTATCTATGGCATTGGAAATATACAAAGTCCCTATGGGGTTTATAATCTCATATGTGATCCATTATTATTTGTGATTAAAAGGTGAGGAGGAAAAAGGATGTTTGCCTTGCTGCACAGATTCGAGATCAACTGTGCAGCACTGGACCCACCTCCTTGTATTGTGTCCTCTGTGGCTTTGTATTCTAGGCTCTTGCCTGGCATCCCCTCTCCTCTCTGGTCTCTGCAGCCACTGGCTGGTGCCATGGGGCATGTGTTCATTCCTTTGGAATGTGACCACCCATGGCACTGATTTTTTACCCATGATATATATAAATACACATTCCCACACAGAGCGAGTCGTTTAAAACACTCCATTTGAAGTCTACATATAGATGCATAATATTTATACATATTTACACAAAGGCACGATTGCGAGCCAGCTTTCCACGCTGACCACTTCATGGCCTAGCCTTGGAGACGTGGTGTGCTTAAATCCTGAGCAGACCACGCCACCGATGGAAACTTCCCAGGGAGTCTTAAACAGGGAAACTGCCCACCCACCTGCCTCGGCCCCTAGCCCAGCCCTGTCTTCTGCATGGAGTAAAGATTCAAAAAGTGTTTCAGGCTAGTCTCAAGACCCCTTCACCGCCAGGAAGACGTGTTCCTCGCAGTGGCAGGATACAGGGGTGTCCTCCCGCTTTGGGGTACAACAGGCCACGCTGACTCACACTCACTGTGAGAATTGGGCTCTGTGTCAATGTGGCTGGGCTAGGTTCCTCGGTGGTTTGGCAGCTGAGGTCTGGTAACTCCCCAGGTTATGACGGAACACACTGTAATCCACTCCACCATGGGATTTGATCGGAGTAGCTGAACAGTTCTAAGAAGATTAGGGTGGAGGGAAACTTCCTTACTCAGATCACAGCCCAGCCCAGACGCAATCGGAAGGAAGTTTCTTCAGGGGGGCGGCCTTACTTCTTGTGTAAGTGCACCCTGTGGGAATGCTTGCTTGCTTTTTGCTGGGTTTGGGTCCTGCCTTTGGCTAGTCAATCTCTAGTTCTTTGGACCTGCGCCAACGACCGGCCCTAATACCCGCTCATCCCAGGAGCCATCAGCAGCCTGCTCATCGGACTTGTTGACCTTGGATTCATCGGCCCTTGCAGCCACCAGTCTGTGGTGTTCCAGCTGATCCTGGGGCTCATCGAGCCCTAAAGCTAGAAGAGCCAAGAGACGCCTCCCGCTTAGCATCTGACCCAGGGGCTTGGAACCAGCCTTGGGTTTCTCCACATTTACACCTGTGTGAGCCATTTTCATACTCTCTTACTTACTTACCTACCTACCTACCTAATCACTGGTTTCGATTCTCTAGCAACCCAGGCTAACAAACTAACTTAATAAGGATATTATTTATCATCTAGCTCCTCCGCTAGGTCCAAGTCGTGACTGATACCTTTCATAAGATCTTATAAAAATAGGCCACAGACTGCCAGTGGAATGAACCAATCTGTCTAGGAAGAACTCTTCCAGCCAGAACTCTCTTAGCAGCAAAGATGGCCAGACTTGGTCTTTTGGACTTTGGACATGTTGTCCCGAGGAACCAGCTCCTGGTGGAAGGCACACAACACGGTGGAGTGACACAGCGGACACCACAACGGGCTCCAACACAAGGAACACTGGGAGGATGGCGCAAACCCACGTGGCGCTTTGTTTGGTTGCACCCAGGAGTGAGAACGGGACCCGGACCAATGGGAAGCATCACGGTAAATGGAGAAGAGAGGGAAGGAGGCGAGGATCTCGTTTTGCATGGATCCACACTCCATGCTCGTGAAAGCAGCGGGCAAGAATCGCACTGGGTACATCTGCTGCGTACGACCTCTTGAAAGGGCTGGAAAGCAAGGATGCTCCTTGGAGGGCTCAGGTAAAGAGGACCAGAGCCATGGTATTTTCAATTGCTTCATGAGTATGTAAAAGCTGGACGTTGAATAAGGAAGCTCGCAGAAGAATTGATGACGACATCATGAACTGCCAGAAGAACAGGCACACGTATCCTGGAAGCATTGCAGTCAGAATGCTCCCTTAGAGGCAAGGATGGAGAGACTGTCTGACGTGCTTTGGACATGTTGCCAGGTGAGATCAGCCCCTGGAGAAGGACAACATAACTGGTAAAGTAGAGGGGCAGTGAAAAAGAGGAGGGAGGGATTGACAAGATGGACAGGCAGGGGCTGCCACCATGGACGCAAACATAAGAACAATCATGTGGGGTTTGGGCAGTGTTTGCTCTGTTGCATACAGGATTGCTCTGAGTCGGAACAGACTCGATGGCACCTGACAGCAACAGTCCCTAGCGGTCTGTGGTATATTTAACACATATTCCCTGTAGATTAGTGCACTGGAGAGGGATCCCCGGGTGGTATGAATGAATATCATCCTCAGCTGCCAATGTGGACCCAGTAACATCTCCAGAGAGAAGCCCCGATGAATTCCTTCTGAACTTGAGCACAGCTCTACTCTGACAAACCATGAACAGAAGTTGGCAGAATTGCAACTGCTTACTGATGAAAGGAAATTAAACTAGTTTATAAGATTATGGCCAACTGGAGATCCCCTTGCAGAGGGATCTCGGGGAGGAGACGAGCCAGTCAGGGTGCGATGTAAGAACGGTGAGAAATACAACTTTCTTCTAGTTCCTAAATGTTTCCTCCCTGCTCCCACTACCATGACTAGAATTTGACCTTGCAAGTCTGGCTAGACCAGAGGAGGTACACTGGTACAGATAGGAACTGAAAATACAGGGAATCCAGGGCAGATGAGCCCTACAGGACCAGTGGTGTGAGTGGCGAAACAGGGAGGGTAGAGGGAGAGTGGGTAGGAAAGAGGGAACCGATTACAAGGGACTATATGTGACCTCCTCCCTGGGGGACAGACAACAGAAAAGAGGGTGAGGGGAGACGTCGGACAGGGCAAGATATGACAAAATAACAATTTATAAACTATCAAGGGCTCATGAGGGAGGGGGGAGCGGGGAGGGAAGGGGAAAATGAGGACCTAATGTCGGGGGTTTAAGTGGAGAGAAAATGTTTTGAGAATGAAGTACAAATGCGCTTTACACAATTGATGTGTGCATGGATTGGGATAAGAGTTGTATGAGCCCCTAATAAAATGTTTAAAAAAAAAAGAATATGGCCAATAACCTCCAATCAATTTCAGGGCTCCCACCAATGAAAATTCCCATTGAATACTTCGGGGTACAAGAGGTAACCCCAGCTCAAATGGACTTAACAAAGGGTGCTATCTATTGACCACAACAAGAAGCCTGGAGCTGAACTCCCACCCCATACCAGCATGGGCTACTGCCACATTAGATTTGTTCTGAGTTACATGGGGGACTGCTCGCCATGAGCCCACCAGTCCCTCCAAGCGAGAAAGATGGCGCTCTGCTCCAGTGAAAGTTGACAGCCTTGGAAACCCACAGCGGCAGTTCTACTGCCCCATAGGGTTGCCGAGAGTCAGATCCACTCAAAGGCAGTCAGTATGGCCCCAGAGTCACAGGATGGCTATAGCACTTCCAGGTAGGGTTGTCTGGTAGAAGTAGTGAGGACCTCTTTCTACAGTGTAAAGCAGGTTTCCCTTCCCTCCTCCACAGGCCAGAGCTGCCTGACAAGGGCAGCCCCCCATGCCTGGCTCCTGGTGCAGCAGGTCAAGAAAAGGGTAGCTTCCTGGGCACCAAGAAAGATGGGGAACGCGTGGAGCGTAGCAACTGCAGTTTGGCTTGAGACATCTGAACAATTCCTTGTACTGGCTTGTCTCTGAGGCTGGCGCCGCGTTCTTTGCCTGGACGACGAGTGTTTCCGTGGAGTTCGAGCAAGAACAGTCCCCTTTGTAGAACGGTTATTTGGAGAGACGGTGTTGGTGGTTTTTGCTGTCCTGCTTTGCTTGTGGTTTTCGTTCTGCTAAGTCCCATTGGAGTGCATCTCATTGTGCACCGGAGGCCGAAGCTGCACCTGACAGCCAGCGAACAAGGGTGCCATGCAGCCTCCACCACAGCTCCGACACATGGGTCATGTCCCGAACACCCACGGACTTTGAATGGGAGGCACCGGGGTTCTGCTTGGTTAGGCTGAGGGTGAGCAGAACGTGAGTGTGTGTGGCAGCCTACCGCTGCCAGGAAGAACGGCTCTTTGTTGGACGCTGCTCGTCTGACTCCCTGTCAGTTCCGCAGGGGCGCGTCCCTGCTTGATGAACGAGTTGTCTATTGAAATCGGATGCGCTCTCTCCCGGGACGCAGTGGTCTCCAAGTCCTTGGCTCTAGATAATACATGCTTTGGTATGTCTGGGCCTCCTGCCAGGATTGGTAGGTATCTCTCATCGTGGGGGCTGGAAGGAACTGGTGGTGGCTCGAAGCAATTTTCTTTTTATCTATTTGTCTTGTTAGTCAAGGAAGGATGTTGGTAAGGGGCTATCTTGGGTTGTCGTTAGTCTTTTGTCCAGGACACAAGAGCTGCTTGGTGGTAGTTACAGAGGCAGCCGCTGGCCTTGGAAACATTCTCACTGGACTCGGTGAGGGTTCAACCACCACAACAATAAAACTTGTTTAGTCAAGTCCAACTGCCGCTCCAGTTAGGAGGCATCCATGTAGAGTCTAAGGATTCTGGGACCTTTGCGGACAGGCACAAACTCCCTGCCCTGGAGTCAATTTCCACTCACAGCCGCCTTGTAGGGCAGGTTAGAACCGTCCGGTGGGTTGTAACTCTTTAACAGGGGTAGAAAGCCCCGATTTTCTCCCTCAGAGTAGCTGTAGTTTTGAACTGCTGACCTCACAGAAAAGGAGGTTTAAGGTATAGGTGAGGAACAGGAGTTTAGAGCCAGGAAGATTTCTGGGATCAGACTGGGCATCAGACATGCACAGGTAACGTGATCTTGTTGCTATTCAAACTCCATTTCCTAATCCGTCTTACCGTGGACACCTCACTGGACTACGGGGATGATTAAAGATGATTAACGTGGCTAAAATGCACACCACAGACTTTGAGCGTGAGAATGCAGGAAATACTATTATAAATAAATTCCATAGCGCTACATACGGCAGGGAGCCAGGACGGTAGCAGTGCCGCCAGCAGTAGCTCTCACTGCTTAGAGCTTGCAGCCTGTGCCTCCAAAGGACCTTGGTATCACTCCGGGCACAGATTACCAAGCTCTCTCTGTTCCAAATTCAGCATCTACTCTAGGATCTGCCAACTTGCCGGGCCATGGCTGTGGCCTTCCAGGTTCCTACGTCAGCACGGCCACCGGAACAGGCTTTTTCTTTTCATGTGTTTGGCTCACCTCACTTGCACAGGACAATGGCAATTTCCTTGTTATTGTGCGGTGCAGAGTTCATAGGCATGCATCTCACAGAGATCTTATCTGGGCTGATTTCCTTCATTCAGCTTTGGCTTGGCTATTTAAAGCACTTGATGTGTGGAGTAGGGATATCCCCCCAACACACACACACACACACACACACACACACACACATTCTTTGCCAGCCCCCCCCCAAAAAAAAAAAAGAATTGAACAAAGGATTTATAGAGAAAGCAAAGAACACACACATTCATAATATTAACAAGGAACCTTTACTTAAGAGGACAAGTAAAACTGCTTAATAATAGTGGCTTGCAAACTCTCTCTGACCCACAGATACCATTTGTTGGATGGCTCCAGCTAGGTGAACATGAAAGCTAGAAGTGTTAGGCATGTCTGAGAATTCCCTGTAGCTTTTTTCCATAACATGACAGTCACACAATGCTGCAGTGAGAATGCTCCGCCTGCAACCCAGCAAGACTGTACCACGTAAGACTGCCTCCCTTGTTCTAGCTTCCAAACACCGCGGGCTGCCGGGAAAGAGAACCAGTCTTCAAAATGGACTCTTGTCAGGGCTTTCTTTTGAAAAAACAAAACCCGACATATTTTATTACATTTAATGAATGGCTACCAAGTAGATTTCAGGATTGAACACACACACAAAAAAACTCAACTCTGTTTTCTTCAAGAAAAAGGGAGAAAATAAAATCACCTCCTTCCAAAGATGACGTTCGGCAGAAGTTCAATAAAAGCACACTGACTGCTCTTTCTTGTTCAAGTTCTGGGTTCAAAGCCTTGTGCTGCTTGCAAACTATCAGCTGCAGGCTTGGATTGTTTAAAAAAGTCAAGATCTGCGCTATTCTTAATGTTAACAGCAGTTAAGTATTCACATTAAGACGTTTGCATGCGTGTGACCCAAGACTGGGAGGAGGAGGAGGGGGAGGAGGAGGAGAAAACAACAAGGACCCCCACCCTACAAGCCCTAGGTGATAGCAAGTAGGTATAGCACCCTGCAATCATGCAGATCTTTGTCCTTAAAGAGATATTCTTAGCCAACAAATGTACGCACAGCTACTTTGTGTAAAGGTGATTAGCACACTTCTCCATGACTGATAGCACCCATCTACTAAATCCCATTCCATGAGTTCAAGTTTACTGCTGAACTCTTAGCGCTTACAATGGTTCTGCAACTGGCTAAGTGCTCTTTTGTAGTTAATGTAATCTTAAAACTAAGTTATTTTTCAACTGTTGATTGACATCATACAACGCACAGACCTAATGTGAAAGGTCTTGAATAGTCCAACAATGGAATGTTTCTGATATTTTCCAAAGCTAACGAGAGTACTTTCTGCATGCTAAGAGGTACATACACACTGTGTTTTTACGTCCCCCTCTGCAGTGCTAAGAGTAGAAGAATCAAGGAAGGAAAGATAGGTTGAGCTGCTCACTAGTTTAGTAGCCACCTTCCCTCACTATTTCAACCTGTCACTTGCTCCTCTGGCTCCTTGCCAAGGGAAATGGCTCCATCCGTATCTTGCTCTAAAGAATCCCCCCACACCCCAAGTGCTACAGGTGTTTGGTTACCAGAAGTGGCCAAGTCAGAAACTCTTGGCACCTTTTTGTAGACTCAACATTTGGAACCATCACAGAGGAGATAAGAAACCAAGGTACCAGGGTATGAAGAATGCCAGCCTCCAGGCTGAGTGTCTATAGGCCTAGTTCCTCAGCCCACATGACTTTCCGCTGATGATTTTCATGCATAGAAACGAAGGAGGGCATCAGGGGAACGTAATGCTCGTTATTTAGTTCTGCTACAAGCCCGAGCAGAACTGCCTGACAGGTTTTCCAAGGCTACATCTTTTCCTGGGGCGCTCGCTAGATCTCTTCTCCCACAGAGCAGCGGTGGGTTCTCTACCTTTCGGTTAGCAGTTAAGTGCTTAACTGATGCACCATCAGGATACTTGTAGGTGCTCCCATGGCTTTTGTGGAGATGGAGAAGCCTGGTGAACCTGATAGGCAGAGAACCTACAGGTGAAAGCTCCTGAGAGGAAACCTGCCATCCTCCACCCCTGGCATAACACCAAACAACCAACCACGCGCTCACTCAGGCCAATTCCACCGCACAGAGAACCTGTGTACAGTTTCTGAGACTGTAAATCTCTTCTGTGAGTAGATAGCCTTGGCTTTCTCCTGTAGAGTGGCCAGAGGGTTTGAACTGCCAACCTTGCGGTCAGCAGTCTAATGCTTACCCCACAGTGCCCCCCGGGTCTCCTTTAACACAGCAATTCGGTGTTAAATGTAAGTAAGTCTACATAATGTAAATGGGTCTACATAAAGGTGTCAGGAGACTCCTGGTAGCCAAACACCTGTATCACCTGTATCCTGGATATGGAAATGCATAAGTGGGTGGGGGGCCTTGAAAGAGCCATCGTGCATCACGAATTCCAGTATCTTTCTAATGAACAGCACAAATTCGAAGTGCACAAGGGTTCTCATGCTATTATAGAACGTGGCATCGTGCCCTCAGCATCGGGGCTCTGTTGACCACAAGGGTGGACATTCATTTGCTCATCAGGAAGAAGGGGAGGCTCTCAGCTCTCATAAAGACTGGCAACCCAGACGCCCTAAGAAGCAGTTCTACTCAGTCCTCCATAGGGTCCCCAGGAGTTGGAAGGGAACTGATTGAACTGAATTGATTGGAGCCATGAGCTGGCTCATCCATAATGTATTTTCTCAGTGCTGTACAGGTAAGTCAAAAAGTACAGCTGCAAAATCACAGAAATCTCGTGTAATGAAAAATGTCACAACGTGAAGCAACGCTTTCCCGACACACGCTCCACCCAGGTCTCGACAAGGGGGCTGTTTCCATCTCTCTAGCCCGTCCCCCAAGAATTCTGCCACCTCTGACTTATACCATGTCAAGATAGCAGTTTGGGTATCATTCAGGGGCTCAAAAAGCGTTCCTTTTCTATGTCCTTTACATTTGGGGGACCGAAAGACATCAGAAGGGGCAAGAGCCAGGCCACAGGGTGAACCAGGCAAGGCTTCTCCGTGAAACTCGCACGGGACAGCCTCTGGCTCGCCCCGGTTCACTGCCTTCCTTGAAGAAGCTGTGAGAACCCGAGGGGCGAGGGTCCGGGCACCATACGAATGGACATACACCTTCCCGAGTCATTTACAGAGTGTCCCCAGGCTTCCTTATCTTTCAAAAGTGAGACCAGCCTGTGGTAACTGGGTCAGGAAAGGGGGTACGACAGGGCTGCTGCCGTTGCGTGAGTTTCAGAGGACGCTTGTGGCTGCTTCTGAGAACTCACTTCCAGGCCTACTCTCTTCCCAGAATGATTTGATGAAGCTCATGATAATGGTAAAACGGGTCTGTTCAGTGACCAAGTGCAGAATTGAACAATGAGTGCATCTTGCAGCATCTTGCGACAATGCTGAAGAGGTTTTAGCAGAGCGTCCAGGATCAGATGCACCAGGAAAAAGGCCTGGCTAGGGACGTCTGAGCACCCAGCCAGTGAAAAGCCCTAAGGATCACAAGCATCAGATCAGAGCTGATGGGATGGTGTGGCCGGGCCGCACTACCAGCTCACAAGAACAACATGCAGGCATTACTTTCCCTGCTCTATTCAGGTGTAAATCTCACGCCTCTCCATCCACCCCTAACGCCCCACCCCCCACCCCCCAAGATATAGATGAGTTGATTTTCTCAAAGATGCTAAATAAAGATGTAGTGAGTAAAAATATCCTTGAAGTAGCTCTTTGGTTGTTTACAGAGTGCAATGGAATATTGAAAGGGATAAGGATGTGCTTTTTGATGGGCATATAGTCCCTGTCATCTTTTGTATTTGCTTTTCCAGCGATCGATCATTTCACCACACTTGATGTACCCAAGATCTACTTGAGTAGCGCTTTGTGCCTATTATTGCAATCTTTTTATCTCTTAGTATTAATTACCTCTGATTAAGTGTATGAATCACTAAGAAAGGCTGTTAGAAATTGGGGCTCCTGAGAAAAATCGATCTCATACAGTGATGAAGTAGCAATGAAAATAATGTTATGGTTGGAGGGTCACCACAACATGAGGAACTGTATGAAAAGGTCGCGGCATTAGGAAGGTTGAGAACCACTGACCTAGAGAGTCCAAGACAAAGTCAGCTTTCACTAAACTAGGCCTTGACCCCGGCTTCCGCACTGCCCCCTTCTTCTGGAGGAAGCATGACAGCGGCCCCTCAAGTGCATGCAGTAATGTGCCTTCCCAGGGTCCTATCCGACTCCTTTAATGGGGGAGCCGTAGATTCCCTGTGCTGGAAAATCTGGTCCGAGAAGTCAAATCTGTGCAACCAACATCTGAAGGATCACTGTGTACGCTCTTCCAACCAACCTCCGTCTCTTGGATTCGGCAAACGTTTCCTAGGCCTTCACTGGCTGTGACCAGCGGGCCCTGAGAAATGAACCGGCCCACATGCTCAGAGAAGTTTCAGAGTCAAAGAGGGTACAGACGCCTAATCTGGAATCTGTGTGCTCTCCACGTTGTGGAAACACAGCCACATATGTATGCACCACGTACGTCTATCTATAAACTTTGTTAGAGCTGGGTTCCATCCGTGTTGCCCTTGCTATGCAGAGGGTTTATAATCATATAAAGGGTATTTATAGGGTCGAGAATCTCTTAAGTCTCTCAACACTGAATTGCTTGACGCGGTTGTGAAACGGGGCTTTGGGTAGGGAGCAGAGAAGGAAATTCCAAAACCTGAGTGTTATTTAAGCCTCTTAAATTTTGCCTTCAAAGGAAAAGCACAAGAATGAAATTATGTTTTCCCTGCCCAGGAAGGTGGCACGCAGAAAAGGCCGCTGGGCAGAAAAACAACGATGACGAAGAACAGAACGACCCAGTGACTCGGGTCCCTTTCATGAAATGTGAGTTAAAAAAACTCCAGTAACCATAAAACAACTTTTTCTTTGATGCTGGACAAAAATCAGGCTTGAAATGTAGGGCGGCTGAACCAATGAATGCAAAATACAGATGTCTTTACCTTCGGCTAACTCAGACTCGCCATCTGAACAGCCCATGCGTAATTCTTTGTATGGCAGAATGTATAAAGCATTGTTTTATAGCAAAGAGCTAAAGTAAAACTTAAAATGTGTGTGTGCCACTACACACACACACACACACACACACACAAAATCTCTGGATGAGGTAAGACAATTCTTACTATGCCACCTCTCTCTTCTTGTTCAGCACACGTAAACTAAGTGTGCACGTCTTTTCCCTGGTACAATCCTCCAGACTGACTTAAAAAAAAATTAAGATATTGTTTGACTTAAAACATGGGCTCTTGATGCTATTTTAATTTTCCAAAGTCAGCTCATAATATCAATTTCCCCAAAGGTCACAAACAATATATTAGGAAATACCACCTGCTACTTACAGCTTCCACAGGAAATTTGCATTTCCACTCTGTGATGTATTATTTGGGGGAGGAAATGACAGCCTATTTCATTATCCCAAAGCACAGACTCCTGATCGCTGCGATGTGCGAGATGGAAAGAAAGACGGCAGTGTCCGTTTTCCCTACTGGTATTTCGGGGAAATTAAAAATTCAGCAGGAGAAGGCAAACAGCATGTGTTGAGCGATGCCAGGCTCACTCCAAGCCCTCATTTTTGAAGCTTTAGGGCCTCCTGCCCGTCAGCTTGAGCCGGGCTAGTTCTGCAGAGGGCCAGGTACCAGCCCGGGGGTGCGTTTTCAAGCTTCCGTAAGCAGTCCCTGTGGGATTCCGGTGGTGGTCAAGGTCTTGTCCTTTATCCTGCTACAAAGGGACGGGGAGAGCTGGCGGAGACCGCCTTCCAGAGTTAAGCAGACGCTTCCTCCACTTTTAATTACAAATCAAACAGGGTCCAAGATAGATTACTTCCGACTGTCCAGCTCACAGGAAAGACTGTATCCCCTTGGGAACAAAAGGAAGGCTGGAGAAAGACATCATGTGTTCTCTTAAAGCGAAAGAAGCCAATGTCAAAAAGCTACCAGTCCAAAAATATGGCAGTCAGGACAAGGTCAAACTAGAGAGTACAAAGATCCGAGGTGGCCAGTGGGCTCGAGGCTCAGGATGAAGGCATGGCATGCATTTGTCAAAACCCAGAGATCCTACTGTCACCCAGGGACGTTAGCTAATCCTGATCAACAACATCGGTCCATCACTTGTAACAAATGTGCCACAGACACACAAGGCATCACTAACAGCACAATGCAGGAGGGAGACCAAGTGGCTGTAGGATGACTAGTTCTCTGTATGCCCTGTACCGTTTTTCTGTAAATTTAAGACTGCCCTAAGAAATTAATGGAGAGAGAAAGAAACAAAAGGAGCGGGTGAGAGTGTGCTTTCTTGGAAGCATTCAGCTATACCGAGGGTTTTGACGTATTTTTTTTGCTGGCTTGGTAGTTACGAGTGGAGCTACTAGCCTCAAGGTCAGCAGTTCGAAACCACCAGCACCTCTGCAGGAAAAAGACCAGGCTTTCAACTCCCATAAAGAGTCACAGTCTCAGAAAAGCACAGGGATGGTTCCACTCAGTCCTGTAGGTCCATTGTGAGTCAGAGTCGACCCAATGGAGGTGAGCCTGGTTTGTGAGTTTTTATTTTGAAAAACAAGTCTCTGCTGACTGAGCTTTTCCAAGGGGCAGCTTCCCTCTCCTTTCTCTTCTCCTCCACGCCTCTCTCTCATGGCTCCCCTCCCGCCAGTTCTTATTTTCACAGAAGGACCACTTGCCATTCTCCGCCACCCCAAGCCCCCACACTTCATACATTCATACTTCATTAGCAAGATTAATGAAGTCGGCCAATGGCTTTGTCTAACTCTCTAACTCACTGCCATTGAGTCAACTCCGATTCATCAAGACCCTATCTGTAGGACAGGGTAGAACTGCCCCTGTGGGCTTCCTAGCTTATAACGCTTTCCAGGAGCAGAAAACCTGTCCATCTCCAGCAGAGCGACTAGGGGTTTCAAACTGCCCCACAGGGTTTCCAAGATTGCGTTTCTTTGCGGGGGGCAGCCAGCTTTCTCCTTCTCCCACAGAGCAACTGAGTTTGAACCATGGACCTTATGGTAGCAGCTTAACCCACTCTGCCACCAGGGCTATTTTTTATGTCTACCAGCTACTTAGAAAAACATTTCTTCAGGAGGCGACCATCTACCTCAGAAGCAACAAAGCCCACATGGAAGAAGCACACCAGCCTGTGTGATCACGAGGTGTCAAAGGGATCAGGTATCAGGCATCAAAGAACAAAAAATCATCATCATTGTAAATGAGGGGGAGTGCAGATTGGGGACCCAAAGCCCATTTGTAGGTAACGGGACATCCCCTTACAAAAGGGTCGCAGGGAGGAGACAAGCCAGTCAGGGTGCAGGGTAGCAATGAGGAAACATTCAACTTTCCTCTAGTTCTTAAATGCTTCCTCCTCCCAACTATCCTTATCCCAATTCTACCTCACAAATCCGCCTAGACTAGAGGATGTACACTGGCATTGATAGGAACTGGAAACACAGGGCGGATGATCCCTTCAGGACCAGTGTTGAGAGTGGATACCGGGAGGGTGGAGCGAAGGTGGGGTAGAAAGGGGGAACCCATTACAAGGATCTACACATAACCTCCTCTCTGGGGGACAGACAACAGAAAAGTGGGTGAGGGGAGACAGACAGTGTAAGCTATGACAAAATAATAATTTATATCAAGGGTTCATGAGGGAGGGGGTAGAGAGGGAGGGGGAAATGAGGAGCTGACACCAAGGGCTCAAGTTGAAAGCAAATGTTTTGAGAATGATGATGGCAACAAATGTGACTGACACAATGGATTGTGATAAGCTTTGTTCGAACCCCCAATAAAGTGATTTTTAAAAAATCAAACCGGTTTAAACGTAAAAGGAAAACACAGACCCAGGAAGGGAAGTGTGAGGTGGTCTGGCTGTTTGGGAGAAATGGTTCACCAAGCCCTGGCTGGAGAACCGCCAAGCGTTCTGATCTGTAGTCGAGGAAGCTGGTCGGACAGTCTAGGAACAGAGGCCTTGGCTACACAGCACCCACAGACCGATATGCAAACCCGACTAAGTCACCTCCCCATTTTGCTTCCGGGTCTAAAAGTTGGCGCTGCACAGACAGTTAGAACCGGTAAAAAGACTGGAAATCAGAAATCCCAGGGAGGACAAACAGGAATGGACTGTCTCATTTGGAGAAAGTAAACGTGTCTTAGAGAGGGATGGCCATAGATGAAGGACGGAGGGCCAACAAGAGGCCTTCATCTGAGTGCAAACAGGTCAGGAGATAGTTGGGTCAAACCTGTAAAAGGCTTTTGGAGAGTTGACAGGGCAGTGAACTGGGCGCAAAGGTTCCTGGCTCCTAACAATGCACATTCTGCTTCGAAGCTCGGAGCTCTGGAGCAAGTCTCTTGAAACTCTTGTGTTCCCGTGGTGTCCACTCGCTGTCAAATTTTGCAGTTCTCACAAGCATAAAAGGCTGTTTGTCCCGCCCTCCTCAAACCATACAGACTTAGCCATTCTGCCTCGAACCTGGCCACTCAAACGTGAAGGCTGGTGGTTTCCAGTGTGGTTTGTACACTTGGCAGCAAAGACGAACACCCAACAGAGGTGGCAGAACCAGGAACCGAGAGGCAAAGAGCTTGTGGTAAAAGTAGCAATTCATCTTTCCAGAAAGTTGCCATCCCCTCCTAGAGCCGGACTGGGCAGGTGGCCACGAACTGTAGCTCACACAGTTACATTTCAGAAAATACTTCCGTTTTCCCAGCCATGGCGGGAATAAATTCAATTCCTACGTGGAGGGCCCTGCAGAGGCACCTGTGGCCATGCTGCTCTGAGGAGAGAGGCGCCATTTTGTAAAAGCAGCCCAGAGACTGGAACTTTGGACTGCCTTGAAAATGGTACTAGCGTGTGCTTTTAAGATGATGAAACCGTGTGTGTGTGTGTGTGTGTGTGTGTGTGTGTGTGTGTGTGTGTGT
>NW_022103898.1:67114885-67125263 GCF_000313985.2 Echinops telfairi
AGTTCCTCATGTTGTGGTGACCCCCGAACCATAAAATTATTTTTGTTGCTACTTCATCACTGTCATTTTGCTACTGTTATGAATCGTCATGTAAATATCTGATATGCAGAATGTATTTTCATTGTTACAAATTGAACATAATGAAAGCCTAGTGATTCATCACAGAAACAATATGTAAATTATATACTGTGAAATATTTCTAATGACAAATAGATGAAATTTTGTCTTGAAGCATGGTGTAGCAAGGGTCAGTCCTCACACCGGGTACTCGTATGTGGGTGTTATCTGCATGTGGACGGACCCGCCTGGAGACAGATAGTGGAGCGGTGTCTCAGTTCCTAAAACCATCAGAAATAAGTGTTCTCTGATGGTCTTAGGCGACTCCTGTGAAAGGGTCCTTCGACTCCCAAAGGGGTCTCAACCCACAGGTTGAGAAACTGGTTTAAGGCCATATAAAACAAAAAAACCCGGCTCCTCTCTTTGTAAACAGGGCCATCCGGGCCATTCACCCGGGTGTCTGAAATGATAGCCCCTGCTGAGTTCCCTGCTAACAATGCATGACAAGCTACACTTAAAGGCAGGAAGAAGATCCGGGGTTTACTTTAGAGTGCACGGTGGTCAGCAAGGTCAGCCAGAAGATTAAAATGCAAGCGTTTCCCCTTCCCCTCCGCTTTCTTTAAATGGCCAGGGGCTGCTTCTGGAAGGAGGGCTGCCTTTTCTGGCCACAACTGCCCCCCGTGCCCCGAGTGTGTGTGAGGAGACAGCGGAAGGACCGCTGACCCTCAGCCTTCAGGGCTGAGCTCCCCAACTGTTCCTCTGTGATGTCGGCAGTGATGAAATCAGAAGCCGGCATCTTGGTTGACGGAACGCAGGTTTCCAGGGCGAAAGAAAAAACAACAACAAAAGTTGTCCTTTAATGCTCAAAGTTTGATGGCTAAACATTTAAGTTCTTACTTTAATGTCTGCTCTGTGTACACGGAGGACGGGAGTGACATTCAGGTTGAAGCACAAGCCCACCCCACTTGGGACCACTAGGAAAAGATCGCAACTAGAAGGCTTAGGTGTTTCGTTTCGTTTTAAGTCCTCAAATGCGTAAACCGGCCTTGAAAGCCTCCTCCTCCTCCTCCTCCTCCTCCCCTCCCCGCAGCCCACCCCTCACATTCAACCTCAGGGGTCTTAATTCTACGGAGACAAACAGGTGACCTTGTAATGTGTGGAACGATGGACGTAAAGGCCCGGTTACTAGAGGGGTTGCCAAATGCAGACCGATCTTCCCCGAGTTGGAAGCCCCACACAAGCGAGTCCTAGACTTGCCCGGGTTTAGAAAGACGAGGCGGTCTCCTCCAGTACAGACTTACTCGTCCCAGAACCACACAGGGCAGTTCTACCCTGTCCAACAGGGCTGCTGTGAGTTGGCATTGACTCACTGGCAGCGGGTTTGAGGCTTTTTAGCCTTGGCCACTGCTGAAACCAATTGCACGCTCAAAGGACCCGGCCCTGTTGAAGGCTCTCATTTCACTGTGTTTCGAGGGGAGGGGGCTTAACATTTACAAAAATGAGCTCTTCCGGCATACTCGTAAATAGAGTGACATTTCAGTGGCCTCGGGAGGCTAGCCTGGGACTAGAACAGCTTGATGTATGTTGCTCAAAGCAGGTGTGCAGGGAGAGCTGGGCTGCGTTGATCAGAGTCCTCAAGGGGCTGGCGGCCTAGATCCCGTCATATCTTCCGCACCTGGACTTCACGGAAGGATATGCGGCATGCGCTGTCCTTCTCAAAGGAAGCCGCCCCCAGGAGCACAGACAGTCTAAACACGGCGTCACGCCTCTTCACGCAACAGCTCTGCCTCGTCCTGCGCACAGCTTCCTCCCCTCCACAGCGCGAGAAGTCACGTGCGCACGCAATTTGCTCATCTCCAAGCCCCCACATCCCTAGAGCTCCGGCCCCCACCTCACCAAGCACTCAGCCGTGACGGACGTGACCTGACCTGGGAACTTTCCAATGCTTTCCATTTGATGTCATTTCGCCTCCAAATCTGATCTTATCAGACTATCAATGGGCCTTGAGTTTAATGCAGTTCACGTGTGGGAGTGATAACTGAGTGCCTGCTACTCTTCAAGCACTGGGCTAGGCACAAAGCCCGATAAGAGAGCGATCGAAAAACATGAAGAGTTGGAAGCAGAATAACCCCCCTCCCCAAAAAAACAAAGCAGAACCAGAACTCTCAACTCCAAATGGTTCTCTCTCAATCCTAATCACAACCCCAGCCTGCAGGCCAGGTACCTCCCTCCCAACTCCTCGGAGACAGACGAGTGCCCCTCGCCAAAGAAAACACCATTCTTAGCTGTATCTCTAAAAGCCAGAGGAATCTTTATCAGAACAAAGCAGCCCAAAGAGCCAGCTGTGCGCTACTGCCATTGTAGCCCCACCCCCACCCCCACCCCCCACCACTTAGCTCTCCTTCCGGTGAAACAGTGCCACTCTCGTCTAAGGCTGGCTGGGCGGCAAAGCACGATGACGTAAAACGTAGACATTTGTAATAGAAATCATGAGAAACGAATATTGTTGGGAATAATCCGAGGGTAAGGCAAGGTTGAGAAGGAATTTTATGAATGCATCTTGTGTTTGGGCACTCAGGAATACCAGGGCTAATACGGGACAGTGGCTGGAAATACTTGAGGAGGAGCTTCTGAGCCCGTCCAAGGACCTGCGACTAAGGGCATTCTTTCCTTATTCGGTTAGATTTTACTTTCCATTATCCGGCAATCCCTCTTCTCTGATACGCACATTGCAAAAGAGACTCTAACAACGGATGATGACGGGACAGGCCTGGGAGAAACTGGAAGGCAGATTCTGAAGGAGCTACAGTGGTTGGAAGAGAGAAGGGAGGGGAGAGTGAAGAGGCTAAACTGGATACTTGTCTCCATGACAGGGGACTGGAAAGGCACAGAAAAAGGCCGCACCACGGGGCTGGGCCACTGAACCTGAAGGACGGCTGTTCTAATCAACTGCAAGAAAGGTGAGGGCCTTTGAAACCCTATGCAGATCACATGTGCCAGCTCGATCTGGCGGGAAAGCAGAGGCCCGGAGGATTCTCTGTGCCACACAGTGCTCTACACTAAGCTGCAGTAGCAGGCTCCCCTGCCCAGGACCTCGTGGCCACTGCTACCTACAGCCACGACAGCTGTGTGGGCCTGTGTGCATACAAAATGTATGCATACGTGTACACACTGTGCAGCGTGAGAACGGAGGGCAACTGGTCATTTGTAACCACGGGGCATTTGCAAAATTTAAATGCCCACCCCATGTCTAGTTTGGGGCCCAGAAATTAACATAGCGGAGAAGTTGGAGGTGCTCCTCCGACCCTGGGTCGGCGAACAGGGCAGATGAAGACATAGAAACGTGAAGTGTATGCTTTACTTTAGACTTCAGCTTGAAAAGGGGTTCACTTCAAAATCTGTTGCAATAATACAAAAGTGAGTACAGCTTCCGCCGCCCCGAATAAACGGAGGCTGCAGCATGAAGGACAGAAAGGAGCGTTGAGGAACATCTGGCCCACGGCACAGGATCCCTGGCGGTGCGGCGGTGACAAATTGGGCAGCTAACCGCACGGTCGGCTGTTTGAGACCAACGGCTACTGAGAGGAAAAGATGAGGTTTTCAGCTCCTGTCAAAAGCTACAGTCTCAGAAACCCACAGGGACAGTTCTAGCCTCTCCTCAAGGGCCGCCTGTGTCTGTTTGCATGGACGCGGCGGCAGGGAGGCTGGTCCCAAGGCCAAGGGTTGGGGCCTGGCAAAGGATTTCTGAGGGGTGTAGGTTTGGCCTCCCTCACCAGACAGACGCTTGGGCTCCTGTGTGAAACCACCCAACGACACTTACATGTGTGTCCCAACACACTTCTGCTGGAGCTCCCACTGGGCGCAGAATCCTCTGAGAGCTTAGGCTATTCACTGAGCACGCCAGAGTTAGTTATGTGATCTGCAGCGCCCTCATCTGGTTGTTCCAACCAGTCGGCGGCTACAGCTGGGGCCCGAGCTACAAAGGGGGCTGGAGATGGTTCCAGTTCTTTCTCCAAAGGTGACAGTGGCCGGTGACAGAGGAAAGCACACAGAGGGCGATGAGTGCATCTTCACTAAGACTCCTTCTACTCCCCCTCCTGCAACATGTGCGATCTCCGGGGAGGGGGGGCGGAGTGCAGGGGTCGGGTCCGGGGTCAAAGGGAGAGATGTCAAGGAGTCCATGCAGAAAAAGAATGGTTAGAAACTGATTGTGGTAGCAACGGAACAATTCGACTTGACATGGTAGAAGTAAGGAATGATATGCTCTCTGTATTAAATCCCAACTAATAAAGCAGAACGCGGCTCTTTGTAATCTAAAACAGCATTTCTCAACCTGTGGGTCGCGACCCCTTTGGGGGTCAAACGACCCTTTCAGAGGGGTTGTCTAAGACCATCGGAAATATGTGTTTTCCGATGGTCTTAGGAACTGAGACACCGCTCCTCTAACCATCTCCAGGCGGGTCCATCCACATGCATATAGGCCCACATACGAGTACCGGGCGTGAAGGCTGTGACCCATGCTACACCATGCTTCAAGACAAAATGTCATTGATTTGTGATTAGAAATAAATATTTCACAACATATAATTTACATTGTTTCTGTGATGAATCACTATGCTTTCATTATATTCAGTTTGTAACAATGAAAATACATCCTGTATATCAGATATTTACATGGTGATTCATAACAGTAGCAAATTGACAGTGATGAAGTAGCAACAAAAATAATTTTATGGATGGGGTCACCACAACATGAGGAACTGTACTAAAGGGTCACAGCATTAAGAAGGTTGAGAACCACTGGTCTAAAACCAAACCAAACAAGGCACAAAACCATCAATTGGCACGAGTGATGGGCACTGCGCTGCCCCAGCGTGGGGTGGGAAAAAAGCCCACGCCTTGTCCTCTTATTCCCCAAGGCACCTTCTTTAACAGTGGCAATTCCACACTCACCAGGCAAGTGGGCAAGAGGGCAAGCTGCCCCTCTCTCTGGGACACTCCAGTTGGGGACCCTGCGAGGTTTCCTTGGTTTGCCACCAGAGGAATCATGGTCATACGAATACCTTTCTGAAGGTCATATTCTTAGCAGAGGTGATCTGATCTAAAATACCCTATTTAAAACAGACTTACATTTTTCTTGTCTTTTTTTCCTTTTCGTTACAGTTTTGCTATATTTTAGCAGACCTTTGATGTTTTTAAAGACTTGGCAAGTCCCCAAGTTCATAGTCTCTAAGTTTGGGAGTCCAGGAAATATTTCACCCAGGTTTAGAGACCGCTCCTGAAATTGCATTACACTCTGGAGGCCAGCGTTTCCTGTAACACATCCTCACACCACAAGTTGCCTCCCTTTTCAACTCGTAACCAAGCTCTCACTTCGCACTCTGCGGTTATTGTCAAAAGGAAACAAATCAAAAACAAAAAAAAGTTTAGTCTCTTTTTAAGAGTGTTTACTGTGTATGTAAACTTAAGTTAGAAAACAACCAACTCACACAGACTTAGTATGCTTGCTCATTTCATTCACAGACTAAATGATTTTCTCCGAAACATCAATTTCCAGGAGCCAATATTCAATTTGTGCTTGAGAGAGAGAGAAAAAAAAAAAAACACATACAAGGAAAAGAAAAGACAATTTACTAGATTGTCATGGACCTCTGGGACCATCTTTGATTTTTGTTTTGTTTTCATTTGGTTGTGAATTTTCTTGTTTTCTTTTTATTGTGACTTTGGAGAAGGGTTAGAGAGATCAGTTTTCTATTCCACAACTCATACACATGGTTCATCTCACTAACTGCAGTCTCCACAATGAAGCATCTCTTGTCCAGCTTTCTCCCTTTTTTCACATGCTTCCTAATCCCCCACCCCCACTTTTTTACTCTTCTGAGCCTTGTCCTTGAGCAAATGCTGCATTTGTGATCTCAAATGTTTGATTATTCTAAGGTGTGCACATGGAACTTCCCAGGGTTACTGTTCCAAGAGGCTTGTCTATTGTTAGGCTGAACACTGAACCTCGAGGGTGAATTCATTCCTAGTTCTGAAGGGCTGCTAAGGGCCAATAGTTTCAAGGACTCCACCAGTAAGTCTGATCTTTTTAGGATTTTGAGGTTTGCTCCATGTGTTTCTCCCACTCTACCCAGGACCTTCCATTGTGATCCCTTGCACACCAGTTGGCAGTGGTAGCTGGGCACCATCTCGTTCTGATCTCCAGGCCATAAAGGCAGAGGGACCACTGGTTTGCACACATCGTCAGCGTTTTATTCTCTTCTTTTCTCCAGATGTAGACCAGTTGTTGCACCGTAGTGGCCACTCCAGAGCTTTACAGACCGCAGAGACTAACGTGGGATGGAGAACATCGTCTTTGTGAGTCATATTGTGCCAATGGATCTTAGTGTCCCCCGTACTGTGGTCCCGACTCTGAGCCCATATTTGGTCAGTGAAAACCCTGGTTGACCAAGGTTTACTGTGCTCTTTGTAAGATGCTTTGCAGCTTTTATAGACGGAGGAGGATCAGAATAGGGTTGGTTTTCCATTAGGTCTTCCATTTTTCAAAATGAGACCTCTGCTTTCATTTGGATCAGGACCTCAAATGGCACGGTTGAGTATCATTTGTGATACTGTCATGTATAATTTAAGACATACATTAAAAGGGCTAAAATTTACGTTGAGGTACATGAGAAATACTGGCTGTTGTTCTCCTCGGGAGTCCCTGGGTAGTGCAGATGGTTATTAAGCAACCGGCCTCTAGCCAAAAGGTTGGTGGTGTAAACCCACCTAGCAGTGCCTTGGAAGACAAGTCTGGTGATCTGCTTCTGAAGGTCACAACCTTGGAAATACACGGAGCAATTCTCCCCTGCATTCATGGGCTGCCATGAGTTAGAATGCACTCCATCAACGGCATGATTCCATTCCGGGCAGCTGTCTACTGTGTCTCCCATTACCCTGGGGCTTCCATTTCCGAGACTTGGCAAGTCTAGGCTGCATAATGTTCCCAAGTGTGGCTATAAAATTTGTGAGATCTGATTAGCATTCTTATCAGACCGCTGTCTATTTTCTGTGGGTAAACTCTATCAGATGACACAGGATTGATTAGACGCCCCCACACACCCCACCTTCTTTTTCAACCTGCCAAGGACTGACCACAGTAGTAACCCCTTCCTCTGAGGCAGGAACTTTTTTTTTGTATGTCTCTTGGCCTTCATCACTCTTAAAAACAAGAGTTGCTGCCAGACAGTGCATGCAAACAACCCTCGATATTTAATCATCTGCAAACAGATATCCTTATGAAAGTGGAACAGCAGCAAATAAGGGAGAGCGGAGCACAGACTCATGGCCACTGAGTCCATGCCAACTCACCGGGGCCCGTGGGGCAGGAAGGACTAGCCTGTGGGCTTCCCAGGCTGTAACCCCTTCTAGGAGCAGAAAGCTTAGTTCCTGTCCTTCCCCCCCCACCCCCTTTCTCAGTCTGGCGAAATTTGGAAGCTCAATTTCACACAGGGAGCTTGGAACAGTATTTCGCACACAGCTGTCCTGACACTCTCTACGAGGGGAGATTTGAGTATTAAAAATTTCAAAGGTGAGAAACCCCTTCTGAGTAAGAAAAGGATACTTTAGTTTATCAAACTGGCGTGTTTCCCTTGACGGAATTTCTGGATGATTATTTACTTTTAGAAAATACTATCACTCAACCTACTACTAAGTATAGTTATCAGAGCTCAAAATTTCTTTAGGGAGACAAGACGAATGTCTAAAAAACCTAGCGCCACAGACAAACAAAAGGAAAATGCATAACTTGAGGTTGTTTACCTCCCCGACAACATACACGTGCCAGTTTCCGAGTCTTTTCTGACATCCGTTTTGGTTCAATTTTCTTTCCGATGTTTCAAATGGCCCTTTGTTTCCTCATGTGTGTCCTTGATGTCACCTTGTCACTCGCGGGTCTTGGTGAGTAGTGTGCCATGAGTTAAATCTATTCTTGTGTTCTGCTACCTGTGTTTTACTGACTATGCAAATACACTAGCCTGCAAAGACTGAGAACTCCTGAGCACCTCGCTGTGCTCCTAGGGAACATGGGCATAAACCACGAGGCAGTTGGTCGAACGGAACAAAGGGCTAGTGTGTGCTTTAAAATCAGGAAAGGTGTGCAGCAGGCTTGCATCTTCTCACCACGTATTCGATCTGTATGCTGAGCAGATAATCAGTGGAGCTGGACTACATGAAGACCCAGGCATCATCAGGATTGGAGGAAGCTCATTACCAAGCTGCAGTATATGCAGCTGGCACGGGCTTGCTTGCTGAAAGTCAAGAGGACTGGCAGTGCTGACTCATGAAGATCAGGGAACACAGCCTTCAGCCGCCACCTCAAGAAAACAAAACCCCTCCCAAGAGGGCCAGTGAGCAACAGCTTGATGAACCGAGAGGAAAATGTAGTTGTTGAGGGCTTCTTTTACCTGGATCCTCAATCAACACCCACAGAAGAAACCAACGGATGGATTGCATTGGGTGAATCTGCTGCAAGGACCTCTCTAAAGTGTTAAGAAGCAAAGATGTCACTTTGCAGACTAAGGTTCAACCAACTCAAGCCATGGTATTTTCAATCGCCTCATAGTGGGGGGAAAACTGGACAACAAATAAGGACGGCCACAAAAAAGTTAATGTCTTTGGAGTATGGTGTAGGCGAAGAATACTGACTATCACATGGGCTGGAGAGGAACGAGCACAGCTCTGTTGAAAGCAGCAGCCAGAATACTCCTTAGACGCGAGGATGCTAAGATTCCACCCCATGAACCTTGGACATGTTAGCAGGAGGTTCGGTCCCTGGAAAAGGGCGTCATGCTTGATAAAGGGGGGGATCAGTGGACAAGAGGAAGGCTTTCAACAAGACGAGTGACGCAGTGGCTGCCACAATGGGCTCGATGACTCCAAGGATCATGACAGGGAGGATGCCAAGGGCAGGGTTTCAGTCTGCTGTGGAGAGCGTCACTACCAGCAGGAACCAACCCAAGGACAACCCCAGACAACCGCTAAGATTGCACACTCCAGCAAACGTCTGCCATTTCCACCCTCCTCTTTTCCTTCCGTGCCGTCTGCCCCAGCGTCTCTGCTGCTTGTCTCAGGCCTTAGGTTAAGGTGACCAGATTTTAACATTGGTAAAGTAGGACACCATTGAGAAAACTCACATGGCAGCCGAAAAGCATATACCCTAGCTTGTCGTGCATTCTTCTTTCCAAAAATCGGGACTTTTTTAAAACGCCACGGGATGCGGGAAAAATTGTTAAAAACCAGGGCTGTCCTGCCAAAAGTAGGATGTCTGGTCACCTTATTTAGGTTTGCCCATGGTACTTACAGGCATGCTTGAGTCCGTGGGCCCTGATCTTTGGCAAGCTCATGAGCAATGGAAGGAAACACTGCCTAGTGCCTAGTCCTAGATCACCCCACCCCACCCCCATGACTAGTTGGAGATCAGGCTTCTGTGATTCCTACGGTTTCACCGGCTGATTTTTCGGGACTAGATTACGGACCCTTCTTCCTAGTAGGTCTTAGTTTGGATGCTCCGCTGAACCTTTCAGCATCACAGTGGACGGTGGTGGCTGCGCGCGAGATGCAGCGGCCAGAAAAGAATCCGGGTCTCGACCTTGAGAGCTGAGAACTGGGCCACGGGCTGACCAGTATCCTTAGGGGACCGTGGGTGCGGGGTTTGCTGCCCACACCTGCTTGCCTGCTTGCCTCATTCCCTCAGTAATTCACTCTCTGAAAAGGCAAGCAAACATGAAGGGAACCAGATCAGACCCACACACTGCCCAGCTCCGCCTTCCTGCATCCTGGCTTCTGTGAGTGGCATCAAACACTGGGGCTCTGTTCTTAGGGACTCTCCTGTCCTAAGGAGGGTGCTGCCTCCCCCATGGCAAACGGGCAGGCCAACACTCTTAGAACCTACCTCAGTGGCAGGGGCCGAAGACCCTGGGACTTCTCAAATCTCTCTGCCTGCTTTTTTTCTGCCTCTTTCCCCAAGTCTCTTTTCCCTCTGCACATTAACACTCGCTGTCCCCAGGGCTCTTCCCTCTTCCTTCTCCACTCAGCCCTGGGAGCACCCACGTGGATCCAATTAGCCGCCCCATCTCCAACCCTGACCTATCACCCTCCCTTCACGCCCCTATTTCTCAATGTCTACAGAATACGTAGACTAGATAGTTCACCGTCAGGAAAACAAACATGCCCAGACCAGATTTTACCACCGCGTCCCCCAAAGCCTCCCCACGACCAGCACCTACCTCCTTTCCCCAAGTCTACCTGCCACCTGCTGCCCATCTCTTCCCATCCTTGCCCC
>NW_022103898.1:67125363-67129748 GCF_000313985.2 Echinops telfairi
CTCTGGCTAACTCCCATGAACTCGTTCTCTGTGCTGTTCTCATAGGTCTGTCCAAATGATCGTCACCGCCAAGGAGCACTTCCCATTGTCATCTACCTTCAATAGTGTGCGGGAGGGCGATCTCTCCCCGGCTGGCCGGCGCTTCCTGAGACACATCAGGACTGGCTCCCGCCACAAGCCTAGTGATTTAGAGAGTGTCGGAGAAATGCCTCACACGGATGTGAGATGGGTAGGTTAGTTTTGCTTTTCTCTTGACTTACGTGAAGAGTTGTTTTACGGTCATATCCCCAGGACACCCTGGCCCACCAGGCACATGAGAAACAAGCCAAAGCAAAGCAGAAAACCCACTGCCGTGGAGCTGGCATCAGCTCATACGGAAGGCGCCAGGGCAGAGGAGAGCTGCCCGCCACCTTCCCACGGCTGCAGCCTTTGCGGAAGCAGACTGTCACAGCTTCCTTCCCTGGGCCAGCTGGTAGGTTTGAACTGCCGACCTTTCAGTTAGCCAAGCATAGCACTAGAGAGGCTTACATTAGAAAGAGATGAAGAAAAATGGAGAAAGGCAAATTTAATAAGGGCATCCCTGCCGTATCTATCAAGAAGGCCTATCTACAGAACAATATATCACCCTGTCGGGACATTTTGCCCCTGGTTTATCATCAGTCCTTGCAATGCTTGACTTTATCCCTTAAAAAGATAATAATTTATTCAGGCGAAACTCCTCGAGGCGAAAGCAACTAATGGTCTTAAGAGTGAGCAATTCTGGGGCTTCTTGAACATTTACAACGTTTCACTCTGTCTAGTGTTTCGGGTTTTCATTCTCTTTGATACCCCTTCTGTGTAGATTCTTTTCATCTACCTCCTGGAGATGAGTTTAAGAATACCTATGGGCACAGGTATCAAGTAATGGAGAGTCCCTAAGTGGTGCACATGGTTAAGTGTTCAGCTTCTAACCAAGGGGTTGACGGTTCAAATTCATCCAGGTGGGCCACCGAAGAACGGTCAGGCACACCATACCGCAGCCATGGAAACGCCTACGGAGAGCCGTTGTACTCTGATTCTGGGGTTCTCATGATTCGGAACCAACTTGCCAGAGACTGGGTTCTGGTGAGCAGTTACTGGACTTGAGAAGAAGCTGGGCTTCTGGACTCCTTCAGACAAACCCCAAAACACAGATCCACTGTCATCGCGTGGCCGATCCATCATGACCCCAGAGGACAGGGTAGAACAGCCCCAGGTGAGCTTCTCAGCATGTCACTCTGAACGGGGGCACAAAGCCCCAATCTTCCTCCGGTGGAGTAGATGGTGGTTTCAAACCGTGGACCTTCTGTACCTCTGCCCAACTCATAACCACCATGCCACCGGGACTCCACAGCCTCCTTGGTCAGCAGCGCGCATTTGGCTGGGCTGAGCCCTGGAAAATGGCACGCTTCCCTGAACACCTGCGCGCCATGTGGGGCTTATCCAAAGTAATGGGCTTCGGAACAGAAGGTCTTCTTGCCCGTTGAGGAAAACAGCTGTCCGCTTCTCTGCCGAAGCCCTTCCTTCCTTCCTCTTTGCTTAGACAGTAGGTGATGGGGAGGAGTTAGCGGAGGGTGACTCACGTGGGGCTCCAATCTGACAGAGGTTGCAACTCAGGGTTCCCTAGGACCCCTGAAAGTGCACACAGCACCACTGCCACTCAGATTCCACGTGCAGGACTCAGACAGTCGCTATGTCTCTAACCTCAAGGGAACCTGAGAAATGTGAGCGCGCTGTCGGTCCAGGCAGAAGAACAGGGCCTGTGGTGAGCAGCTTAAAATCCCCAGGCCACACACCTCCATTCAAAAACCCTTGCTGGCTTTCCCACTCTCTGAAATAAATGTCTTCAAATTCCACGTAAGGCTCTCTAACACGTTGAAGCCTCCCATTACTCCATTCTGCCTCTATTTCTTTCTTACTTCTCCATGTAAATAGTTTATCCCCGCAGAAAACGGTCCCTTCAGACATGCCACTCATCTCTGCCTCTCTCTCTCTGCACATCCTGCATTTTGACCTCTCACTTTCCGTGAAAGTTAACAGTCTGTGGATTACCAAGTCTCCCGCCCTTAGATTCTGAGGGAAGTCTTCCTTGGAGGCTGGGTAGCCACACTGAAGGGAATCAACCCGCTAAGTTTTGCCTGTTCTGTTTCAATGTCTATCTGTAAAAGAGAATGTTGAAAACTTCAGCAAAACCTTTTACAGATAAACTCTGGACCGTTTGGGATGTATAAGCACAAAGAATAGCTCTGAAAAAGACAAAGGTTTGGGGGAGTCAAGGTAGGCATTTAAAGGTGCAGACAAATAAAGAGCTAGGGCCAGGAGAGGTAACTGGGAGACGCTCGAAGGAGAGGATGAAATGCTGGTGTTAAACTGCACAGGGGATAGGGCAGCAGATGGTGGGGGGGGGAGAGCCAATGGAACTAGTCGGGAAGGTGACCCGCAGACAGAGCCAATTTGTGAGCACCTGTTTTAAGATATTAAACCACACCGAAGCCAACACTGAGATTTCAGCGAAAACAGGTTAACGCTGTACAAGAGTTTGGGCCACCCACCACTCCCAAGCAATCTTGGCACTGTGCGGAACGAAGGAGAGAACGAGTGTGTTTTTCTAATTTGGGCAAGAGTGTGAGATGCGCTAGGAGTGAAACTCACTGGGCTTCATCCAGATCGGAGACCAACGAGTGACTCAAGGTTCTGGAATGCTCTCAGGGACCCTGACGAGCTCCCACCTGGTGGCTGTGAGCCACCAATCAACCACGTGGAGTAGCTTGGGAGCCCTTCCTCCAGGTGAAAATGAGATCCGAGCTACACTGGACTCGAACACCAGCTACCTGGTGTCCCTGGAGGTTCTTGCCTCAGAGCTAGCTCCTGGGAGAAACTTTCCCCCTGGATGAGCACCCCCCTCCCTTTTCTGGGGACAGGCGGGGACATCGTAAATATCTCAGGGGAGATCTAGTGACAGATCACAGTGATGTGAGTGGGGTGGGCACGGTTTGGTGATGGGTACATAGAATGATTACAAATGTTCAGAATTGTGTTTAACAGTAGTCAATAGTGGTCTGAGGGAGGTAGGGAGGGTGTGTGTGTGTGTGTGGGTGTGGTTTTGCTTCTCGAGAGAACCCAGCCGTACTGACGCCTGCCCTGACTAGGTCCTATAACAAGTGAGAGGTCATACAACAAGTGAGAGCATGGCTCAGATTCAACCCCGCCTCTAACTATAAAGACCATATCCTGTCAACTATGTTGTGCTGCCTATACACAGGTGGAATCATCCACTCCCTGAGGAAAAGGCTACAGCATGTTCTGACAAGAAAGCCTGCATGAAGCCGGACACAATGTGTTTGAGGGCCTGTCCAGTAGCGCTGCCCTGGAGGCTGGTGCCCAGCTGTGCTGGAACGCAGCAGGAGTCACGGGGAGGTAGATCAGCTGGCTTCCACTGCTCTGCAAAGGACCGTTCCTTTCCCAGAACGGTCACGCTGACTGGAGTCAGTGGCTAAGGGACGGCTGTGAACATTTTCTTCCTGGGCAGAAGTCAAGGTGACCAACCGGGGAGGAGAGGAAACGAGGCAGAGTTTTGGTGAACATGGAAGACACTAGTAAAGGAGTGAGTGGGAGGAATGGGAGAAGGACAAGGCCGGAAACTGCTGCAGAATGACCTGGAACAAGAGGTGCACAAGATGGGACAGGGTCTGTCTGGAGGAAAACTCAAAATGGTAAGACGGGGAAGAAAACGGAAAACCGCTAAGAGAACCGTGATGGTAAGGCACTGATGAGATCCTCTGAATCATGCCTAGAGGAACAACCTTGGCCGAGCACAGCCCTGTAGGGTTGCCCTGATGGTGTTTTCAAGCAATAAAGGTTTTTATCTGCATGGAAGAACTTACTTTTAAGTGTGGCCCAGACTCAGAGTAGAAATATGCTGGTGTGAAAGGACCACCTGAGGGGTTCCTCTCATCTAAAAGCATCTTATTTTTCAAACCATCTACTTACAAGGGGGCTCCAAGAGTTTCTGGGAAGATGGGACAGAAAGATAACGTGAAATTTCCACCAGCTTTTTGAAGCCCCACCCCCAATACAGATTCTACTCATAAGACACTCTTCTTAATTTAAAAAATACATACTGCCTCTTTGAAGTCCCATATTCCTCTCTCAAGCAGCATCATCCGAGGACGGTCTACATTTTGGAGTTGTGAGAGGCTCAGGGACTTACCTGGCTAGTAACAAACATCACTAAGACTTGACGCCAGGTCCTTAACTGATTCCAAATCCAGCATCCCTTCCAGAATCTTAACTTGTCCTTTAAAAACATCTGGAGGTTGCCTGTCTGTTACAACCATGACCTTGCTCGGGCTGTTCCCTAGATGTTC
>NW_022103898.1:67130304-67201666 GCF_000313985.2 Echinops telfairi
AAGGAAGGAAGGAAGGAAGGAAGGAAGGAAGGAAGGAAGGAAGGAAGGAAGGAAGGAAGGAAGGAAGGAAGGAAGGAAGGAAGGAAACTGTTAGCAAGAACACCTAGTGGTGGGGAAGGAGATTTGTCTTAAGAGAATGGCCAGGCAGTATCTAAATCAAGAGACTGTGCAGAGACCCCGTTCTCCCTCTGGGAGCAGAGAGAGGAGATTCCTTTCCAGCTGTCACAGAGCCTAGGTTGTTGAGCATGGCTGAGCAAGACTCACTCAGTGCAGAACGGGAGCCTCGTTTTTTCATGTGCTGGTTTGGCCCCTCTGGTCTCCTTCCCTAGCATTCTCTCTGCTTCACCGCCCCCCAACTCTCTACCTCTTTCCAATAAATGCCCCTTTGTCCTAAGTGAACACAATCTGAGTCTACTACACTCAAGGTGGCATGTACGCAAGTCTCTGCTACCAGAGGGCCACATGGGCCAGCTGGATTGACGCAGAGCACCAGGAACTCTCGGGGGGAACCGAGTCCCAGAGAGCCGGGACGGCACATGTTCTTGTCACTGCTCCCACTGGTCTCAAGCCTGACCTCTTGGTGCTATAAGCAGGGTCTGGGTTGTATCCAAAAGGTTTCAGACCAGAGGCTCATGTCTTCTTGCCCACGGATGTTCTCCTCCTGCCCGCCTGTCTATATGGCGGAGCAGAGGCCTGGCATCTGACGAGAAGCACAGCTGATGAGCTGGCTAGCTTCGGTCAACGCCCCTAAGTCTTCTATCCACTGCCATCGAGTCAAGTCTGACTCACAGACCCCATGGGGCAGGGCAAACTGCCCCGCGGTTCCCCGGGCTGTAACTCTTGACGGGAGTAGAAAGCCTCATGTTCCTCCCACGTGGTGCCTGGCGGTTTTGAACCATGACGCCCCAGGGCTCCTCCTTCTTCTACATCACCCCTTTATTTCTGGTCCATGAAGAAAGTGTCCGATATGTGGACTCGCTTGATAACGGCATTCGCTAGCAGGGTTTGAGCTGGTCTTTCCTATGAATGCAGAGTTCAAATTACACCTGAAAAAGATTGACCAGCAACAAACCCACCACTTGCCATCCAGTGGATTCTGAGTCATAGCAATCCTGTAAAGACAGCATAGAGCTCTCCCCTACGGCTTCCAAGGCTGTAAATCTTTACAGAAACAGACGGGACGGCTATGTATTTCTCTGGCAGGGTAGAACTGGTGGGTTTGAACTGCTAACCTTTTGGTTAGAAGCTGAGTACTTAATCCACTATACCACAGAAATGAGGGATGCTGGGGGGGGAAATCCTACATAATTGGAACAAACCAGTGTTTTACGGAAACCCCCCAAAACCCAAAGCACAAGAAACAAAACAAACAGCAATCCATAGCTTAAATTTCCTGCCTTCAGGGCATGCTACACCTTACATCCTCTTAAATTCCACAGGTAATAGAATTTGTAGGAAATGGGACAGGTCCCGGTAGAAGTTTGTACCAGCGCCAGGCTAAACAATCACGCTGACGAAGTCATCTCCAAGTACCGCGGCTCCCAGTTTACACACGGGCCAGCAGTTCGAGATTCGGAAGGACCCGCTGCTCTCAAAACCGTAAAAATCACTAGGGTGTGACTACGGAGAACAACATACAAACAACACGCCACCGCACGCAAATCTATTTACTCGTCTGTTTGTTTGCTCTTACATTTTTGACGGAGGGTTAAAACGTAAGGCGAAGTCAAGCCAGACAGTCTGCGGGTCTGCGAAGCTAGTTTCCTAGAAAAGAAAGCAAACCAGCCCTGTGCGGGCGGATGTGTCCAGACTAGACCCTTTCAAGACAACGGCAGGGTCTCTCCTTGTAAAGGCAGTTCTAGTGGAATTCAGGTGGGGCCAGAGTGCATTCAGATTACATTTCAGTAACAAAAAGCCTTTTGCTGCCGTGTGCCCGTGTTACAGGAAGTCCTCCACCTGCACGGGAGTTGGGTTCCCGAGGCCTGCGTGTGCACCGCCTGACTATCGAGAGCAGAACACACGCCCCTGCTGCTGAAGGGATGGCGGCCAAGAGCTCGAGCGCTTCAGTCCCGGTTTGATGCCAGGTGAGGGGCTGAGCATGAAAGTTCTTCCATGCAGACAGAGAACGCACACCTGAACACCTGCGCCACAGCAGGTGCTGCAGGCGAGAACACGGCATCTCAACAAACGAGGCCACGTTTCCGGACACTGAGAATGTCAAGAGGGGAAGACGACGGAGAGAAGAGGGAGGAAGGGAGGGCGCTGGACGAGTGTGGAAAGGAGGACACGAGGAAAAGTCTAGACACGATGCTGGAATGTGTGAGTAAGAAAAGGCACAGGCCGGCTAGAACTGCCATGTGTGGGAGAGACTGCAGGTTGGGCCCCGGGGGTGGTGTGTGTGTGGGGTGGGGGTTGGGGGTGGCTCCTGCCAACAGTTCCCAGGGCTTGTTCCCCAGGGGGAAGGGTTGTCCAGGCTGCACACAGGCTACCCATCGTTAAGCACTGGATGTTCGAGAGGTGAGTGCTGGTACTCCAGAGAAGGCCTGTAATCACACACCGTAGTGACCCACCATAAAAATAAGGGGAGTTTTACAAAATTCTACCCAGTCCTAGGTCCATGAGGAGACTGTCTGACTTGGCCTTTTCTTTTTGCCCCCAAGTATACCTGTTCTTCATTGACTGACTATCTTGCTATCAGTGCGTTTTTGACAACTTTGAAATAAAATATACTCAAGCAGACAAAACAATACTTAGGTCTGGGCCTCATGTGGGGTGCCCTCCATGGTCATCCGGAACGGTATGCCAGAAGCCTCCTGGATGGCCCGGCCACCTGGCAGAGGGCAGTCTGCTGGCTTGCAGAATGCCTTCTCTCATTGGTACAATATAAATCACAGATACGCCAGGGGGATCACAGATAATCACAGAAAATGGGGGGATCCAAAGGAGGTCAGTGTGGGGAAGCGGGACGAGGGCAGCATGCCACGGTGGGCAAGGGGGCGCCCCCACCCAGGGCATATTGTGCGCCACACCCAACCATCACCTGTTCCTCGCACCAACCTCCAGAGCTCCAAGACGGTGGTGAGGGGGTGCTGGAGATTGGGGAGCCTCCCAAACCTTGTATAGTGATAGGCCTGCCTGAAGCGCCAGGTGGGTGGTGAGCACTCGGGGAGGGCGAGACGCTGCTGCAAAGGTGGGGACCAGCCCCCAATTCCCTCACAACACGGAGTTCACTTATCAACCTGGTCTTTGGAACGGACCCACGTCAGTAACTGAGGAGTGGTGTAGACCATGAACTTCCTGAGTGCTTAACTGATGGGTATGGTGGCTTATGGCAGGGGTCCTCAAACTTTTAAAACGGGGGGCCAGTTCACTGTCCCTCAGACCCGTTGGAGGGCCAGACTATAATAAAAAAAATAAATAAAACTATGAACAAATTCCTAAGCACACTGCACATATTTTGTAGTAAAAAAACAAACGAACGGGGCAAAAACACCCGTCAGGCTGGATAAATGTCCTCGGCGGGCCGCATGTGGCCCGCGGGCAGTAGTTTGAGGACGCCTGGTTTATGGTGTCCATTTTTACTTAAAAGAGTAAAATCCGTGCAAGTTCGTGCACTGAGGACGCCAAGCTACCCCTGCAAAGCCCGCGCCTCCGTCGGAAAAGCCGAGATGGGCTGCCGAAATGCAACTTGGTTCACAGCAGTAGCGGATACCACCCAGAAGCTGGAGGAGGGACTGGAAAGTGTGCTGGAATCCCAATGACATCATCACTATCCACTGCAGCCGCTTAATCCCATGTCTGCCACTTCTCAGAACCACCAGGCCATAACACGATTGTTACCTAGAAACCTTACTGGAAAAACCCAGCACTTGTCCGGTCACTTCTCGTTAATGACCGATTCCCCCCAAGCGCTGGCTTGTGTGCTTCCTATGTGGCCACTCCATCTCTCTGCTCCCTGTTCCCAAGTTGTCGTCATGAATGGAGAGCTCTCGGGAGAAGAGGCCTTCCAGGTGCTGCCAGCGGGCGACAGAGCCTCGCTTCTCGTCATTCCATCATTTCCCCGCCTGTGCTCATGAATCTCAGAGTGAGCTCCTGACTCTGGATACATGCTGTGGCCCAGCGCTCTCGGCCCCACGGCTCCCTCGGAGCATCTGCCCCTTTTCCTGGGAAGGCTGCTCACAAGCTTGGTCTGCAAGGCTTCCAGCCACAGTGACTCCCTCTCCAGCGAGGTGTGTATCTGGCACACAGCAAGCGATCAGTAACGATGAGCAACACTGACTTTACCAAGAGTCTGTGATAACTCGGCACTAAGGACGGCACTAGATGCGAGGACGAGATGGGTTAGTGAATTACGTTTGGGCAGCTGACCAGAAAGATTTAGTCTCAGACTCCCACAGGGCTGCTTCCAACGAATCAGAACCGACCCGATGGCAGTAAGTTTGAGCTTTATGTGAAGTGGTGGTATAAAGAGTTAACGAGCATGGCTGCTAACAGGAAAGTTGGAAGTTTGAGTCCACCCAGAAGCACTTTGGAAGAAAGGCTTGGTGATCTATATTAAATAATTTGTTTTTAAATCAGCCATTGAAAAGCTGATGGAAGACAATTCTACTTTGACGCGTAGAGCGGTCACCAGGAAGCTGAATCTGCTCTACAGCAACTGGTCCGTGCAAATCTTCTCCAAGTGTCACAGTCAACGCCTAAGCCTGTACTACTTTGTAAGTAAGCGTTTACTGTCCTCAGGGAACCAACCAAACAAAACGAAGAGTAACAACGGAGAAGGAAAGTTCTCACTCTGCACAACATAGCTCCGCAGAACCCTCGGCCCAACTTGCTGCGTTTCATCTCTCTTACGTTGAATCTTCCTTCCTATTTCCCCTCCGGCCCTCTAGCCAGCACCACCCAGCTCTAACCAGCGTCTTCGAACAAGAGCACCTTCTAAAGTCTGCTGTGCGCTAAAACCCCCTTAGCCTGGATTCTAATCCTCATGGGCAGAGAACGCTAGCGGGCTTGTCTTCCCGCGGAAGGAAGGAAAGAAAGCCACAGAACATACAGAAGCTTCAGCTTAGCCCTCCTCTGCCCCCTTCCAAAGCCAGAGCCCACTAATAAACACGAAGATGTATATAAACACTCGTTAATAAAGGCTGCTGGGCTCCCAAGCAACCACTCCTGCAGGAATCAGCCTCCAAGGGGTCACATACAATGGCTCCGGCTCTGTGTGCCTGTAAGATAGATGCCAAAGGCACGAACCCCCCACCCCCCTGCCGTGACCCACTGGCAGTTCCCCTCACCTCTCTCACAGACTTCCCCAGGAACCCCCCTTCCAGCCATTGTGCCCTGTCACCTCACGGCAACTTCCCCACAAGAGTTTAGCTGCAGGCTGATGTCTAGAAGTTCAGGCACTATAAAAACTGGTTTATTGGATGCAATAGAGAATTAGGACTTCAAAGACGCCGTCAAATTACATTAACATATGGAGCAGCAACTAAGCTATGATTGGTATTCATAGCATCAGCTCTTTGGGAAGGCTTTGACTAGTTTTTAATGCAGCCTGTTGGCTATTTTAAGTGAACTATGACTGATCTATTCTGGCTACTTAGGAGAATAGTCAATGGAATGGGAAATGTTCACAATGGCATGCTAAGTATCAAAAAGCCAAATACAAAATTGCATGTCAAGTGTAATAGAAAGTTCTTTAAAAAAAAAAAGTTCCATATTAGACTTGCATTACCAAAAATTCCTTACTTCCTATATGAGATAATTATACCAAGATACGGACCCACACGCCTTTCCTTTGGGTAGTGGGGTGAGGAGTGGGAGTCATGCTGGGGTCAATTACTTCAAATTCCTAGGGCGAATGCACTGGACTCTGGCTATCCGAAAATAAAACATGTTTTGTTTGGAAAGAAAGTCGATTTTTCAGGAAATTCATTTCTTATATAGGTAGAGATGTGCAAAAGTTCTGTGTAAGAATAGACCAGGATCTGCACACACACCACTGGTACTGTGTGGGTCGCAGGTAAGTGTAGTCGGAAGTTAATGTGCCTTTTAAGCCACGCAGTGTCGTCAACACATGCGGTTTGACACATTTACGATTCTTTTTTGTATATGTTTCTTTCTATTCTTCAACCTAGGAAACTGTAATAATGAACAGGTAAGTTAACAGGACACCAGTAAGAGGGTGTTTGTTATTTTGTTGTTGTTGTTGATCTTTCTCTTTTTTTCTGCCAGAGAAAGATTTCAAAATCTAGTGGAATGTCATTGAAGGAACCTGATAAAGATGGAAACGTAATCAGACACATAAGCAATAATGCTCACTCAGAGAAACAACAGTTCCACTCAGCTTTGATTGATATATCAGTACTGCTAATTACAGGTTCCCACCGCCATTATTCAAAAGTAGAGCGTCCCTCTGAAGCATTTCATAAGCTGAAGTGGCTAAAAGAGATGCAACTGCCAGTATTTCATACGGGGAAAATGCAGCTTAGAGTGTTCCCAGACTCTATCTATATCTAAACTTACTACAAACACCACACACAGCACTTACGGTAACACTAACCTACAGTGTCACAGAGGCAGTCGCTTGATGCCGAGAGGCTGCGAGCTGTCCCTTCCCAGGGAAGGAGCTTGGGGACAATGTTCACGCCGCTCCGGAGGGCGCATGCGGGCTCTGAAACAGCTCACTGCACAACACACATGGAGCACCACTCTGCTTCTGACCCTGCTGCTCCGGAAAAGTGAAAATCCTCTTCGGATTGCTTTCCGTTTGCATAAACATCAAACAGTAGGAGATACTTGTCTCCACCAGTGAATGACCATTGGAATGACCATCCTGACTCACCTGTGGTTTCTGAGGCTGTCTGTTCTTCCAGAAGTAGACTATCTTCCTCTCTTGGAGCATCTGGTGGGTTCACACCACTGACCTTTAAGTGAGCAGCCCAATCCCTAGGTTACTATGCCGCCAGGTCTTCATATAGCTAGCTATGCGAAGGGGCTTCCAAAAGTTCCTAGAAAATTTCCACTATCTTTTTATTTCATTTTCCCACACACTTTTTGAAGAATTTATATATATATTTGAAGGATATAGGTATACATGCTGTGTGAATCTCTCTCTATATATATATCCATACATACATAACAAATATTTTCTATAAATTATGTCCTTATTTAAATACACAACATAATTATTATGAACTTAAGTGATGAAGTCAATTTATTTTAACCTATGCCCCAAATAATCAGAAAGCCAAACCTCTAAGGGGAAAAAACAAACGGGAGGCCCTGCAAGCATTTAAAATGTGATACAAAGAACTTAGTTTGTTCCCCTAATAAAATGATTATTTAATTAAAAAAAAAAAAGAACTTGTAGTTTGAGATTTAGCAAAAAATTTTAATGTAGTTCCCCTCTGCAGCTTGCCTAATTAAAAACCGAGTGTCGACTCAAATCTATACAAGATGTTTAAGTGGTGAATACAAGCAAAGAAGCAACCAAGTTCATCCCAACACCCAGCTAACTATCTGATCCAATTGACTGATGGAATCACACAGAACCGTCAGACTAACCACCAGGGCATTCCAACCACGCTGGTGCACTCTATCTTAACCACTTAGAGAAGAGCAACACTTGAGTGGTGAGGCTGCAGCTATAACTTTGCCTGTGATAATGGCCGTGATTGCTAGAGGAAATGACAATCTAGAAACAGATACAGTGACTTTACTGCTTGGGTCAGCAGTCCTCCCTGAGTCCCCATTGGGTTAGGAAGCGCTGCATCCCCATCCAATTCCCAGCCTCTCCATCCAGGAGTCCTATGACCCTGGACACATTTCCCAAACCTCGCTGGCCTGGGGTCTTCTGGGAAACAAAGCCAATGGACACTGCTTTCCGACTAGTGGCTCTTTGCAAAGGACTTCACACATGAAGATGCGGTTATTGCTATTTGTGATATTCACTGTGCGACGAGTTTGGCTTTGTTACTTACTTTTACTGTCGAAATAGGACTCCACCCCTCCCAACAGACTCAAACTCACCGCCATCAATGCTGACGCATAGTGACCCCATATGGGTATCCCAGACTGTAAAGGAATGTTTACCCAACAGTAAATGTTTACCCAGTCTTTCTCCAATGGAGCTGCTAGTGGTTTCACACTGCTGACCCTGAGGATCACACTGCAACACACTATCACTACACCACCAGGGCTCCCTCCCCCCAAAGCTATTTCCCCCTTTATTCCCAAGAGAAAATCCAGCTGGTCGAGGCAGTTAGATCAAGAGGGGGATTTGTCAGTACTGGGCCTGCTTTAATTTCAGCAGAAAAAAATGAACTTTATCTGTGATCTCCTAATTATACTCTAAAGCCTCTACCGGTCATATCTCCCTAATGAAGAAGCCCGGGCACCTGCGTGACTGTAGGTTCATGTAGTCTGTGACTTCAGCCACCTGTTTTCCCAAAACGAAGCAGCACTGCCCCTCGGAACACAGCCACTGTGGCCCTGCCAAGTGTTTGACAGGCCGGGCAGAAGCATTTTCTTACCAGGTGACCAAAATAACTATTCGCAGTGACGCTGCAAACCATTGCTAGCCCATTCTCCTTTGAGTGATGCTCCTGTGGCTATCATCTTTGCAGCTGTCCCCGGAAGGCTTTTTCCCCCACTCAGATCGCTTTACTGCACACTCCTGCCTTCCGCCGAAGTGCCCATGCCTCCGCGACTTATGTTGCATACAACGAAGAACTGCAAGCACGTTTATAAAAACCCTACCATTGTCTTCCTTTGCTGGTGTGGGCATTAGAAGGAGCCTGTTGCTACCTTGAACTTTCACAGTGTGTGTGTGATGTCGTCTCCCTCCGCCCCACGCCCCCGGCGAGGCACTGCTGTAGAGAAAACAGCCCTGGTGTCTCAGTGGTGAGGCACTGTGCTGGTTAACGGCAAGGCTGGGATGTTGCCCCCACCAGCTGCTCTTTGGGAGAAGGTCGGAGCAGCCCGCTCTGTGAAGACGCCAGCCTTGGAAACCCTCCAGAGCAGTTCTACTCGATTCTGCAGGGCGGCTGGGAGGCAAAATCAACTTGATGGCAGTGGGCTCCCTCCCAACCCCCCACCCCAAGTGAGCCCTAGTGGCGTGGTGGTAACTTGCTGGGCTGCTAAGTGCAAGATCAGCAGTTCAAAAACACCACCAGGTCCTCGGGAGAAAGATGGGGCTTTCTATTGCCGGGAAGAGTTCCGGTCTCGGAACTCACGGGGTGGTTGTTCCCTGTCCTGCAGGGTCGCCAGGAGTCAGCCTCACCTGGATGGCAGTGAGTCCTTCGAGTGGCGTGGTACAGACACCCACCTTTCAGCTGCTGGAACCAGCAAGACCACTGGTTTCTTCGTGGGTGTGTGTTTGTGGGAAATAGATACAAGTAGATCATTATATGATTAAAAATACACATGTAGCAACTGAAGAGAAACGGTCATTTATCTTTATGGTATTTTATCTTCTGCTCTGGTACTTGTTTGTTCCTACACATGCACATATTGTATTTCCTCGTATACTGCAGCTAAGTCAGAAAGACAGACACATGTGCACAAAGCAGATAGGGCATATAGGAAATTAAAGTGTGAGGGAGTTGCACAGTTTAAAAAAAAAACAAATAAAAATCAAAACCTACAATGTTCACATTACTTGTGCAAAAATGCACTGTGTGTAGATGCAGTCACGTTGACTGGATGCTGGCAGGCAGCTCAGTGCCACTGTGTGGGCTGCCAGAGAGATGACCTACCGCCGGCCACGCTGTGTGCCTGACAAAGAAGCGCTATGTTTACTAAAGGCGGCCCCATGGAGTCAAAACTTTGGTGGCGTCAGCGCTGACCAGCAAGACCAGAATGTGGCTCTCCACTTGCCCGTGTGTCCGAGACACCCACACGCAGTCTGGTCTCTTCGATTCTTTCATTCCGGAAAGACCTTTTCACACCCTGAGTTATCTGCGCAGGAAACCAGCCCCCACACCCTGGCGGAGGCTTCACTTCACTTCGTTTTGTTCTCACAGCTGCTGAAAACACGGCCAGGCCTCGGGGTGCGCATAGTAATGAGACGCAGAGGTAGGGAGCTTGGCTGTGCTTGCTACACTTGTATACTCTGATCTCTATGTTGTTACAAAGACCAAAGGTCTGAGTCAGAAAGACCGGAACTCAAATCCCATCCCTGTTATCTATGCCTGGGCTGGTCTGAAACGACCATCACCTAAGGATGTCTCACTTCTGAGACTGGAGCGTGACTCCAGAGCTCTGAGAGCTCAGTAGGGGAGAACTGTGCTTGATACAAGTTGCACCTATTCCGGGGCACCGAGTCAGTGCCGACCCACGGACACCTATCGGACAGGGTAGAGCTGCCCCCGTGGGTTTCCAAGATCGTAACTCTTTATGAGAGTATGAAGCCTGGTCTTTCTCCTGGGCAAGGACTGGAGGTTCTGAAAACTGCTGACGATGTGGTTAGCAACCCACTCACTGCACCATCCTGGTCCGACCTGGTGTGCAAGAGAACGAGAGCAGCAAGCAATCAAAGAGCTCGCTGTTGGAGAATTGTGGCAGGGCACCTTTATCCTGAAGTTAGAAACACCAGCTTTTTTAGATACCCTGAGATATTTCTAAGTGGAAAGAGAGCCTGGATTTCAAAAAACAACGCAGTCTGGGGAAGCAGGCTTTCTTCCTCGACACAGAAAACATCCAGAGTACAAGAAAAACAAATCAAACTCACTGCCACTGAGCAGATGCCAACTCACAGCAACCCTACAGGACGAGAAGCTAGACTGCCCCTGTGGGTATCTAAGACTGCAGCTCTTTACAGGGGTGGAAAGTCCCATCTTTCTCCCAAGGAGCTGGTGGTGGTTTCAAACCTTGCGGTTGGCAGCCCAACAAGTAACCACTCTGCCAGAGTCAAAACCCAATGAAGCTCCCTGCCATCAACTCAATGCTGACTCAGAACTGGCCCTGCCCTGTGAGAATCTAAGTGGAGAGTACTGTCTTCCTCTCGACGGCGGTGGTTTCAGCTGACCTTCGGGGATCGCAGCTGAACTCACAACCACTATGCTACCAGAGTCCAGGCTGGTAAAGTGACTCAAGTGTAGAAAATCACCTACAGAGAACCAGGCTCTCCTTTAACCGCCATTCAAAGAGGTGGACAGAACAGGTTCCGTTTCCTTCCCCGAATCACGACCCCTCTTATCCAGGGACAAGCTGGACCCAAACCCTCGTCTGCCTGAAACGATGGCAGTGTTCTCCGATTAGCCCAGCCTAAGACGGGTGTCCCAGAGCGCCTGTCGCCTGTGATAAAGCAGGGGGAAGGTCGGATCGGAAGTCCTCTGGGGAGAAAGCAAATGAAACCTTTGTGTGACAGAAAACAAACTCTGAGAGCGCCTTGCTCCCACATGTATCCTAAACTGTATGCCGTGAAATCGAAAGATGCTGGGAAACAATTCGATAACTTGACCGTGTTTTTTATGTTTTCATCTGCTTGGAAGCATGAGTTACAACCAGGCGGGGGCAGAGCAGGAAGAAAGAGCTATTGGAATTGGCTTCATTACCTGTTAGCAGTTCAACCTCTTGGAGCCCCAGGTTTCCCCATCTTTAAAGTGGGAATGACCATAAGACTGCTGTGCAGGGTCAATAGGAAAATGAGAGCGCATGTGAACAAAGGGCTCAAGGCAGTGAAGTGCTGACTACATATATGCTGCTGTGATTACAGTAGGATAAGGGAAATGCAAGTCCCGTCAACAGGGGCCCTGGTGGTGTAGAGGATTATGGTTGGGCTGTTAACCCCAAGGTCCCACGTTCAAATCCACCAGCGGCTTTTCTGGAGAAAGACGAGGCTTCCTACTTTCTTAAAGAGTTCCAGTCTCAGGGACTGTTCTACTCCTGCAGAATCAGACTCCAGGGCAGTAAGTGAGTAAGTCCTGTTGAACATATTGCCAGATGGATGAGAAAACCCAAGTATGAAAAATATCGATGCTTCCAAACTCATGATTTAAAAAAAAAAAAAAAGATAGCTGGTGACCACCTCTTGGGGAACTGTCACAAGCACTACACGGCTCCCCTCTGTGGGAGCGCTGAGAGCCACTGCAAAGAAGTCTGAACGCTGGGCTCGTGATGTACACAAGGTGGCCCTGGAAAGGCCTTCCCTTCTCGTCTGCCTTCGTCTGGCAGCTCAGCTGATACCTGCCCGCTCAGCATCGCAGCAACACGGGATGCACAAGCCAGGGATTAAACTGGGGCCACCCACCCCCTGGAGGGCAGCAATGCTACCACAGAACCACTGCTGCCTCACCCTGTGCCCATGGCTCATGGGGCAGCTAGCAGAAAGGAAGGCGATTGGAGTCAACCCAGAGGTGTGGGGGAAGAGAGGTCTCGTCCTCCTGACAGAGCAGCCTTGAAAACATTTTGGAGCACCGTTGCACCCTGACACGGACGGACCTGATGGCAATTAGGTAGTCTTCCCCTGTGGCACCTGGCTAGTTAAGTGTATTGAGGTAAGGGTCTTTTGGGGTGGGGTTGGGCTATTAAACACCCTTCAGCTGGAAAGCTGCTTGGAACCAGGCCTGTCACTAGCTTCCGGTGCTGCCGAGGCCAGTACTGTAATGCCCATCATTACCAGGTCACCTCCGAATTAAAGTGAAGAAACACCGCCCATGGCTTGTGTAAGCAGAAAGCCGTGGTGAGCATCCTCACCACGACTGCCAAGCGAACAAACCAATCTGTCGTGGAAGAAATACAGCCAGAAAGCTCCTGAGCAGCAAGGGTGGTCAGACCTTGTCTCGTCTATTTTGGGTATGTCATCAGGAGAGGCCAGTCCCTGGAGAAGGACATCATACTTGGTAAACTGGAGGTGCAGTGGAAAAGAGGAAAACCCTGGACAAGATGGGTGGACACGGTGGCTGCCACATTTGGCTCAAATGTAATACCAATAATGGGGACGGCACAGGACTGGGCTGCATGCATGCGGTGGCTAGGAATTGGAACCGACTCGGGGCCCTGGCAACACAACAGTATCTTTTCCTACTGACCAGCCAGTTAGCTGCCTCCTGTCTTCAGGTGGCACGATGGCCAGTGCTCTCCCTCACCCAACATTGCTCGTGCCAACGCGCCCTCACGAAGTTAAAGCCCTGGCCTGCATGTCCTGTGCGGTTCCTGGACACTCCCCGGTATTAGTCTTTCACCCGGCCCCGATCTTGAGGAAGAACATAAAGAAATGTATTGAAACGGAGCAGAACACCTCTAGACTGTGGCACAGAACTCTAGTTCTTCCCAAGATACCACGGACGACTCCCGCTGGAAATGAAGTAGCTCTTGGCCTTTCTCTGAGAAGTGTCAGGGGATGCAGACAACCTGATCACACGTTCTCTGGCGTGGGCTGTCAATTTCTTCCCATAACAAAGAGAGTTCTACACTCTACAATAATCCCCCCAAATACCGCCCCTGTGTGCTTGCAGGCGCCCGGTGTGGTGCTGACCAACTGCTTGAAAGGAGCAAGTCGGCAACAAGGACAGTGCCTCCTGGTGTCCCTGCGTTCAGTCTGACCGGGATAGGGCGGCTAGCGGGAGCCAGGGTAAGCAGCAGCCTGCTGCTGGATTCTTAGGGGGAGTGCTAGGTCCCAGAGACTCATTCACCCCAGCTACCAGGTAGTTGCAGCAACCAAAGAGCCAGCCTGTAAGAGAGATCAGATGCCCCTACAATGTTCCTCCACGGCTCCACCAGTCGGGCTCTCATGCACCTTAGAGCTCCCAGAATCCTCTGACGGACAACCAAGGCCTTCAGGTGGCTGTTGACTCGTGAGGCGCAGCAAAGGTCACACGACCTGCTTCCAGAAACAGCCACGCTGCACACAAAACACAATCTCCATTTTTCAAAAGAAAAGAGAGAAAAAGGGAAGAGGAAGGAGAACAGGGGTGGGGGAGGGGTAAGAGGAGGAGGGAAGGAAGGAGGAGAAAGCAGCAGCCCGCCCTACGAGGGCAACTGTGTGATCCCTCTGGTCACATTACCCAGTTTTGTCGATGGTGAAAAGATCCCATTAATGCCCCAGCCCCATCCAACACCGCAGACCCAGGCCCTGCATGGCACCTATCAGAGGCCAGGGTAAATCCAATGATTAGAGGGAATTCGCCAAAGAGCCTTTGTAGCTGAGAAAAATGCCTGCTCCAGAGAGGAATGCAGAAATTCCTGGGAGCACAGGCCCTCCTTTGTTGGGAGTCTGGCGGGATTCTGGAGCAAATAAAGGGACCAAAACGGGATCTTAGAGGCAATGAACGTTTGAAGAAAATGTTTTTCAAAGACTTCCTTGAAACAGTCCTTTAAAGGGGGGTGGCGGGGTGGTGGTGGTGGTGACGACCCCGATAAAGATGAACTAGAGAACCTCTACCCCAGCCACAATTTTGTTGTCCTCATTGTGGCATCCTGGGGATGCGCCAGGGGCACATCACTTTGGTTAGATTGCCTCTTTGTCCTGCTGAGTTTCAGCGATGAGCCAAAGTGAATACTTTATGGACACACACACAGACGGGAACACACATGCACTCGCCTCGATTTTACTGGCACGGATAAACCGAGATTTAGCATTCGTGTAAAAGCATCAGGCAAGGGTAGCATGTAAGTGTGCACCGAGCTGGAACAGAGCATCAAGAACATGCTGAGCTATCACCCTTACCCAGGCGTGCACACACCGACCAGAGAGAAAGTCTGCTGGGCGGACAAAAATCAAAGAGGGGACATCAAGGCATAAGGGTCCTCGTCATGAGGAAGCTTTGCTTTCATCTACTGCTGCACACAAGGGCCAGATATGGTGGCTGCACCCCTACCCACCCCCACCCCCTGCCGGTGATGGGCAGCAAAAAACGAACATGCTTTATACTGTCTTTAACCCTACAAAAGCCCGGGGCTCCCAGAGGCACGCAAAGGGCGTTCTCGGTCGGCTCTACCGTTTTTAAAACCTATTTTCCCAGTGAAAGCAAGAGCTTTTGTCTTTGTCCTGCCAGAAGCTGGCATCCCAGAGAAGGGGTCAGAACCCCGGTCAGTCCAAACCTTAAATCAGCCTCAGCACGGTAACCGGCACTCTCGAGTTCTCATTTTTCTAGAAAGGTCTGCATTTCCCCACCTCCCTTCCTCCTAAGGCCCAAACAGTTTTAATGACTTTTCTGCACAGCGTGCCCCTAAGTGTAATACCGTTCCCCATAAATCTTGTTATAGACTTCCTTTATGTTCCATTTTAATGTTTGCTGGGTTGAGGGAGCAGCAAAGTAATAATCATGTAATTCTAGTTGAAGGTTTTCCTCCCCGTTCTCCTGGGCCGAAATCTCATAAAAGATTATTTATTTGCATCTTCGGAGAGCCATTCATGGACATTTTTCAAAACGTGAGTCAAGTGGTTGCAAAGGTGGTGTCTTTATGGCTTTGCAAATGTTGTTCATTTTACTATTTGTTTTAAATACCACTTTACTGGTACGAGCGGGTTGACGTCATAAAAGCCGTATTAGGGTGCTATGTGGTGTGTACACGGCCAATGGCAACCTGTAGCCTGTCCCTCCTGGTGCTCCTTCATGCTTGCCTGTGTCGTCACATGAAACACGTCTCCCAGACTGCCCTCCCCAATACCTGAGCATGCGTGATTGTGGGGGTGACTGCATCACCCCGAGTTACTCCAAGAAGCCTCTCCACCTTGGGGTGGCCTCCCACAACGTTGGTACATCTGTGCACTCAAAGGGAGAGAGGTCCATCGGACTTCTGCATCATTAAACATAGACTTCAGCAAACACTAAGGAACGCATTATTTTCTCAGCAGCCACACGGTGGCTTGAAGAGCAATTGGATACGCTCCTGATGGCTTTTGCAAATTTCCTACTCTGTCTGTATTGGAAAATAACAACAACAACAACAACCACACTAACCACATAGGACGTGTATGATGAAAGGTTGCTAGGGCCAGTTTTGCCAATGTAGAGAAGACCCATCCAGTGGGGAAACAAATGCAAGCAAAGAACAAAAGGACTGTGCCCAAGGACCCTGATTCAGAAACTCCCATAAGTGGAGGAGAGCCCGCCACCACGCCAGTTCTCTGAAATGCTGCCAAATGCATAAACCCTGGAAACATCTTCTAAAAGATAAGAAAGAGCTAGGCAAATAGATCATCAGAAAAATATGCACTGCCTATAAAATATCACACACACACACACACACACACTTTTCACTTACTGGGCCCTCTTTGGGACATGGAGCCGAGGATGGAGTTTTCAAATGACGTTTTTCAAACTACAATCTGATTTTCTATTTGGATCTGAGTCCTTGGCAGGACCTTTGCAGAGGATATACTACAAACAGCCGAGAACAACCAGGTGTACGTTACATTGGTCCGTTGGAGAAAAGAGAAATTAATTAGAATTATCCATTCAAACACATAAGCCCACTTTTAGGTGTGGAACTCCCTTTCGCTTCGATATCATTTCTTTAAGGAGTCCTGGTGGCACCATGGTTAAATTGCTCCGTGGCTAACCCAGAGAATCTACCAGTCCTGGCGGGAGAAAGTTGTGCCAAGCGGCTTGTATGTAGTTGCTGCTGTGGTTGCCGGGTGCCACAGAGTGGGTCTGACTCACAGCGACCGTGCACCACAGAAGGAAACCCTGCCGGGTCCCGAGCCGGTCTGATCGCTGTTGCCATGTCTGAGCCCGCTGCTGCGGACACTGCGTCTGTCCATCTTGTGGAGGGTCTTCCTCCTTGTCCCTGACCCTCCGCCTTAGAGTCCTGAGAACTCCGTGGGGCAGTTGTACTCTGTCCCACGGAGTTGCTATGGGTTGGAATTCGCTAAAAGACAGTGGGCTTGCTTTTGTCCTCTGGTACTTCATTTCCTTGTAAGATGGGGAGATTTCGTCCCAGGTAGGTTGGACATGCTATCAGGAGAGGCCAGTCCCTAGAAAAGATCATCATCCTTGAGCGAGGAGAAAGAAGGCCTGGGAAAAGGAGAGAGACCGTCAGGGAGACGGACTGAAACCGTGGCTGCAGCAATGGGCTCAGACCTCGCAAGAACTCTGAGGATGGAGCAGAACAGAACCGGGCAGTGTTCCATGCTGCTGGACACGGGGCGGAACTGGCGGACCGGCACCTAACAACAACTCCCTTCTAAAACAAACAAACAAATAAAAGTGAATCAAAATTCAATCACCAACAGTCCACATCAACGACTGGCTTTTTCGACTGCTCTGAGCGAAACAAACACGCGAGAATCAGAAAGTGTTCCTATCAAAACCGGACTTCCCACAGCGTGAGGAAAGCCATGCACCCATCTTCCCTCTCTCCTTGCACAAGAGTCACCTCAGTCTAAGAGCCTTCCCTTTGGGTCTTCACAGCCCAAACTGGACCCAGCAAGGCTTTGTGGCCTGTAGTTGCTTCAGGCCTGGGTCTGCAACTGAGTTACCTCTGGATCTGGACCGAGCCATCTCTCCCGTGATGCTAAGCCAGGGTGGGAAGCAAGCAGCAGGAGGCGAGGCAGAGAAGGATTGGCACTAACCCAGGCCGACAAGGCCACCCCACAGCATTCACCAGGGATGGAGCATCTTGAAAAAGGCGGATGCAAACCCAGGTTCTGCATCCAGTCGCAAAGACGGACCTACGAAACCCAAGCACCTTCAACGCTGCTTCTACTCTGTCATGTTTTAAACTCGGAACCACAAAGGCAGAGACCGAGGGAAAACACTTGGGTCATGCAGAAACTGCACCCACACCCCTCACCAACAAGAAAGGTCACGTGTTCTCTTCGGAGGCATTGGTTTGGCCTCCTTGCACGTGCTGCACGCTCTCCAGCTCCGGAAGGCCTTATCCGGGCAGATGCCAGGACACCCAGAGGTGGCCCCCAGAGGTGCACCCTGCCCCCCCCCCCACCGTGACACCACCATGAAGAGACGGTGGACGTGGCTGAGAGCACAGTAGGTCCTGCGCAGGCCCTTAAAGGTCTCCCTGTTCGAGAGGTGAGCTGTAATTCCACTCCTCCTCCCAGCAGGGCCCTGTCTGACCTTCCACAGGAAACGGGGGCTGAGTTAGTGGGCCATGACTCCAATAGGCGTCTGGGGCTGTGGCGCAGTGTGGCCATCAGTGTAAATCTGTCACGGACACACTCAGAGGAAGAGGGACTTCCACACACCGCAGCCTTTACATGATTTGATGCAGATACAGATTTATGGTGCACGGGAAGCCGAGAACCTGGGAGCCCAAGGGGCCCTGGGATTCCAGGCTGTTTGGTACGCTTCCACAGCTCCAGAGGGAGCCACACATGTATAACTGTGCTTGAAGTCAGCTTGCTTCCAGCTCCAGGAGGCAGCGCCATTTGGTTGAAATAAAGCGCAGGACTTTTCTCAACAGCCGGCCAGCTCTAGTTTTAAGTTTTAGCAGCAGTCTGAATGGACGGAGGCCCGCGGAAGGGATCAAAAAGCATTAAGACAGGCTCTTGGAAGAAAGGGTCTCTACCCTTGCTCCACGGGCACCCTGTCCGCACACCAGATCCGAGCGGAGATGATGGCGTCCCCCTTAAAGAGTTTCCCTTGGATTTTGCCCACCCGTCACAGACGCCTCTCTTTCAACAGACACATAAAATGGTCAAAGTGGGCCTTGACCAAGTGTCCTAAAAAGAAACAAAACAAAGCAAAAAGTCTCAGCCCAGAAAATAAAGGGGTGGGGGGAGTGTGGAGAAATAAAAAGAGGCAATGGAATGAAATAGCCAGCTGGAGTTGGTGTTAATTAATTAAAAACACAATTTCAAAGCATCCCTAATAGAAGACTTCCTCCTTGCAGTCAGTATCTGATCTGGGGGGTGGGGGCGTGACTCAAGCAATAAAATACTGGTTGGGACGACTCTCGTGGTCCTGGCAGGCCAAGCACAATATTTTCCCTGTGAGGCATGCTTGTCCTATAAAAAGAACGCGATGTTTGAACATGAGTGTCTCCGTGCTGTGCGCTGGCATCAGGAGCCTCCCCGGGCCGCCCTGCCACATCTCGGGAGTACAGTATGAATCACGATCCTGTGGCCAGCACCTCCTTGCCAGATTCTGTCATGCTGCTACCACGGTGCGTTCCCCTCTCGGCGTCTGCCAGCAGCCCGTCTCCTCGCCAAGACCGGCAGCGTGAGCAGCCACGGAGAACAGAGTGCTCCAGCCCAGACACTCCACCAAGGAGACCAGGAGGCACGTGACTGGGAACACTGGGATCTCAGCCCTCATAGGGCACGACTTTGAAAACCCTCTATACAGAGTCTCATTCACGGTTGACTTTATGGAGGGTTTTCGTAGCTGCCAATCTGTACGGGAGCAGACAGCCTCATCGTTCTCCTGAGGAGCTGCTTGGTGGGTTTGAACCGCCAACTGAGAAGTTGTGACCAGTCCACTGCTTCCCTCAGAACTCCTTGTTCTGAGCAAGAAGGGTGAAATGTACAAAATGTGCGTTAAAAAGATGCGTGAAACACAGTCCCTGCCCTTACGCGGTTGAGTGTAGTGGGATAATACAATGTTTTAAGTGCTATCATTGTGACAGAGAATATGATGGGGTCACCCCAAAAAGCATTCAACTGGCCGTGGAGTTCTGTTGGCACAGCTGCCTCTTGTTCCATGTACAAGTTCCATATGAGCACAATGAAGTGCTGTGGAATTCCCACTCTTCTCAAAGTTATCCCTAGTTTGTTAGGATCCACCCCGTCTAGTGCCTCTGCAGGGGCAATGCAACACAAGCCAACATCTTTTGGGTATTCTTTGCTGTCAGTCAAGATCCCCCTGCCATCAGCAAGGATAGCCCTTGTTTCACGTCCTCTTCTGAAGCCACCCTGAACAGCAAACCGTTGTTGGCCATAGAGTAAGCCCTCCAACTCTTCGGTGTCTGAAAATCCTCCCTGAAAATGCACCTATTGCACAGGGGGCCATTCCTGTAACGAGCTCTTTATAGAAAAGGAGTCACAGCAATTGCAAATAAATATTGTGAGGTAATTGACCTTCTACAATTGTGGACTGTAGGGAGTACACACTACTTTCTAAATGAGTTCACAGTCATTAAATGTCCAGGAATTTCATAATCCAACCTACGTTGTTCAAGCACATCTTGCTTACTTACCGTCGGGGTGGGGAGAGGAGGGGGCGGGAGGCAATGAATAAAACAGGAAATGGGGAATTCAATCGACTGTGCCTTGGAAAAGCAGGAGTGTATTCAAGCTAAGGCAGAGGGCAAAATGGACACTGCCAGTAGGGTGTGCTGGCCAGGGAGCAAGCTTTGTAAGGACACTTCTCTTGATCTTCAGTGGCATGTCCTCCCTGGATTGACATCAACTGCCCTGAATCGTTCTGGTCTTTTAGCCAACGTTCGTCTCTGCAATTGCTTTCAAAAAAGATGAATCGGAAGAAGCTCCCCACCGGGAAGAGACAAGAATGACGGGTGCTAGAGACGCTTTAACCGGAAGTGCAATCTCCGCTTGACAGCAGTCTGAAGGACCAAGCCGAGCAGCCCAAACCAGTTGGCATCAAGTGGATTCCAACTCAGGGAGACCCCGAGAGTGCTTCAGAGCAGGGCTCTCTGCATGGGCTCCACAATATTTTTAGGCTGGAACCTTTCAGAAACAGATCCCCCCCTTCCAGCCCACAGAAGTGCACTGGGTGGATTTGGTGATTCAGACAACCCTTGACCTTTTCGCCCCACCCAGGAACTCCAAACTTGTAAGCATTTCAGTTTGCATTCGGCTCAGCATCCGATGCCTTAAAAGGGACACCCCAGGGGGCCTGAAAATGGGGCACCAGTTCATCCAGAATATTGTTTAAAAGAGTGATGTCAGTAAGACAGCGAAAACAGATATGGCAGTGGAACGAAAGACAACGGAAAGTTTCCATGAACTGGCTTAAGACCCTCACACAAGAAAGCCAGGCTCAAGATGTCCTGGTCTTGCTCTGTATCTCTTGAACTAGCAGTTTGCTTTCTAAGAATTACACGGCACTTGCATGGCACAGATAATGTAGTATCATCAGATCAAACTGTAAAATCATTTTTGAACACATTACCCTCAAATTATAGTAATCCATTACAGTACTCTTTTACTATCATTTTTGTTATTACTATCACTGATGGAAACTCTGAGAGGGGGCTGGTCTACCTTGGAATGGCTTTTAAACAAGGAAATGGAGTTTGAAACACTTGGAGCGCACTACGGTAAGGTGCAGGCCGGACCTTGCTGCCTCAAAGCAAGCATTTTCCCGCATGCTAGATTGCACACACCCCAAATGATATCACTGGGCTTCGAGCACGCGCACAAGAACATAAGCAAATGAGACACACATTGCCTCATGTGGCAAATCACCCTGTTTGCCAAATGGAAAAGAACAAACATGGGGAGGGAAAACATTTTGTTTTCAATCTACAAGGATATTAATAAAACTCCAACCCAACATTCTGTGGCTATATTTCCCAGGAAGACGAGTCCCTCTGGCCAAAAGAACATAACAAACTTTTGTATTTGAGAAAATATGTATCTCATGATATCATTTAAAAACCCACTATTTACTCTCAGAGCTGAAAACATCGTTTCTCTGGGACTCAGTCACCAAGAAAAAAAAAAGGGGGGGGGAGCGGGGAAGCACTGAGGACAAATTCAACCCAAAAGAACCTTCAATTCCAAGTTTAAATGAAGTCAGCAAGTAAAACACGTAACATCACTGCTTAAGATCAAGAGCTTCCCCCATAAAAACCTGAAGAACAAGCAAACAAAAGAAACCAGCTCCTGTCGTACTAACGGGAGGGTGAAGGAGAAAACTATGAAGATTTCTTAAAAAGAAAAAGACTTTGTATGTAAATATAATTCGCTGACACCAGAGGGAAGCAGTAAAAGCGAACTTCATGCTGCTGAATGTTGATTAAAAATGGAATCAGCAAAAAAGAAAGAAAGAAAAAAAAATGGAATCAGCTGGAAGGCTCATTATGATTTAAAACTTACTGGGCGTAATTACCCAAAAAGTTAAGTTTGGAAACCACCAGTGTTTAATAATATTAGCACTTACTATGTGTCAGGCACAGTTTGAAGTACTTTACATAGTTAATTCATAATGTCATAATCCATGCAATCTAGTGCAAGATAATGATACCATATGGCTGAGGCCAGAGAAACGACAACATTTCTCTAAGGCCACAACGCTAGCAATGACTCATATATAATAATCTAGATTATGGTAATTCATAAAACTTCAATGCTGAGGGTGTATTTATTTCAAGGCTAATAAATACTAAGAGTTGAGTAGTCTCACTCCATCGGAACTTAAAAAACTTGGACAAATTTCACTTAGAATTATGGTACTGGCAAAGCAGATTGAAAGTTCCTGGACTGCAGGAGAACAGCCAGAGTGCTCCTTAGAAGCAAGGATGGCCTCTACGTCGTCGTGTCTCTTATACTCTGGACATGCTGTCAGGAGAGACCAGTCCCTGCAGAAGAACATCATGCTCGGTAAAGCAGAGGGGCAGCGAAAAAGGATGACTTTTGACAAGACGGATTGACCCAGTGGCGGCAACAATGGGCTCAAACTTAAGAACAATTGTGAGGCCGGCACAGGCCTGGGAAATGCGCTGTTCCGTGGTACACAGGGTCGCTATGAATTGGAACTGGAACAGACTTGATTGAAGCTAACAACAAAAAACTAAAGCTGAATTACAGAGATGGCTTACCCAATGGGTAGGTACCAAATTACACGTGTGTGTGTTTGACCTTACTTAGGAATCTGAGAGCACAGGCTGGTACAACAAAGTTTAAAATCGACCCTGGACAACAAAGGGAGTATTTGTGCATAAATACCGATCAGTCAAGAAAAGGATGCTAACCCCCCCCTCCCCCCCGCTTGTGTCACAAATAAAAGCATTACATGCAATGACATTTTCTGATTAAAAAAAAATCATTTTATTCGGGGCTCATACAACTCTTATCACAATTCAACATACATCAATTGTGTAAAGCACATTTGTACATCATTCTCAAAACCTTTGCTCTCCACTTAAGCCCCTGGCATCAGCTCCTCATTTTCCCCCTCCCTCCCCGCTCCCCCATTTTCTGATTTTTCAACTCCTCTTGAATCCTTTGTCTTACACAGACACGCATCATATGACGTGTTTTCTTGCCTTACTGTTTTCAGGTTTCATCAAGTTAGTTCTATCTCACACTGATCCTAAGGACGTAGCAGAGGCAACCACTGTCCGGTCCCGCCCCATTCTCAGTCCTCACCATGCTGAACTCATGCAGTGTGTGCCAATTCATTTTGTAACGGGTTTCCTTTTTTCATTGACCCTCCTTGACCCTCTACGGTATCAAGCATAATGCCTTTTTCCAGGGATTGATCCCTCCTGGTAACATGTCCATGTGATAAGTCTCGTCATCCTCAATCACTTCCAACAAGTATGCTGGCCATACTTCTTCCAAAGATTAGTCCCTGTACATTCCACTGGCAGCCCATGGTCAGCGTTCTTGACCAACACCAGAATGCAAAGGCATTAGTTCTTCTTTGGCCCTTCTTTGATCCAACGATAGCATGCACACAAGGCAAATAAAAATGCAATGGGTTGAGTCAGGGGCACCTTAGTCCTCAAAATGCTATCTTTGCTTTTGAACCCTGACGAGGTCTTTCCCAGCAGCTTTGCTGAATGCAATGCATTATTTGGTGTCTTGACCCCTGTTCCCATGAACACTGATTGTAGACCCAAGCAAAATGAAATCCTTGATAACATCAATATTTTCTCCATTTATCACGATGTGGCTTACTAGTCTATTTGAGAGGATTTGGGTTTGCTGTCTGCTGAGGTGTATGTTATCCATACTGAAAGCAGTAGGCTTTGGTCTTGATCAGCAAGTGCTTCATAACCTCCTCTTTACTTTCAGCAAGCAAGGGTGTATCTATGCACACATCACAAGTTCTCATCCCTAATCCTGGCGACGCTTTCTTCTTCATGTCGGCCTGAGCCTTGAGTTATTTTCTCCTCATGGCAATTGGAAACGTACGGTGTAAAAGACAACCCTGGTGCACAGCTTTCCTGATTTTGAACTATGTAGTCTTGCTTTGTTCTGTGTGAGCAACTGCCTCTTGATCTAGGTATAGGTTCCACATTAGCACAAAGAAGTTGCTCTGCATTTCCCATTCTTCACGATGCTATCCAGAATTTGTTGTGAAAGGCCTTGCCCAGTAAAAGGTCTTGCCACAGCCAAGAGAGCCCAGGTAAGCATCTTTCTGATAACCTTGGCTTTCAGCCAGGATTCAACTGACAGCAACAATGATATCCTTCTTCCCGCTTCTAAATCTAGCTTGAAATCCTGGCAGATTCTTGTTAATGTACTGTTGCAAGATTTTAAAAATTCCACATTAAACATGATATGTAATTATATATTATTGTAGAATTTCCACGTTTGGGTGGGACATCTTTCTTAGGAGGAGCACCAATATGGTTGGTTGGATCCGGTAGCTGTCTTCCAAATTTCTTGGCATAAAGGAGCACTTCCAGCCTCCCATTCATTTGTTGAAATTTAACTGTAGCTTAGTCTGCTGCTTCCTTTAGTACTACTGGTATTGATCACACATTACCTTCTCAAATGACTGAATGCCAACCAATTCTTTTTGGCACCTCCTTCCATCTTCCGGCGGTGCTTCAGTGTTTTGCCCATCCTTGCCACAGAGTCACTCCTTCGCTATGGCAACCCAAGGCCTGAAACGTGTCTGCAGTTCTTTCAGACTGAGCAACGTCCGGGTGTCGTGGGGTTTCTAACTCCAGGTCTTTGCCTATTTCGTTACAAGTGATCCCCCTCCAGGGCCTCCCATCCCATTAGAACAGGAATGAAGCATGTTTAGGATAGGTGTCTTAAGCAGTCCTAATGGGACAATTTTTTCCCCCTTCAAGCAAGATTGCTTACATTACATGATGTCTCTCGCTGGAAATATTGAGACTTTTAGAGAGGCGTTTTGGCAATAAAATATTCTAGTCCTTCATGGACAGGTAAGGTAACAATGATTTGGAGAGAGAAAATGAACTCTAATCAGGTTGCACACGAAGGGGGAAGTAAAATATAGCGCCGGGGCTGAGAGCATTTTTAAATTTTTTTATGTCCAGTCGACTGAGTCAATTCTGACTCATGGAGATCCCACACTTGTCCCAGGAGGGCAGTGCTCCACCAGGCTCTTGGTTGCTGATTTTTCTAAAGTAGATTATACCCTGCCTCTCTGGTGACTCAAATCTGCAATTGGCTTAGCAGGTCATTGTCGTACTGAGTTGCACTGCCCAGAAACCCCATCAAGAGCACTCTCTAGCAGAGTGAACTATGGATAAATTATTAGGTTATGGGTTGGACTCCTCTAACAACAAGGTCAGCAGTTCGAATACCACCACATGATTTGAGGGAGGAAGATGAGGCTTTCTATACTCATAAGAGATTTATAGTCTCAGAAGCCCACAGAGCAGGTCGGCTCTGGTCTGTAGTCCATTAAGAGTCGGAACTGACCCAACGGAAGTGAGTGAGTGAAAGAGAAGCCCTACTTTCTTCACCTCAGAAGGGGGAAATGCTTTAAGGCTTGCATGGAAATTAAATGAGAAGACTAAGCACAATACCTAACCCCCAGTCAGGACTCAATATATGCTCATTGTTGCTGTTGTTATCACCATGGTCTTAATTAAGCAATTTATCTCAAAGGTCTTGCAACCAGTTTGCGAAATAACAGGATTCTTTATAATTTATTTTTTTAAAGCACCTTTGGAATTAGTATTGCTATTCAGAAATATCAGAAGCTGGGCTCTTTATCCCTTCTATGTAACTGAGCTGAAAGGGCACAAGAGTTTAACATTCGTGTCTGTGAAGTGGTAATGTGTTGGGCTGCTAACCCTGAGATCAGCAGTTCAAACCTCCAGCCACCTCCTGGAAGAAACATGAGGCTTTCTACTCCCGTCAAGAATTAGTGTAGCAACGATGAAACACACAACTTTCCCCTAGTTTCTAAATGCTTCCTCCTCCCCCACTATCATGATCCCAATCCTACCTTACAAATCTGGCTAGACCAGAGGATGTACACTGGTACAGAAAGGAAATGGAAACACAGGGAATCCAGGACAGATGATCCCTTCAGGACCAGTGGTGAGAGTGGTGATACTGGGAGGGTGGAGGGAGAGTGGGTGGGTTGGAAAGGGGAACCGATTACAAGGATCTACCTATAACCTCCTCCCTGGGGGACAGGCAACAGAAAAGTGGGTGAGGGGAAGATGTCAGACAGTGTAAGATATGACAAACTAATAATTTATAAATTATCAAGGGCTTATGAGGGCGGTGGGAGTGGGAAGGGAGGGGGGAATGAGGAGCTGATGCCGGGGGCTTAAGTGGAGAGCAAATGTTTTGAGAATGAGGGCAACGAATGTATAAATGTGCTTTACACAATTGATGGATGGATGGATTGTGATGAGTTGTATGAGCCCCTAATAAAATGATTTTTTAAAAATTAGTATCTCAGAAACCCATAAGGGGAGTTTTACTCTGTCCTATAGGGCTGGTATTAGGCAGACTCAACTCAATGACAGCGAGTTTGGGTTTTTTTCCGCGTTTTGGGTGTTGCCCCCAAACCACTTGCTGTAGAGTTGATCTGGACTCATCTAAGAATAGCACTGTGCTCCAGGGTTGCGGAAACTGTATTTCTTAATGGGAGCAGGCAGCCTCCCCTTTCTTTTGCAGAATGGCCTGAAGGTTTGAACCACTGACCTGGTGGTTAGCAGCCCAAAGCTTAACCCCCGGTACCACCAGGGATCCGGATTCCCCCCAAACACAGCGTTACTCACCACACCTTTTCTTCTTGTGCCCCTAGAGCAAAAGGCCTTCTTGAAAGTGTTTCTCATTGTCTTCTAACTTTAAAATTCATACGTTTTAAACTCTGGGCCAAGAGGGTCCGAATGCACTCTCACAGAGGGGACAGGCAGAGATTCAGGAAGTCACACGGCACAGTCCAGGGTTCACATTACCAGTTTCCTCTTCATTCAAGTTGGGTTCTTCCTGGGGCAGGGAGTCTGCGATTTGCTTAAACATTCCAACAATATCCGAACAATGAAACGAAACGCAGGCTGACCCTGGGTTACCAGCCTGACTTTACTTTGAGTCTGACTAACTACATCACACTTAGGTTCCCCCAGCCACCCTGCAAAGCCTTTAATACCTTAAAATTCGAGCCACCTGGAGCGGTTCATGAAAACAAACGGGCTCTTTGCCACATTCATCCAAGCATTACCCAGACATTGTTCTCCAACGCTTCCTTTTCTGCAGAACTAGGTCCACTCTAATAAAAACCATAAAACAAAACCTCCCAGCGCCATCGAGTCAATTCTGACTCTAGAGCAGGGCACAACTGTCCCGAATGTGTTGCTGAGAGTGTAACTCTTTTTCCCCCCTTGCAATTGCAATTTTCTTTTGTGAAAATAAACAACTGGGGGTTTAAATTGCTCCCCCCCCAAACCAAAACCAAACAAAAAAACATTACAGAAATACACACAGATCAAGCTTGTGGGAGGTGATGGTGGGGCGGGGAAGAGGGTCTTTCGAACTTCGGCTGAATGTGCTAGCATGGGCCCAGGTGACAGAGCGAGTACAACTCTTGAAGGGAGGAGAACACCTTCTCCTGTCAGCCAGTGGTTTCCCCTCTGGCAGTGGGGCTCCAATGCACCCTATGGTCCAATTTAAATATTTCTGAGGTGCTCGAACTTACATACACATTGGACTTGAAAGACTGGCTTAGGAACAGAAGTCATGTACTATCTGGACCTGCCAATAGCCAGCCCGATCGGAAGTCCCATGTGTTCACTGGCTTAACAAACCCACCAGGTACTTACGGACAACTCCCTGTGCTTCCTGCTTCGCCTGCATCACAAGTCCTTGCTCAAGGAAGACCAGTCAGCGGGCCCACAAAGTGCCAAAGGAGGCCTGCTGGGGCACTGATGAGTTAGGTAACGGGCTGCTAACTGAAAAGTTACTCGTTCGAATCCCTCGGTCGTTCCGCGGGAAGAAAATGTAGAAGTCAGCTTCAGCAAACACTTCCAACCTACTAAGAAATTCAACGGGGCCAGTTCTACTCTGTCCTCTATGGTTCACGGTGAGTTGGAGTTGACCTGACAGCAGCGAGGTGGTGTTGTGGTTGGCACAAAGTGCCTACAGTGCACGTGGTTTACACTTTTTCAGTTTTCCCCACCACATTTCAGAAGTATCATTCTCACCCGTTATTTGCAGAGCTACAGAAAACCAAACTGTAGTGTGGACTGGCCTCCTTTCTGGACCGGCCGATGCTCAGGTGTGTCACATCCTCTCTAAGCCTCAGTTTCCAGTCTTTCCGAGGACCCGGTCACTCCCAAGGCTCCCTCCCTGTCTGACGTCGTCCTGGGCCACGGCCGCTGCCAGGGCCCGGCCGGCTGCTTTGTTTCCATGCTCAGCTGCTGCGTCTCGGCCTCCCTTGTTTTGTTTTTGCTGCTGGACCCACTACAGACGCGCCCTTGGCAGGGCGGCCCGGAGCACAGCCGAGGCTTCCTCTTTCGCTCAGTTCCTGGCTGCTTCAGGATGAACCGAAAAGGTGGGCCGGGGCCAGCTGGCAGACGCCACAAAAATAGCAGCACATGATTCTCACAGGAGCAGCAGAAAGGCCAGCAAGCAGGATCTCGCCGTCCGCTGAGCCCTCTCACTGACTCAGACTGCTTTTGGCACACACAGGCATCAGAGGGCTCCACGCTCCCTTCCCTCGGGTCTGGGCAGACAGCTTTGGGGATACACAACTCCGAGGTAATGTTCCACGGTCCCTCCACCCCTTGCCTGCAAATGACTGCCCAGGGACAGACCACGGTGGCATGGCTTGGAAAAGACAGGGGAGAACCCCACGATCCGTGCCCAGTGAGTCAATTCTGAGGCTTGGACCGGAGCTCGGGCCACCTCTGAGCACCTGGGGCAGGGTGGGTGTGCGGTTCCAGGAAGGGAACTGCCTAAGCAGCGGCAGGGACTGAGCCATACCGGCACACGCAGGCACGACACGGCCCCTGGGTTGGCGTGGCGGCGCCACCAGCTTGCTGCTCTCCTCCTTAGCAGCCCCTGCGAGGGAATGTCTGTGGTTCTTCTGCAGGGAGCTGGGAGCCAGTGAGTCCAGCTCTCCATCACAGTGTGTTCTTGTTCTCTCTCTCTCTCTCAGGATTGGGCAGCCGCTGTCTAAACTAGACCTTTTTGCTGCTTAGGAGCAGACCTGAGGATGTGTGGGAGTGGTGTGTTTTTGTTTTGCTTTGTTACCACTACGCAAGCTTGCTGCCTGATCCTTTAAGCGGTCTCTAGCCAAGTCGTGTTTACATCTCCCGGCCAGCAAACAAGTGATTCATCCAGGGATGCCACGGAGGAAAGGCAGATGCTATAAGTGAAAACAAACATCAGACGCTGTTTTCGCCCAGGAGACAAACAGCTGAGCTGTCAGAAGGACAAAGGTCTCTTGAGGCAGCACTTCGCGGAAACTTCTCCCCAGGCAAGGAGGCGGCTACTGAGGTCAGCACAGAGTTGAAAGCCCCATCTCTTGCCCCTTCTTCACATTGCCCTGCTCTCAGCGGACAAAGCTTTAGGACGGCAGCGAGCAGTAGCTAAGAGGCTCACGATCCATTGCCCTGCAATGATGGATCAGAAACGCGCAGGCTTACGTAATTTGTGCATGCCATCCAGAAAACAGGCTACCTGGCACGGAGGGAAAGTTAATTCAAAGCATTTCCCGAAATGCATTCTGTCGACCCAAATTTCAAAGACACGCCCACTGATCGGTCCAGTGGAAGGGAAAATGGCTGCTGATTCAATCAGAGAAAGTATTAAATAAATAAAATAACCGTAAACTCCAAAACCTGACTAGGAACTCTGCACCGGGGAGAAATCCTTGAAAGCAGTACAGCAAGAACCTACCAGGAGCCATCCCATCGGGTCTGTGCTTTAGATGGGCTGGTTCTCTGACAAACACGCCCCACCACGACACACTGGGCGCCGACAAGGGAGCTCCGTCACCTGCCAATTCCGTTTCCCCACGGCCTTGCTGACGCCGCTTGTATTTCTAACTTGTATCCGTCTCTGCTGCCTACGTGTGTAACTTCACGGAAGTCACCCGTCTTCCCTGAGTACACATTTTGTTACGTTTAAACAGAACCAAGGAGGTCCAGTCTGGTTTAACATCAGGAAAGATGTGTGTGCCAGGGTCGTGCCCTTCCACAATACTTATCCAATCTGTACTCTGAGCAAATAATCCAAGAAGTCAGCGTATAGGAAGAAGAACATGGCATCGCGATAGTAGGAAGACTCAATAGAGAGAGCAAAGTGATTTCACGATGTGGGCATTGCCATCAATGATGTGATACAAAATGTGTAAGAATTGGGTGGGAACCCAATCTGCTCTGTGAGCCTCGACCGAGCAAATTCATCAAAAAACAAGTTTTTTAAAAAAGCAAAAAAACAACAAAAATCCTCTGCAATATGCAAGTGACACAGCCTTGCTTGCTGAAAAGGAAGAGGCTAGACGCACTCCCTGATGCAGACTACTGCAGTCAGTACAGATTCCCCCCTCCGGATATAGACAACAGAAATCCTCACAGATGGATGCATAGACCACACCACGCGAGACAGAGAGAAGATTGAATTTGTCAAGGATTTCCTTTCACTTGGATTCCCCATCGGCATGCGTGGAAGCAGCAGTGAAGAAATTCAATGATGTACTGCCTGGAGCAAACCTGCTGCAAAAAGACCCCTTGAGCGTGTCAAAGGGAAAGATGTCAACCACTTTGAGGACTCTGGTATACCTGGATCCAAGCCACGGTATTTTCAAGCGACTCCCCTGCGTGTGGAAGCTGGGCATCAAGTGGGAAAGAACCAAGGAGAATCGAGACCTTTGGATTCAGGCGCTGGCCAAGAACACTGAGCATACCGTGGATGGGCAGAAGAAGGAACAAGTCTGTCTTGGAATTAGTACAGCCAGAATGATCCTCACGAGTGAGGGTGGTGAGACTTCTCATGCACTTTGGACTGTTATCAGGAGGGACCGTCCTGGGGAAGGGCATCGTGCTTGGTACCGTGGAGGATCAATGAAAAAGAGGAAGACTGGGACAACAGGCATCGGCACAGAGGCTGCCACCATGGGCTCACGCCTGGTGACGATGGTGCAGGAGGGGGCAGTGTTGTACAGAGGGCAAGTAAGGGTCACCATGAGTCTGATGCGAAGCAGTCGTTGTACTGGGAATCTCTACTTCCACGCCCGGAATCCTTGGGTGGCGCAAATGGTTATCCCAAAGGTAGGAGGCTGGAGCCCACTCGGAGTCATCTTGAAAGAAAGCCGTGGTGATCTACTTTGGGAAAAGCAGTCACTGAAAACACCACACAGCCCAGCTCGACCCGTGTCCCTGCGGGCACGCAGAGGGTGGTCGCCAAGAGTTGGAAGCAGTTCTAATGACCATCGGCCAGTGACCATTTCCCATCTAGTTCTAAAATGACGTGTTTGTTTGAAGAAAGAATCTGTTAACAATGTCCCTGGCGGTTCCTCTTCATCTTGAAATACAAAGGACAGCATATGCTTCGTGGCACAAACATCTTGCCCTGCGATAAACTGAGTGAAATAGACTCTGGCAAACTTTTTTTTGTGGCTCTTCTGAGGGAAGCATGGCATGCCGTCCATCAGACACTGCAAAGGATGGGATGCCAATTGCGCAGAATGGGAGACCGAGGGTTCAGCTAAGTCAAGTGCTAGGACGTTCCCCGTGGAACATGCCTGTGCCTCTATTATCATCTCCAGTGGCGGTGGCACGCCGGTGACAAAGGTTTGTGAATGGATTTAGCATGTGCAAGTGGCACCTCCCATCGTTAGCTGTCTACATTTTTCTATAACCACTTGCATACTTTTGGTCAACCACTGTAACGTAAACAGTCCTTCCCAAATGTTTTTGTTTTCTCTGACAGCACAGCAATAATTCACTCGGAATGCTGGAGAACCGAAGAGCACTTGAATGCCGTCATAAGGCCAGCTTTTCTTACAATTCATATTCATCATATAGTTTTTAACTTAAAAAGCTGCCAGACTGAAAGGAACATGAAACACTTTGGAGATGTGTTATTGCTTCTATCTTCATTCACTCTCATTGCCCCCAACCCCCGCCCCCACGCAGAACACATGCACCTGCGTGTTAACTGCAAGTGTATATAGATACTCAATGTATAAATGTTTAGTTCAAAAATATAGTTTATATATATAATGCATATATATGTACATTATACATATAATGCATATATATGCATCAAAATTAAGACACGGTTTTTGTGTTCCTGCAAGTATCAATATTTATACCTATCTATAGACGTTCTGGGGGGGGGTATCCTAACTCGATGTCTGTTTACTTGGTAAATTCTTTTGATCCTTTCCTCCTGCATGCACACATTAATTAAGCTGCTTCGGGTGGGTGTATATATATATATAAATTGAGGAAAATAGCTTTACTTTCCTTCTTCTTAGGGCTGGATGATTCTTGCTTCGGAAATACATAATGAGTGAAAATCTCTGCCTCTGAAGTGGAAGGTGACAGTGATTTCTACTCGGGACAACTTTTAAAGAAACTGGAGTGTGGGCAGCGCTGCATTTTCGTCTCTCCCGTCTTCTGCTCTCTGAGAAACTTGTCTCCAGTCTGTACAACACAGCTCAGAAACGGGGATCTTTGACCAGCATGAAAAAGACTTGGGTTGAGTTTCACTTCAGGGGCCAGAGGGTACTGGCGCATCATCTCTCCTGCATTCTTTGCAAATGCTGGGAGCCCAGGCCTCCGTGTGGGCTTCTCCAGCAGAGAGCAGTGAAACACTGGCAGCAAACGTACTTCGGGCACCAGAGCAGCTTCCCAGCAAAGGCCGTGCTGGTGAGCTCATCAGAGTTGCAAAGAAACGGGGAGACTGGGCTGGTTGACTAGAAATAAATCAATACAATGGCTCTGTATTCCAAGGGTGATGCATCTATTTGGTCATCTAGATAGATGGTTGGTCCCAACATCACTTCACAGCAAGACAGACAACACAAAAGGAAAATCGTATGATGTGCTTTTCCCAAACTTGCTCCTTATTTTAAAAGTGCCACTGCTGTAACGGTCATACCTTTATTTCATCACTTTCATTTACCTACTGGATCACCATTGTCAACTTTGGAATCCCAATCTCTAGCCACCAACCTCGGCCAGGGGTCTTCAAGCCACCCTCGCTTTTGCAACACAGCAATTGCTTGGTAAGCCAGGTACCAGGAGTAGTGTGGACACACGCAGTGTTCTTCAGAGACCCATAGGAAGAAGCCTGGAAACCGCTTTACACAGCTCCAGTTCACAACACGAGGCTGGCTCATCGTGGGTGGGTGTGTGAATGGCGCTTTAGGTAGAATGATGTGTATAGCATTACCCAAGGACTCGTTAACAGTGTAACACAAAAGTATAAAATCTCCCAGGACCCCCCACCCCCACCCCTTGACCAGAGTGTGAATTGGGTCTCCTTCCACCACCATCAGCACCAAGACAGAGAATACTGATGGAAGGAGTGTTCCCTTATGTTTGGGTTCAGCCGCTTTCAAACCAGGCATGTATTTTCCCACCGGCCCCAAAGGGATGTGAGCATTTGCATTCCCATGATGCGATACATATGATCTAATCTGCTACTTTCCCTGGTGGGGGTTGAGGGAGGGAGCACTGGCTCCAGCATCATCAGCATCATCATCATCATCATCATCATCATTAAAGCCAAATATACAAGCGGTATTATTCTGGAGACATCTAAAACCAGAAGGATCATTCTCGTGCTCCACCGAGAGAACAGCCGTGTAGCCAGCACAAAACCCTTTAACGTCATGAGAGGCTCCTGGCGCTCCCCCTCTGACTGGGAACGGTTTAACTCTCTACAAAAGCACCCGGGCTCAAATGCCAGCCCCCGTGCTCAAGTTGCCAACATACCAAGTGGAGCATGGGGCACTACACATCAAAGGGGAGAGGTCAGCGTGGCACCATGCCCAAGACACACACGCTGCAACGTGACCAGCTTGGAGGATATGGGCTCGCAGCAAAAGTCACTGCATGTCTGACATTCCCCCAGCGACCAGGGCCATTTGACCCTCCATTAGGCGACTCCTCCAAGCCATTCTACCACCCACAGTTGCTAAGGAAAACACGCTGCCTTTGGATTCCCAGGAAAAAACAAGGAGTTGATGATAAAGCAGCACCTTACAATCAGAAACTACTTCTATGGGCCTAGAAAGCTGTGGCCAGCACACCTCCAGGCCAGGCTGCCCTGGGACTGAAGCATGCTGCAGACACAAAGCCCCACAGAGCCTGCGGGGCTTGGGAAAAGTGCAGGGACTGCCCCACAGCCACATTCCACGCCCTGGCCTTTCCCAAGGTCTCAGTGAGAAACACCCCCCACCCCTTTTTTCCCCTGTCCTTATCAGCTCTAACAAGAACAATGAATTCCTCAAGCCCCCAAGAATGTGACAAGGTGCCAGCAAAGCCAACCAGGAAGATGATGTATGGCCCAGGGGCTGCAGCTCCCATAAATCACTTCACAAACCGGCTGTAAAGAATGAGCAGAGCAGCCAGATCTTGGAGCCCCTGCTCTCTCCACCCTCCAACATGGAAGTCCCCCTCCCCACACCCAGCTTCCTCCAGGCATCCCCCACTGAGGTTCACCTGCCACCCCTCCACCCACCCAGGGGCTGCTCCCGGGTTAAGATAAACTCTTTTCCTCCTGGGGCAAATACCGTGCGTCCACAGTCCAGTGCTATATAACCCAATGTACTTTAGCACCGTGCATGGACATGGCTTTGGGGAAGGCTGTCTGCAAAGTTCTACCCAAAGCCTCCATTTTGAGCATTCATAAAGGGCAAAAGCATTTTTACTTAGTCAAAACATGGTTTAGGAAGTTTGGATTTAAGTGGTGAAATGATGTTAAGGTTTTCATAAATGGGAGGTCAGAAAGTGACTGTTTGGCTTGCTGTATCGATGCCGGATTCTAGAGGCAATGAATAATCACCAGATTAGAATCCCCATTTGTGGAGGGTCTAGGCTTGGGCTTTCTTGAGAAAGGAGCAGGATGCACATTCCCATGGACACTAACTTTGTGCAGTCATTTACTGGATAAATACAGAGTTATCAAATAAAATAACCTTTTCTGTCACATTTTGATGTATCTAGCCAATTGCATTCTTTATCCTGTGATTTGGGATTCACTAGTCAACGTACATTCTTAATGCAAAAAAAAAAATCCTAAAGATACTTGAATACAAACAATTAACTAATTTTGAGCAACTTAGAATCCCTTCCATGAAAAGCACTAAATGGAAGTAGGTTTTTTTTTTAATTTTTTTAATAAAAGCCCCTTAAATAGATATTTAACTAACAGACCACAACAGCCAAGTAAATCATTTATAAACCTGTATTTGACTGGTTAATAGCTTGTATGGACTACATTCCCATGTACTCAGCTGAAAGCAGAAAAACCCGAGAACTTCTAACGGAGCCATGCTCTTGAACTCTAGAGACAACAATACAGGAGCACAAACTCGCCAGTCCTTGCTGCAACGGAGAGCAGGTGAGTCGACTTGAGTGGAATTCCAGTCTTTCCACCGACAGCTTTTTTTGAAAATCGAAGCTTTTGAAAATGCCTCAGGTGGCAGAAATGAGCTCATTCTCTGCTTACTACACTTGGCTCATTATAGTAATAATAATTCAAAGGAAAAAAATTAAAAGGAAAATAACATCCTCCAAATGGATGGTTCAAAAATCATAGAAAGTGGACCGCTATGTGACACAAACTTTAGGATTAAAAGCATACATATCTGAATATGTGAAAAACAGGTTCCTGGCAGCACAGCCCGTCTCTGACACAGCAAACCACACTTGTGATAGATTCACAGTTTTTCCCTAGTATCTTAGGCAGATCCAAATATCATTTTCTACATTGATTCTAACGCTTGGTTAATTTTTACTCTGAGAAAAATACCAGTTTCTCTTTCAAGAAAACCCAAACCTCAGGAACTCAAAGTTTGGCTTCTAGATGGGATAGGCATTCCCTCCTAGCCCTTAGTATCAAGAGCACCTGACAAGACACATTTGCTAACATGATCAGTAACACAGCTAGAACAAGTATGTGTGGAACCGACAGCAGCACCATCTTCATGGATGAGAGTGAAAGAGGACAGGCCGTCTGGGGCTTCCATTGAAGCGCTGCCTGTTGGTGTAATTACACTGACAATAACCCTTTGAAAACATGTTTCATACAAGTGTGATTAAGCCCAATAAACCATCACACTTCACAGTCATAGTGTCAAGATACATGGTCATTCTATAAGGATGTGACTGGGGAGGGTGACGGGGCACCTACGTTCTGGTTGAAAAGAAGAGGTAGAATATACATACAGAGCAATGGGATTTCCATCTCTGTGCACCGGGAACATGTGCAGCAAGAGCCACACGTGTTTCCAACTGCATCTTACTCTGTGAGACACAGCTCTTAAGTTGGAAAAGACAGCGAGCATTGGGGCTAACTAAAATCGTTTAATAATTTTAAGCTTACACGTTCGCTGACTTGGCTTTCCTACTGCACTCGGCGTCATTGCATCTGTTTTGTGAGATGGAGGAGGACTTTGTGGATTGGTGTCGGACATATGGATAATGTTGGACTTGTGGGCTTGGGCAGCACTGGGTTGGGATGTTTTCTGAAGCGCACTTAACCTTAATATAAAACTCTCTCTTATACATGAGTTTCCGTGGATTTGTTTCTCTAAAGTCCCCAGACTAACACAAGGAGGCTCCCTGGGTAAACCGAGCAGCCTCATTCACTCACTGCCATCAAGTCCTTGCTGACTCACAGCGACCAGGGCAGGACAAGTTGGAACTGTCCCTTGTCAGTTTCTGAGGCTGGAACTGTTTATGGGAGTAGAGAACCTCATCTGATCCCTCGGGCATGTATTAATTTGTTGTTGTTAGTTGCCCTCAAGCCGAGTCAACATGAATGAAATATGTGGAGGGAGGAGGGGGGGGGAAATGAACCTTTTCTGGTGGCAGCTGCCCTCTTGAGCAGGCGTCCCCAAACTATTTATCCGGCCGGCCGGGTGTTTTTGCCGTTTGGTTTTTTACTTCAAAATAAGGTATGTGCAGTGTGCATAGGAATTTGTTCAGTTTTTTTAAAAAACTATAGTCCGGCCCTCCAATGGGTCTGAGGGACGGTGAACTGGCCCCGTTTAAAAAGTTTGAGGACACCTGCTCTTGAGTTTCATGGTACATTCATTTCTAACTTGCCCTCCAAAAGGATCTAGAGGGCCCGTGGTAGAGCAGCAGATACGTAGTTGCTAGATAATTCCTAGACCCTTGGTCCCCACATAAACCAGGCACACTAGGAATACAAGGGGAGACCTACGCTTGTGGGTAAGGAAGGCATTAACAAAAAGTAGAGTGCAACCCCAGATGTGCCCAATCTCCTCGGGTGGCAACAAAGGAAGGAAGGGCTAATTTGGGGACGGGATGTGTCATGTTCGATACTTGGGAGATGTGTTCCGATCTGTTCACATGGAGTTGCAGGTAAAGAATGTTCGCATCAGAGTCAGAGGTGGGAAAGACCCTCTGTGTGCTTCCGAGACCCTGGTCTTTTCCAGAATGGAGTGAAAACAATCACTGGCCAATGGCAGGAGGTAAGATTATCAACTAGACCTAGCACTACAATCAACTGAAGTTTGGACTTTATCCCCTTGGGTGAGTGGTGGTCATTGAAGGTGCTTGCCCTAAGCGTGATAAAGCTTCTGTTTTGCAGATAACGCTGGCAGGAACACTGGAGGTGGGGTGGAGGAAGTGAAGACCAGAAACTGGTGGGTGGCAAGTGCAAGCAGTGAAGCGGAGATGACAGGGGCAAGCACAGATGAAGCAGCAATGGGAACGGAAAAAAAGAAAACGCACATGAAAAGACGTATGACTCCAGGCACACGTTGGGGCAATCAAGGAGACAGTCCTTTGTGAGTGTTGGGAATGGAGAAAGAGGGGCAAACGAAGGCACTCTCTAGTCGAGTTCAATATCAAACCCAGCTGCCGTGGAGTTCACGCCGACTCACAGCAACTGCATGTGTGGTGGAGCAGAACTGTGCCCCACGGGGTTGTCAATGGCTCATTGCTCCAGACGTTGATGTCTAGGGCTTCCTTCCAAGGCACCTCGGATAAGCTGAAAGGACCAACCTTTGCGTTTGCCATCAGACTCGTTAACCATTAGCACCATCTGAGGACATCGTCGTTGAAACACAGGTAGTAGCTGAAACAGAGACACTGATGCGCTTGCTCAGAAGACGTAGACGGAGAGCCTCAATAACAACCCCCAAGACGGCAATATGCAAAGGGCAGGTAGGGAGAGAAGCGCTCAGTCAGGAGAGGCAGCAGCAGGCTTCGTTTGGGGATTCAAGGAGGGAGAGAGCTAGAAGTGGGGAAGCCTGGCCAATGTGCCAGCTATTTCAGAACACACACCAGAACAAGGGCTGGGAGGGGCCCCTGGGGTTGGTCAGTGAACAAGTTGTTCAGGAGTACTTTCTGTTGGATGAAGTGGGTGGAAGCCCGATCTCATTTCTCTTAGGAGTGAATGAAACATTTGAGGAGGTGAGAACATTTTCCACTTTGCATCCTCTTGCCTCCCTGCCATTTCAGAATGGCTTTGGTCTACCAAAAGATAGATCACCCTATCCTATCTCCTTCTGGGATGCCCAGAGGCTCTTCACCCAAGACAGGTAGGATACAGGTATGACGCTGCAAACCCAAAACACAGCTGCAAAGCACGTTAGACAAACGGTAGGCTAGCTTGATGTTATTTACCCAAAAAAGAAAACAACCAAATATTTTGTTCCCAGTCACAGCTTATTCAAGTATTCCCGACCTTCTGAAGAAAACTCACGGGATAAAACATGGGCAGAAATAAAAGTTGATGAGATTTTTAAGCAGTCCTAAAGGGTTCAACCATAAGGACGATGAGGATGGCGCAGGGCTGGAAGCATTTCGTCCCATGGTGCATAGCGTCCTGACGTGTCCGAACCAACTCAAGGTCGCCTGACAAGAAGTCATCCTTTGACTTCATTCTTTGGGGGTGAGCCAAAAATGGAGTGCTGTCGAGCAAAGAAATGCATTTCTTTAACCTACATGGTCAACCACACTTTCAGAATCCCTCCCCATAGTGAGGGAATATGGTAATGACTAAAACACAGGGTACCTTGTTATTCTCTAGCTTTGAGTGTCTACACATAGACTTTTCAAGATTCTCAAGAGAAGGAAAAAATATCCACATCAGGTAACACCTAACGTGTTCTTGCTTCTACAGAACTCAGATCTGTTTTCCAGTCAGACACTGGAAGAAGAAACCCAGATGAATGGATGTCGAGGGCCAGAAAAGAATACCATCCTACAGACAAACAAACATTTGCTGGAAAGGGTCCGATAGAAAAGGTTTTGGGTTGTAGGGCCCACAAGCTCAGTCTGACCACTGACCTGTGTAGTCGCAGCACAAATGCAGCGACAGGGCATGCAGCAGCAGTAAGGGGTGGCTGTGCCCCATCACACTGTAATTACGAGCCCTGAAATCTGAATTTCATTTTCTTTCAACTGCCACAAATTGTTACTTGTCTCTCTCTCTCTCTCTCTCACACACACACACACACCCACACACACACACCCAACTACTTCAAAATATGAAAACCACTCTTAGTTTGCGGGTCACACCAATGTGAGTAGCAGGCTGACCCCTACCTTAGAAGAACCTCATCCTGTCTAATGTTTTCCATCGACCCATTTTTCACGACTTAGAACCCCTGACTGGGAGCCCACGGATCTATACAACCTATGGCATGTATGTAACTTAGCAATCTAGGTAGACTCGCCTCTTCCTAAATTCAGAAGTCTTTCTCGATGGTAGACCATGATGCTAAGAATGGAAATTATAGCTATCTTAGGGCTAGATGTTCAATTCTTCATTCAACAAGTATGCACTGAAAACTGCCTGCTTCTTCAGTGCTGTGGGAAAGGCTAAAGATAGCAAAGACAGGATGGACATCCCCCAGAAGTCTATTGTCTATTTGAGACAATTAGAGTCATGTACTGAAATAGTGACCCCGGGATTTCAATGCAAGGCCATTGACTTCCAAGGTGAGTTCACAGGCTGCTAATGTTCAGACCAGATTTGTAGAAGAGGGTCATTGTTTTCATTTCCCAGTTAATCCGAGCATGTGCGGATGGCCAACTCCCAGGATTAAGAACGTATAGGAATCGTCATAAAATACCACTACCAGTTTTTAAACTCGTGTATTAACGCAGCAAGTCTCTGCAGCAGACATGATAATGCACTGGTCATGTGATTAGCTAGGGCAAGTGATGTAGCACTCTGGGTGAACCTCTACCTTCTGGGAATCACATCAACTCTATTACTTCTCTTGCTCAGTCTTGAATAGTTTTTCATTCATCAAAGAATGCTGGCCAATATTCTTAGGCCATGCCTGGTCCCCCTCATTGCTTAAGGAAACTGTACATTCACCTTTCACTCCATGCTAAACCCACAATGTACACTTGTCTAAGCCAAACCAAGCACCCTACCTGAACACACCCAGCACTTCCCAGCCTCCACCGATGTGCTCCTCCAGTCCACAGGGTATGGAAAGCCCTTCCCAGGAGCTTACTCTCCTAGCTGTCCCACGACATCCTATACGTTCTTCAGGATTTCCTAAAATGCCACAATATTCTTTGTAAAGCCTCCCTTGCTATTTTTACCTGTTGGAATAAAGACCTCCTAAATTTTTCTTTTGATTCTCATTGTTGCTTTTACCCTATGGGGCTTTTACTCAAAAATATTCAGTCATTGAGTAGATTCCGAGTCTTAGCCACCCCTAAGACAGAGTGGAACTACTTCGCTGGTTCCCAAGACGGTGAGTCTTTACGGGAGTAGGAAGCCTCGTGTTTCTCCTGCAGCATGGCTGGTAGTTTCAAACCGCTGCACTTGTGGTCAAGCATTACTTCACCAGGGGTCCTTATGGGGCTCTTACAAGGATTAAGTAACAAAAGAAGGGAACATTTCTAATATGCCTAACATAAATCCTGACTCAGAGTTGGAGCTCAAGAAATGCAAAATTATAAGTACTATTTTTGTGATGCCATGCCTTTTAAGTACTGTTTTTAGATGTCAGACCTTAACACGTTACTTCCATGGCTATGCATTCATCCTGTCTCTAGAGGATAAGTTCTTTTTTTTAAAAATCATTTTATTTGGGGCTCATACAACCCTTATCACAATCCATCCATCCATCCAGTGTCTCAAGCACATTTGTACATTCATTGCCATCATCATTCTCAAAACTTTTTCTTTCTACTTGAGTCCTTGGTATCAGCCCCTCATCCCCCCCGCCCCCCATGAATCTTGATAATTTATAAATTATTTTTTAAACTATTTTTTTTAATTTATAAACTATTATTATTTTTTCATGTCTTACACTGTCCGATGTCTCCCTTCACCCACTTTTCTGTTGCCCGTCTCCCAGGGAGGGGGTTATATGTACATCATTGTGATTGGCTCCCCCTTTCTCCCCCACCTTCACCTTACCCTCCTGATATCGCTACTCTCATTATTGGTCCTGAGGGGTTTATCTGTCCTGGATTCCCTGTGTTTCCAGCTTTTATCTGTAGAGAATAAGTTCTAAAAGTCAAGAATGGTATTTTACTTACTGACACACAAGCCTATAATAATGATCTTCATATGCACATGCTAAGTACTTAGTAAATGTTTCTGAAGTATAGTTGGTATACTGAGCACTAAGCCTTTGCAAAGTACGACCAATGCTTTCAGTTGTAGAGTAGAGAGAACACCGTATGAATTCATAATCTTTCTAGTTGAGTTGGTTACCAAGTGTGGAAAATTCACAGGCACTAGTGTATGACAGACCTGGGCTTAAAGACTCAGTTTTATCACTTATCAGCTTGTGTATCTGTGTAGGTCACTTCAACTGAGACCCAAGTTTATTCTTTTAGAAAATTACTCTCATTGCCATTAAGTCAATGCTGGCTCATAATAACCCGAAAGCCCAGTCTTTCTCCTGTGGAGCTACTGGTGGTTTTGAACTGGTGACTGTGCAGACCGCAGCCCAATGGTTAACCACTACACCACCAGGGTTGCTTTTATAAAATTAGGTCTGTCGACCCGGAGACCAGTACATTTCTGTAGAATGTACTTGGCATGTTTATCTTTAAATCTCTTAAAGTACACGGTTCAAGAAATCAATGGCATTAATTTTTCAAAATTAAAAACTTTTAAAAATCAGAGGCACTCCTCTAGATTGACTCACAGGCGTTGTGCTGGAGGCTTGGAGCAGCACTGATGTTCCTGTGATGGCAAGCTGTATCTCAGGCTTGTGAGTGTGAATTCTTAATTTCACGTTCAACTTTAAAAGGCTAGGATTCTGTTCTAACGAAAGTAACCAATATAAAAAAACGAATCACCCAATTGACAACTTCTTCACATTAATCTTAGCAATCCTAGCTCGCCTAATGAGCAGCCAGGCCAGAGAATTACAGGAGACTAGGCAAGACTAGCACTCCCTGAGGTTTCCTGCCACGTCACCATCCACCATGCCAGAAACCATGGTTTGAGATGGACTGAGGTGGACAAGAACCACGGATAACGTGGCGATGGCCAATATCCTCACTGCCACCGAGTCCATTCTGACTCACAGTGCCCCTAGACAGCAGCGTAGAATTCTGTGTGGGTTTCTGAGGCTGTACCTCTTGATGGGAGTAGAAAGCCTCCTCATTCTGCAGCAGCGCCGCTGGTGGTTTCCAACAGCTGACCACTGCAGCTAGCAGCCCAACGCATCACCCACGAGGCCAGCACAGCTCCTACAGCGCCCTGAAGCAGCAGCCCCCGTGCTCAACGTTTCAAGGTCAACGGTGTCACTGCCTCCGCTCTCCCTTCCTCCTTCCCGTTCAGACACAGCCCAGGCTGGGAGGTAACCTGAGCCCTCCCCAATCTGGATGGGCTGTGTCCAGGGTGACTTTCCGTTTCATGCTCCGTGCATTCTGGAAAACCACTGACTGAGCAGAGAAGCTCTTTGACATGTTCTCAACGCGAAGAACAAATGAAAATGGCATTTGGGAGGGGGTGGGGGATGAGGCCCAAACAAAGGAGTCAGCAACACGATACGGCCAGACCGGGCACTTATCAGCGCTGCAAGTGATAAAAGCCTCAGACGCAAAGAACTTAGCCATTGAACCACTAGCTGTCTCCTGAGACCCAACTGTCACAGGAGATCCTTACATTTCCAGCGGCATTCAACAGAATCTCCCCTTTTCGGCGGGGCCGGCTGCAGAAGGTTACTGACCTTTACTTCTTCCCAGGCCTGGCCTTGCTTTTGTGAGCCCTGTTGGAGACAGCCCCAGCTCACAGGAGGGTGGGGCGCCTGGAGAAAGGGACAGGCCTCTAAGGTGCCTGGGAAGCCGCTTCCAATTAGGTGCCCTGGGCGGTGGCAGAGTGCAGCAGGATGCCCGCGTCTCAGCACACCCCCTGGGTACAGTCTGACTCTCCCACAGAACCCAAGCAATGGGAGACTTATTCTTCTGTCAACAGAGTTGATTGTTACATGAACTCAGAGTTCTGTTTTCTCCTCAACTGTGCTCTTCTGCGGTTTAGAAACCGGAAATGGACAGACACACACGAAGAGAGCATGTAAGAAAGAGAACCAGGTCGCTGTTCCTGAGGTGCTTCTAGACTTCTTCAAGTGGCAGCTTCGTTTACCCGAATGGAAATGTGTTGCCCACTTTGTTCCAAACTCCACCCAACCTTCCGCTCCCGAAGGCACGAACGCACAGAACAGCTCATGCCTCAACCGCGAGTCCCCACAAGACTCATATCCTCTGTCTTTACACAATTTGAACTTGGCAGAAACGCTCTTCAGTTGATTCATGTGCTCTTGGGCCAGTGGATTCGTCACTAGCAGGAAGTGTAAGGTTTAGGGCTTCTCTTTCCTTTGCGTCCTTGTACTGGGACTAGATCTGTGGCTTAAACACCATAAACACCCACGGAGGGAGGACCAGCCTGCAAATGCGGACTCCTCCTCAGATACCGCTCCAAGGGCACGCAAGTCTGGCCCTCGCCTGAGCAATTTAAGAGGGTCCCCTCCTGAGAGAGTCTCGGGATTTTGATGCTGCCTTTTTATTCCAAAGCAAAAGATGTTCCCAACAGAGGTCAGACTGCTGTTGATCACAGAACATCCAGACCAAGAGGCCACTTCTCGGCAATGGAACCCACAGCTCCATTCAGGAGCTCCAGTGATCAAGGATGGCGGACCGTCACGACCTACTGTCAACATGTCTGATTGTTACGTGAACATAGGGAAATCGCAACCAGAGAGCCTTGGTGCCTCTTTCTACCTCCTTCCTCACAAGTTATGTTTTCTCCTGAACTGCCCTCTCCTGCAGTTTAGAAAGCGGGAATGGATTTCTCTTCCTTCATCCCTAAACACACACACACACACACACACACACACACACACACACACACTATAGGGAAAAGGGCCGCAGAAAGAACAATTCAACTCAAATGGATCGGCAGGGCACAGGGCTGAGTGAACCATGTTGATCCTTGCTGGCCATATCGTAGCTAAATGCCGGTGAATTATTTATTGTTTAAAGTTCTCACCACTGAGACAGAAGAATGGCTATTACTAGTGATTGCTTTGCGTGCTTTTCAAATCATCCTGTGCTAAAGACTAAGAAAGGTAGGCTAGGGTGGGAGAGGTAATATTTTATTTACTTCAATTGGAAGCTTACACGCAGTCACACGGGGGCAGGGGCGGGGGTGGGGGTGGGTTCACAAGCAGCACAGATAAAATGCATCTTCTTGCCTCCTGGCCAGCCTACAATCTAGCTTTGTGTGCTCTGCAGCTTTGTGTGCTCTGCCGAGCCTCATTCCTCAGAACCCAGGGAATGAGAAAACAGAGGTCCATGATCCCTGAGTCCCTCCTAACTGTCCCTGGGCCCCCAATGTATCATTACATCTGCACGGTTGTTTCCCTTCCTGCCTTTCAGTCCGTCCACTTCCCTGATTTCCTCCTCCGTGACTCCCACACAGCCCCATCTAACGCAGACCACCCATCTGTCTAAATCTTCACAGTAATTCCATCCACCTCTCAGCAGTTCTCATCACGGATGAAATGATCGTCCTTATTTGTGAGAAACTAGACGGACCCAAGCCAGGGTATTTTTAATCTCCTCATATGCATGCCACAGTTGGCCACTGAATAAAGACGACCGAAAAAGAATGGATGCCCCTAAATGACAGTGTTGGCAAACAACACTCCATCTACCAGACGGCCACGAGAGCAGGCAAAGCTGTGCTGCAGCCAGAATACTTCTTAGAGGTGAGGATGGTCAGACTTCATCTCATGCACTTTGGACAGTTCATCAGGATGGACCAGTTCCTGGGGAAGCACATCATGCTTCACAAAGTGCAGGGTCAGCGAGACCCTCAAGGAGATGGACTGACACATTGGCTGCAGCCATGGGCTCAAACATAACTGCAGTGCTGAGGATGATACAGGACTGGGCAGTGTTTCATTATGTCGCACATACGGGTCACTATGAGTTGAAGCCGAAACAGCACAAAGATCATCATGGATAATTCCTCTCAGGAATGGAAGGTCAATGAGAGTCAGGCCTTTGATCAGCTCCCAAATGGATTCCCAACATCTAGCACCCAGCCTAACACGAACAGGAATTTGAAAGGTGTTAGTGGAATGAATGGATGGATTCTCAGTTTCCACTCTTTATTCCCATTCTAGAATAAATGTCCACCTTCTTTGGACACCAAGGGATTTTAGTTCATCTATTTGGTGTGATCTCTAGAACTCACAAGCTTTGATGCTCCATCATTTTAGCCAGTGGCTATGGCAGGAATATTTGTATCAAACGGGTAGGGATACAGACTCTGAACAAGTTCCTTTCCTACCTTGACACTGGACAGATGGAGGGGGGGAGGGGGAAGCATTCCTCTTTGCATTCCAGTTCAAATTTGAGAACTTTGCAAAGGCTGAGGGCTAGCTCAGGTTTAACTTTAATATAACGATTACATTTAAATAACAGCTGTAGTGTTTCCAGTGATATGCTTTCAAGGAGTACCCTCATGAAGTCAAAGCGAAAGGGGTCCGTCTCCACACAATGGCTCACACTATCGTTTCTAATCACAGTTAAATAAGCTACGCGATCCCGGTTACTGGCAACTCTGTGTTGTTATTAACTGCCGTCAAGTCAACTCCCAAGTCATGGGAGACCATGAGAACAATGGACCAAAAAGTCATGGGAGACCATGAGAACAATGGACCAAACACTGCAGGTCTCTGTGGCGGCCCCACACTGGATTGCAGACGGGGCCACTGTGCACCACGCCGTTCTCATCCATCAGCTCGCTTGTCTCAGGAAAGCAGCAACACTCATGCCACCACTGATGGGCAGGTAATGGGTGCTTATAAGGAAGTAGCTCAGGAGGTGCGCTGTTCAAAACTCACACCAGCGTCTCCCACACCCGAAGGTTAGAATTCCACCACTGATCCATCGATGCCTCTACACAATTCTATACTGGTGTTCACGTGACCGCTCCATATGCCAACCAAAGGGAAGCCTACGGTGGGTTAAGGGCTAACACTGTACAATAATCTGCAGGAGGGGTAAATTCTCATCCGTGTGCTGGCTTTTGAGTATGCTTAAAACAAAGAAGAGGAGGATTACCTGGGGGCTTCAAAATGATGGTGGCCAGGTCGGTTGCCCTTTCATTTCATTGGTCCACAAACTTTCTGAAGCTTCCTGTCCATTAACGTCCCGGCATTAGAGCTACTAGTGCTGGAAGAAGTTTTCATGGAGAAGCTGAAGTCTCTTCCACCATCACCGCCCCCACCCCTGACAGATGGAGGTGCTTCCAGGCTACAGGCAACATAGCACTCAGAGCCGGCAGCACAAGGGACAGTTTTGAGTAGGTACCAGGAAACACTATTGTTTTCCTATTAAGCATAATTCTCTGTTCCCGGCCATGTAATTTTGTCTTTATAACACTACTCAATTAAATTGACAGTTGGACCTGAAATTACCATCTTGGCTGCTATGTGGCATTCTTCAAATCTCTTAAAATCCCTTGCTTTTTGGAAAAGCACTTACCCACCTCTCTGGGGTGTTATATGAATCAGGATTTCTGGAGCCCACAGAATCTAAGCAGGGTCCACAGCCCTGGAGCTAATAAGCACAAAGGAAATGGGCCCTGCTTAGTTACCATGGAGACCTTGGATACAAAGGGTTCCTATTTGTGGTACTCTGTAACAATGGCTAACACAAAATCCCTGATGCTGCTCGCACCAAAAGATGGTCATAAATGTTTACTGCACAGACATGATATTCAAGAAACTCTTCTAGGACTGCAGAACCATGAAGCAGAAAAATAATGTGGTCCCCCCCCCCCTTCCTTTCTTTCTCCCCTAAGGTGTTCCTGTGTATCCCATTTTCCATCTGGGGAAGTGAAGGTATTGTTTGGCATTCAGCAGGAGAGAAGAGAGCGTTTTTGCTGCATCACTCAACTGCTTAGCCCAAATCGGTCCCAAGTGCAAACTCAGCATGGCGCCAGCTTGTCTCAAAACATCACATCCTTCAAAAGCGTTGGAAAACCTCACGTTACCCGCTCACGTACTATCATGTCCGGGCCAAGTTCTTGAGCTGGGCACGGATGGAACCTGGCACAATGGACTCTGATGGCCCTCTATGTGAAAACATCTCAAATCATTCCTTGTGAATGAATCCCAAATTCAAAAGATAATCATTTTCTTGATAGGTGGGTAGGGTTTGCGTTGTCTGTTTTGATTTATGTTTGTTGGTAGTGGTATTTTGGTCTTCAAAATCTGATGATCCTTGTGACCAAGGCTGCTGATATAAACACACCAAGGGACATGTCCCTCTTTCTAAAAGATGTTCATTTTATCTGCAGAAAGGAAGGTGTAGCCCAACTGCTGAGACCAGGACTTGCTCCTGGGCCAGACTTGGGTTACACTGTCTCAGTAAGCCAACAGCAATGTCCCTTTCTGTAAAGCTAATTTAACCGGGCAACCAAACTTTTATCTTTTCCTGGGGGGAAATGGAGCATCACTAAAACCAAACTCACTGCCAAACTTGATTCCAACTCACATTGACCCTACGGGTTTCCAAAATCTGTAAATCTTTATGGGAGTAGAAAGCCCCGTGGGTTTCCAAATCTGTAAATCTTTATGGGAGTAGAAAGCCTCCATCTTTTCTCTGAAAAAGTAGCTGACTGTTTCGAACTGCTGACCTTGAGATTAGCAGCCCAACTTGTAACCACTATGCCACCAGGGCTCCTCCGTTCGATACAGGGGCTCCATATTCCCGTTCCTGGTCTCTATGAATCCTCTCTTCCTTTCCCCCACTCCCTGTGGCTTTTTACTCCTGCCCATCGCTCCCCTATCTGCATCCTCAGTGCAGCCGCCTCTCCTCACTTCACACACGTAGCACTCCAACACCAGCACTAAGCCCATCCCTCCTCCTCCTACAGCCTTTTCCCTGAGTGGAGGGCGAGGCCATGGGCCAAGGCACCCCTGTGGCTAAGCCAAGAGGACTCTGGGACATCAGGCTTACAATGTGTGGCGTGCAAGGGACTAAAAACTGCATTTCATTTTGTATACCCAACAGACGAATTGTTCTACAACTGTATTTTTAATCCATTTTCAGAAACACTGAGTTTCTCCTTGACTTCTGTGTAATATTTTCTAAAATGTAAACGTCCCTAAAATAGCGAAGCTCCGAAGTACTAGTGGTAGTGGTGCTAACCGGGAGGGGCTTGAGAAGAACAGGCAGAGACCAAGATAATTTCTGTGGTGGGAAGTTGTGTGTGTGTGTATGCTATGTGTGTGTGAGTTTCCAGGAGAAAGTAAACCCAATTTTTCTGTTTAGGAGCTCTGGTGGCCTGGTGGGTTAAGTCTGCTGGACTGCTCACCACGAGGTCAGCAGTTCTCACCCACCGGCTGCTCTGTGAGAGAGATGAAGCGTTCTGCTCTGGTTCAGATTTACAGCCTGGGAAACTCATGGAGGGCAGCTCTACTCTGCCCGTTGGGTTGCTGTGAGTAGAAATCAACTCGATAGTAGTGAGTTTGGTTTGGGTTTCTTCTTGTTAATATCCTTCAAAATGTTGTGCATGAACCGGTACATTAACTTCGAAACTAGGGTCTACTCAGAAAATAGGTACCACATTCTTTACAGCAATTACTCTTAGTTTGTGTTCTTGTTTGTCATGGAACTATTAAATATAGAGCATACACAGATTCTTACCAATTTGAGAAAGGGTCACAATCTAAAAAAAAACACCTGATGAAACTGCCATTGCAATATGTTTAAACGGGTGCATACTTATTTTTTGAACTCATTGTTCTTGAGTGGCCCAAGTACATAGAAAGAAGCTACTTAAGGGGGGTGGGAGATGGTTAAAAATGAAGAAATGTGCCCACAGGCAAGTTCTGTTTCATGAAGCAGGTTTTCTTTCCTGATCAGAAAATGTTGTTTCTTTAAATGTTTACTTTTATTTTTTATTTCTCTCTCTTTTTTTAAAAAACATTTTATCAGGGGCTCATACAACTGTTATCGCAATCCATACACACATCAATTGTGTAAAGCGCATTTGTACATCATTCTCAAAACTAAATGTTTACTTTTAAATAAATCATAGAAACATTGTAAATGCAAGATCACACAGGGGTTAAGATAAGATCATCTGTCCTTGGACATGTGCCCCCCCTCTTTTTTTAATTTGGAGGGGGCTTTCCCACAGAGGCGCACGTCCCCACACCGCCATGCTGGGCCGCTGGGCCGTGGACTGCTCCTCAAGCAACCCCTAGCAGCGCTAGCAAATTCTACACTTTGGCATCTTTGAAGGTATTTTTCCAACATCTGGTCCTAAATATATTTTCTATTTTGTAGTCTCATTGAACGCAGTAGCAGTGCTAATGTCACATTTATGTCCTTAATTAATGGATTCAAGGGCTTAGCAGCAGCACCGACTCCTCTGGGTGCTAATGAATGACAGAACGCTCTGCAGAGTGGCTGTCGCCGTCGTTTCCAGCTTCCAACGCCACAGTTTTAAGAAATCATGTTGTGGAAATGATCTAAGTGACTTAGCCAGATCTTTTTTTTCTTCTTCCTCATTCACAAACATGTATTAAGCAAGGGCTGCTTACCACCGTCCTAAACACGAACAAACAACACACACACACACACACACACACACACCGTTTCCAACACAAGTCATCTCGTGCGTGTTAAGTGTCGAAGGGTATTCACACTCAACGCATGGCCATTGAATGGATAGTCTGACCCATAGTGACCTCATAGGACAGGGTAGAACGGCTCCTGAGGGCTTCTCAGTTAGTTACGGAAGAAGAAAAACCTCTTTTTTCTTCTCCCAGCAGAGTGGCTGATGATCGCTAATGGCTGACCTTGCGCCTGGCTGGCAGCCCGGAGCAGAACCACTACACCACCGAGGGTCCTTCCAGAGCGACGGTGAATATATAATGGATCCAGAAATGACCAGAAAGGCATTCGCCAGTGCTGCTGTTGTGAGCTGCTCTCACATAGTTCCTGACTCCTTACAACCCCGGGAACTACCAAGTGGAGTGTTGCCCAGTTCGGTGCCAACCCCAGGATCAATCAGTTGCAAATTGGAACCGTTGTGACTGAGAGGGTTTTCACTGGCTGACTTTCCCAAGTCAAGTACCAGGACTGTCCCCGTAGACCAGAGCAATAGCCAGTTAAACAAGCAACTCAACCCACTGCCTTGCGTGGATTCCAGCTCAGCACAACCCTTTAGGACAGAGTAGAATCATCCCTTAGGGCTTCCAAGGCTGTAATCTTAAGACCCCCACACAGCGTTTCCAGAGGCGTCACCGAATAAATACTGCGTGTGCAGGCCTCAAACCAACACGGATTCCTGAGTCCGTTTTTCTTCCGCTTTTTTTAAGGGGGAAAGGTAGAGAGAGCTGCAAACCCGTCACAACGCATACGGAGTACTGAGGGACGAGTCAAGCCAGTTGATGGGCTACTTTATGTGTACACATTCATTTTCTAGAAACAATATATAATACACATTCATTTTCTAGAAATAATATATACCATTGGAAACTGCATCAACCCATAAAAATAACTCATACGCCTATTATGTTTTTCTATTTTAAGCTTATAATAGCAATAACAACCTCCGCAAACGACATTTCCTTAGAATGAATGACTGGCTGGGAGGCAGAGCCAAGGGCCAAGGGTTCCTCCCAGCTGGTCATTAATCCTCAGGAAATGCCTGCACCTCCATCATTATTGCTAAAGCGCCATTATAGAAAATCCTCACAGTTCCAATAGATGGAAAGCTGAGGCTATCCTGCGGGCCGTGGTATTCGAGTCAGTTAATAGGCTACCACTGCGCACAGAGGGCGTAATTATCAAAACGTCAGAAGGGGAGAAACCGCGTTCTCCCGGGTCTGTATGCTCACACGAAATGGGGACTAGCCTTCTGGGGAGAGGCATATTGGAAACTCAAAAGATGTCAGCCTCAGCGGGGATTTCGAGGCCCGTGTTTACCCACTACGTGGGTTTGACCATCTATTCTAAGAGGTACACACGGAGGCTCTACTAACATGTCTTCCCCAACAGCTCAAGTAACACGAGCAGGCGTCGCCTGTGATAATTAACTCGTGGAGTCTGGGGGAAACTCATACAGTCCAGAGTGACAGTAGTATTCCTTTCAACTCGTCATTAAAAATGGTAGCTAAGTGCTCGGCTACTAAGCCAAAGGTCAGCAACTGGAGGGAGCCCACCAGTCTTCCCGGGAGACAGCTGTGGCATAGGCTCCACGAGGATCACTGCCTTGGAAACTCTGGGGCAGGTCTAGCCTGCCCTCTGCGGTCACTGGGTTGGAATCCACTTGACGCAACACGGTTTAGTTTTTCCTTAAAAAATTATATACACACCATTACATATTCCAGAACAAATCTGCGGTGCCAGACTTTACTACCTCAGAAATAAAATTGGGTCCTCTTATTCTCTCTCTCTCTCTCTCTCTCTCACACACACACACACACACACACACACACACACACCACACCACACACAGAGCTAGAGACTCAGCACATACAAACAAGAATCTAATAAACAAACTCAAAATGATAAAGACAGTGCTAGGGTTCTGTGCCACAGCATTCAGGTCCCTGAAAACAAAATCTCTCACTGGTTCCCAAGCTAAAGTGAAAAACGAGGTGTTTTCGGGCCTCGTCATCCCAGGCCCCCCACCTCCCCCCTACCCCCTTGAAGTAAACAAGGCCCAAGAAATGGTGTCAAAGGAAAGAATGGATCCAAAAGTCGCACGCAAAGCCATTTTTAAAGCTTTTCAATATGCTACTGTCACAACATCTGTACGTACGAATGTTGGATACGGCACTGTTGCACTCACTTCCACTGATCGCAGGCTCTCGTTTTGTGTTACAAACACCTGCCTGGCTCTAAAAGGGAGCTGGGAGCTAGAGACCTGAAGGAGGAAGGTCCCCAGACAGCGGAGGTCAACGTGACAAAGGGAAACCGAGGAAGGCGTGGGAGGTGAGGGCATAATGCTCAGCACAGCAGGAAGCAGTGGACTAGAACTTGGGAGAGCTGGGGGCTTACCCTCCCTAACCAGGGTGTGGATGCTAAATTGATCACACACACCCCCACACACACCCCACTTTAAGGGGGGGTGTCACCTGCTCTCTTTGAGAAGACTTGACTTGTGGTTAGATGTCATTGATTTCAGCCCATCAGACAAAAGAAATTTTCTAACCTGTAGGTGGGGCCTGATCACCAGGGCAGTCTCTCAACAAGTTGACTTTGTCTTAGCAACTCGATGGGAAAAGGTAGAACTTGCCCCTCTGAGACTGTGTCTAACCTTCACGGGAGTACAAGACCTTCACGGGAGTAGCAGCCTGTGGTTTTAAAATGCTAACTCTGAGGTTGGTAGACCACAGTGTAACCCACTAGGCCACCAGCCACTAACTTGCCCCTTAGCAGCTGAACACCTCACAGAAGTGCCACCAGGGCCCCTTGAGGGGCCTGTAAACCAAGCACAAAATAGACTAACATTATAATACCGTCACAATGGAGTCTTCTAACATCACTTAGACAAAGCGGTACTAGCAGGTATCAGGACACGACGTGCCACTCGTTGCTGCCACATCACCAGTTTGGCTGTGTCTATTCGGGTTAAATAGCCCAAGGCAGTTTTCCATGGCAGTACGGCCCATTCTCAATGTCCACAGATTCCACATTTGCAAACTTGCCGACTCGCCAAGTTTTATCTGTAAGCCCCAAATCAAGATTCTTGGAGCTCTGTCATCACCCCTGAATATAAGGAAGGAGATGTTTGAGTTCCCTGATGCCCTTGACCCAGTTGAGGTTGAACAAGGAGACACTCTGCCTTCCTGTTTCTGAGCTGATGCCTTTCTAACAAGTGTCTTTTCTAATGTTTACTTAGCTCCACATTTCTCTGGTGGCCACATTTCATTTTTTGGTATTTTTGTGCTTGCTCTTTGGTGATTTCTGTTGGAAACAGCCCCAGGCATAGCGCTGAAGGACTGACTAGTGTTGTTAAGAGTAAGAATGCCGTGATAGGCCCGGTGAAGAAACGTGTGTTCGTGGAGCTCTGTTCAGCCGTGAGCTACCACGCTGTGGCCATGAGTGGAATGTGAATGAGCGTACATTAAATAAGGTGACGTCAACAGAATCACGTTAAACAAGGCCATGCCTGGTTCAGTTGGAGCAAAGGTGTGACTAGAAGGCTCATGGGAACCCACCTCCTTACATCCTCAAGTGTTTCCTCATCCACGTTCACAGCCACTTTACAGAGCACAACTAGGAGGGGGGAAATGACAACCAGCCATCCTAGCATCATATCCTAATCTTCTTTCATAAAATTTTTTCTTTTTTTTTTCTTTTTATTTATTTTTTTTAATTTTTTCTTTAAAATCTAGTTTTTCTTTACTTGCAAGATTCTCAAACTGTCCCCAGCTGATTAGGAAGGTAAGTTTAATTCAGATTAGGCAATGGTGATTCTCACAAGTAAAGATGATCATTTGCAATTCCTGGATTTTTAAAGTGGCAAAATGTAAAGTCTTTGTTTAAAGGGATTGAGGAAGAAGAATGGATTGTGCACCACTAGTGCATTCCCAACAAGCATGCTGAACAGAGCCTCTAAAACGTTTATACTGACAGCTTTGCCTGTATCTGTTATGATCAAGCATCGCTGCTCCAAACACTGAAAATAACAACAATAATAACTGTGTTTTGATTATCTAACCAAACACTCAGATTTTAGGAGTGATGAGTGGAATGCAATAGACCTTTGTCACTCTCAAATTTTTATATTCACACTTTGAGCTATTTGCAAATCCAGGGTTGTTTTTTTTTTCTTTTTGAGATGCTGAGATATTAGCTGGCCATCTGCCCAGTGTTTTGCATCTCAGCACAGCTGTGTGTGTATGTATGTGTGATACAGCTGCAACTTTTCTTTATTTTTCTATTTTTAACTGCGGGACATAATGCTATTGGAATAGCGAAGGCATTTACTACATATGCCCTACGAATAAGGAATTTGCCACCCTCGGTGGTGGCCCTGTCAGGTGGGCATTGGCCTGCTAACCTGTGAGGGCCATCCCTTCAGTCTGAAGACAAAAATGACAGGCCACGGGCAGAAACAACGATTGGCCAAAGATCCTATGGTCTACCTCCCACAGCCACCCAAAGCCTGTGTGCATTTAGAAGACACAGGTTAACATCTCTTCTCATGAGTGTGCCTCAAACGCTCAGGCAATTTACAATACTAAACGATGACACCTTGGACAGTGGATGAATGAGCCCGAAGAGGTGATAACAATTACATAGAACTTTATCACACACACGCACATGCATACACGTGAAAAAATGGGGCCATCTGAACAAAACAGGTCAATTTTATAGCCTTGTCAATATCCTAGCTGAGTGACCATACTACGGCTGGGCAAAATGTTCCCACTGGTGAAATCCAGTCAAAGTGCTTTGAGAATTTCCAGTTACCTCAATTCAGAAAAAGAGAAAAGAATGTATTTGCTGGAAATTGAGGTAAAGTAGAAAGAAAGAAGGTCTGATTGTTCTGTCTAGCAGAGCAAGTACAAATAGATAAGGACACCCAACCGTTCCTTTCTAACTTGAGGATTCCTTATCTAAGAATCAGAAGGAAACCTGATAGTCCCTAAAATCTAAGCAATGTTAACTGATCACAAAATAATGAAGAAAACCCCCCAAATATTTGTAATCATGAATATTCTCAAATGTCACAGTAAATGCTGTGTTGATTTTGCACAAATTTTTTAAAAAATGTTAATTTCCCCTAAGTAATTTTCTCATCGCTGAGAGAACAGGAGACCCAGCAGTAGAACCATGCCATCATCTTCCCTCAGGGAACCAGAGCCCAGCCCTGCATGCCCACACGTCCCCCCCTCAGCTTTCCCTGCCGACTGCGGGTGGTCCAGAGAGGGACGGAAAAAGCAAGAAAGCTCCCTGAGTACTTACTCCGCGCCAGCAATGTGCCTTATGCTGCCCGGCGCAGCAAGGGCGGGACTCCACGGCAGCGAGGATGCAGACTCAGGTCCCAGACATAACATCACACAACTACTCTGCTGTGGCCCAGAGTCACCGGCTTAGGGGCCAGCCAACAATGATTAAATGACTGAATGGCTAGGGTCACACGCAGCCATCGGCAGACATGCAACTGCTGAAAAGCTACTTTCGGGAGCACAGAGGGCCTCTGCGTGGGAAGCGAGTGAGGATCTGGCTGCGTGAGGAATAATCAGCAGAGATAGAGAACCAAGTCGCTACTCCATTACCAAAGCTGAAGTGCGCCCAGCCCCACAATGAAACACGAAACTAAACGGGTGAAGTTAACAAAATCGAAAGATGGTCAAGGTGCTGTTGAGCAGACTCTGACAGCCCCATGGGGTTTCCCAAGCTGCTGCCTTGATTGGGGTGAGGGTGGGGGACTAATCAATCACCAGGTCATCGTCCGGTGGAGCCATTTGGAGTGATCCAATCGCCAACCTCTTCAATCACAGCCCAGTGCCGAACCTTTAAGCCAGCAGGGCTCCTTGACCCAAAGAAACGTTCTTGCTTCTACAAACTCTAACAATATCCAATGGATTTCAAAAATAAAACCAATAATGCATGTGAATATTCACATAAGCATTACCGCATATAGTCTTACTACCTCCTCTTCCTCCTCCCCACCGCCACCCCACGTCAGTGCTTGTCAACAGACCTTGGGGTCCAGTGCCCATGGCCAAGGCACTCAGTCTTCCTGCTGGTCTGCGCCAGCATCAGCCCCTTCTCTACACACCCATCAATCATCCCAACAGCCCCCTTCAGAGCGCACGGTAAAACCTGGGAAGCTATCCCCCATGTATGGCAGAAACCTGCAAGCGAAGGAAAACGCAAATGTTTCCCACTCAAGCGGGCAACAGCAAAGTGGCCAGCCCTGTCGAAGACAGAAAACTTGCGAGACCTAGAATAACCATGCAGCATAGCTCTCGCAGGTTTCCCTGCATCTCCACCATGACAGGATCATTGTCCTCTCCTGCTGCTCACAAACTCCAAGGCCACGGTCCGTTTAATCAGTCCTCCAAGGTCTGGCCAAGTCCCCTTCTTGCCCAGTCTTGCCTTGGCCACGCCGTTGATCCATTTGGAATTTGGCAGTCGCTGCACCTTCAGAGGTCTGGATCTAGAATCTTTTTCTTGAATGTCCCTTAGAAAAAGAGATCTGCTGCCCTTCCGGCGTCATCTCTATCTATTCTCACTTCAGCCACCTGGCCCTCTCTCCACCTCACCCAACTTTGTTTCCCCGCTTAGATACTCCAACTCGTTATCTCGAATCTATTAAAACTGTCACAATATATGCCCCTAGTACACCGGGAAGTTTTCTGCTTTACCTGCCAACGATAAGCACAGAGACCGTATTGGAAGGGTTTAACAATAACAGATGTCAAAAGAGTAAATGCCTAATACTTGCTCCTGGACGAGGGTGAAGCTGATAATGGTGACCTAAGTTTTGAAAGTCACAGCCAAGGGTGAAATCCCTGGTGGTACAAATGATTACCATGCTGAACTACAAAGCAGACAGTTGGCGGTTCATGTCTGCCCAGCTGGCCACAGAAGAAAGGCCTGGTGAGCTACTTGCAAAGAACCAGGCTTAGGTAACTCTATGGAGCACAGCTCTCCTCTACCACACATGGGATTTTCATGGGTCAGAATCAATTGTACAGAAACCGTTTTTAAAGCAAATCTACAAAAGCATTGCATTTGGAAAGCTCTTGTGTTTATGATTGGTTTATGGTTGCATAATGAATCGCGACTTACAAATTGCTTTAAGTTGCCCTCATTTCAATCAGGAGAAGACATGAGCATGACACTCCTATTTTACAAACAGACACTTGGGCTCCAAGACCAGTGACTTGTCCCAGGTCACAAACTAGAAATGCATTCAGTCCAAGAGCAGGCCACATCTGCCTTTCATTGCAAGCCTAGTGCTCCCGTGAGTCTCACCCAATGTCTACTTCAGAACCGTGGTGAGCGGGTGAGAGAAACAAATGACACAGGCAGAACGTTACCATGGACACGAGAAGGCTGACATTCTCACCTGTTCTAACAATGACAATAAAAGGTGACCGACTCTGGGCGTCTAGTAGATGCACAGAGGAGCCCTGGTGGCCCTGTGGTTGCACACTGGGCCTAACAGTTCAAAACCACCAGCTGCTCCTCGGGATAAAGCCGAGACTTTCTACTCCCCTGAAGAACGCTCTAGTCTCAGAAACACACAGGGGCAGTTCCTCCCTGTCCTGTAGAGTCACTAGGCGTCAGAATTCACTCAAGGGTACTGAGTTTGGTTTGAGTAGGTAAGCCCATTACCCAGGGTCTCTACAGGAAGGGTTACTAACCTTATTTTACCAAAGAAGGCATTTACACCCAGCGAATTAACAATGGCCCAAGGCTTGTAAGTGCTAAGACTTGGCCTCAAACCGAATCTGTCAGTGCACCTCCCATCCTACGCACCAAGGAGGGCAGCTTTATTCTGAAGAGGAACACACCAGATGTCTTCCATCACCACTAAGAACAAGGCAAGAGGAAATGGATGGAAAGCTGCACAAGGAGAAGTTTAGGCTGAGCATAGTAAGACCCTCCTGTTCCCAGGGAGGGTGCTTTAACTGGTAAAAATGCCAGCTTCTCAAGTGAGATTCTGAATTTTGATAGTAACACGTTTACCTGGAAGAACATACCTACATACACAGTGATGCTGGGGAATACTAAACCATTACAATAATCTCAGGCATAAAACTCTTCTTATAGCAAAAAAAAATCTCCCCATCACTGAGGATTCCTTCACGCTATGACCATGCATGGCCAAGGCCACTCACACCGTACAGTCTATGCAACAGCCTACTGATCTGGTGAGATACATAAGCCACCTTTCTCTGCCATGGCTTGCAGAAGACTGTGTGGTACGAGGGAGTGGAGTGCAAATTAGTTCCCTGTGAACACTAAGGCAGTCCTAAGACAAGTTTCAACAACGCAAGCAGAGACAGTAGTTTTGCTCTTAACTTTTTTAATTGGTGGCTTAAGACTAGACATCAGCAATACACTGGTTTGTTACTTATAAAATTAGATGTTTGAAACAACCTTGTGCAGCTCAACAATTGCTTGACTAAATTGCAAAACACAAAGCCCCAAGCCTGCGGAGTCGCCGAAAAATCTTACTGGTCACGGAAAGATGCAGCAGGGTACCACTGCAAGAAAAACATGGGCAGACCAACAGCACAGAGCCACTGTCTTGGTTTGAAAGTCGGAACAGGAGCACTCTGTAAATGGCCAATCCAAACATAAAGTCATTAAACTCTATCCCATTGCTCCAAAAGGAATAATACAGGGTAGGGGTGTAAAACCGGAGTTGGAAATGGGATCATTCTCACCCAATGTACTCTGAATTTAAAGGGGGGGATGAATGGCTTAAAGAAAATTCTACCTGTTACAGGATGAGCAGTGTTATCACAAAGGCCTTTTTCTATTCTCTCCATTAAGCTCATACAGCACATGGCCAGTGTCATGGACATCACTACTAATTTAATGGCTGTCTCTCAAGACACAGGGGCCCCTGGCCAGGGCCATGTCCATACAGCCCTCCCCACTGCTAGATCTATCCACAGCAAATGAGCCCAAGACCGAAAATGCTCCAGCAAATTTCCATTAGGGACATTTAAAAGTTAGGCTGAGGAAACTGTAGCAGGCTTCAAGTAGAACTCAACATCATGACCAACATGGTTTGGATGTCTCCCGATCTGACCCTTCACCTTGAGTAGCCTCTGTAACAATTCAAATCATCAGTTAGAAAACAAGCAAGCACAACAAAACAAGGCAAGCAACTCAGGCCCACATTCACCCTTGGAAAACAAGCTCAAAGACCGTACTTTATACACAGATAGAAATGCTGGTATTCTACTGGCCCCATGCCATGATGGGCTGGGAACTTTACTAACATCAAGGACTATGGTCTACCGAGTGCTTCCTACTTGGTGAATAAAGTTCTTTGACGGCTTCTTCCCATCAAAGATTCCCCCAAATAATCTAGGAGTTGAGAACTGTCAGCAACCTGCTCTCCACACAGAAAAACCGGGGCTGCTGACCCTGAGAGGTCTGCCTTGGTAAACAGATACCCAAACCCAGCTCTGTGAGCTCTCCATCACATTGCTGTGTCCTAGGTACCATAGGTAGAAAGATAACTACAATACACCGTCTAACCTCAAGAGCTCATTCATAAATCACCACATTCAGAAACAGCAACAGCAGCAACAAACCAATCCCTGAGTCAATTCTGGCTCACATGGACCCTGGAGACCAGAACCCCTCCCCGCCAACAGGGTTCCTTGTAATCTTTACAGAAGCAGACTGCCTCATCTTTCTCTCGGAATGGTGGGTGGGTTCAAACCATCAACCTGTTGCTTAGCCATTTCATCACCACTCCAGTAGGGCTCCATAATTCATATAATTGGGTAAATTCAGGCCATGAGATAGAATTATTTTACCATTAGGATAAGCAAGGTAGCCATTTCTATGGGTCAACGGTCAAAATCCTACAGAGTTCACATTATTCCAAAGCTGACATTTAATTTCACCATACAGCACACAAAGCACAGACTAACAATCAACTGTTTAGCATCAGATTTCCTGCTCCCCAGAGTATAAGCTCAATGAAGGTACCGTACCAATCCTGTTGGCCCCTACATCCTAGAATGAAGTTTAGGGCTAGATCCACATACTGTCAGCTAAACAATTGGAAAATAACGACATCAAATGATTTTGGAATTGAAGATGTAGGCATTAAACATGGTCCAGCCAAGTAACGAGGTCTGATGGTGAGAAGGCTAAGTGCGAGACCAAAAGGAAACCAAATCTTGCTATTGAGTCGCTTCCCACTCATTCTAACCTTTAAGGACAGAGCACAACTGTCCCGTAGGGTCTCTAAGGCTGAACATTTCCTGGTCATTTCAGTTCTCTTTGCTCTCAGTGAGCAGGCTGGGCTAGCTGCAGGCAGCTCACTGAGGATGTCACGTGCTGTCCAGCTTCTCAGACCATTTGCTCAGCATACAGATTTCGTATGGTGCAAGGATACAACCCGACATCCCCGACCTCAAGTCACAGTGTCCCCTTGTTCCGCTCCCAAGGCTGCCTCTTGAGGAGATGAACTCACACAGTGGCTGCAGAACTGGGGGTGTGAGCTGGGGATGTAGCAAAGGTGGTGAGGGTGGTACAGGACAGAGCAGTTGTTTCATGCTGTTGTCCACTGGGTCGCTACGACAGAAGCAAACAACAGCACCGAACAACAACAATCATTTTTACAAAAGCAGACGGTTCCATCTGTTTCAGATCAAACCGTCACCTCTCCCTTAGTAGGTGCAACTCAAGCCCCTGTACCTCCAGGACCCCTTCCACAAAGAGCGCAGCTTAGGAAACCCGATGGGACATTCGACATAGGGTCGCTGTGCGCCCCTATCAGCTCGAGAGCACCCGACAAAAACAAGCTAGGCAAATGATGAGCAAAAACATATTCAAAGAGATTATATCACTAGGATCTACTTCACAGGATAAGCCGTCTGCCTGGCACTATGCTCAGATAGGCACTGAACATGCACTTTCGGCACTCATGCTTTGAAACCAAGGCGCAAAGTGATAATATGGGCTTACATGGGTCATACAGCTGGGATTATATACATGCCCTTTTCCCATCTAAATGCGACCTCGAAAGTAAGACACCTCCCCTTGTTTAAATTTAAAGAAATATCATTCCTGAATCAAGAGTCTAATGCAAGAATAGATTCAGTGCAATTCTTCTGAATTTGAACTGACTGGCTAAGCCAAACTTTAATCTATAGCCATGCCTCAATACTGAGGAAACATAAAAAGAAACATTGGCTTAGTATAGTTTCCTGAAAAAGACTTATCTTTTTCTTTATGAAAAAGTTTTATTGACATATAATTCATGTACCATACAATTCAATGGCACAAATATATTTAAAAAGAGTTGTGCAATCATCACCAGAATCAGTTTTAGAACATTTTCTTGATTCTTACAAGGGTGGACTAAAAAAAAAAAAAAAAGAGTTATTTTTCAAAGCTATGTATTTAAATTTTTTTACCAAACAACCTTCCCACCTTCAAAGCACTCTCCATTAAACCTAATACATTTGTCAAATCTGCAATTCCATTTTTTGGAAACATTTTTCAAACTCATCTGTTTGGATGCCTGACAGCACCTTCCTTCCTTGTTTTTTCCTTCACCTCCTTCCACATTGTAGTCAAACTGGTATCCTTTCATGTCCCTCTTCACGGAAACAAAAGGAAGTCGCATGGAGCAAGGTCAGGTGAGTAAGGTGTGTGGGGCAAGAGGCATGCTGTTTTTTGGCAAAAACTGGAACACTTAGAGGGTTGTGTGAGCAGGTCCATTGTCGTAGTGGCAAAGCTAGTCCCCCGTCTGCCACAAATCAGGCCTTCTTTGTCACACAGTTAAACAACCTTTTCAGAAACTCTAAATAGAAAGCTTGACCTGGTGGCACGAACTCCAAATGCACTATGAGTCAACATTTTCGCCCATTCAGGAAGTTGACAGACACCCAGAACAAAGTTTGTCATCAATCGACATTTCACCTTTTTTGAAATGAGAAAACGACTCGTACACTTGTGTTTTCCCCATAGCACTGTCCTTGTAAGCTGTGTTCAACAGCACAACAGTTTCTGCGGCATTTTCCCTGAGGAGGAAACAAAATGCCACAGGCACACACTGCTCTCTTAAATCGACCACCACAAAAAACGAGGTTGAGCAAAATTGCTCTTACACAAAAAATTCACTGTGACCTGAGTGAACCTTCCCAGGCTACACCACTGGGTGCACTAACTCAGAGCAAGTGGCTTGCTGTTTGTCTAGCAGGAAAAATAGGTATTATAAAAGCTCCTCTCTGCCCAGTGCAATGGCAGGGTTTTTGTTTGTTTTTTTTTTGGGGGGGGGTACTCCCTCATATATCCATTATTATAGCTCATTTCCCACAACCTCCCCTGCCATAATCCTAAGAAATGATTACTCTGGTTCCTGTCTCTATGGATTTACTTATACTGGATTTCACATAGCCGTTCCAAACAGAAAAACAATCAACATCAAAATACAAAACACAGAAAAGCATCAATCCAAAAGAAAGCAAAAAACAGAGAAGAAAACTAGAACAACTTAAAAATGGGCCAAAAGGAGAAACAAAGATGTTAAATTTTAACCTAACTATATTTGTGCAGCAGGAGCCTGGTGGCTTAGCAGACCACACTTTAGACTGCCAACCCCAAGGTCAGGAGCTCAAACCCACCAGTCACTCCTGGAGCCCCAGGGGAAAGATGAAGTCTTTCCAAGATGCACAGCCTCAGAAACCCGGGGAACAGCTCAATCTGCCTTCTCGGGTTGCTACAAGTCAGAATCAATTAGACGGCAGTGAGTTTGTGCTTGATATCTGCAGCAATTCACTTTCCAGTGCACTCTGTCTGAGGGCAAGACTATTCACATCTCTGGCCATTTGCTCAAGGGAATACAGTGGAGGCTTAATCCAATGGAGACTCTGTAAAGATATTTTGGCCTTTCATTATCATACCCAGCCTTCTGCAAACTGGATGCTCAGAATTTAAGCTCTAGTACAACTCCCTCCTCTGATCTTGAATTTTATTATTTACAATCCTGGAATCCTTGGCTGGTGTGCTCCTTCTGTGGGGACTTGGCTGACACCTCACTTACATGGCCACTTGTTTGGAAATGAGCTTGTATGATCCTGGCTTCTTTCGGGTAACCAGAACCAGCCGAGGGAAAGGGTTTTCAATTAATTTCTAAGATCACGTTTATTTTAAGAGTCAACAAGTGATGAGTGGAAAGAAAAGGGGGGGGGGAACCTTCAATGTCATGGCTACATTCACTTAATTATTGCTGAGGACAGAGTCTGGGAGTAGCCTAGCTGCATCCAATGGGCAGATTTATCTGAATGATCTGTTTGCCATTACTCACTCCTGCCTCCTTCTTACCAAGCTTTTTTCCCAATCAGTACTGACCCTCTCCTTACTCAACCCTGCCTACCATCTAACGGAGGCCATAATGAGCAGAGGGAAACAGCAAAGACAAGGAGCGTGGGCAAGAAGAGAGCTAGAGACTGGATGACCTAAAGACTCAATGGGAAAAGGATACGGGAAGTTCCACGCTGTCCTGTTGGGCCACCAAGAGTCAGGATAGACGTGAAGGCAGTTGGTAACCACACACATTTCTGTTCTTTATCTCTCATCATTTCTCACACACAAAGTAAGTGAAATTCAAGATTAGCTAATCAAAACAATAGGAGGGGAAACAAGGTAAAGAAGATTTAAGAAACCAGTAGTTAACATATTCCCTAGATCAACATATTAGTCACATACACACTACAGGGCTTCCAAAAGTTTATGCAAACACTGAATTAATTTGTAATGGAATTTTTCCATAAACCTTTGAAAGGCCCTTCATACTTTAGTTAGATCAAACACAGTCACCCTATGAGCTACAGGTCCCAATCAGATCAGAGCAGAGAGTTATATACTATAGATATATATTTTTAGACCCATTTCATGAAATCATAAGAGTCACACATTTTACTTTTAAAGCATAAAAATTTTTACGAAGTTTAGAGACAAATAAATGAGGATAACTTAGATTTCAAACTATGTGCCTTCTAAACACAGTGTGGCTCAGTTCAAATATGCCCAAGTCAAGGAAATCCATGAATGACACTGTTGGAAAGAAGTGAACTCATTATAAAGTGCAAGCCCATTTCCTATGGAAAATGCAATAATTTATTTCTTTAGTACAAGCTTTCCAGCAGAGAATGCCACTGAACTGAATGCCTTGATATGACCGGCTGCATACCCTAGCCAAGAGAAGACATACAAGCAAAGAGGAAGCATGCTGTCTAAAAAAAACATATACAATTTCCTTTTATTTCCTTTTCAAAATAGACCAACTCTTCTTTGGGGACCACATCAGGGGCTTGTAACAATTCAACACACACCAGTTTCCAACCTCAAGTCCAGTATGAAGTAGACTCCGTGAGAATCAATGACCATGGCTAGTTAGTCCCAGAACGACAAGGGTTTCTGTGGTGGAAGTCTTAGATGAGTCTCACCCAGCAGAAACATCAGGTATTTGGAATTCAGATCCCGTAGAATAAGTTAAGAAGCCATTAATAAGGAAAAAATATATACACACACATACACACACACACACATATATAAATTATACCACCTTGACAGAAACATCATGTGTATGAGAATGAGTGGTGGGTTATAAAGCCATAAAGATAAACCAAAACAAACCCACTGCGCTTAAGTTGACACAAAACAATGAAGGCAGATGGGCGGAAACTGTAAAGTGCCAAGAGGGGCAGACGGTGATTAACTCGGACACCAGCTATGAAGCTATAGGAAGTTTCTGAGAAGAGCAGGGCACTTTCAGATTCCTGGTGAGCATTATGGGATGCCTAAATCTAGGAGATGAAATGTAGAAAGACCAGTTGAGATCACACTTGACTGAGGTTGTTGTGTTAACTTTCATTGTATTTGCTTACAGTTTGTTTTATTTACTCTTCACATTACTCCCATTCCCTCAAAGCGCTTGCCTATTTTCTATCATGTTGCTCAGTGGAAGCTTCCTGCTTAATTCAAGTGGATTGGATGTCCTTTACAAAGTTCTGATGCTCAGATTTACATATGGAAGGTGTATAGGGGGTGTGGGGTGGGGGGCTTCAAAAAGTCTGTGGAAAAAGAGAATGAGAAGACCCTGGGATTTTTTCACACCCTCTGTGAAGACCCCTGACAGTTGATGCACATGACAATATCAACTTGGGCCACAATGTGCTCGCTGCAGTACACTTTCCAGCTTCTGGAAATGCATCAAACAGGGTCACGCAACTTCCACCTCATTTGCAGAACCCACTCCCTGGGGCCTTGGGTACGAGTAGGGAAGACCACCCCAGGCTACTAAATTGGAGAGATCACAAGTAGGCTTCCCATTCAACACTCCCCCATGTGACCAGCTGCCAGCCAATCCTGCAGAAGAGCCAGAACCTCCGGATTCTAACCTCCAGGCATCATACTCACCACCAGCCATTTGAGCCTTCTCCGCGGAAACCCTTGCTGGCATAGTGGTTACACACAGGGCTGCCAACCACAAGGTCGGTAATTCGAAACCGTCAGCCTCTAGGAGGGAGCAAGATGAGGCTTTCTACTCCTATTAAGAGTAGCCCTCTCAGAGACCTGCATGGCAACCTCTACTCTAGCTCACTAGGAGTTGGAATGGGCTCCCTGCCGGTGAGTAGTCGAGTCAGCTGAAACCCCCGAGACATCTTGGAGCAGAGAGACAAACCTTTCTTCAGTGCCCTGTCCATATTCCTGACCCCAAAGAATCCGTGACTTGTGAAGCAGCAATGGGTCTCTGGGACTCTCCGTGCAACGCGGGAGGTGATAAACTCACTGCCATGGGCCCACATCTATGGTACTCCATTCTGGGTAACATATTTCAAAAGATCAAAAATCAAACATGCTCCGAAGAGAGTAATAATTAGGGATGGTTGAACCAGTAAAAAAAAGTCAAAGACAAAGGTATGTGTTCATTGTCCTCAGATATCTGAAAAGCTATCTCAAGTCAAACTGTTAACACTTCCTTTGAATACGCCCCGCAGAAATGCACAGGGACAGGAACCCAGGTAGTACAACCATTAAGCATTCAGCTGCTAACAGAAAGGCTGGTGGTTCAAACCCACCCAAGCACCCTAGTGAGGAAAGACCTGGCAACCTACTACCATAGAGGTGACCTCCGGGACGCCCCTGCAGGCACACTCTGTCCCACGGGGTTGCTGTGCGTCAAAAAGTAGCTTGACGACACCTGGCAACAAGACACACGGGGGCAGTGAGGGGGAACTCTAAGGTGCCAGAAGAATGGTCGCAGGTTCAGAGCTTCTGAGGACGAGAAGGGCGGGTAGAGGAGGAGTGAGGAGGCACGGCGGTTACAATTCGGGCTGGGACCTGCAAGCTTCTAAGGCCCAAACCGTCAGCCCCTCCTCGGGACAAAGACGGATGATCCGCTCCTGCAAAGAGTGACGGGCTTGGGGACTCACAGGGGCAGCTCCACCCTGAGGCGGCACCGACGCGATGGCAGTGAGGTCCTCGGCATGGGCTGGGGATCACCCTGGAGAGGGTCGGCTTGGAGAGAATGCCTTCACTGAACACAAAGCCCTCACTGTCAGGTAGGCTGCAACACCGAGAGGTTTCGAACCTAGAGATCATCCCCATTTCCTGTGCTAAGAAATCGAATCCCAACACATGCTGAGCAGAGGGGAAAGCGCAAGATGAACCAACTGCACACGAGGCAGTAGCAGTGGACAGAGTGACGCAGAACTGGAGGCGCAGGAATGGCAAACGAGCAGGAAAACAGAAGGGCGCGCAGTGGGAAAGAAAGATGTACACGATGGGACAGGCAAAGGGAAAAGGCAGGCGACAAGCCGTCCCAGGCGTGGCTGGGGATGGTCAGCCCCTCGGCCTTTCTCGGCAAACATTTCTATTCCGTTTTAAGAATGTTTTCTCCTCCGTTGGTGTAAAAGACAAACCAGAAGGACACAGGACAGCGGGGCGGGAAAGGGAACAAGGTCCAAGTGGTCAAATCAGTAAGGTGCTCCAGCAATCTCCAAGTTTCCGACCTCCGAGGATCTGGGGTGCCCCTGTGTCTGTGGGGTCAAGAGCTTCCGCAACTCTCATCATCAGTGTCTCTCAAGGCAAGAAACACTGGAAAAACAAACCCCGTTTTGTAACAAAACCAATTTGGACAAACAACACACACACACACACACACCACCTACAAACTGAGATGTGTCCAAAGCAGAGCCATGGAGGAAATGGGGGGGGGGGGCTAAAAAGTTATCTCATGTACTCTTCATCTGGATCTTATCACCATTTCTAATCAACTTCCAAGGTTTCCCAGCACCCTTTCACCTGTGGGACTCGACCCACGAACCAGTCATCTCACTGTTACCCTGGTTGGAGGAACAGGGCTTTCCATGTTGGTAGAAGAGAAAACAACGGAGCGCCTCCATCCCAGGAGAGAAAAACACCGCAGAAACTCCGGAGTCTAATGGTAAGACGTGGCAATATTCCGTCGCTGGCCTTAACCCTTTCACAGGTTTGTCAAACCCCAGGTTCGAAATGCATGTAATGGATGACCGAAGGTCAGGCCCCCTCCCCCTTCCCCAGCCTCCACTAAATACAGGCATTAAAAAAAAAAAGAAAAAAAAGGACAGGAATTTTTCTTTAAAAAAACAAAGACAAACGACAGCAGCGCTATCTCAGGACTCACCCATTTCCTAGGTCTGCCTCTTGGCCGTTTTTCTCCAGTGGCTTCTGCTTTCTGCAAAATGAAAAAGGAAGTCAGATTGCTCCTACCTGACATCATTTATATGCACTGCACCCAGGGACACATTGCAAACAAACATGGCCTGGCTTTCGGATGAAGCTAGGATTCTTTTAACCACCTCTTGTTCCGTTCATCTTTGAATAGGCTGTTCTTCCAACCCCCCACCCCCCATTTTCTCCTTACTGTATAATGTAAAAAACAACACAAAGTCAAGCCCTTGCCCTAAAAGATGGCAATCTCCCCTGAAATGCTTGAAAACGCTTGGAGAAAACCCTTTCATTTTTTGGCCCACAATTTTTTAAAAAAGTGATTTGCACATAGTATAATTACAGAAATTAGTTTTTGTTTTCAATGAATGTTCCTAACTTGATCAAGATTTTCTTTTCACGTCTCAACTAAACTTACAGAATGAACATTGATGTCTGGCTTTATAGTGTTCAAAGCATTTCCACCTACTCCACTGGTCCAAGCCCGTCTATAAACATTAGAAATGCATAGCATTCTATCGAAATAACATCCTCTCTCTTCTACAGGGCCAGTTTCCTGTGCCTTGCAAAGTCAATCGCCTATCGATACACCAACCAAATGTCCTACAGCAGAGGGAGGAACCAAAAACACAAAGCCAACAGAAAGCAGTCCCCTGAGATGAAATGATGGATGCCTAAAATAAGTTAATTTTAAAACACACATTATTAGTGAGAATTTCACATGAAACACAGACCTGACCTGAGCCTACATCTATGTAACTACCTGAAGAACTGCCTCTTTCTATTCCTTGACATCAACAGGTTTTGCTGGTATCACAATTGTGCCACTTTTGAATCAAATGCCTTTATTTGCAAAGCAACTCACTTTTGTCACCCCTACTATTCCAACTCCAAGAATGCGTGCGCACACACAGACCTTATACACATAAAATGCTTGTGTTTAATCTTTTTTAGGACGAAGAACATTTTAGCACACACTGCTCTGTGCATAAGAAAACCTCTAAGGCTGTCAGCAACTTACCAACACACACACGTAACCTGGAGGAGCATAGCTTGTTTTGTGTTTGACTTCTGTCACCTGAGTTAACAAGCAGTGGCTGGAACAATGGGATAAAGTTACATGTTGTAACTTGTCAGTCTGCACTGTCCAATGCAGCTCTCTTCTTTCTCTTTGAAATCTGCCCAGTAAAAATAGATGTAACAACAACAACAACAACAACAAACCCACCTGTCGTAGAGTTCATTCTGACTTACGGCAACCCTATAGGGCTGGTTAGAACTGCCCCTGTGGATTTGAGACCCGAACTTGGAGCAATTTGTGATTTCGAACTGCATAACCTACTACACCACCCTACTTCTTGCCAAATCATAACTTCCTGACATGGAGTTAATGCTCTTGAATAGTAAGATTACTACTACTAACCGAGTCTATTCAATTCATGACCACCCCTTGCATGTCAGAGAAATATATTTCATAGGCTTCTCCAGGCCTGATTTCTTGGAAGTCAACTGCCAGGTCTTTTTTCCAAGGTGTCTGTGAGTGGACACGAGCCACCGATCTTTCAGGTAGCAGCTGAACTGGTTCAAGGCGTACTCTCATTCACTGAACATTGAAAATGCTGCAGGCACTGGGCCAACTCAGCCACCTTGGGTCTATTTAATCCCACAGCCATCCTGAACGCTCAGAAACAAACCAAGACCCAACCCACTGCCATCAAGTCAATCCAAGGAAAGACGGACCCTACTGGGCAGATCAGAAGTGCTCATCAAGTTTCCGAGCCTAACATTACTATCGCGGCAGATGGCCACATCTTTCCCCATCATGGCGGGTGCTTGAACGGCAGGCCTCTCGGTTCACAGCGGAACGCTTATCCACATTGCTATGGGGCCTCCTTCCCCTGTAAGGTGACTCACTCACTCAATTCATCCACTCACTGCCACTGAGTTGATTCCAACACACAGCGATCCTGGAGGTCAGAGCAGAACTGCCCCTACAGGTTTCCAAGACTAAATCTTTGTGGGACTAGAAAGCTTCAACTTTCTCTGAGAGAGGTTGGGGGTTTCAAACTGTTGCCCTTTAATGGGTTAGAAGTCCAACACATAGCCCACTATGCTACCAGGGCTCCTTCCCTATAAGGTAAACAGTATCATTTCTCTTGTGACTGAGAAACTAAGGCCCCGCTATGTTAGGTAAACAACTCACCCAAGGTCATACACAAAGGGGCTAAGCAGGCCTGGAATTTGAACCTTGTTCTGTGGGACTGTGTTCCTGAGAATGCAGCTTTTCCCTTCTTGTACAAGCATTTGCTACCACGAGAAAATACTTCAGCAAACCCAAATTGTCATCAATTTCGGCCAATTTCCCAGAACACAAAGATACCTTGCTAACTCTGAAGAGTTCTGTTTATTCACCTAATCCTCAGATTCAGGCACTCTGCACTTTGAAAGGCAGGCATTCCACATCGTCAGGGCGGAGTGACGCTGTCGTTTGTACCTTTAGTCCTACTGGAAATGAGTTCAATTAGGTGAAAGCTTGGTGCGCCTCAGGTGGTGTCTTTTAAGAGAGAAGCCTCCTGAAAAATAGGTGCTACTTTGGAAAGCTTAGGTTCAAATCCCTACCCTGTCAAGACTCTGAGCAAGTCCCTGAAAAACATGTTTTCATTTCATCTGTAACAGGCAGGTAACGACTTCTCCATGAAGGAATCATCAATGTACCTGAAAGTGCCCCAGGTAAATCAGGTGCTCAAGAAATGTTCCCGTCTACCCGATATGATAGGGGATCCTTAAAGAGAAAGTTGTTCCTTCAAGTCAGTCAATCTCATAGGAAGTTTAGTCCAGGAAATGCTGCATTACACTCACATGCTACCTTCAGGGTGATGCTTGGAAGAAACTCTTCAGCTAGCGCCTGGTGGGCTATATGAGCACGGAATCTGTTCAGCGCAGAGGCAGCCTCTGATTTAATCTCTGGGAGTAATTGTGTGGCTGCAGTTTGCTCAGTAGTAAATTACACAAACACAGTGAGATCGAAATCCTTCTTAATGGAAATTCAGGGACCGGGAGCTTGAGATGAAGCTTTTACAGACCCTGAAGGCCAAAGGTGCGACCCCAGGCCCCTTCTAGACAGTTTCTGGGTTTCAGGACTGCGATGTGGTCGCGCTCTTTCGGACTCTGTTATAAACAGGGCTACTTTCTAAGAGGGTTCTGCCGGGATTCCCAA
>NW_022103898.1:67202459-67208468 GCF_000313985.2 Echinops telfairi
TACGATTATGCCAAGATTCTTGCTGATCAAAAATATTGTCTGTAAGTCTGTTCTTTCTTCCTTCTTCTCTTAACCATATTTCCTCCCCTTTTTAAAAAAAGGTACAGCTTCCGAACTGCATAATGAATTTCATGTCTTTTTAAGTTCATGAGATAAATGCATTTCTTTCTCTAAAAAGTTTTGCTAGCTCAGCTCTTAAATGCGCTCCACCTAACAGGAGGAAGAAAATTAATTCATCTATTAAATCTCCCTCTTGAAATTGCGAACAGCGCACAGGAGGTCCTCAACGTGTATTTGTAGATGGAAACTCACCCTCCCTGCCAGCGAGTTGATTCTGTCTCATAATGACCCTGTAAGGCTGCGTAGAACTGCCCCTGTCAGGGTCTGAGACTCTCTTTGCTGGAATAGAAAGCCGTCTCTTCCTCTCTGGGATCTAGTGGTGGTTTCGAACTGCCAACCTCGTGGTTAGCAGTGGAGCGCCTAACCCACTACTCTGCCAGAGCTCCTGAGTTTGTAGAAGGTAGGAAAAAAAATACACTTTTTTCTGTCTGCATTTGTGTCTCATTTCTCTCTCATGAGTCAAGCCTTTCCTTTAATAATCAGAAAACTATAATCCCCCAAAGTGTAGCCCTGTGGCTACTTTGGGAGCCATACACTGGGTAGCAGTGGGCATGTTTCAAATAGACTTATAAACTTGTAGAGAGAGCTGCCTAGCCCCCCAGAGATTTCTCAAAACTTCCCATAAAAGGAAACAGAGGAAAGAGCTAGGAAGCAAGGCTATGGAGAAAAGCATAAACATAGGTGTGTGCATATGTAAATACACTAATTCATAAAAAATAGAGGTGCTGGCCTATGTATGCACACATGCACACACACACACACACACACACACACACACATGGCAATACACTGAAGTAGTAGACAGACTTTGGGCCTCTGCTCAACTACTGCCTCAACACAAGAACACTTTGTTCCAACAACCTGGCATTGTGTGATGCTCACCCACCCGGCACTATCACTGAAGACAAAATGGGAGCATAAGCAAATGTGGTGAAGAAAGCTAATGGTGCCCAGCTATCAAAAGATACAGCATCTGGGGTCTTAAAGGCTTGAAGTTACACAAGCGGTCATCTAGCAGAGAAGCAACAAACACACATGGAAGAAGCATGTGTGGTGATGTGGTGTCAATGGGATCAGCTAACAGGCATCAAAAGGCCCAAAACAAACAAAAAATCTTTACTGTTGAGAATGGGGGCAGGGATTCAGAGCAAAGACCCCCAAACCCATCTGTAGACAATGAGACACCCCCTCCCTCACAGAAGAATCACAAATTAGAGATGAGTAAACCAGGGTGCAGTACAGCACCGATGAAACACACAATATTCCTCTGGTTCCTGGAGACTTCCTCAGCCCCCATGACTCCAGTCCTGCCTTTTACTTCGGGCTAGACCGGAGCATGTGCAGCTCACGACACACGGAATTCAGGAACAGGAATGGGAGTAGCGATACCAGGAGGGTAGGCGGAAGGTGGGGAGAGAAGGGGAGGAAATGGGGAACTGATTGCAAAGATCGACACATAACCACAGACTGCCCCCACCTGGGGGGGCTGGTTATAATTTATCAAGGGGTCACGAGGGTGGGAGGAGGGGGAGGGAGAGATAAAAGAGCCGATACCAAGGGGTCAAATAGAAAGTAAATGTTTAGAAAATGATGGCAATATGTACAAATATGCTTGATACAATTGATGTATGGAATGTTCTAAGAGCTGTAAGAGCCCCCAATAAAATGATCTCTTAATTTAAAAGCAAAAACAAAATACTTACATCAACCCCCCACCCCCACCCCCCGCCTTTTGGTTATTGGAGATACCACAAATTCACTAGCATTCAGTCAATATTTTTACAGAATATTGGACAGCACACAGAAGTGGAAGGAGTATACACTTTAGCATCAGAGAGCTGGATTCAAACTCAGGCCCCTAGTCAGAGGATGTTTAGCTTTTAGACATGCCCATTTGCATCGCTATGGGCCCCGGGGCACAATGGTTCTGAGGCCAGCAGTTCTAAACCATCAGCGCTCTGAGGGAGAAAGACAAGGCTATCTATCTCCACAGAGTTATAATCTTCGAACCTACAGAGGCAGTTCTACCCTGCCCTATAGGGTCACTGGGAGTCAGAATCGACTGGATGCCAGTGAGTCTGGGTGTTTGTTTTGTTGTTGTTATTTACATTTCTAATCACAGTTTTCTCCTTGGTGAAATGAAAACCATAATGCCTACCTTTGAGAATGAAAGGAGCAAAGTATATAAGTAAAGTGCCTGGGCAAAACTACAATCTTTAGTGGTTATTCAAATGTAAGTTTTTCCCTCCCCTCCGAATTATAAAATGATATCCTTAAAACAAGTACCCCCCAATTCTGTAAGTTTCCACTGTGATTTTCAGAGAGCTATCCTACGTAAGTAGGGCAGCTATTAACTTCCCTTCTCTCGCAAATGGGAGGTTAAGCAGACCTGCCCACATTCTTAAGTGGTGGAAACAGGACCCAATCTGATTTCAAGGCAATAAAGGATATGTTCTTCTGGGAGATAGTCTTGTATAAAATATAACAGACATCGGCAGAAACAAGACAAAAGCACTGAGCGCTTCTGGGCTGGAAATCAATCGAATAGTTCAAAAACAAAACAAAACAGAAAAAAACACGCACATTTCCAAGTGTCCTAGGGCCACAGAGAAAAGAGCTGTGATTTGGAAGGAAGAAACTTGTCACTTCTGACTTCAGGGTCAAATTTAGATGGCTGTTAGTCTTGACATTTCTAAACGATCTCAGCAAATTCATGTGGACTGCAACAATGCCTTCAAACGAGAATCCTCCCACCCTGAATCAACCAGTCCGCGAATCTGCACTCAGACACACAGGACACCACACACACCCCCACACAGAGTTAGAAAAATATTTGGTGTGGTGGTGCCCTGTTTTATGCTCATGTCTCTTAATCTTTAATCCCACCCCCCCTCTAAAGATTAAAACCCGCTGGACCCAAGATGATATGGGGCACACTAGGCAAAGTCTTAAAAGTCAGGTTTATTGCTTTTTCAAAAATATAAATAGTGTAAACATTGTGAACCAGGGTGAGAATCAAATGGACTAATCCAACAGACTCAATAAGGATTGCATAAACTCTCATTTTACTCTAGTGATACTCCAATTTCATGGAAATCTGCACTTCCAAATTTGAAGTGCAACCTTTTTTGGTCTTGAAAAATATGTTACACATTTGTTATCACTGCATATTCTCCAATAAGTAATATCAGGAAATCCCATCACCCGTTGCCATTTATGCTCATTTTAACCCTGGAAGCCTTTCCTATCCACTCTCAAGCCATTATTGTGCACATGCCAGTCTCCATCCATGCAGGCAGGGAAGAACTAAGGTTACAGCAATGGGATCAATGATCCACTTTCACAATTGCAATGACTCTCCGCTAAACCTTCTCAGTTCCTCTTTAGAAATCAGAAAGATGATCAAGAGTTCACGGGGTGACACTGAACAAACGGAAGTCACTCTGAGTCAGTGCTGGTGTGAAAGCACCCCACAACATCACCCTGGAGGGAAGAGGGGGACGGCCCTGGTAGCCCTTGAGTCAGCTGCCCACATGTGGAGACCCCACGCACAAGCAGGTGAAATGCTGCCAGGATGAGTTGCAGACTGCACCACTGTGATCCACGGCGGTGTTTGGTTTTTTTCAATTGGCAGGTTTGGGGAGGTGGAGGGACAGAGCTTCCCCCTTCTCCCAAGTCCATTTGAATCTGGGAGTTCAACTGAAACCTGTTCAGAACCCCAGCCAGATGCCAAGTCGCCGACCAAGGGGTGGTATAGGTGCATAAAGAGCCAACGGTGCAGAACTTAAGCTGTGGGTTCACAGAAAATCACACACTTGAGGGGGTTTCACGACGTTTGTGGACAAGTTCCATTATCTTTTCATATCCTTTGCGCACAACATTTTCAAAGTCCCCTTATGCTACTCTTAAGAGTAGCTGAAACTCTAGATTGGAAGTTTCATTCGTGACATAAACCATCTAGTCACCCATGGAAGGCAACTGCGCAATCTACCGCGGAACCACCAGTATTGCATAACTGCACTGACTCGGGCTGCTGCGTGTTGCCAAGTCAGTTCTGACTCAGCAAGTCGCGTTGACAGTCGAGCTGCCCTAGACGGATGTCGAGTTCTCAGGTGGCCATCTTTACTAGAGCAGATCGCCAGGTCGGTTCCCACACAGGTGCTGGGGCGTTCAAACAGCCCACCTTTCCGTGATCAACAGAGCACTTAACAACAGTGCCACCAGGGCCCCTGATCCTGCAGGGACTCACTAAAGCCACACCTGCTGGCACCGAGTCTAATCCAACTCACCTACCCTACAGGACACAGTAGGACGTCTCCAAAGGGTTCCTAAGACTGTCAGTCTGACTGCTACATCTTTCTCCCAGACAGTAGCTGGTGTGTTGGAACCAGCAACCTTTCAGTTAGCAGACACACTCCTTAACTGCTATACCAGGCAGTGCTCCTTCCAACTGCAATCTACCACCCCTCACTGCCATTGCGTTGACTGACTCACAGTGACCCTATAGGGCAGAGAAGAACTGCTCCATAGGGTTTCCAAGATGATACAGTTTTATCGGAAACAACAGCCTCTGTTCTTTGGAGCTCTTGCGGATCTGAACTGCCAAAGGCAATCCCACTGAGACCAGGGCTCCTTTATGACTATGCATTCACTGGGGGATTAAAAAGGATGCTGCAAAGACTCATCAGGTGTATTAGAGCAATCAATATAAACAGTTCTCCATTCACCATTTTCTCCTGATTGACAAATGTTTAAATTAAAAAAGCTTCAGCATCTAGGGCAGTGAAAGTCATAGTTCCACCCTTGTGCCAAGCTACATGGTTCCCAGATAAATTCTGGACAGTGTGAAGGAACAAAAACAACAACTAAGAAGACCGGATTCGATGACTGAGCTGACTACAAGGCTCTCCGCCATCCAGCTAGCCTCAAGAAAGAAGTGAACTGCGATAGAAGAGCAATCTAGTCAATTCTATCTCTTTTGCAAAGTGATCGATGGAGACTGTAAAATAAAAATGTCCCCAAAAGGTAGGTTGGCCAAAGTATTGGGAAACTTTCGATGAAAGATTAGAGATGCTCATTTCCAGAGAATGAGAACGGCGATTCCCTTACCATCAAACTACTTCATACAGAAATTCAAATGCATTTGAACCGTCCATATTTGGATATTTTTTTGTTGTTGTTGCTAACTCAAAGGCACTTCCTGGCAAAACTTACTGACGATTAGGTCAAAGTGACATAAAAAGTAAGTTGAGCCACAGTTGGCTCTTTGGGCATGCACACGGGGCTCTGAAGTGAAATAGAAACCTGTTAAAGGCCATGATTCAAATGGTGACTACTGTATTTGTCTGTAAAAATACATGTATGGTTCTCACATACCTTCTAAATTGTTGTGAGGGGCAGGACTGGTTCCTCAGTCTCAAAAGTTGGCCAACTCCTGACCTAGGTACCTCAGCCTTAAGTGTCGGGATAACAGACAACGGCTAAGCTGTACCAAATTCCACCTGCCTGAATTCTTTTGTGTGTCTCAGCATCCTGAATCCCAGGTGGGATTTACCTGTCCCAAGAGACAGAGAAAGCAAACTAAACCGTATAGTAACAGTGGGCCAGAATTAACTGACAACCCCCAGCACTACCTTTCCCCGACTGACCTATGATGAAACCTTTGGTTACTTCTTCAATTGGGCTTACTTTGAGAAATCCTGTCCACACCCACATCCAAGCTCTAAGATTTTTTTTTAATATATAATTTTATTGGAGGCTCATACAACTCTTATCACAATCCATCTTTAACAGTTCATTTCTCGTTATATATCTAATTATCTTTATAAATAAATATATTAAATTATCAGCAATTTGGTTTTATCTCTCTAGAGAACCCTGTCTTAACAC
>NW_022103898.1:67209418-67216926 GCF_000313985.2 Echinops telfairi
TACATACAAGCAGAAGCCTGGGGAATATCCCTGGGAATGGTTATCAGCAATTTGGTTTTATCTCTCTAGAGAACCCTGTCTAACACACCATCCATCCATTCGTTGTGTCAAGCACATTTGTACTTGGTCAAGAGAGTGTAATGAAAAGAACATGTCAACCCCAGACAGTGACGGTCAAAGTCATCACAGCAGAGCTGACTGCTCCCAGGCCTCCCTCCACCACTGGGCGCCCTCATTTCCATTGTATTATCCAAGTTACTACCCAAGTGGCCAAAGCAACTCAGTCACTGGTTCAGCCTCAGACTGGGTCTGGAGGCAGGCACCTTGTCCTCCTTCCTGCCCCTCCTGTTTTCTGGAGCTTTAAAAATCATTTTATTGGGGACTTTACAACCCTTATCACAATCCAGCCAGCCAGCCATTGCATCAAGCACATTTGTACATTTGCTGCCATCATCATTCTCAAAACATTTGCTTTCTACTTGAGCCCTTGGTATCAGCTCCTTATTTTTCCTCTCCCTACCCCCTCCCTCTTGAATCCTTGATAATTTATAAATTATTATTATTTTGTCATATCTTACACTGTCTGTCTCCCTTCATCCACTTTTCTATTGTCCGTCCCCAGAGAGGAGGTTATGTGTAGATCCTTGTAATGGGTTCCCTCTTTCTACCCCACCTTCGCTCCACCCTCCAGGTATCGCCACTCTCACCACTGGTCTGAAGGGATCATCTCCTCCCAGCAACCCTTCTGTAAGGGGATGTCCAGTTGCCTACAGATGGGTCTTGGGTCCCCAATCTGCACTCCCCCTCATTCACAATTTGATTTTTTTTTGTTCTTTGATGCCTAATACCTGATCCTTTCGACACCTCGTGATCACACCAGGCTGGTGCCCAAGCTCTAAGATTTATCTGAAATGGTAAGCAAAGCCCACATCCTAAAAAGTATCTGCGATTAGTATTAGTAATTTATGAAAATCAACCACATTTCTGGGAATGAGAATGAGACGCCTGTGCCTGCCTTGAGAGTAGTCCATTAAGAGGTTTCCTCTATACTAGCATATTAAATAAAGATTAAAAGATACCTATCTTCAGCATTTTAAATTATATCAACTTTAACCCAAAGACCCTTTGCTGTCAAATTGACTCCAATGCATAACTATCACACGGTTTTCTGAGACTGGAAATCTTTATAAGAGCTGAAAGCCTCAACTTTTTCCTGAAAAGCTACATATGGGTTTGAACTACCAACCTTTCCATTAGCAGTCCAATGCTTACCCAATAGAGCCATCAGCGTTCCATATGTACTTTACCTAGATACATTTTACTTTTTGCCCTTTGCTTGCTGGGTCTGGACATCCTATCAGAAGTTAAAAGGAAGATAAAGCCAAACCAATGGCATTATGAAGAAGAGCTATTATGCTAAAGGTCTTTTTTTAATGTGCAACTCCCTTCTATTAAAATTTTATTTAACCTCAGGGAGAAAATGTTTGCCTTAAGGCATCTGAGTAAGAACTGACTCGAGGCTAAAAGATGAATTTGATTTGTGACCTTACACACAAGAGACTTAGTAACAACCTCTCCAGTATTCTTGCATGATTAAAAAGCCACAACAAACATCCCTAAACTAAACATAAAGGAGATTCTATCTTTCTTCTCTCCAAACAAAGGAAATGTTATGAAAACACAAAGTATTTCCATCTCGTACAAACATGGGAGAAAAACAAAAAGGGAAATTAAGGGAACACTGGTTACAGGTATACCTCCAGCTTAAAAAAAAAAAAATCCACACACACACACACATTGTTTATGCAGGAAAACCTCTGTTTACTTTTCTTCTACTAAGGTAATAATATGAAACTGGCGAAGGAATTTGGAGCAAATGGCCACCCATTAAGGAACATATTTAAATGGAATATAAGTAAAAGGATGAATGTTGATATTCGTTTCCAAGCGTATCCAGCTTAACTAACTGCACTTTTAAAAATCTGTTTGTTTGATATGTTACACACAAATCATTTTTCTGTCGCACGGGGCCTGACATTCAAGTGAGAGCTAATTTTGCTGTTGTCCAGTCAGTCTCACAACGTCTGCCTGCTTGTCAAGTTTCCCTCTGCTAATTTCCTAACCAGCAGCTCTGTTCCCAAACGCCCCAAGGCCAGTTACTAAGCCCAGACACAAATGCCCAGCAGGAAGAAACTTTAAACACCCATCATCATCAGGATCCCCTTGCACGCTGCGGGCCCTCTGATTTTCTACGTTCTTTTCTCTAACACTTACCAGTTGTTCTGTTATCTTTTTCAGGGTGATGTGTCTGTTTGCAGGAGAATATCCAACTGACTAATGACAGGAGGAGTCATCCCACATCTACTGTGGTCAGTCTAGCAGAGGCTATTTATCACCCACGTGTATTTTTATAAAGATCGCTACATTTCAAATCTTAAGAAATACAGGTTTTGTTAGGACACCGCCCTGGGTTTGGTAAACAAATACATGTTTGACCATTATGTTCTTAGGGGGTTAGTAGCAAACTCAGGAAATACTCACTTGAAAGTGAAAATATCTTAAATTGTATACCTGCCATGACCAATTCACCAATGCCATTCATTATTTTGCAAAGTATTATGGTCTCTAAATGAAGAGTAATTTATAAAACGGAAGGAAAGTAGTCATCCTATGAACAAATGGATTCATTCACTTTTATTTGAAGAAGAGCCTTTAGAACCTAACTGTATGAAATGATTATGTCTGAAAGCAGGGTAAATTAAAAGATTCGAGGAAGAGTTTTCCTCTCAGAAACAGTAAACCTACTTCTGTTTGGCAAATTATAACGATGTACATATATGCATAGGAAACATGAGGGAGAAGAGCAGCCTAGTAGGATATAGGGCCATTTGTAAAATACTTTTCACGAAACTAACTAAAAGGAAATCCATCCTTCCTTGGGAGGGAACTAATCAACATTTTCTCACTAAATTAGGTACAGTTCCAAGATTTTTTTCCTGTTAGTAAGAATTTTGTAAAAAACCTACTGCCATGAGTCAATTCAGACTCAGAGTGAGTCTATCAGATAGAAGGGAACTGCCCCTTTGAGTTTCAGAAAGTAAAATTTTTATAGGAACAGACAGTCTCATCTTTCCCCCTCTGAGCAAGTGGTGTGTTTGAACTGCTGACCCTGTGGTTCAGATCATTGTGTAACCCACTATACCACCGGGCTCTTAAAGATTTTGGTAGGTAGTGGTAAACTTTTCTGCTCACTCTAAAGTATAACCCTAAGAAATCTGGAGATGAAATTCAACAGTTTTTGACTTTTTAATGTTAAAATTTTAAGTAATTTATTTATGATGAGATAGTCTCCTAAAAGATGCATTTTCTGTTTTTCTGTGAGTTATGTATTCAGATTCCTTTATCATGTCCTGAGAGTAACCTAGCTAAATCCCACACTTGTTAACAGACCAACTCCTTAGCAAAGTCAGTACCTTATAGTTGATTTAATAAACCACGTAAAATATAAGAAATAAAAGGTACGAATTCATACTAGGAATACCAAATAAAACACTGTCACTTTTTAAATGACAAGGTAACTTAGTTCTTTAAAATTTGTTGTCTAACTGTGATTCACAATAAATGTACACTCTACAAAGCAGTTAAATTTAAATGTGCTGAAATTCCCCCTTGAATTCCGTTCAAACTGTTAAAATGAAACAGACAAGAGCTTGTAGTTTTTTCCCAAGTAACTTTATCTGTATCCTAGTTGCTATGGTAATTTATAACACTGAAAAGTATCACATACAAGATGGTTAGTGCCCGCAGACCCATAGAAAACCACACATAACATTAATTCCAATAAGATGGGGATATAGTCCTTTGCAATGAATGCTGTACTCAAACCTATGGAAAGATAGGTCAAAGTTACTTCTAATTTTTGATCCATGGCTTTCAACTTATTTTACTTATTCAAATGCATAAATCTCAATTCTGGGTTTCTTTACATAATCCCCCCCAAATGATTAAATTTTATATTTACCTTCACTTCTCTAAACACACATTGGCTCTAAACTCTTTCTTAGATGCTAGTTTAAAAACGACCAAGATGAAGTTATCTTAAGCTGCAAGTTAAATTTTACTTAAAAAGACATGAAATGTTACACTTGACTGGACTCCATTCCTGCCTAACAATACATTTGTTAAAAAGAAATTCCTATTGTTCGATTTGAAGCATTCCTCTATCATCTGTTTGAGAGAAGATCAAGTATTATATTGCAGGTGTCTTATGAAACAAGCAGCATGCTTTATCACTGTCAAAGCTGTAAAATCCATGTCTCTCCCCCTCCCCTCCCAAGATCCCACAACTGGATTTACTTCCAATGACCACCTATTTGGCAAAGTACTTAACTACAATCGGGGAATTTGGTTGACAGTTGTCATGTAAATAAGGACAAAATAAATTCATCTTTATTATTGTTCAGAGGAAATTACAAAAGCTTCACCATGAGGCAAAACCTTTCATTTTGAGTCCTCCTCCCTTCCTAAACAAACAAACCCTAACTATTTCACCACTAAGATACATAAATCCTAATTGTATCATTCTCTACCCCTTTTTCACCTCCACCCCCCATTGTAAGTTTCATATTAGTTGGTAATGGATTTGTTTGTTGGCTTGCTTGTTTCAAAACGACCCCTCAGGAGCTACATGATTTCCTTTTAAACATCTGCTAGGAAAATAAGGTTGCCTCCTGCCTAATTAAGGTCGTCATGAGTCTTAGTTTCAGAAGTTGGGGTAGATCTTTAGAGGTGGATCTGGAGCAGGCAGGTGGCAAGTTGAGAAAGTTGGAAGAGCAGGACTTAAGAAATCTCACCTTTTGAGCTGCTTTAGAGGGACTCTTGTTTTTGCTGCCTTTAGGTCTTCCCCTGGGTCTCTTAGGAGAGGGCTCACCAGTTGGTTCCTAAGTGAAGGAGGGAAAAAAAATGCTGTTGTGGCAAAAACATCCGAAAGAAATGAACCCTGCCTGTCCAGCTATATTCTGTGCATGGGCTGACTGCTCAAGAGAGCTGTTGGGCCACTGTCAGTTGAAGCATAAATGGGTGGATGAGGAATGTACAGAGTTTACAGAAAGGGCAAATAACCAAGAGTTCAAGGAGGAAATTCGGTTTAGCATATGAAAACCAAATTCCAGCTCAACTCCAGAAGGTAACAAAGGCCGGAGAAGGTGGCATGGATTTATTTTCAGGGTGTGAAATTTGCATGACTGTGCATCCCAGCACACCAAGGAATAAGCAGGAATGCCATTACCCAGGATACTAACATTTTAAAGAACAGAAATATCATGCTACCATAAACACCTCCACAATCTTCCATATTGAAAAGCTAGGTTTTAAACATCTCTGTCTACCTGCATGCTAGTGAAATATTGGAGCAATTATCCAAATTCTTCAGCTCAAAATAACTCTATTCTATCTAAAATCTCCAAATAATTATGGTAAATCTGTGGTGGGAGGCTTTGCTTGAATTATCTAGATAATTGCTTCAATTCTCCACTTCCTTTTGGAAATGCAGGCATGGGCTCCAGTCTCAGTTTAAAGACCTTTCGATACAAATAAACATATTTTCTCCCAACGCTTTCCGATGAAAAACTCTAATGGGGTACACTGGGAATAAAGGAAAGCGGGATTAGTGAGGAGAAGTGAAGGGGAATCTCTGGGAAGAGTATCAATAGGTTTAGCAAAACCTTTAAAGTGCTCCTATGCCGGGCAGTACATGCTCAAGTGGTTAAGGAAACGGGATGATTAATATTCCAGATACTATTTATTCAGTGAATTGTCAATGCACGTTTCTTTCCGATGCGCTGATTGCATGAGACTAATTAGCTTGAAACATCTCAAAGTCTTCAATGAGAGTTCACGTCCCATTTGAGAATATAGGAAAGGTTTCCCCTAAGCGCTCGCTTGTGTGGGATCACTAACGCCCTTGGGCACATCCGGGGCAAACAATCGCAGACACATTTTTCTTTCTTTGTGAACTCTGCCTTAACTCAAAGGTAAGAGCTCCAGACCCCACTGCATTTTCTTTGGGACTTTTTAGGGGGGCTGTGGGACTGCGTAGGTGAAAGGAGGGGTAATTAGTAGCTTTAGAGAGAGCTGGGTGGCTGGTGGGAAAGGAGAGAGGGAGGGCTGCGACTTCCTGGGAGGTGTAAAACAGGATCCTAACGCGGTATTAAGTGTCGCTTGGCAGAGCGGGAAAACTCAGGAGCCTCTAGATTGGCTTGTTTCCCTCCCATGATGATTTCAAAAAGGCACAGCCCTCTCGGTTTTCCTAAAACGCACTGGCAAGCAAACATTGTTCAATTTCCCAACTTTGCTCCCGGGCAGTTTAGGGGCTCTGGGATTACTTCCTAATCGGCCTCGAAAGAAGCGATTCAAGACCCAAAACTAAGTTTTAAAGCCCTTGGAAGCGGAGTCCTGTCCCAACCTTTTCTGCAGATGCTTGGAAATTGCTGCAAACCCCCAAGCCCACCCCCACCCCCACCCCCACCCCCGCGCCCGCGCTGAGTGCTCTCCGCATCTCCTCAAGCACCCGCTGCACGCATAATTGGTTGCATCCGCAGACAAAACCCTCCACTCCGCGGGGTCTGGGGCGCCCCTCGACCGTAGCCTCCCAAATCCCAGGCACTCTCTCCCCGGAGAAACACATTGCATGCCTTCAACTTCCAGACGCGGGATCCAGGGGGCAATGGGGGACGGGACTCCTGGCGAGGAAGTGACCCTAGCCAGTCGGCATCCTCTCGGACACCCTCAACGACGCGCCCTGGGCCGTGCGAATGAACGCTGTCGCGCGAGGACCTGTCCCCTGCGGTCCCTTCCCGGAGCCACCTCGGCGGGAGCCGCGGCGGCGCCAGATTTAAAGAGCCCGAAGAGCATCCGGCGGCCAGGTCCCCACGCGTTCTTTGTCGCGAGGGCGAGAGTCCCGGGCCACCCGGGAGCTCCGAGGGGCCGCCAAGGCGGCGGCGCCCGCGGAACAGACCCCGGCCCGTGAGCAGCGCAACGAGGCTGGTCCGTGACCCTCGGGCCGCGGCCTGCCCCTCCGGCCTCCCCGACCATCTCCAAACCGCCGCCAAAAGCGCGGGCCAGCTCCGGCTTATGGAGCCCGGCCGCGTCCAGTCCCCGGAGAGACCGCGCCACTCCGGGCCGGGCACAATAGCGAAAAGTCGCAGGACGAGCAGCGCCGGGCCCCGACCGCACCGCCCACCGCCCGGCCCGGGCGCCCGGGACGCCGCCGTCCTACCCCCGGCCCAGGGCTCCCGCGCTCCGGTGGCCCGGCGACTCCGGGGAGCGCAGGCGCGCAGGTGCCCCCCACCCGGCCAGCGTACTGACTTGCGGTTGCTTTCTGGGCCGGCCGCGTCCTCTCTTCTGAGGCCCCGGGGCGGCAGGTTGTCCCTGGGCTGAAGTGGACGGCTGCCCGGTGCCTTCGCCTCGTGCGCTCATCCTGCTGCCCGCCGCCGCTGCAACCGCTGGGA
>NW_022103898.1:67217918-67231649 GCF_000313985.2 Echinops telfairi
CGCGCGGAGCTCGCGCCGCCCGCCACCCGACGGTGCACTGGGAACACGCGGGAAGAGGAGGGCCCCAGCGCCGCGCGGAGGGGCTCAGCCCATACCTGCGCCTCCGAGCTGCTGCGGGTCCAACACTCGACGGGGAGCGGCTACTGCGCGGCTAGCGGCCGGGTTACGAGTTAGTGGGAGGGAAGAGGAGGCAGAGCAGGGGAAGCGGGACCCCGGCCGCCCTCTCGGGCCTCGGAATGCCCTTATCACCGCGGGCGAATGCGCGCGCACATACGCGCGTGCCAAACAACGCATGCATATGTGCATGGACATATACACGGCTAACATGCATGCTCACACGCATGCATGCATACACACTTGCAAACGCGCGTGCTTGCATACACACAAGCACACGTGCGAGCACATGCTCAGAAACAAACAGACCGAGCTAGCTCTTTCATTCAGCTTTTTTTTCTCTAGAGAAGAGAGGATGGGAAATTCCCGAGCAGGCGCTGGGCGCCCAGGTTCCGACGCTTCCTGAAGAAAAGGAGAGCTGCACGCGGAGACCTCCCAAGGTTCCCAACGCCACCTTCGCGCCAACTTTTCCTTCAAAATACCTCCATTGAACCCTCTCCCTAAAAACTCGCTTTCTGCCAAGTTTTATAGCCTGGGCTGCTATGTGAACACCACAATGGCCACAGTCCGTTTTTTAAAAGGTGGAATACATTTTTCAATGAACTTTTTTTCAATCTTCAATAGCCCCAACCCCTGAAAAAATTAGGCTCAGCATTTTACAAATCACACCGAAAATTATTTTGGACTATTCTCAAGATTAAAACAAAACAAAAAAACCTTTCACCTGAGGAAGATTCCCTCCCCACCCCCACCGTTTACAGACCACCGTGAATAAAGACGCCCACTTTGCAGCCCAAGTCGGGGTCTAGGCACCGTGCTCGGTTCTGCAGTGCCCGTGAAGGAGGCGTGTGTGAGTGTCAGCGTAGGCGCGGCGCTGCTGATTGGCCCGCGTTGCCATTTTAAATCCATTTCCAGCTGCCCTACGCAGAGCCGAGCCCCTGCGCTGCACGTTGAGTAGTACCGCGCCACGAGAACCTGGGAACGCTTAGCTGTGATGTTGGGGAGCAGTTCTCATGCTGCTGCGTAGAGCCCCACAGCTGACTGTAGGTTGGGTTCGTACTGGAACCGAAGGAGTTCTGCCAGGGATTGACAAAAAGGGGGTATCATCGGAGAGCTGGGAATTGTATGTACTGAGGCTTGCAGTAACCTTCCTAACTGCTCCTTTCACACTTTTACATTTGTGCTCTGCGATGTGCACCCATATGTTATATACACGTGCAAAAGTAGGCTCTTGGGTTGGCTTTTGTGCAAGGAATAGAGATAAACTGAGGATGAATGTAGGTGGAAGTCACCCTGGTTTCAGCAAGCTAAGTTTATATTTAATATTTCGTTTCATAGTCCCCTCCCTTTTTTTTAAAACCTCATGCACAGAGAAGCTAGGAAGGAGATTCCAAAATCTTATTTTGTCTAAGAAGCTTGGAGAAAATGCCACCCTCCTCGGCCTCAGGGCAGTCACTTTGCTATCAGATTATCTGAATTTATAAGGCAAAGAAAAGGAAACAAATAATTACATCAAGTTTTGTCTACATCAGTTTTATACATGCTCATGGTTTGGAAATGATGCCTGTTTTTTCATATTTCTGTATGTTTTCAATGGGCGAGATATTAACATTTGTTTTCATCCTTGAAATTACTTGAGACGTCTACATTAAAAATGGTGCCCTTATGTATTACTTTTATAAAGAATACGTAGTTGGATTGTATTTTTAAAGAAATGGAATTTTCCCCTTACATTTGAGTGTGTGTCCCCATCCCCTGCCCCCCAGGTAGGCTTCTCACGAGTTCACTTCCTATTCTTTACCTCACTTTTTAACCCAACTTTCCAGGTTAAAGTCTTCTTTCTAGTTGGAACACTTTGGAGATGATTTCAGTCTACACTAAACTTTATCCTGCACCTATTATCAAACTGAAAAATTAGCACCTTGGTTGTATATGCTAACAATTTTCTAATTATCTGTGACAAGTAATTTTGATGGTTTAGATCAAGAGAGGCCATTAGTGGGTGATAAAATTCACTTAGTAGGTCCAGGCCCTCTTTTTCATTTTTTAAATAAGAAAGATGAAAATAATACACAGAAACGTTTTGTTTCAGTTACATAGTATGAGTATGGAAATTACAATAAGATGCCGTTCTTTCACCTCACCGTTTAACAGCTTGGAAATTGAGGGGTGACTTAATCTGCCTTAGCACTGTGCTGTGGTTTACTAAGTGGGAAGTTTTGTGTTTTAGTGTGCATAAAGTAATGATCCACCTTAAAATCAATGCCACTGTAGATCAGTGAAACATAATACATATGTAAAGTAGATTTCCTATTACAAATTACAGTTAACATGCTGAAATGCCTCTGGTTTAAGAGAGTTAGTAGGTCTTAGTTTATTTGCAGTTCCACTAAATCAGCTTGTGATCATTGCTAAGCCGTTTCCCTTCTGTGTCTTAGTTTCCTTGTCTCACAAATGAAAAACTCCAAACTCACTGCCATCGAGTCAGTCCCCGCTCTTGTGACCCCAGAGGCCAGAGCAGAACTACCCCTGTGGGTTTCTGAGACTGCGACATTTTATCCAGGGCAGAAAGCCTTGCTTTTATCCTGCAGAATGCCTGGGGGCTTCATTTTCCCTCCTCTGTGCCTCAGTGTCTTTGTCTCCAAAACGAAAACTCAGTTTAATCTTGAACGGTTCTTCCAGTTCCAAGAGACCGTAGAACACCCGAGCCCCTGGTGACACACTGGTTACAGTTGGGCTACAATCCAAAGCTGCAGAGAAAACCAGGGCTTTCTCCTCTCTTGAAAGAGTTAGAGCAGAGGTTCTCAACTTGTGGGTCTCGACCCTTTTGAGGGGTCGAACAACCCTTTCATAGGGGTCACCAATTCATAACAGTAGCAAAATTAGAGTTATGAAGTAGCAGCGAAAATAATGTTATGGTTGAGGGGGCGGTCACAACATGAGGACCTGTATTAAGGGGTCATGGCATTAGGAAGGTGGAGAACCACTGAGTTAGAGGCTCAGAAACCCGCAGGGGCAGCTCTCCCTGTCCTATTGGCAGTAACTTGATGGAATCCAGTTGGTTTAGTAAAACACATGTAGTGTCTTGCCGTCCAATGTAATCTTGTTTACATGTAATGTTTTCTGTGTAGTCCCTGGAGACGGTAGTCTTTGTACCACTTCTCCCCACCCCCCACTTGTATATAAATAGGGTGCAATTCCTAATAGGTTTTTGGTACTTGCTGGTTAATTTATGGCTAAGGTGCTTTTTATAAAGCTACTATCTTATAAAATGCGCAGCACAGAATGAAAAAAAGCATTGCTATCTTCAAAATGTGTAACTGTCGAAGAAATGGCAGTTCTCACATTCTACTTTAACACATTATATTTATACTGCAGTACAAACATTATAGATTAAATTATTGAAGGTTTTCCACAGATGGTAACTGATTGAATTAATCATGGATAGAATTCATATGTCATCAGACTGATTGGTTAGGAGATAGTTTAAAGTTAAATCTATAAAGGGTCACAAAATAGTATTTACTGAATCCACAGTGTGTGTGTGTGTGTGTGTGTGTGTGTGTGTGTGTGTGTGTGTGTGTGTGACGCCTATAGAAGCTTGGTGTAACACAAAGCACATATCCTTGTCTTTAGGAGCAAGCAACCTAATTTGGCTGAAGTGATTTCATTTGCTTCCATGTGAGCTCATTGTGCATAGCTCAAACTCACAATTTAGCAATTGTATTTTTAAAAATCATTTTATTAGGGGCTCATACAACTCTTATCACCACCCATCCATCCATCTATCCATTGTGTCAAGCACACTTGTATATTTGTTGCCATCATCATTTCCAAAACATTTTCTTTCTACTTGAGCCCTTGGGATCAGCTGCTCATTTTTCCCTTCCCTCCCTCCCGAACCCTTGATAATTTATAATTATTTTTTCATGTCCCACACTGACCAACGTCTCCGCTTAACCACCCTCTGCCATCCGTCCTCCAGGGAGGGGACTATATGTAGATCATTGTGATCAATTCCCCCCCTTTCTCCCCCCATCTTCCCCTTACCCTCCTGGTAATGCTACTCTCAGTATTGGTTCTGAGGGGTTTGTCTGTCCTGGATTCCCTGTGTATCTTTTAAGATACAATTAGTATTTAAAGAAATGTGAGAGAGATGATCGCTAAGATTTTTCTTACAGTGTCACCAAGAATAGATGCTGCCAAATGAGCATTTTTCCTTTCTCCTTTTGGATAGCTCCACTAGGCTTACAGATAAAGGATCCCCGTCCACAATGAGTTTGTTCGTGCGTTTATTCAGCAGACACATACTGGGTTGTTTTTGTTGTAATCTCACCCACCAGCCTCACAGGACTCATGCATGTAATTGACCCAGAACTGGGGACAATTTCTTTTAAACCAACTCAGTGCTCCTTTAAAATTTAAATACCTTGACTGTTACCGTTTTGATTTAGAAATGCCTTAACTGTTACACTATACAGTCCCTATTTCGTTCAATCAATATTTACTTATTGTCTGATATATGCTAGGATTCATATTCATAGAGCATTCTTTTGACCAAATCCATAAAAACAGAACAGAAGTGGAATAGATTGATCAGCGGATTCTTTCATACAAGTTTAGATAGCAAGAGGAATGTAGGCATTTCAGTCCAATTTAGGGATGGTAGAAGTAATTAGCAGAATACTACGATAGCCCCAAAGATGTCCTGCCCACCCTGCATGGTCACCCTGCCGGTAATAGGAGGGATTTTGTTCCCATGATTATGTTATATGCACAGTTGAAAAAAAACCCCACCCAGGTGGGCCTGACTTAAGCACGTGGGCGTTTTAAAGGAGATCTTTTCTCCTGGCTGGTTAGAGAGAGAAAAAGAAGAGATTTGAAGTAGAGGAAGGATATGACCTGCCATTACTCTTTTGAAGATGGAGGGAAACTTGGGGCAAAGAATACGCATGCCCTCTAGGAGCTGCGAGCTCTGGTTGCACCGTGGCTAAAGAGCTAGGCTGCTAGCCGAAAGGTCCAGGGTTCTAACCCACCAACCTCTCTGTGGAAGAACACTGTGACTGCTTCTGTAAAGACCACAGCGTTAGAAACAAGTTCTACCTTATCCCAACAGGTGGTTCTGAGTCACACCCCAGCCTTAGAGCCAGCAGGGAAGGAGGGACTTCTGTTCTACCACTGCAGGGACCACATCCTGTTAATGACAAGAAGGAGCTTGGCTGTAGATTCTTCCCCAAACCATCACCGAGACGCCCTCAACCGTGCCATACCTGACCTGTGATTGACAAAATGGTGAGCTAAATGGATGCTATTTTTTTAAATTTGTGGTGCTTTGGCACAGAGCAACAGGAAATGAATAGAAGAGGAATCTGGTAGCTACACTTTGCCTGCTGGATGGCTCCAAAGCAGCGTGTATTAGTCCATAGAGCCTGTCTGAAGATGTCCCATGTGGTTGTACGTGGAATCTGACAAGCACCCTGCTGCGACCTTTCAGGCTTGGTGTGAAGCAGTGGCCAGCATGGAAACACATCTTTTCCCATGGCTTGTCATTCTCCCCGACCTTCACTTCCATTTCCCCATGTGTTCATCGCCCTGCCTTGGGACCTCTCAAATGCCACAGACCAGCCCTGTCCTTGGGCGCTGTTTTGCAGGGATCCATGTCCAGGCACCATGACACTCACACATAGCCTATGCAAACCTCAAATGATCATCTGCGATGATGGTGTGAAGCGTTTGCAAGTTCCTCCTACAAAAGGAGTCTAATAAATTTTCTTTCATTTTAAAAAAGGAGTCTCATTTCCCTTTCTATCAATCTTAGTAACTCCTACAAAATAAAATGTGGTAGACAGGTGGCTGCATGGTGCAGGAGACAGATAAGAAAGGAGACGACAACCACTCTGCTGTGTCCAGTCTCCTTGTCTCTCTCCCTCCACCTTCGGAATCAAGGAGCATGAAACCTGGGTGAGCTGAACTCAATTTTTTATCGTCTAAGAACTCTTCCATGTTAGACTCCGTGCAGTCTAACCACATTTCTCTCCTTGGGGACTATGTTAGTTTGTCTTCTCTGACAGGTGTTCCAAAATTCAAAGGCTTTACTGTATAAAAAGCTGAGCTACCTGAAAGTCACATGCTGAAGAGGCTATGCAAAAAAGGCCGCACAAAGAAACAATGAAATGCCAAGGAGCCTCTACTCATTTCCAAGGGCTGCCATGACAAACTACCGTGAATCAGTAGGGTGACTTATAAAAAGACTCCAACCTTACCCTCATGAAGAATTCACTGAAGAGATGGGTGCTAGAGTGTGGGGAGGAAATCAGACAGTTTCCTCCTATCACAAAGAATAATGTCTGGGTTTTCAAGGTTTATCTTAAAACAGTGAGATACCAGCTAAGTCCACATAGTAAAAACACACCAGCCTGTGTGATTGTAAATAATAAAATCTAAGACCAATTGAAGGAAAAAATTTAGAGCATAAATTCTGAGCACCTGGTTTGGAGAAGGCTGTAGATGTCAGTGAAAGCCCAAATGCAATATTTGCAAGGTCTCCATGTGGATTAAGCCTCCGGCAAATTCCCTCTCCCCATAGACCAGGGATGTGAATAACTTTGCTATCAGACATTGCAAAGTGAATTATTACAAATGCAGTTAAGTTAAAATCATCATGTTTGATCTGTTTGGCCCATGTGAAATATGTGCTGCTTTGAATATTTTCTGCTTTATTTTCAATTAACATTTTCTTTTATTTGCTATTGTTGCAGGGTTTTGTTTTTGTATGTTTTCCTATATATGAAATCCAGTATAGGTAAATCTGTAAAGACAATAACTGGATTAATAGTTTCTTCGGGGAAGTTGAGGGTAAATGAGGAGCTAATAACAATGAATACAAGAGAGAAGAAATGGCCCTAAAATTTATTGTGGTGGTGGTTGCACAAGCCTTTTGAATATGACTGAACTACGGAATTGTATGATAGTGAAGTATATGTCCATAGAACTGTTTAAAAGATAGAGCTGTCTTGTACAGTTCTGGAGATGGGAATCCATACTTGGGATAGTGGCTGTCCTGATTCCCCTGAGGACTTGAGGGAGACTCTGTTCCAGGCTTTACTCCTTGCTTCTCCTGACAATTAGCAACCCTTGGTTTTCCTTGACTGGTGCGTCACTCCTACCTCTGACTCCATCGTCACAGGCCACCTTCCCTGTGTTTCGGGCCCTTTCTCATTCATGAGAATACTTCAGATTACTTGAAAAACCCCTATTTCTTCCAAAGATCTTCAAAACCCGCTGCTTCTCAAGAACATTCCCAGAAACAGAATGTTGAACATATCCTTCGGAGGACACAATTCCATCCATGACAGCCTTTGCTGGGCTAGCCAGATCAACTGTCATATATATAAGTGTATGCATGTCCAGATAAATCCCGCCCCATGCCCTCACACTCCCGTGCCCTAGTTTTAAAACAAACACAGGCTGAGAGACAAGCCACCTCTGCAAAGCCTATTGCAGATTCAGAAGCAAAATTCAAAAACTTGCCCATCTAATTCACAATTAAAAATTCATGTGAATAATACAAATAAATATTTTTAAAGTTATGTTGCACTAAGCCCCTAAGTTGTGGAGTTATTTAGTACCTAGTCATAGAACTGACTCTTCATTTTCCTCCTAAGACGGATTTCTCTTTCTGTCCATCTCCTTCTGGTAGATGACTTCAGGAGACAATTTGCTCAGTTGGAAATGCAGGAACTTCTCAAAAGCTCCCCTCTCCGTCCGCATCAGATGATCCCCAGCCTCAGTCCGTTAGGTCTTCTGTCGGGCTCATTCCCATGACCACATATCCACGGCCATTGCCTCGGGTTTTGAAGGTTTTCTCCATCTCTTGTTTGGATAACTCCAGAAGTTGATTCTCCAGTCTCCCTACCTTCAGGTTTACATTTTTAAAAAACCAATAGTCTGCACTACTTCTAAAAGAATCTATTTCCTCTTTTTTATTATTATCATTTTTCTATATCACAGTGTAGGTAACCAGACAATTAAAAAAAAAGTTATTCTATCACCCAGAGGTAACCCCATACCATTTTAATCTTTCTACACTTTAAAAAATAGAGCTTCATGTTCCAATCCTGTTTCAAAATTTCATAGCCTATTTTTGACTAAATAATTTATGATGACTATTTTTCATGTTAATAATGTTCTTTGAATGGCTCCATTGTATTCTCCAATAAATAGATGCTCACGCACGTGGTATTGACGGGCCTGGGGGTGACATCTTGTGAGAGATGATGAAGTAGGGCTGGGGGTCTGCATCCCTTTGTCCTTAGGTCAGCTTCAGAGGTGTCCCTTGTATCTGCGTCTGGGCATAATTTTCAAATTATCAGATATCCCAAAGGTAGAAGGGATAACTAATTCTATTGATGCCTGAACCAATAGAAAAAATCCAAAAAGATCTCAACCGGCCATAGAACAATTTTAAAAGATGATAAAACACACTTAGTTTTGAAGGAAAGAAATCAGCAATGCTAGTATAAGGTGAAAGAAAAGTGAGTTCAAAACGAATACCCATGATTACATAAGCAACTTAAGAAGAAGACACTAATAGGTTTTTACCCAATAGTCAGTTTGTTCCTTTACCTCCTAAAAGGAAACCTATACTGTTGAGTCCAGCTATGTGCCAGGCCTAGAACTACATTTCCCACCCTTCCTTACAGATTGGAGTAGTCAATGAAACAGAAGAAGCGTTCAGAAACACTTCCAGAAAAGTTCTTTAAGGAGCACGGACCTAGCTGAGCGATGTCTCCTTCTGTCCTTACCCTCTTATTCAACCCCGCATCACTGAACCCGTTTTCATTTCCTGCCCACCAGGAACATGGGCATGATACCTGAAGCTGCCGCAGCCATCTTGGTTCACAGTGTTACTGTGTAGTGAGAGCCACGCTCTAAGGCTGGCAGAATGGAAAGAGTGGAGGGGACATGTCCCTGGTGACTTTCCTAGGCATCATTCCAGCCCGAAGCTGGCTACCTGCAGGCTTCATAGACAACAAAGAAATTCAACATCGATCTTGTTCAACCTCCCCTCTACCTTGTCGAAGAACTTCCGTGCTGTTAACAGCAAACTAGATAGAGTTCTTGATTCATAAAGCATTCAGTTAGTTGTTATTTGGCCGAAGTTTAATGTGACAGGGTATTAGAATAAAGAAAGTAATGGCATCATTATATATATTTTTTCACAGGCCAAAGTCCATCCAAAAAATTATTTTCAGTTCAGTAAAATTACTTACAGCAAACTAGTTAAGAGGAAGTACTAAGAGACAGAAACGGGGAAAGTGAGGGTGGGGCAGGAGGAAGGTAAAAGGAAACAGAGGACGGACCTAGGAAGCAAGTCAATGGAAAGAGGTATAAGCATAGGCGGATACAGAAACAAATGCATAAGTCCACAAAAATAGAGGTATTGGCCTATGTACATATATTTATACGGCAATATAGTGAGGTAGTGGGCAGACTTTGGGCCTCTGCTAATACCCTCCCTCAATACAAGAACACTTTGTTCTACCAAATCCGCGCTCTGAGATGCTCATCCTCCCTACACAATCGCTGAAGACAAAACGGGTGCATAAGCAAATGTGGTGAGGAAGGTGGATGGTGCCACACTATAAAATTACATAGCGTCTGGGGTCTTAAAGGCTTGAACTTAAACAAGCGGTCTTTCAGCTGAGAGGCAACAAGCCCTCATGGAAGAAGTACACTGCCGATGTGATCATGAGGAGTCATCAGGACCGGGTAATAGGCATCAGGAGACACATAACAAACAAACAACATATTATTGAGAACTAGGGTGGGTAGAGCAGAGACCCAAAGCCCATCTGTCCACAATGGAACCATCCCCCCCACAGAGGGGCCACAGGGAAGGGATCAGTCATCCAGGGTGCAGGAGAGCATCCATGAAACACACAATGTTCCTCTGGTTTCTTGAGGTTTTCTCACCCCCACTATCGATCCTAGTGCTGCTTCTCAATTCAGACTCAACTGGAGCATGTACACAGGTATAGATAAGAGATGGGGGCTCACGACACACGGAATCCAGCAACAGGAGTGGGAATAGCGATACCAGAAGGGTAGGAAGAAGTGGGGGAGAGGATGGGAGAAAGGGGGAACCGATCATAATGATTGACACATAGCCATACACCCCTCTCCAGGGGGCAAGAACAACAGAAAACATGGGGGAAGGGAGACAGTGGTCAGTGTAAGATATGAAAATAATAATTTATAATCGGGGGGTCTAAGGGGGGGAAAGAAAAAAAGAGGAGCTGATACCAAGGGCTCAATAGAAAGTAAATGCCTAGAAAAGAATGATGGCAACATATGTGCAAACATGCCTAATGCAATCGATGTATGGATTGTGACAAGAGTTGTACGAGTCCCCAATAAAATGATCTTTTCATAAATATAAGTAAATAAATTAAATGGACAATGGTAATCTCAAAAAAATTATTTTCAGTTCTAGGTGTTTTATTTTTGGAGGGATGTGACCGGAGTGGGTTTCCCAAGCTTGTCACAGAAAGAGCACTTCAAGGCAAGCAGGATCCCTCACCTGCTGAGCGAGTACCACGGTGCTCCAACTGCTAACCTGCTAAGGTGAGAGATTCGAGTCCACTCGGAGGAGCCTCAAAAGGAAAACAAACGCCTTTGTTTCAGAAAGTTCGGTCATTGCACACTCCACTGAGCTGAGTTTCACTCTGACACATACACACAGCTGCCGGGAGTGAGAGTTAACTCAATGGCAATTGGCTTTAACCCAAGAAGAGTCTGTGCCATTTCGACCCCCATGCTAAACTATTGCCACCTTGAGAAATCAAATCTAGATTTACTCTTTGTTGCTTTAAACAAAAGATTAGCGGCCAAATGATGTCAGCCAAATATAAGGTAGCATTTTCTAAAATTGTTGGAAAATGTTCTGTATGCTCTGATCAGATAATAAGTGGATTTCCAGTTAATGGGGTCTCTAGACTTAGCAACTGAACAGAGGGACCTTGGGGGATGTTTGAGACTGGAAGTAATAGGAGATCAGTTATTTTCATTGTTTTTGAAAACAAGTCTCTTTCTTCAAGTGAAATCCTAAGGAAGCCTCTCCCCCATCCCCATTTCTGGAAAGATCCAAAAGGACTCAGTAGTTGTTGTTAGTTACCATGAAATCAATTTAAACTCCACAGAACACAGTTTAAAAATCCTGAATTAGGAAATAACTAACACTATAACTCTGCTTCCAATTCATGATGGTAGCTAGCCTCAGTTAAAGATAAATGCTTGCTCACACATTGTCTTGTTTTCATTGGTACCAAGAAAAATGATGAGGAAAAACCCTGATTAATGACATGAAAAAAGTAAGAATAAATACCTTATGAAATATGTATAATAGATGCATAAATTGTTATAGATGAATGCAACTAAGACAGTATCACCAAAATAAAAATTTGAAGTCCATGTCATCACTCTCATCCATTTTTATGAGTGCAGTGTAATAAGTTAATTGTCAGGGGCTGTTAGGTTGGTTCTAACTCAGAGTGATCCTGGGCACAACGAAACGATAAAATGTCCAGTCCTGCGCCGTCCACACCATTGTTCTCATGTTTGAGTCCATTGTGGCCTTCCTTAGTCAATGTCCAAACCTCACATGCATGTGAGGTGATTGAAAATACCATGGCGTGGGTCAGGTGCACCTTCATCCAAAAAGTAATATCCCTACTCTTCAGCACTTTAAAGAGGTACTGTGTAGCCAATTTAACAAATGCAATGTGCCATTTGATCTTTTGACGGCTGCTTCCCTTAGGCTTGATTGTGAATCTAAGAGAAAATCCTCAACAACTTTAGTCTTCACTTGTTTATCATGATGTTACCCATTGGTCCAGTTGTGAGGATTGGGGTTTTGTTTGCACTGAGTTGTAATTCACACTGAAGGCTACAATCCCTGAGCTTCATCAGCAAGGGCTTCAAGTCCTCCTCACTTTTAGCAAGCAAGGATGTGGCATCTGCACTTTGCAGGATGTTAATAAGCCTTCCGCAAAACCTGAAGGTGAGTTCTTCATATCGTGCAGTTTCTCGGATTATTTGCTCAGTGTACAGAGTGAAGAAGTAGTGTGAAAGAATACCAACTTGACACACACCTAACAGCTGCCTCCTGATCCATCTACAATTCCCACAAGCACTATGAAAGGTTCTGGAATGCCCATTCTAATCATTGCTACCCATAGTTTATGATCCACACAGTCGAATGCTTTGGCATGGTTAATAAAACACAACAGTTTTCTGGTATTTTCTGCTTTCAGCTTAAGATCCTTCTGAGGTCAGCCATTACAGCCCTTGTTCCAAGTCCGCTTCAGTAGGACTAGCCAGACACACCCACAAATCCTGCTCTCCCACTGACATCGCTAGTGCCCCTTCTGAATCCTGCACCACTAGACTGAGGACAGACAGTAGCGAAGCCCTCCCAGTTTGCTCTCAGCTGCCCTGCAAGACAAATGAACTGAGACTTGCATTCACACACAAAGTTACCACCCCACTCACCTGGAGATAGTTGGTGAGTGCTTCAGTGTGTCCAGACCAATGACCAAAGTAGCACACCCATTCTACCGACCTGAATACATTAAAACAAACCATAACTAATACCAGAATGCAGGAAATAAATATACATATAAATATAATACTATCTCAATACTGCAGAAAAAGAGGCAATACCAAATCATATAAAAAAAGCAGGAGAAGATGGATCCAGCAAGTGACCAAAATAAAGAATGAGGAACTTCCCTAAGGACAAATTAGTAAGAGTATACCCTGATAAGAAAGTCAGAAGATACATGTAGATTAAGAATACAATCAAGAGTAACACAAACAAAACACAAAAATAATTCAAGAGAATAATACAGGACCAAGTGAAAAAAAATAAATGACTCTCTGCAACCAGACAAAAACGACACCTAGGAACCAGAAAATTAACACTAAGATTTCATAAATATAAGATTGCTTCAAAATCTTAAGGAAAAATAGAGTGAAAAGACCATGGAGTTTTTCATGAGCATTTTTGAAGTCCTTTCAGAACCAGTGCACTGGAAAGACAAAAGCGTAAACGTGAACCAACAGAAGGCAGGACTGGTTGGACAGAGTACAAATCCCTTGATATTAACTAATCTGTGAGAGTGACAATTAGAAAAACGATACAGAAAAATGAAGAAATCCTTAAGAGTTATGTTGGACATCAAGAGTTGAAATTCTCAAACATGAAAACAATAATAAAGCATACATTTTCCAGCTTAAGATTGCCACTTAAGCAAAGCATAAATATTTGCTGCCAAAAAACCTTCCCTAATATCATGAAAGGTGAAACTATTCATTCCAGAAGTCAAGAATATCCAAATAGGATAGACCCCAAAAGAAAATCACCAAGTTACAAAATAATCAAAGTTTCCAAAGCCAAAGAGAATCCTGAGAATAATGAAATGTTAATGAAATGGGACGTGCTGATGAAATTAGGAAAGATGAAATGTTACCCTAGGAGGTAATAATACAAAACTCTGATTTCTCAGTAGAAACCATGTAGATACGAAGCAATAACATGTATAAAATACTGGGGGG
>NW_022103898.1:67234267-67235926 GCF_000313985.2 Echinops telfairi
AGAACACTCCATTTAAAAAACAGGAAAGAGTGATAAGAGTTATACGAGCCCCCGATAAAATGATTATTTTTAACATAACAAAATACAGGAAAGGTTGGCATGCTCTTGCATTCATTTTATGAAGCAAGCACGATCCCAATACATTATTTTAATACACATGACTTTTGACAAACAAAAAGGACTGAGTACAGAATAGTAACCACAATGCTAACTAACCACAAGATCAACAGTTCTAAACCTCTAGCCACTTGGTGGGAGGAAAGATGAGGTTTGCCATTCTCATGTAATTCTCAAGTGGTAGCAATTGTACAATTCTGCTTGATGTGATTGAACTAGGGAATGATGATATATGTATTAACTCCTAATTAATAATAATTATTTAAATCATTTTATTGGGGGCTCGTACAACGCTTCTCACAATCCTACCATATATCCATTGTGTCCAGCACACTTGCACATAATTAATAATAATTTTGAAAAAGAGTTGCAGTCTGGGAACCCACAGGGGCAGTTCTACTCTGTCTGGCAGAGGCGCTGTGAGAATGAACTCAGTCGCAACGAGTAAGATCCATCGTGATTACAGATGGGAACATTTTCAAGTTCAGTCAATGGGATCCAACCACCCACCCAAAACATTAAACATTAAGACCAAGTGGGACTCATACCAGGTATGCAAAGATGGTTCAGCATTTAGACAGTCAAAGTAATCCATCACATAAAAAAACAAATGAAATGTACGATCATATTGATCAATGCAGAAAAGACATTTGACAAAATCTAACCACCATTCCTGACAAAAATGTTTAGCAAAATAAGAACAGAAGGAAGATTTCCCAGCATCATTAAGGGTAATACAATGCCACGGGCTAACATTAGATTCAACAGAGAAAGAGGGAAAGAATTCTCTTTGGGAACTAGCCAGTCAAAGATGCCCTTTACTGTCACTCCGACTACTGTGCTGGAAGTCCTAACCAAAGCCATAAGGAAAGAAAGACAGCCAAATTAACAAAGATGAAGTAGAACGATCTGTAATTGCATTATCTTATACATTGGCATTATCTTATACATTGAAAATCTCAAAGACTTGCAAGAAAATTACTGGAATGCATCGAAAGATTCAGCAAACTGGCAGGATATAATACACAAAAATTAGCCACACTCCTTTACACTAACAAAGAACTCTGAACAGGAATCAGCAAAACACTACCATTTACACAAAAACCCAATGTCACCAGGTCAAATTCACCTCACAGCAGCTCTGCAGGACAGTAAAACCACTGACATACATCCTTACGGGAGTAAACAACCTCATCTTTCTCCGGTGGAGTAGCTGGTGCATTTGAACCGCTGACCTAGTAGTGGTTAGCAGCCTAATGTCTAACCCACAGTGCCAAACTATAGCCAGGCCAATAAGGGTAATCATAACATTTAGGAGGTATGAACTCTGTATATCTTGACCCGGTTTATGACAAAAGGCCCAAATGAAATTAAATACAAAGTTCTTCAAAGCAATGAGATTTGAGAGCCTTTTAATTACCTATCCCACTAAAAACCAAATCTAAACTAAACTCAATGCCATTGAACCAAATCTGACTCACAGCAACACTACAGGGCAGAGGAGACCTGTTCCTTTAGAATTCCCAAAGCAGCAAAGTTTTA
>NW_022103898.1:67236849-67263572 GCF_000313985.2 Echinops telfairi
CATATCAGAGATTTACATGACGATTCATAACAGTAGCACAATGCCTGGAAGTAGCAAGGAAAATAATTTTATGGTTGGGGGTCATCACAACATGAGAAACTGTATTAAAGTTTTAGAAACACTGAGAACCACTGAGGTTCTCAGTGGTTCATCTAGAGGTTCATCATTCAGACATCTAATCGTTCCAAATTGGGAGACTCTTGCCCCGAAAGAAGGCACTAGGAGTCACTGCTGTGTGGAAAATGAAGAGAATTGTGCGCCTCCGATTTGAGACCTGAGCTTTGAGTAAGGAGCACATAAGGAGGGCTGATTAAGGGATGGTGGAAAGCAGGGGGAAGGACTAGAGAGAGAGGAATGGGAGGGGAGAAAGTTTGGATTACTGCTCTCAAATCTTTATTGCCTTCCTCCATAAAATTATACACCCATACTCTGCCCTTGGGAGAAAAGTTTATTTATCTGCTCCATTGAAGTCGGATTTGGTGGCATGAATTTCTTTAGAAAATGGCCTGCGAGCAGACGCGCCAGGTGTGCGTTCTGAAGCGTGAATGTGTCTGCTTGCTGTTGGAGATGCGCACCTGCCCGGGGAGAAGAGCGCTCGCAGTTCCAGGTGAAGCCCCGTGAAACCGAGCGGAACCGGAACAGGGCCTGTGTGAGCTCTCGGGTCCCACACAGCACAGATGGGAGACCACTGCCTGAACCAACGGCATCGACAAGCTGTCGTTCAGAATATCAAGACAGATGTCAGGGATGGTGTCTCTACCACATGAATTCCAAACCGAGAGTTGTCGCTACTTTTAAAAGTTGTACAAGGAAGCTGCAAAAGGTTTGTGGGAAAAGGAGATGACAGTGGAATTTTCCCACAAACATTGTGAAACACCCTCCAACATGTGTGTGTGCATGTGTGTGTGTGTGTGTGTGTGTGTGTGTGTGAACCCATGGGATCATTGTCAACAAAGATAACTTTTTGAAGCAGCAGTGACCCTCGATTTTCTAGGGGGAGGTAAGCTGGCTGCAAGAAGTGTCTGGGTTCATTGTGCTGAGGCTGTAATTGCCTAGCCAGGCTGCTGTCTGATGGGTCTTTTGGGTAGCTGAGAATGATTCCAGAGGGCCTGGGGAAGGACCGCCTTCTAAGTTCTCTGAGGGAGGAAGAGGAGGCTTTCTTCTTCCGCAGACACCCACAGGGACGGCTGTACGCTTCCCTACAGGGTGGCTGTGAGTTGGAATCGACTTCATGGCAGTGAGTTTGGTTTTGGTTCGGTTGAAGCTTCCACTTGGCTCCACCATAGTGCAAATGCTTCATAAATTCAAAACTAGATGTCAGGAGGACGGAACATTTCCGATGCTAAGTTTTCCACCTCTTATCTATGGTCTTGTGATAAGTTATAGGTGTAGGAGGTTGAGTTTCTGGAAAGCTTTTATATTCCCAGAAGTTACAAGAATATATCTGGTTAGTCATAGGTCTCTTGCAAGTCAACACAAAATGTGAGGTGGAGTTGCTGTAATTCCAACAGCTCGGTTGTTGGTTTTTCAACTGAAGATGAAGTGCGTGAAACCCTGCCACAGCCACTCATTTCCGCAACATCACGATTATCGACCTTGAAAAGCATCATGAAGCTATACAATTTAGTTTTAAATTCCACTTTCTAGAGAAGCAAAATAAGCTGGTTAACGGCATCAAAGGAGCCCTGGTGGCATAGTGGTTACGTGTTGGGCTGCAGTCCCCAAGGTCAGCAGTTCGAAACCACCAGCTGCTCTGTAGGCGCTACAGTCTCAGACTCTCCCAAGGGCAGTGCCACCCTGTCCTACAGAGTTGCTGTGAGTGGGCATCGGCTCAAGGGCAGTGATTCTTTGAGACTGAGGAAGAGCACTCCGTACTGCAATTCAATAAGGATTCAATACACAGACATAGAGACACAGATGAGAAAACGGGCATAATTTTGACAAAAATATATTAACCCCTACAGCTTTTTCACTTCCTGTATCTTAGAGCCCCTTCCATGCTGGCCCTGACAAGACTTCTTGTTCTTTTTAATGGGTACACATTAATTCAGAGGAAACATGCCCTCCAGCTTTGTCATTCTGCCCGCTGTTATTGACTATTTGACTTGCTCTGGGGATTTGGCTTTCACTTTTGCCATTCCAACAATATTGTCATGAACACACCTGCACATCCATTCTGAGTATATGACGAGAATAATCCGGAAATAGAATGAACATTGTGACAGGAAATATTTGTATTAATGGATTTATACATTTACATATTGATGGTCTTTTAAATATTACTTAAGACATTTTTAATACTATGCAGTTTCTTTTGATTTAAGCATTAACATGTACATATGTTTTAAGACTATTTTGCATATTTATTTTAATTCAAATCAACTCAGCTCCTTGAATAGTTATGGGCAATTAAGTGCACTCAGTTCTCTCTTAAGTGATGGAGGTATAAAATTAATGAGTTGATATTTACTTACCCTGAAGGAGCTCATAATAGCTTAGGAAGACAGTAATTTGAGGAGGAAAGAGAATAATTGCTATAATTGACCACTAAGAATCTACTTGCTGCTACATTTTCAGTTCTCATCTTACTTGGCCTGGCAGCAATAGAGGATGAGCTTTTTGTGAGCATCTGGTCACAACATTTTTGTCAACTGATGAATATATAACCTTATCTTATGTGTGTCTTCATTTAAAGATTCCTTACTTATGTACGTTATTGATACATTCCTATGCAACGCAAGGCCAACAGCATTATACCTCACTCCTGGACAGAGGTGAACATGTGTTTTTTAACACAAGGCACATCACAGTCTTCACCAGATAGCACATTAGCAGTGTAGTTGAGGGTCATTCTAAACAGGAAAACCACCAGCGAAATTACACACACACACACACACACGCCTCTGAACAGATGGAGAAAAGGACACTGGTTTATAGTCTGAACACTAAGACAACGAGGCAAAGCATTGCCTGTTCAGCCTCAACTGTGACTGGGCACGTTAGGTGACAAAAACTTCCCACTGCTCTGCCAACATGCATGTATGCGTGTGAACATGCTGTACTGATTTTGTGGTTGTGGGAGTGTCCTGCTCCCTGATATAATCCCCGGATAACGAGGATTGACTGCACCTACCGTAAATCTACTGGTAGCCCTTTTGTACCGAAAGGAGCGAACCTGCTGGGACCTGAAGTCAAGTAGCAGAAGTAGAGCCAGGAAATGGAGAAAGCCTTTCCTGAGACACTGTTCAGCTACGTAGCCCAACATGAGCCCTGTTCTATTTGATGCGTTTTGCTTCAGACTTTTGGTAGTTTGCACCCTGTAGAAGCCTCATGAAGCTCTATGATTCCATAAGCACAAAATGCTTCGAACTGTGCCTTGCTAGCCGGCAGATCGTCAGCCATAGTAGTAGGCACGATCCTATGTGATACAAAAGTCTTCCACTTTTCTTGTTTATGGCTGGTGCTCATAGCAGCTCTTGCTCCGCTCTCCACTTCTTTGTAACTCTCCTCACTGCGGCAGAGCCCACTATCTCCTCTCCTCAGTTTCTCTCATTGTCCTGTCCTCTGCCCATCATTTCATTGTTCCTATCTTCTCTCCTCTCTCAAAACGTCAAACTGTGTATAGTGCAGCACGGGGAACTTCCAAGGTGATAATAAGCCCATGTCTTTTCAAGGTTTGTGTTGTACGTCATCTATTTCTTGATCTGGATACTTAGAGTTATGACATCTAAAGATTTTCATGGTTCAAAAGTAAGTGAGTTGATCTGGATGCACAGGAACCCTGTAGGACAAGTTCGCGCTGGCCCCTGTGGATTTCCAAGAGTATCCCTCTTTATGGGGATAGAAAATCTCATCATTCTCGTGCTGAGCACCTGATGGTTTTGAACTGCTGACCTTAGGGTAGGCAACCCACTTCTCATCAGGGCTCCTAAGCTAAAGGGGCATTTTATTATGCCCAGGGAACCATGTGCTGCCTTCCAGAAATGGTAGATGTTGTCGTTCGATTGACACTGTCACAGAAACCACATGAGTTTGTCTAAGTTGAGACAGTTACTCCAAATAGTAGTGTTGGCAAGACCTTTTGAAAGGCCCAGGAGAATTCAGGCTAGTTATCCATGACCGGGTATTTGCAAGCCAACCATAGGTTTCTATAGTAGCCATGTGCTTCCAACACCTGATGCAAACAAATGGCTGCACGAGTGTCCGTCTCCATGATCTAAGAAGTCGATGTTGCTGCATGCATCAGTTAGCTAGTCTGGCAGAGCTGTAAAGAGCATACTCTTGACAGCATCTGAGTCAAAAGAATTGCTCCCAGAGTCACTGAGAGTGACTTACATTGCTACCATACAACAAACAAAACATCATCATCTGTAAAGCTACCATAAACCCAAATCAACCTTTAAGGCAGTGGGAAATGAACCTGGTGCCCTAGTATTATTCTGAGACTTGTCACTATGCAAAAGAAATCACATACTATTTTTGTCCATGGTCTCTTTTGATAGACTAATTTATTGAGTCTTGCTAGGGTGGTCTCTTTCAACACGAATGTCTTGTTTACAATTGTTTTGGAAACCCAGCAAAGGAAAACAATGCCGCTAAGTTGCTTCCACAATGTGTTTGCTAGGAATTTAAAATGACTGCCAAGAGAAATAAACATGTGGATAGCGTCACTAAAGATTAAGGCCCGCACTTTAATTAGCTGAGGCTCGGTCTCTCAGGAGACACAATCCAGAAAGAAGGTCAACAGAAGTGTCGATTAAATCAAGTTAGCAGTTTTAATACGCTAAAGGCTAATGGTCAGTTTGACCAAAAAAAGAGACCTAGCTGACAACTCCATTGTTTGAATCCTTAACTAAAATCAAATGGCAGTTTTCACGTACTCACAAGAAAGCCCCTGGTGGACCATGGCCTTTCCATTTTTCTAATATTGAAATTACAGACTGTGAAAATAGAAAAATATATGGCTCAAATAACTGTTTCAGATTCAAGCTTTCTGTGAGCACTCTGGCCAGCACCCTTCTAGAACTGCTGGCAACTCTTTGTTTCCACACACCCTAAGTTTGTGGCCACTTCTCTATATAATTGACGTTCCCTGAGGTGACTGTCGGCATCTACTTACTTTACCTAGAGCATTCTGACCTCTCAGCTTGATATTCTGTTCTCAAAGAAGTCTTTGAAAAGCAAATGCTCAAGGAAGATGGCCCCATGCGAGTGTCTTGTCATCCACCTACGGGAGAGTGCCATTAAGATGGAGGAAGTGGGGTGGGAGGCTTGGGGCCAATAAACTCCACCTTGACTCCCCCTTTAAAGAAAAAAAAAAAAGACGGAAGTAGTTTTTGAAAGAGATGGGGAAAGAAGGAATATGATATTGAATCATAACCTTACGTTTCTAGGGGCAATTATTAAAACTTAACTTGAGATTGCTGCACAAGACCTAGTTAACGTTTTAGAGACCAAAGGTGTCACTCTGGGGACCAACGTGCGCCTGACCCGAGCCATGATCTTTCTGATCCCCTCACACGCGTGTGAGAGCTCACAGTCAATAAGGGACACCAGAGAATTAGCGTGTTGACAAGAATATTGGAAGTACCGCAAAGGACCCGAAGGAACAAACAAATCTGCTTGGAGGAATTACTACCAGAATGTTCCTTAGAAATTGGAGACTTCATCTCACCTCCTTTGAACATGGCATCAGGAGGCACCCGCCCCTGGAAGAGGAGAGCATTCTTGGGAAAGAACAGGGTCGGTGATAAAAAGGAAGACTCTCAACAAGGTTGACTGACGCGGTGGCTGCAACAGCACATGCAGTTAAAACAACACCGGTGAGCACGGTGTAGCACTGGCAGGGGTTCATGCTGCTATACGTAGGGCTGACTTGGGTCTGAACTGACTCAAGGGCACCTGACGACGACAACAACAACAACAACAACAGAAATTTAATTCTTAGAGCCCATGATCAGATATGATTACCACAGTGCAGGCTACCAAGGTGCTTTCCATGGATGGCTCATGGCTCTTCGTCTCTCAGCCAGTGTAGATAATCACGAGCTCATTTTCCTCTTTGCACTTTGCCCAAAGGTGTTTCAATCTGCAGCCACCAGCCAGAAAATGGCTGATACCACCATGTTGATTTCCATGTAAAGGAGACGTTTAAGATGAGGCAGCACTCTGATTTTCAAACTGGAATAACTGGCAATGATTTTCTGAGAACACGTAATAGGTTGGCATTACATAGACAAGATCTCAAGAAACATGTGCCTGCTGTATCCATTGGCTGTGTAGAGATTTGGAGTTACTGATATGCACTATAAAGTGGCCTTGGTGGCGCCAAGGGATAAGTGTTGGGCTGCTAACTGCAAGTTTGATAGTTCAAATCCACAAGCTGTTATACAGGATAAAGAAGAGACTGTTTGCTTCCATAAAGTTTTGCAGTCTCAGAAGCCCTATATAGGATTGTGGTGAGTCAGAAGCAAATAGATGAAAGTGGATGGGTTGGGTGGATATGTACTATAAGAAATACAGAATGGGACCTTCTTCTATAGCCATGTGACTCTTGGGTATATTTATGGATGCAGGCATTACCACCTGTGGAAATACATGTGAAATATAAACCTTAATTGAAATATACTCATCATGTCTAATGGAAGGATGCCCCAGGAAAGCAGAGGAAGTTCTACCCGTGTAAAAAATGTAGAATTGGGCCTAGAGGTAATGCAACATGCTTCTACTTGTGTGTGTGTGGGGAAGGGGGGAGTTATTTAACAAAGCTGTAAGGTGAATATCTAAGGTTCTTGGCTCATTAACAATACTTATTTTTATCAGAATAAATATTCTACCACACTTCCTTTGGAAATAGCAATATTGATGTTTATATGAAATGCAAACAGATGATGCAATGTTTCACATTTTCCAGTTTTTTACTATGAAATAGTCATTTAAAAAATTGTGTTAGTTCAACAAAAATAAAGTGCTCACCCAGTTCTTCTTAAGATAATATATTACTCCATTATAACAAGCACAGCGTGGCTTGGATTTAGAAAATAAATTTTTTTTTTGTAATCCAAATGAGTTTTTTTTTAATCATTTTATTAGGGGCTCATACAACTCTTATCACAATCCATACATACATCAATTGTGTAAAGCACATTTGTACATTCATTGTCCTCATCATTCTCAAAACATTTCCTCTCCACTTAAGCCCCCGGCATTAGGTCCTCATTTTCCCCCCTCCCTCCTCGCTCCCCCCTCCCTCATGAACCCTTGATAATTTATAAATTATTATTTTGTCATATCTTTCCCTGTCCGACATCTCCCTTCATCCATTTTTCTGTTGTCCATCCCCCAGGGAGGAGGTCACATATAGTTCCTTGTAATCGGTTCCCTCTTTCTAGAAAGTAAAATTTTAAACACGCTTTGTATATGTATGTTCCTTGTGTCTTGAATAAGGGTCTTTCCTGTGGGTTCTTAGGAGAGTTAGCGGTCCTGCTTGGGAAGCATTGGACTGCTACCGGAGAAGTCAGCCCTTTAAATCCCCGAGCGACTCCACGGGAGCCACCGAAGCTATCTGCTCTTGGCAAGATTTGCCATCTGGAACCCAGTGTGGGGTCTCTAGGAGTCTGCCTTGAATCTGAGGCAGTGGGCTGAGGGAATTCACTGCCATCGAGTCAATTCGGATTCATAGCAACCTCCCAGGGCTGGGCAGAACGGCCCCTGTGGGTTTCCAGGTCCCCAAATCTTCACAGGCACAGAAAGCCTCGTATTTTTCCTGAGAAACAGCTGGTGGGTTTGAACTGCTGACCTTGTGGTTAACAGCCCAACTCGTATGCCACTGGGAAGTGAGAGATATGGACACAGATAGACGTCAATGCACTATTAAACCATTTTTGAAAAAGAAGCATCCTTGACAGTGAAGAGAAAATGATAAATATGGGAGGGGGGCAGGAAGGGAGGGGAGTAAAATGAGGAGCTGATGCCAAGGGCTTAAATGAAGAGCAAATGTTTTAAGAATGTTGAGGGCAACGAATGTGCAAATGTGCTTTACACAATTGATCTATGTATGGATTGCGATAAGAGTTGTATGAGCCCCCAATAAAATTATTAAGGAAAAAAAACAAAAAAAGAGTTGCACGAGCCCCCAATAAAATGATTTTTAAAAGAAAATGATAAATATGCCATTCCAATGATAAATATGCCATTTCTCTAAGGAAAAGGGCAGTTGACTTAGACTTTTTTTACTTTAATGGTTCTGTGAATTATTGATCTCACTCAGCATTATCAAGTATTTCTCATTTCTACCCATTTACTTTGTCATTAAAACAACTAAATATTATGAGACAAGCCCAATTGAAAACCCTAAATCAATCCATTTTCTCTGAAAGTATTAGTAAAAAAATCTGAGGACTGAGCAGATAATTGTGAGTAGTTACACAGAAATGTACAGCATCGGTCTATAATATAAATACACCTGTTAATGTATTGCTACCTACCAAACATTGTACACACATGAATCCTCCTACAGAGTAGGTCTATTATTAACTCCATCTTGAAGCTGAAAACCAACAAAACAGCAATATGAAAACCACAAACAATGCTGAAGCTCAGAAGTTAAGTCTCCGTGGAATCTAGATTCTTCACCACAGTATTTTCTCTCTGAAGATGATTCGGATCACTCAGTAGGTTTAGTATCACTTGCATTTTGAAACATTAGCTATTCTGCTTTTTGCATTTAAGGAAATAATTTTCTCCCTTGTTTAGATGTAATAAAGTAGGAAAAATGAGAACTTTTAGATGATCGAAGTATTTGAGCAATGTACTGAACAGCTCAGATGACATTACACGTATTTTTTAGAAAGAAGATCTTTCTAGGAGATCATACATATGCAAGCATAAGCATGCCACAGTGTGGCAACCAGAGTAATTCTTTTTCCAACATGGAATCTTTTTTGTAACCTTTCACATTGCCAGCCACACAACCTGAACGGACTTACTGGTGGCTAATTAGCCACTCTGCTTCAGAGATGACTGAGCTTTTAAATCCTCACCTTCAAGGTGTTTAACTTTCAGGAAGTGCATAGGATCGTATGGAAGTAAGCACAAGAGAAAATATTCCACATTCGGTGTTCATATTTTTGCTTAGTCTGTTATGAATATGTCCATATTTCCTTTCTCCTCATTTAAAATAATTGCTGTGGCTTTCTTTTATTTTACTCATTCACATAACTGAAGTTGCTGGTGTTTCCTCACATGCCCATTCTTCTGTAAAAAGAACTCTGAATTTCAGCTGGACACCTGACTTTCCAGGAGGAAGATTACATTTCTCAGCTTCCTTTGAAGTCAGTAGAACAATTTGACAACGTTCTAACCAAGGTGACGCAACTGGAAGCTAGGAACTAATACAGGCCTCTTCTCTTCATCGTTTACCTATAAACTGAAGTGATGACATCATGAACATTTTTTGAGCATGAAATGACCTAGCAATGGAGGTTTTGCACAACCAAGAAACCAAATAGGAGATTAGTCACTGCCGACCACACTACACGCTAGCTTCAAATTTCTTCAACTACAGTAAGAGAGATTTCCAGTCTATTTAATTCACCTTTTGAAAAACCTGCAGCCGAACTGGCTTTCTTTAAAACAATGCAATTAAACGATCACATTTGATCTTGATTGTATATAGATGTTCCAACAATGATTAGCACATTTTAGAGTTCTGCTAGCCTACCGGCGTTGCTCAGTGGGACAGCGCAGAATTGCCCCAATAGGGTTTCTGAAGCTATCCATCTTTATAGGGGCCTCATCTTTCTTCCTGGTGGATTCAAACTTGCCATTAGCAGCCCACCGCTGAACTCACCGCACCTCCAATGATTTTGTATGATGCAAAACGGTTTTTCTTTGATCTGAATAATATCTGGCAGTGCCTAATTCAGCAGACTTTGCAGGTGAAATTCTCTTTGACATAGTCCATAAATGTGTGTGCTTATCTCATAAAGTTTTCTGAAACTATTTGTGTGGACCACATGAGAACGAATTCACTTGTCAAAGGCCACCTGTTCTGTCCTCTTAGGATAGGTGGGTGGGAAGGAGGCATCAGCTGGAGGTCTTATCGTTGGAGGAGACAGTGGCATTTGTAGACCCTAGGCAGCTGCTGAACTCGTCTTCAGGGAAACCTTCCTCGATAGAGGCAGGTCACACTAAACCCGCGAGGATAGCTTTGCCGGTTTGCTACAGGCCATCTTCACGACATTTGACCGAAGAGACCAGGGGTGTTTCTCTTGATGGTTGTTATTGTGCCGCCATCAAGTCAGTCCCAACTCATGACAACCCTTGTACAACCAAACGCTGTCTAGTCCTGCACCGTCCTAATGAGGGATTGAAGGGGCGGAGCATTGCCATTTGTAGCGTTTTCATTGGCTGATGTTTGGAATTATCAGCGTAGCAAAGTGCAGGCTTCCACTGACAGACGGAGAGTGGCAGCCGTTGAGTCCACTGCCTGGGAATCAACCCAGGTGTCACATGTGGATGGTGAGCGATCTACCACTGAATTACTAAGGACCTCTTGATTACATGACTGGTCTTGCAGGTAAACTACTGTGGGTCAAACTTCAATCAAATACATAGACAAGTTCAATCTAATTGTATACCTAAAAACCCAATCCAGATTTCAATATGGTAAGCAACTTATTGAACTTTGCCAAGTTCTATGTGAATTTTTGTTTCAAATGCTCATATGAAGCACACAAGAACAATAATTGAGTGCTATCTAAGTTGACAAAAATTTTGTATTTAACAGTGAGAGTTCTGCGCTATCTAAACGCCTTGGGGTGGGGGTGGGGAGGGAGAAGGTGGTTGAATAACTATTTCCTTCCTGGATTGAAAAAAATTTTTTCCTGTAGGTTAAAAAAGAAATCACATTTGGGAAGCTGCCACCAGAGACAGTTTCACTTGGAAAGAGACTTTTTGAGAAAGTTCCAAGTGAATGAGAAAAGAGGATTATAATGGAATTCGCACCACGACTTTTGTTCTTGACAGAAGGTCTATTCATCCTATGGAATTCTTTTAAAATCACTGACCTGAACAATATGCTTCTGAGAATATTTTCCTGCTTAGCTTATAAAGATATTATTATGTCTCTATGATATAATCACTGGGAAATGCTCCCTCTGGGGCATTTACTGTTTCCTTAATTATCCTAGTTGATTGTAGAACTGATAGACCTGTCTTGCTTAAAGGTGTGACCGAGGAAATAGATATAATCTTTTACCTAAACAGCACTTTCTGTCTTCAGAGGGAGTCTGTTTTATAAATAACTCTTTATCAATTAAATAACATCCTAGAGAGCTTTTTTAATCAAGAAGACAAAAATTATACTATAGCAAGGTGAAAAAGAATGATTCTTCGAGCTACTGGTGATTGTCGTAGCAAGACAAATCTATTTTCAGATAACTAATGCTCTCAGATAACGCTGAGGCATGTACTTCTCTGAGCTTAAGCTTCCCCTCTGCAAACTTAGCTGGGATTGCCCACTGCCTCACTGACTATTTTGAGGATAAAGAAGGTGATATTTATCAAAGATCTTAAACAATGTTGGACAGGCTGCTATTTATTATCAGTGTGATTTTAGAACCTGTATAACTTTGAAGACCAGAGCCATAAATCATAGAAGTACACTTTGGTTATGAAGCTGAAGAAAAATAAATCAATAAAGTTAATCATCTATAAGGAAATTGTATTCTTTAACTGTCACTTAATTCTTTTCCATTATTCCAACTCTTTGGGAAGATCAGAGATTAGGTTAATATAAAACAGCCATGAAACTAAACATTCTTTACATTCGGCTTTGGAATGTGTTTGTGCTTACGTTTGAGAGTCAGTGTGTCTTATGGGTTCGATATTCACTTCAAAGAAAACGGTGAAGACATGTTGAGGAGTCATGACTCCCGTGCAGAGAAAGATACTCCGGCTCCCCTCCATCATCTCCACCCAACTTGTCCCTTAAACCGCCAGGGATAACAAAGGTCTGCTTTCCCTTAACTCATAACAAATTCTGGGTGCTCTCAAACCTCCTTAGAGGAGGGAGGTGGCTGAACATGTGCGCTTCAAAGGGCTTCGCTCCATGCAAGCTAACTAGAGGAAATTGAAATGTCTAAAAAGCTATAATTAAGCGGACGCAATACTAACTGCATTGAACTTAAAAGCAAGCTTGTTATGGATAACCCCAAATTCTGATAAACCATCTAAAGGCAATACTGATTAATGTGGTTTGAATATTGATGAGGCATGGAGCTGAACATCCTAAAACAAATCCTGCCCCATTGGGTTGGTTTTTTATTTAAAGGCATGGTGGGGCTTTTTGTTGTTGTTTGGTTGGTTGCTTTAAGCGATCTTCTAAAGATCTGGTATAGTAATTTTTCCATTGAGCTGAAAAAATATATATATTTTTTAACTGAAGGCTGAATTTTAATAAGTCCCCCCCCACTTTTCCTGACTTATTTATTTTATTAAAAAGTATTTTATTGGGGGCTCTTACAGCCCTTATAACAATTCATACTTCAATTGTATCAAGCATATTTGTACATATGTTGCCATCATTATTTTCTAAACACTTACTTTCTATTGAGCCCTTGGTATCAGCTCTTCTCCCCTCCCCCCATGACTCCTTGAAAAATTAGAAATTACTATTATGTCCATATCTTACACCAACTGCTGTCTCCCTTCCCCTATGGTTTCTGTTGTTTATCCCCCCTGGGGGTGGGGTGGTGGTTATGTGTTGATCACTTCGATCGGTTCCCCTTCCTCCCCTCTTCTCCCCAACTTTCCCCTCCCCTCCTGGTATCACAATTCCTATTCCTGTTCCCGGATTCTATGTGTCATGAGCTCTTTATCTCATATCTATACTGGTGTACATGCTCCATCCGGTCTAACCTGCAGTGAAAGGCAGGACTGGGTCATGATAGTGGGGTTGAGGCAGCCTCAAAGAACCAGAGGAATGTTGTGTGTTTCATCAGTGCTATACTGTGTCCTGGCTGACTCATCCTTTCCTTGTGGCCCTTCTGCGAGGGATGTCCCATTGTCTACAGATGGGTTTGGGGTCTCTGCTCCAACCCTCGTTCTCAACAATATGGCTTTTTTGGTTGTTGTTTAATTGTTTTTTATCTGGTGCCTGTTACCCAATGCCATCGACACCTCATGATCACAAGGCTGTTGTGCTTGCTGCTTCTCTGCTAGATAGCCGCTTGTTGAACTGCAAGCTGAAAATACTTTTAAGGGCAAAGAATTAATTCTAGATTCCTTTCTCTTAAAATATTACATTCATGATTTGAATCTGATAGAAATTATTTTTGCTAAGAGCAAAACATGAACAGATATATACACGCCCATGTTCATTGCCACCCTTTCTATAATAGCAAAAAGATGGAAGTAATCAAAAACCCTTTCTGTGGAGGAATGGATAAACAAATTCTGGTACATACACACAATGGAATATTATGCATCCTTAAAAATCAATGACCAGCTTGTCAAATACTGCATGGCATGGACAAAATTAGAGGACATTATGGTCAGCAAAGTTAATCAGTCTCATAAAAATGAATATTTTCTGAAAATAGTATTATGAAGGGAAAAATTGGTTTTCACGTCAAAGGAAAGGACTTTGAAGACTATGAAGAGGTCAGGGCTGGGAAGTGGTGTGGGGGGTGGTATCTGATCACCTCTAACTTCACAAAGGGGAAGGAGAATGAAAATTAATAGCACCAGGATGATTCCTACGAAGTGGAGGTCTGACATGCCACCATCCTCCTCCAACCTCTTTATCATTTCTGACACAAACTGCCCTTCCCACGGCACTGTCAACCTCTGTACTTCCATAATTTGTTAGAATAGCCACAGAGAACTCAGAGAGCATACACACCGTTACGGGGTTTATCAGGGATGGAATAGGTTACAATTGGTGTGCAGAAATACTCAAAATACAGCTATTCAATCAAAACAGCCTCTTCTCAGCTGTGTATGTAGGCTTGCTCAGGCCCCATGGCCATGGCTTGACCTCTGTCCTACTAGCAAGTTTAACAAAGCTCCTTCGACGCTGCCAATAAGTGCCTAGAGGCATCTCACTCTGCCAGCAAGCCTCCTGCCTAGCAGCACTCAGCACTCCCTGGGCCAAGAAGTCCACTACTCTATCTTGCGCCAATTCCGCTGCCTCTGCTGCTGTTTTTTTTTAGCTGTTACTTTGCACCACCTTTGGTGTCACACCTCGCCGTCTCCTGGATTGAGAAGATTCAGCAAAGGGATCTCAGATCCAAAGGACACAAGGTTCTCCTTTCTTGATGGTAGTGAGATCCCCTTTCCATCTCTAGGATGGCTCATTTTAAATCTAGCAGAATGGAAAAATTGACCAATCCCTACATTAGGGTTCCGTGCATCTGATTTGCATGGTTCTACCTCACAAGGGTGCCAAGTGAGGTAAACTACCAATCCCCTTGGAAGGCTAAAAGCAGGGCTCATTTGCATAGTCCTCTGAGGCCATTCCACTTCCGAGAAAATGGTCCACTGAAACATTATGAATAGCAGCAGAATATTGTCTGATTTAGTCCTGGAAGATGAGCCCTTGAGTTGAAAGCCAATCAAAACACAACTGGGGAAGAGCTACCTTTGGAAAATGGAGTCAAACATGTTATCAGGAGGGACTTGTCCTGCGAGCAAGCTATTTGCTTGGTGAAGTCGAGGGTCACAGTTAAGTGGAATGCCCTCGGTGATGTGGATTGATGCAGTGGCTACTACAATGTGTTCAGACACCGGGAGGATTTTGAGGGGCAGGCAGTGTTTCATTCTGCTATCCATAGGATTGCTCTAAGCTGACAACAAAAACACGAACAATATGAACAACAACAAAACCAAGTTCTTTGATGGAAGTTACAAAGATTACAACCTGAGGCACCATGTGAAGCATCAACTTTCTCATTAGCCAACATTTTGCATTTGTGACAATATTAACACGCTATCCAACTATACTGATCATTAACAATGAACAGTTGGCAGTAATAAATGCCAAGGTTCTGGGTGAACATAATGCTGGCTGTGATGGGTAAGATTGTGTGTCAACTTGGCTGGGCCCTGATTCTCAGTTGTTTGGCAGGTATGTAATAATGGAATTTGGCAGTTACGTAATGATAGGCATCCTTGTTTCATAATTTGATTTGGTCAGACCCCATTTTTGCATAATGCAAAATACATAAAAATACATAATGTATTTTGCATAATGCAAAATACAAATTTTGCATAATACAAAACAACCTGGCCTTGGGAGCATAACCAAGTCAATAAGTGAGGAGTGGGGGCAGTACTAGATGCTTCCAGGCACAAAGAGATGGAAAACGCCTCTACACCAGGGGACTGGGAGGAAGGACCGCAGTAGAGGTGACGGTTGAGCCAGCTCTTAAGGAAGAATGAAAAGAAAAGGCAGTTGCAGCTTTCAATGTTTCCCCTGTGTATGAAGAGGAATCCTGGTGGGAGAGTGGTGAAAATACTTGGCTGCCGACACTTGGCCTTTCACATCTTATTGGGCAGCTCTGGTCTGTCCTATAACCTCAACCTCAAGTCCATTGAATTGATTCCAACTCTTACGGACTTTATAGGACAGGATAGAACTGCCCTTGCAGGTTTCTGAAGCGATCACCCTTGAAGTGACTGGTGGTTTTGAACCACTGACCTTTAGGTTTGCAGCCCAACGCATTGTAACCACTATGCCTCCAGGGCTGGGGTGCAATAAATTGGAATTAAGTCAATGACAACATATTTTTTAAATTTTTAGTTGAGTGTAGTGGACCGAACAGTGCCTCTCAAAAAAAAATTGCCTCTAAATCCTAATCCCCAGTCCCTGTGGATGTGTCCTTATTTGGAAATAGTGTCTGCAGATGTAAGTAAGTGACAGTTTCAGAATGAGGCATCCTGGATCTGGGTAGACCCAAATTCAGTGACCAGTGTCCTAAGAGGCGGCTAAGGAAGTTAGAAACCTAGCAGCCCAGGGGCGAAGGCCGTGCGCAGAGACTGGAGCTATGCTGCCACAGAGTCCGGGGAACCGGCTTGCTGTCGTGGTTCGGTGCCATTGAGTCGGTTCTGACCATAGCTCCCTGAAGCACCGCAGACAAAACACTGCCCTGTCCGGTGCCATCCTCCCAATTCCCATGCTTGAGCCTATTGTAGCCACCACAGTGTCACCTCATCTTTTTGAGAGTCTTCCTCTTTTTCACTGCATGACGTCCTTCTTCAGGGACTAGTATTTCCTGACAACATGCTCCAAGTATGTAAGACACAGTCTCACCATCCTTGCCTCTCAGGAGTATACCAGGAGCCACCAGAAATTGGAAGAGACAAGGGAGGAGCCTCCCCTAGAACCTTTAGAGGGAGATGTTAGGCCCTAGTATCGTGATTCAGATTTCTAACCTCCATCACTGGGAAATGATACATTTCTGCTCTTTTTAGCCATAACGTTTGTGTTGTTACAGCGGCCCTATGAAGCTAATACACCGGAAGTAAAATCCAGAACTTATCTGAGCACATAGCTGCCAATGTTTAATACCAATAGTCACCTCTCAAAGAATGATTCACTGAGCCAGGAGAATCTGGCTCAGATAAGCCTGGGGTATGGCGAGCACAGCGCTGCGCCATCCAGAAACCCTTGGAGGAACTCCTCCCAGCTGCCGGAGTGCTGCCCGCAGAGCGCCAACAACTCTCAGCCCCCTATGGGGATTGCATCAGCCAAAGAAGTGGCCTCACCCAAGGTCATGCCCTTTCCCCCAAACTCTTGCATCCAAAGACTGATCAATACTAGGAGATAAAGTCCAGCCCGGCACCTCAACTCAGGACAACACAGAAAAGTCCTCACAGCTACAGAGACACCTATAGAATCTGCCCCAGCTGGGGTTGAGACTTCTGTCTGCCCAGTTTTACTTGGGCCTTTCTCTTCCCTCGCTCGTGATTCCAAGATACTCTAGAATACACCTCTGGAATTCTAACCTGCGTCTCAGTGTCTGCTTTCTGAAGAAACCAGCCGGTTTAATTGGTACCAGCAGTGGTCTGAGAGAGCAGGTCTGGGTATGGGGTTTGGGAGCTGAAAACCTGCCTCTGCTGGCAATTAGAACCCCTTTCATAGGGTAGGGGGTTTCCAGGTAGCCTTTGGCACAAGGTGGCAAACTGGGATGACACCTTGGCAGAAGAGAAAGTAAGAATTTGTATGATGCAGTAGGAAACTGAGAAATACGGGGGACCCTAACTATCAGGTGGTAGAATGGGGTGGCTATTGTTCAGTTCAATTGACACTTTGGGAAAAAAGTCAAAAATACGGAGATTGATAAACTGTGAATTCAAAGATGAATGTGAAAGCCAGAGAGGACCTCCCTAGTAGCATATGAGGGCAGAGAAAATAAAGGACCATGTCTAGGCCTTAATCATGACAACCGCAGAGATCAAAGGAAGACTAACTTCCCAACTGTGTCCATGGAACCTTGGTGACATCTAGAGTGATGAACATAACAATCAGAAATTCCCATCTTTCTTTGAACTTGCTGACCTGGCACAAGGGGCCCACGCCTCTCAATGAAGCACTACCATTTCTGTTTGCTTGCCTCTAGGCCAAGGCTGTTGATTGCTGTTGAGTTGGTTCAGGCTCATGGCAACACGATGTTCAAGAGAGCCAAATGTTGTCCAGTCCTGCACCATCTTAGCGATCAAGTTCATTGTGACCACTGTGTATTTTGAACGCCTTCCAACCTAGGATGCTCATCTTTTAGCACCACTTCTGACACCTTCTGTTGTGATGCACAGGGCTTTCATTGGCTCTTTTTCAGAAGCAGACCCCCCAGTCTTTTCTTCCTAGTCTGTTCTATCTTAGAAGCCCCACTGAAACTTGTCCACCATGGGTGTCCCTGCTGGTATTTGAAATACTAGTAGCATAGCTTCCAGCATCACAGCAATCTACAAACCACTACAAGATGACCAACTGACAGTTTTGTTAGAGAGTCGGCTAATAGCTGGGGCCAAGTTACACTACACCAAGCTGAGGACTCAGTGAGCCTGATGCAGAAAGAGAAGGACCTAGACCTCAAAGAACGTCAGGACCTAGTCAGGGTGAATCGGCAGGAGCCCGATGAGAGGCCATGGCTTTGGATTCTGCCAGTGTTTGATCAGGAATAGAAGGTTGGAAAATGAGTTTATTAATTTGGGAGGAGTTCTTGGGGGACAGTAATGGTTAAACACTGGTCCACAAGCCCAAATAGTAGAAGCCAGTGTCTGTAAGGACTAGATCAGATGAGAGTCAGCAGGGGCACTACAGAATCTGAAAAATCAAAAGAAATTTTAAAAAAGTGATGACACAGCCAAGGGCAGTCATCCTAATAAGTTATTTCTGTACCTGAGCCAGTTTTTGACCTGGAGTTTATCGACTAAAATAGAGACCATGTCCTCAGGGAGAGGAGCCATGGATTAGGAGTCCCACAGGAAGTGAGCACTATAATGACTCCTTTTTCTTTCCTGAAGAAACATATGACTGTTCCTAGGGCAAGAAGGCCTGCTCATCCAGAGACCCCGTATTCGCATGTGATCATGGGGAGCTAGGTAATAAATGGAGTCCTGGCTCAGGTCTGGCCCCCAACGAAGACCAACCCAACAAAACAACCAGACACCCTGCCATCTACTCATTGACACCTTATAATGACTCGGTGGGACGGAGTCCAACTGCCCTCTTCATAGGAGCAGGAAGCCTCACCTTTCTCCTGTAGACCCACCCAGTGGTCCCCCAAGTACATAACTGAAGAAAGTATACCAAATAGTTGGCTCAACTCTTGCCACTTGAACTCTGGGATCAGCTCTACCAAGAGGCCAGGAAAGGCCAAGTAGAAGCCTTAGCTCTACTTCCACCCCACCCCACCCTAATAATGAAGATAATACCTCAAGGACAGAATTGCATCCCAAAGGAAAGACGGAACATAGGAAGGAGGGGAAATGTCTAAAATGTCTATGTTTTTGCTATTGAGATCAATATGCTTCCTAATTAGCTTACTTCAGGAACCGAACATCCAGTCTATTTCACTGGTGATTGGAATACAAATTACAAACAAAGAAGGATTTATCATTGGAAAGTATGGTCTTGATGATAGAAACAATGCCACAGATTGCACAGTAGAATTTTACAAGCAAAATTACTTATTCATTACAAATTAATTTTTCCACCAACATAACTCGTGACTATACCCAGGGGCCTCACCAGATAGAATACACAGGAATCAAATCTGCAGACAACATGTGTGGAAAGAGACAATGGAGAAGCTCAATATTATAAGTCAGCAAAAAGGCTCGACTGTGGAACAAACCATCAATTGCTCATATGGAAGTTCAAGTTGAGAAAATGAAAACAGGTCCACAAAGACCAAAATACCACCTTGACTATATCCCATTTCAAGAATAAATTTGACCTATTGAACACCAGTGACTGGAGGAAAGTAGACTTGTGGGATGACACCAAGGACACAGATGAAGAAAGGAAACCTAATTTAAAATGTAGGCTAGAAAGAAGGTCTTAGAATGGATGGTAGCCGAGACTCTGTAATTTGCTCTTGAACTAAAATAGCTAAAGCAAAAGAAAGAAATGACCATGTCAAAGAGCTAATCAAAAGATTTCAAGTGGTGGCTTGCAAAGGCAAAATAAAGTCTTATAATGAAATCTGCAAAGATCTGGGGTTAGAAAACCAAGAGAAGCAAATGCTTGGCATTTCTCAACTGGCAAGAATTGAGAAACTTCAAGCTCAAGTGACAATATTGAAGGATTCTAAAAGGGCTCTGGGGACCATGGTGTTTATGTGTTGAGTTGCTAACTACAAGGTCAACAGGTCAAAACCACAATCCCCTCCAAAGATGAGGCCTTCGGCTACCATAGGTTACCATAAAGAGTTACAGTCTCAGAAAACCACAGGAGTATTTGACCCTGTCCTACAGAGTCACTATGAGTTGGAGTTTACTCGCTGATAGTGAGCTCTTTTTGAGGGGTGGTGGCGATGAGTGGGGTGGGGGGGTGACTATAGGTAAGATATTGAACCAGAATTCTGGGAACATCAAGGGAAGATAGAAGGAATACAAATATTTACAATACCAAAAAGAATTGGTCGTTGTTCAATTATTTCAAAAGGTAGCGTATGATCAAGAACCAATGGTATTGAAGGAAGAAGTTCAAGCTGCACCACAGGCATTGGTGAAAAACTATGCTCTTGGAATTGACAGACTACCAATTGAGATATTCCAACAAATGGCTGCAATTCCAGAAGCACTTACATGTCTACGTCCCTAACTGTGCAAGACAATTACTACTACCTAAATGACTGAAAGAGATCCATACTGGTGCCCATTCCAAAGAAAGGTGAGTCAATAGAATGTGAACATCATTGAAGATTATTATTAATATTGCGAGGAAATAACATTTTGCTTAAGATCATTTAAACACAGTTGGAGCAGTACATCAACAAGGAACTGCCAGAAATCCAAGCCTTATTCAGAAGAGGACATGGAATGAGTGATTCCATTGCTTCTATCCGATGGATCTTGGCTGAAAGCAGAGAACTCAAGACCGATGTTTGCATGTGCTTGGTCAGTGTGAATGATACTAAATCAGACAAATTATTTCTAAAAGATCTACTCAAGGCTTGTGCCTACAAGGCAAAGATATCAGATGTCCCAAACTGTTGGACTACTCCTTCATCTCTATTGTCAACTCCCTCCTCCCCTCAGTACTTTGACCTGTGTAGGGTTCTGTCATTTGCTGCAAAGTCTCACACAACACCTGAGCTGCAAAGTCTATAGGACCATTAGAACACACATTTTAAACAAACATTTATTTTACTTTGTTTTTAAAGAAAAGATTTTTTCCCACTAAAAATATATTAAGACTCTGGCTATGTTTATAAGCGTTCAGGTTGAAATAGCATGCTGTCATATTGGTTTTGACTCATAATGAACCTGTGTGGCAGGCTAGTCCCATAGGGTTTTCTTGGCTGTAGTCTTTATGGAAGCACTGCTCTGTGCCGATACCAGAATTCAAAGGATCACTTCTTCTTAGTTTTCCTTATTAACTGTCTAGCTTTCACAGACATAGAAGGCAATCGAGAACACCATGACTTGGATAAAATGCACCTTAGACGTTCATGTGACAGAGTCCTCTCTGCCTTAGTCTCCGTTCCAGCTGTCTTCTTAAATAGTCAGAGATACAATCAAGAATGACCAAAGACAGTTCTTTGGAATTACTGATATGTGAACAATTTTTGCTTTTGAAAGAGAAAAGCAGAAAGCCATAACACTTATATTGCTATCATGATGTCATATATTACTTAAATTTTAAAAAGGAATATATGTGAGTCACTTCATACTATACACAAGAAAGCACAATAAAAGAATCCGAACAATACTTATGAATATAGCTGAACAATGATCTGATCACAGTCACAGATCAAAGAGTCATGGTTGTTAGGGGCTGTGGAATTGGTTCTGACTCGTAGCGACCCATTGTGCAACAGAACAAAACACGACCACCAGCCCTACATCTTTATCACAACTGTTCTTATAGTTGAGTCCATTATTGCCGCCACTGTGTCAATCTATCTTGTTGAGGTCCTTTCTCTGCTGTGCTCCTCCTCTACTTACCAAGCATCATGTCCTTCCGCAGGGACTAGCTTCTCCTGACAACACGTCCAAAGTGTACGACACAAAGTCTCACCATCCTTGCCTATCAGGATCACTCTGGCTGTTCTTTACCCAAGACAGATTTGTCTCGGAACAACAGAATGCAAAAATTTTAGAACAATATCATGATATCAGATAACCAATAGAATGTGCAAATTGCAATATCATTGGTATCACAGGCAAGTAAAATTTTGCTGAAGATCATCCAACAATGGTTGCAGCAGTACAGCACTGACAAGGAGCTACCTGAAGTTCAGGCTGCTAACAACCTGCTTCTTTTATTAGAAGATGTGGTCTAAAGGAGGACTTGGACTAGGTGACATACCTCTCCTGGGAAGAGAATGTGTGGCCTCTATGCCTAGTAGCCTCATTGATGCTTCTAGGTTGGCATTTTTGGAAATGAAATTCCTAGTTGTGAGTAGAACAGATTGAAGACAGTTTCGTGGGACACTTGCTTGCAGTCAACTCCTCAACATCTTCCCAACTTAATAACTACACCGATAGTCATACAATTGAGTACATAAAGTGGAAATTCCTTTTAACCCCAAATTCATGTGCTTTATACAGTTCAAGAAAATTTAAAACCTTAGCAATTCAAAAAAGAAACTGATTGCTAATTGCTCTGTAATTCAAACTAGTTGTGTATTTTTATTTTCACGTTTTAATCACTCATTGTGTTCTTATGTAGACAGCTTGTGGGGAACTATAGTCACTCCTCTATAAACCAGCTCATCTGACTTACAAAATAAGTAACGTGTTATCTTTGGGAAATCAAGATTGCTGATTAAAATTGAGGAAGAAAACCTTGGCCCTCTGTCACAAGGTCTTGTGGAGTACTTCCATATCTAACTCCAAATGCTTTACTGCCATTTTCCCTCAAAAAGGACCCAAACTGACTAATGTAACTTATGGTCATCATTCTTTTGAGCAGAAATTGGTTATGGTTTTGAAGAACTTAATGCGTTCAGAAAATGCAATTGTAATTGGTTGATTGTATGTATTGGCATCAACAGGGTGTAAGGAGAAACCAAACTTTTGGCTTTGTTCTCCCATAGCTCTTCAAAGTTGACTTCTGGGTTCCTTCTTTTCCCAACCCCCGAGGAAATATTTTGGGTTGTTGCTCTAGATTTTTCCATCGCATCGATAGTAAACAAATAGCCGCTTCATTTGGTTATTATAAATTATTCAATCTCATGATTATATTACTAGATCTGGTCCTTTGACAGTAATAATCAAACCTGGAAATTTGCATCCAATTTCAAACTTGCCATGCAGACTTTTGTGAGTCATAGGCACCCTGTGTTTCCTTTACCCCCTTCTTCCCTATGGTCTACTTCTTTCCTTCTCTCCTTTCTGCTCTTTGGAGGATTCGGCCCAGGGATGGAGAAGATGAAAGGGGAAATTGCAGCCTGACCTTGGTGCCCGGGAAGGCATCAGAACACTGCTAGCTCCTTGGTGATCCTTAGCCAGGGATCGCTGGCTCTCACTGCCTTGATGTAGTTTGCTATCTAATTAACATACCCCAGGAGCCCTGGTGGCACAGTGGTTGCGAGTTGGGGTGCTAACCCTAAGGTCCGTCGTTTGAAAAGCGTTACAGTCTCAGAAACTCACAGGGGCAGTTCCACCGTCCTACAGGGCCAGTAGGAATCAGCATTGACTCGATGGCAGTGAGTTTTGTTTTTGACAGTTTGGGGGGCTGCTCTTCCTTTTGGATATCACCACCTGTAAGAATGGTGCAGGCCCATGCTGACCTCTTCTGGCTTCATGGGGGGGAAGGAGAATCAAGCTCAGTGTCAGCCCAAGGCCAGTTCCGACGTGTCTCCTGCTTCCAATCTGATTTACCAATTCTGACACACACAGTCTTTCTATCCAAGGCACTTTCTTCTAGTCTGCTGGGTTTGATAAGTCATTGCAATGGAGTCTTTCTGAGATAGACTTGCTTCTCCTATGGCTTTTTCAACCTAGAAGGAATGTAACAACAACAACAAAGTCGGAGCCCTGGTGGTGTTGTGGCTCTGTGTTGAGCGGCTAGTCGCAAGGTCAGCTGTGTGAAACCACCAGGTGCTCACTCGGCAGGAGAAAGAAGAATCTTTGCACTTCAGGAGAGAGTTACTCTTGGAAACACACCAGGGAAGTTCCACACTGCCCTCTGAGGCCCCCATGAGTCAGAATGGACTCCATGACAGTGAGTTTAGTTTGGGGGTTTCGGAGTTGCAAAAATCACCAATTCCTTTTGCTAGGATTTCATACACCCTATTTGCATGTTCCCACCCAGTCATTTGGTTAGATTTGCAAAGACTATCTCAAATAATTCACTGCACCACATCTTCCCTCTGAAGAGTTGTTAGCTTCCTGGGTAGGATACGTTCTAAGAGAACTGTGGGGGGAAGTCAGATACTTGCTGCCAGACTGCTGTCTCATCCCACCACGGGGGGTGGGGGGGAGGGGTGGGCCTGCTCCCTGCTGCTGGAGACAATAGACTACTCTCTGAAGCTTGGGACCATTAGCTTGGTTCCTGTAGGAGGGGTTTACACCCTACTGATAATGGTTCCTATGGAGACCCAGAGACCATGCCCTAGACCACCCTCTCATTACTGGGTACCCTATAGTGTAACCCCTCCCTGTGACATATGTCTCTACCTATAATTAGTGGGCTGGCATGCCCCCAAAAGGTATATAGGCATGGGTCAGCAATATAGAGCTCTCGGACCCCTCGGACTCTGACCTCCCTGACTCTCTTCCCCCTCTCCCTTGTTCCCTTCCCCTCCTTCCCTTCCCCCTCTCTCCACGTGGACCACCAAGCTGGGCTGAGGTGAGCAATGGTACCATGTAATATGCCTGACTGTATTATTGTATTATCTCTCATGCTCTTGATGACTCTAATATAATTCATATATAACTCAACCGTACAACTGTGCATTACCGAACCCTGAAGTAGTATTACTGAATCCGAGTAGTAGTAATAGGAGTAGCAGCGGGTGGGGGCCGGCCCCCCACTCCCCAGCACCAATTTTTTTATTTAATACTACAGAGAACCTTGGGCACACTCCTCTTTCCAGGGCCCACTCTGGGCTCCGGAGAACACTCACATTTCTCACCATCTATCCCAGTGCCACGAGCGCCCGTTGCATCGCTTCCTGCTCCAGAAGGCGTAGTGACATGCCTACAGCCAAAGCCTGCTCTGTGTCTATCGCCTGTCCTATGTTTTCATCTCCAGGGCATGCAGACCAAGTTCTTGGAGATGATCCCTTGAAATCCCTGTCTCTTGTGTTGAGGTTTAATCCAAAGAAAATTTCTTCCTACTCTTTCCAGCTCAACAGGAGCAGGAAAGGGAGGATTAGGAAGGCTGGCGAGTCCATTTCGATGGAGCCCCTTTACAACCCCTAGGTATATGATCTCAGATGTCATATTTCATTTTGGAATATTGAGAATCTATTACCTTCATCTTGGACTTTGGCGCCTCTGCCATCACTGAGGTGGAGTGAACCCCCATGTTTTACCATCCAGCTATAAACCATCCTCTCAACTGATATTTACTGATATGCAAGAGATGGCTGTTAACCAGGTCATCACTAAAAGTTCAGTTATATAAACTTACAATGAAATAAATTATATTAAAAGAATAATAATATAGATCCAAAGACCATCGTTTCCTAAATAGCTCATTTCATTTTACTTCTCTCTGCTCTCGAGGTTATGTGTGACTATCATGCCTGTTACTAAGAGATGTAATTGACTTAGCAGCAACTAGATTATTATGTCTGTATGGTAAGAATATTACATAATGGTGTGCCAATGGGCATCTCTTTCCACCTCTACATCCAGGGATCTCACATTGGTAGGTTAAATCAGTTAAGTTGGAAGTAGGCATACCATGGAAATTGGACAAAGGGTACAAATTAATAACCCCCTTCTTTCCCTAGCTGATGGTTAAACATTGACTAGTATATCACAGCTACTCAGGATCCACTCTCCAAAGATGTGAAGCAAGAGATAGGTAGCAGGTTTGGTCCAAGTAACTGCAGTTCATTTCAATATTAAAGGGCTGCTGTATAACCAGTACTAACTCTTCCCCCATCAAGAGATACAGAATGTTCAAACAAAGTATGCTCCACTGTGCAATGCTTATAATCCTTAAAGATCAAATTGGTTCTTCTTTACAGGTATCCACCCTTAATACATTTTCAAGGAAAAGTCTGAGATTAGAGAAAGAAGCTCCTGCAGCTACATGTTCCTTGGCAGCCTACATCATAACTGCTTTTGCAAAAAAGCCTCACCCAATTTTTAAAACTGTTCTGGACTACACCTAACAGATGATGAAAATAATGACTTTTAAGTATGTCACTGCCTAATTAGGCCACTAAAGTGACCCAAAAAAAGTTTGGGAAGCATGAGCCTAGAACACACACAAAAACACCGAGAGGGAAAATAAATAAGTAATACGATCCCCAAATATAGCAATCCAAGCAATACAGCAAAAAAGGTAGGACTTGGAGGTCAAAATTTGCATCTACATGGTCAAATCAAGTCAATGTGAGTGACACTGTAAAGGAAAAGCCTCTCATTTTGAGTCAGTAGTACACATTTAAACGTTGGATGTATCAATCACCTCGAGTCTCTCATTTTGTTTTACTTGAGCAGATGCAGGGAAGAGTGAATGGCATCCATCATTTCTCAGAAGTGGGGCACAGGGAAGAGAAAGCACGTTCTCCAAAAGGGAGTTTGTTTGTTTGTTTGTTTTTTAATGTAGGAGACTGTTGACATGATGGTTGTTGAAACTGTAAAAATAGACTGTAAGGGTCCTTGAACTAACTACAAGCTTTTCTTTCTTGTGTTTTGTTGTCATTGGTTTGCTGGTGTTGTTTTGTTGTATATTGTTGCTTGGTTTTGCTCTGTCTTGTTTGTGTGCATGTTATTATCTCCACAGGTCTGTCTAAATAAGATAGGCTGGATGAACAATCTGGAGAAGAAAACAATGGGACCTACAGTTCTGGGGGGACATGAGA